>NC_135809.1:19253068-19853068 GCF_964213995.1 Mustelus asterias
AGCGGGCAAACCTATAATGTGGCACTTTATCAAACACTTTTTGGAAGTCCATTCACACCATGTCAATTGTATGACGTGTCCACTCATGATCCTCTGAGCAATGAGAATGTGAAACAGGATTGATGGAGTAACTGATCTTTTCCTGCCTGTCATTTCCATACATTCATTGATAACTGTGGCTCAGGCCTTATTAATCACACAAGCACTGCTTAAACTCTGAGTGCTACCCAAAATATGACTTTTGGGTAACATTGTGGCATTATGTTACCCAAATGCCACATTTGGGTAACATAGGGCCCGATTTTGCAAAAGATTCGCGCCCATTTTCGGGTGCGAAATCGCGGTAAATTCGGGTGCGGGCCTTTAACGCGATCTGCACCCGAATCCGAGCAGATCGTGGCTTTACCGACACCCGATTCAGGCGCAGATCCGGTCCGCACCCGAATCGGGCGGCCCGACGATTTAAATGCATTAGCATTCATTTAAATCGATTTAATAAACTGCCCGCCCAACTCTACCGCCAAATCCCACTTTATCACCGCGCGGCCCAATCCGGATCCGCGCTTTTCGCGACCTGCTAAATTAAATGTCTGAAGCCGGCGCTTCCTCAGTGAGGGTTGGCGAGGAGGTAGGTGCATGGCATCCAAAAGCTCTCCGGTACTTACGGGTGCCTTGTAGTCGCAGCCATTCCGCTGTCCCGGTCGGTGGCGGCTCTGCGAGTGTGTGGGGGGGAGGGGGAGAGGATGGATCTCTGGTTGGGTGGGGGGGGGGGGGGTGGGGGGGTGGGAGAATGGGGGGAGGATGGATCTCTGGTTGGAGGGGGGAGGAGGGGGGAGGATGGATCTCTGGTTGGGGGGAGGGGGGATGGATCTCTGGTTGGCGGGGGCGGGGGGGAGGATGGATCTCTGGTTGTGGGGGGAGGAGGAGGGGAGGATGGATCTCTGGTGGGCGGCGGGGGGAGGATGGATCTCTGGTTGTGGGGGGAGGAGGAGGGGAGGATGGATCTCTGGTGGGCGGCGGGGGGAGGATGGATCTCTGGTTGAGCGGGGGAGGACGGGGGGAGGATGGATCTCTGGTTTGGGGGGGGAGGAGGGGGGGAGGATGGATCTCTGGTTTGAGGGGGGAGGAGGGGGGGAGGATGGATCTCTGGTGGGCGGCGGGGGGAGGATGGATCTCTGGTTGCGGGATGGGGGAAGGATGGATCTCTGGTTGAGCGGGGGAGGATGTAAACCATTCCAGGCACGTAAACCATTCATTATCTTTACTGTTAAAGGATAGGAATTGAAACATTTGAATGTTTTAATTCCTATCCTTTAACAGTAAAAAGCATCTCTTTTCAAAATATTGTTACACTTTAGAAAGTTAATAAACTAATTTTTCTGCATAAGCTACCATTACATTCATTTGATCTAAAATATTAAACTTCTGACACTGTTTAAGTATATCCTCGATGTTCCTGGGATGAGAAATTTCTTCTAAAGAACTGTTGCTTCAGGATATATGCTACAAGTACTGGGTTTGTTATATATTTATTTTACAATATGTTGATGGGGAGACGTCTCTGTGACAACAGGAATGAACAGACACTCAAAATGATATGGATGTACTTTGTTCTGTGTGGTCGAAGATTCTCAGAAATGCACATTTTATTTTTCACTTGAGCCCTGCAAGTAGACACAATCAGCCCAAAATAACCCAAGCAGCTCACATTCATTACTGAGACAAAAGTAGACAGTTGAAATAGATGCAAGTGTAATCTTTCGACAAAAGCTTTGAGTTTAATAGCGTTATCAGATTGTTAGAACAAATATTTTTTCTAACAAGAGCAAGTATAATTATTGCCAACTCTTCCATGTGTCAGAGAGCCGCTCTCTCTGCTTTTTTATCTTTCCCGCCCGGGTGCGCTGCTTCAGATTTCTTTTCGAACTGCGCATGCGCAGTTCAGAGCTCCGATCGTTCCGGCAGTGCTAAGCCCCGCCCACTGTGCGGATCAGGCCGGAGCCGGCAAAAAGTGTATGGGTGCGCTGCAAAGAGAATTCCGGGCTTGGATCTGTATTACGCCCGGATCCGGCCCATAGACTCCAAATGGTAAAATCGGGCCCATAATGTGGCATTTGGGTAATGCCACGTTACCCAATGTAATGTGGGTACATTACCTGTACCCACATTATAGGGGTATATGTAATGTACCCTTTACATTACACATGGAATGTAATGTGTACATTTCATTACATTGTAATGTAATGTACCTGAGCAGCATAGAAGAGGAAGCCCCAATTTAAAATGATTTGTTTTCTCGGTTGGATAGTCTTGTCTTTGTTATCTAGTTGCCTAACTCTTATGCTTCCTCATTTTCTTAGTCTTCTGCTCTGGCAAAGGGTCACTCAGATTTGAAACATTGGTTCTATTCTCTCTCCACAGATGCTGTCAGACATGCTGAGATTTTCCAACATTTTCTGTTTTTGTTTCAGGGCCTGGGTAGGATGCTCTGTCAGAGAGTCAGTGCAAACTCGATGGGCTGAATGGCATTCTTCTCCACCATAGGGATTTTATTCTATAATTTTTTTATTCATTCGTGGGACATGGGCGTTGTTGGCTGGCCAGCATTTATTGCCCATCCCTAGTTGCCCTTGAGAAGGTGGTGGTGAGCTGCCTTCTTGAATTGCTGCAGTCCATGCGCTGTGGGTTGACCCACAATGCCATTAGGGAGGGAATTCCAGGATTTTGACCCAGCGACTGTGAAGGAACAGTGATATATTTCCAAGTCAGGATGGTGAGTGACTTGGAAGCGAACTTGCAGGTGGCGGTGTTCCCATGTATCTGCTGCCCCTGTCCTTCTAGATGGAAGTGGTCATGGGTTTGAAAGGTGCTGTCTAAGGATCTTTGGTGAATTGCTGCAGTGCATCTTGTACACACTGCTGCTACTGAGTGTCTGTCAGTGGTGAAGTGAGTGGATATTTGTGGATGTGGTGCCAATCAAGTGGGCTGCTTTGTCCTGGATGTGCCAAGCTTCAAGTTTATTTAGTAAACACAAGTAGGCTTATATTAACACTGCAATGAAATTACTGTGAAGATCCCCCAGTCGCTACACTCCGGCACCTGTTTGGGTACACTGAGGTTGAACTTAGCGTGGCTAACACACCTAACCAGCACGCCTTTGGACTGTGGGAGGAAACCGGAGCACCCGGAGGAAACCCATGCAGACACAGGGAGAACATGCAAACTCCACACAGAATCGAACCCGGGTCCCTGGTGCTGTGAGACAGCACATTAACCACTGTGCCATGTTGAACCTGCACCCATCCAGGGAAGTGGGGAATATTGCATCACACTCGTGACTTGTGCCTTGTAGATGGTGGGTAGGCTTTGGGCAGTCAGGAAGTGAGTTACTCGTCGCAATATTCATAGAATCATAGAAACCCTACAGTGCAGAAGGAGGCCATTCGGCCCATCAAGTCTGCACCGACCACAATCCCACCCAGGCCCTACCCCCACATATTTACCCGCTAATCCCACTAACCTACGCATCTCAGGACTCTAAGGGGCAATTTTTAACCTGGCCAATCAACCTAACCCGCACATCTTTGGATTCCTAGTATTCCTAGCCTCTGACCTGCTCTTCTGGCCACTGTGTTTATGTGGTGAGTCCAGTTGAGTTTCTGGTCAATGGTAACCCCAAGGATGTTGATAGTGGGGATTCAGTGATGGTAACACCATTGAATGTCAAGGTGCATTCTTATTCTGCCTCTTATTCTGCCTTCACAGCACCTTCAAGCGCAAAGTAAAATTTCCTCAACGCACTTTAGTGACGTTGGGATGAATTTCCATGACTGTTTTCCCTCAGTCATCCACAATGACCCTTGATGGGGGGGAGGAACCTTGCTGTTAAAACAGTGTAAGTGATATTTACTTTGTTTTTCCTCCCTATGTATCTGATTCAACCAAAACCAAGAGGATCCAGAAGGAAATTCACCTTCTACAGCTTGCTTTATTTTTGTGTTGTTTCAATTATCATATAAATCCTTGACAACAAAAAATTTCATTCATTGTCCTTATTATCTGTTACGGGGATAACGTGGCAGAATTTATTAAATTGACTCGGACCATATTAAAAAGATGACCAATTCAGAATTAACTTAATAGATGACATTTCCTGTCAATGTATTCTGTCAACGGCTGCCCTTTTAACAATGTTATAGCACTTAAATTTAAGAAAACCATTCACTTAATGTATTTGTGTACTTTGTAAGGATTCAGTGTTATTTTACAAGATTACTGCTTGCTTTAGCGACATTCTGCTGTGCTTGACAACTGAGCAGTAAAATGGAATTATGTATTTGATTACCTCTATCAGAAAAAAATTCCTGAAGGTTTTACACCCCTCTCTTTTAAGATTATTATTTCATATCTGCTGATAGGTAGTAAATAAGATGCCATATCATAGTGCCTGAACATACAATGAGAGCATAGCAGCTTTTTTTGTCTACAATCAAGGGCTTTGGGAGAATATTGCTCGAGACAAGATTTGTGACACACTCAATTCACTCTTTTTTACTGCTTCTGTGTAAAGTCAATCCCAATTGGAGGGACAGTGGAAGGTGATGCTTGTTTTCTACACAGCCAGTCTGCACGCGTGGAATCCATGAAGAAACAGCTTCTGGGCATCATCAGAGAAATGGAATTTACTTCATTTATATTATCGTTCGCCGACAGCAACAGAATTTCAGCGTTACTGTTCAAATGGAGAGTTCTATAATGAAAGGAGTGCACGGTACACATTGTGCAACCTGGGGGTAGATCGCAAAGTGTGTTTTCTGAGGACAAACTTCATATTGTTAGGAAAAAAACACTTACCGCGCACTTCACTCTCGGATGACAGCTCATTTATTTCAGAATTTGCTGTGTGCTATTTTAGGATTCCTGCTTCCAATGTGCAGAGTCATTTCCCTCCCTACTTCAACTTTGGAATTCAGGTGCCACAGTGTAACACTGCATTCACTGTAGATTAAATTACAGCAGCAAGCTTTTGTGGCATCGAATAAAGAGGATTATTTATTCACGCTGAATATTAGTTACATCGATCACTCAACACTCATATACATGCACTCAAGAAAAAATACCGTTCAAGAGTTCAGTGCACTTTTACAAGCTGTAAACCAGGCTTGGCCAATCTTTTGATGTGGGGGGGGGCACATTTCAAAGTTTTTCTCAAGGGGCCTATGAACAAATTTTGTCAAGATAGAGGGTGGAATACTCCATTTTCGAGATTAAGTATGGTAGTGGGTGGTTCTGGCAGTGCCTTTCCCGTTAGTCAGAATGGCGGAATACTGCACTAGAATTTGCACTTGGAACATCTTAATTATGCACAGATAATTTCCCCTCTGAACCATCTGGTAGACTGGCAGCTGATTCATCCGTCCACCATCAGCTGGTGGGTTCAAAGGTCTCGGCTCCATATTAAACACCAGTCCAACGCATTCATATCACTCTCTCCAGCCCACCTATCTTCACTGAACTGTGCAGGATGTCTGAAACCCAGAGGCAGAAGGCAAGTAGCCTCAATAAGAAGGCAGCACCCCTACTTTCACCACCAAGACTCTTGAGTCCCTTACTCGAGGAGTCCGGACCAACTGGCATGTTCTCTATTGAAGGGATGACTCGGGAAGCACTCAAACCACATCTCTCCAGCCAGGGAGGCCACTGTCCAGGACATACAGGACAAACCTGTGCACAAGTGAGAGCAAGCCCAAATTGGGAAGGACAGCAGAGATCATTGCCCTCCAGAGCCTATGTCACCAGAGGACATCCGCCAAGGTCATCACAGACATCAGGACGTAACAATCAGCAGGCTGCCTCCATCCCTGCTGTGGATGTCAGGGCTGCACCAAGGCGTAGCGGTAGGGTTAGGGAAGTTAAAAAATGTTGATGTCACCTTGGGGTCACGGGTGCTCCGTCACCGTGAATAAATTGCACTTGTTGAAAACCATTCCATGGGTAGGTCAATGTCATGGTCAGAAGAAAGCATTTTGGTTTGGATCTTTGCAATCCTCTTATTCCGAGATTCAACCTTTCTTACATTTAATGTCTCCTTCTAAAATTAATGTTCAGGTGATGTCAACCTCAGTACCATTTGGTACTGGACCATTGTGTTGCCAGGGAGATGTATGTAATTCTTTATTAAAATTGAATGATGTATGAGTTCTCAACTCTTTGCGCTCGAGGGATAGCAATGGCCGATGAGGGATCATCAGATTATCAGGTACGTGACTCTTTGTGCATCTGGGTTCCCGAACTGATAGTGTCCAAATCCATAACATGCACTTTAGGATAGGAATCTTAGGCCGGTCTGCACTTCCTTTGCAGGAAGCGTCCAGTCTCAACTCACATTGTTGTTCTTCTTTGTTGGACTTTAAGTTGACAAAGTCAGCACATTACCATGACACCATAGACCAAAGCTAAGTTCTGACCCCAGTGAATTATAAACACTTAAGGCCCAAATGTGAAATCAGGTCCCGTCCTCTCAGCGATGATATTCCCTCAGAAGTCACAAAATTGCTTGGAGGGGTGGTGGAGATGTCTCCTGATGACTGAGCTTAAAGATTTACTCCTTTTGAAACCTTTCATCTCTGAGAGGACAAAATCCCAACAGTGCAGAAGGAGGCCATTCGGCCCATTGAGTCTGCATCCCGCCCAGGCCCTATCCCCATAACCCCATATAATTAGCCCACTAATCCCTCTAACCTACACATCCAGGGACACTAAGGGGCAATTTAGCATGGCCAATGCACCTAACACGCACATCTTTGGACTGTGTGAGGAAACCGGGGCACCCGGAGGAAACCCACACAGACATGGGGAGAACATGCAAACTCCACACAGACAGTGACCCAAGCCAGGAATCAAACCTAAGTCCCTGGAGCTATGAGGCAGCAGTGCTAACCACTGTGCCACCATGCTGCCCATGTATCACGGGCATGCCTCCTACATCTCTCCTCTCCTTGACATCATGGTGCTCTTTTTGACCTCAGCCCCTCCCGTGCTTCCTGCACCTCCTCACGTGCGTCTTCCAAGGAGGCTCCTTCTCCTCCAGTTCCATCTCTGACAGGGCCTCACCTCTCTGCATAGCCAGATTGTGAAGGGTACAGCAACCTTCTCCGGTGCATATTACAGAGAGCCAACTGAGTGGTCCAGGCATGTGAATCGCATCTTCAGCAGTTCAATGATCTGCTTTATGAGGGAGCTGTGGTGCCGTGAGCAACATTATACCTTTCCGAGGTTGGAGGTTGTCACACTGGAGTCAAGAGCCAGTGTTTAAGTGGGTAGCCCTTATCCTCCAGCAGTGGTGTACTGGTACTATCACTGGACTATAATCTAGAGATATGGGCTAGAAAATCCTAGCCATGGCATCTGGACTTGTGTTTTGGGTAAATCCACAAACAGTAGGTGGCTTGGGTCGCTGTCTATGCGGAGTCTGCACTTTCTCTCCATGCTAAATTCTCCCTCAGTGTACCCAAACAGATGTCGGAGTGTGGCGACTCGGGGATTTTCACAGTAACTTAATTGCAGTGTTAGTGTAAACCTACTTATGACACTAATAAATAAACTAAATTTAAACAGTAGCAAATGCAAATTCCACAGAAGGTAGACATCTTTGTATGTCCACACCGGGGATGCACCACCCCCCCCCCCCTCCCTCCCCAGTGTGATTCAATTGGGAACTTTCTAGAAGAACAGATAGTTCATGAAATCATCTGACCCTTGGCACCCATTTTAGTGACCCGGATGGTGTCCAGTTTTGAAAATAAAGGCAGTTCCAGAAGCTTCTATCCAAGCACCGTCCACACTAAAAGTAATGAATAGGACATGCCTTCACTGGGCATAACAATATAATGGCTCAGCCTTCTGGAGGGTTTGGAAATGAGTCTACCTCAGCAGTTTATTTGAACTTAAAATGTACCTACACACATTTTCAAATTCTCTGATGAATAAGGACCATAATTTGTCTCAGGACTGAATCTAAAAGCATCTGCCTTTAATTACACTTGTCCTTGCTTTCTGTAGCGATTGTCCCTTTAAGGAATAATATGCAGAGTAAGGGTCATATGACCTGGGGAAACCATTCAGGGAACAGGGTGGGGCATCACCTTGATGAGGTCGGGCTTCTGTTTCAGAACCTTCTCAGGAGCTGAATCTGGAGCCTCTGTACCTGTAAATAAACATGTTGTTGTTTTTCCCTTAACTGGTGAACAAGAATTATTATCGTTTTTAAAGGTTTTATGTGGCAAGTTGTTCGAAAGCGTGAGCTGATAATGGCACTATGAGATAGACAGGGCATCTGACATCAGAGCAAACAGGGCAAGAAACATACATCTCTTCAACCAATCAGATTGTGAAATTAACAGGATAAGAATTGAAATGGAAGCGTCAATGACTGAGTGGATTCAATGCCAAATCAGCTATGGAAAAAAAAATAAGGAGAGGGAAAGGAAGATTGAATTAAGAGAGAGAAAAAAAGAGACAAAAAGAAATTGTAAGAAAAATACTTTTAAAAGAAACTCCAACAATAATTAAAGCCTGAAGGAATGAGACTTCACATTTCAGTATCAGAGAAGTGACTGGTAACAATGATCACTTATCACACTTTTAAGAGAATGTTTCGGTAGAACTGGGCTAGACTTCGCTTTCTGTGATCAGCTGCATCTTCATCAATAGGGCAAAATGGCCCAAAGTGTTTCTGTCGCTTATACATTATAGCCAGACATCAAAGATGTGCTTCCACGATAACGTTACTAAATCATCAATTTATTATCTTGTTTCATCCTTCTTATGAACCTATTATAATTCAATAACGTATGAGCCCAACATGGGTTGCTGCTCAGAACCTAGTCTTGTATGAATCATAGAATCATACAGTGCAGAAGAGGCCCTTCTGCCCATCGAGTCTGCACAAACACATGAGAAACACCTGAACTCCCACCTAATCCCATCTACCAACATTTGGCCCATAGCCTCGAGGCATGGCAGACAGTTTCAGTGACTGACTGGTGAACACTGATTTAGGATAGGTTGGAGAGATAGCTTAGCTTGTACATGTGACCAGGTCCTACTGCAAGATGGGGCAGCATAGTGGCACAGTGGCTGGCATTGCTGACTCACAGAGCCAGGGACCCGGGTTCAATTCCCAGCTTGGGACACTGTCTGTGCGGAGTCTGTATGTTCGCCCCGTGACATTCCTCCGGGTGCTCCGGTTTCCTCCCACAGTCCGAAAGTTGAACTGGTTAGGTGTATTGGCCGTGCTAAATTCTCCCTCAGTGTTCCTGAACGGATGCCGGAGTGTGGCGACTGGGGAATTTTCACAGTAACTTCATTGCAGTGTTAATGTAAACCGACTTGTGACACAAATAAATAAACTTCAAAATTTAAAGAACATTTTCAGGTTGACAGCCAGTCAGACACTCTGGGTGGTCTGCTGACAGAAAGGTAAGGAATGCCCTGGAAATTAATTATGAAGATTAGTTCCAACTAAACCCAGGCAAGCTGCAGTCTGTTTCAATGAATAAAGCAAGGATGAGTCAACCTGTCAATTCAAGCAAGGTGGTGTGATTTTTTTGTGAGGAAATATTTGAAGTATATTGAAGTAAATAGGTTTTGTAGATGACTGTGCTTTTACGTTTACATGCTGCCTGTAAACTAAAACAGCTGCACGATTCACATTTGCCCTCAACCTCACTAAGGTCATCTTAGTCTGCCTATGGAAAGGTTAGAAAATGCCACAGGGTATTTTAAATGCTCTCATTCAATGGGAGGAGTGCAGGCGTTGGGTTTCAGTTAAGTTTATTTATTAGTGTCACAAGTAGGTTTACATTAACACTGCAATGAAGTTACTGTGAAAATACCCTCATTGCCACACTCTGGCACTTGTTTGGGTACACAGAGGGAGAATTTGCCTTGGCTAATGCACCTAACCAGCACATCTTTCGGTCTTTCAGATGACAGGATTGCTTCAGGTGACACATTCCCATCCACTACTCACTTAAATCAGGCAGAGGAATACCACCATACCACCACACACCCCAACTCACCCCCTCCCCTCTCCCACCCCACCTCAGGAAACCTAATGCAAATGACCAAATTGCATTCTGGCAATGTCATTGGGACACACAATCAGTTTACCAGCTACGGGTTACACAGCCACCAGCAAAAGTTACAAATCCACACTGAGGTGGTTTTCCCAGAGGGAGATTTCTTTATAAACCATTTCCCAGGCCCAAAAGTGAGTTCCTTTCTTCAACTGAGGTGGCACGATGGCACAGTGGTTAGCACTGCTGCCTCACAGTGCCAGGGACCCGGGTTCAATTCCGGCCTCGGATCACTGTCTGTCTGGAATTTTCATGTTCTCCATGTGTCTGTTTCCCGTGGGTGCCCCGGTTTCCTCGCACTTTACAAAGATGTGCAAATTTGGTGGATTGGCCATGCTAAATTGTCCCTTTGTCAGAGAGTCATAGAATCATAGAGGTTTACAGCATGGAAACAGGCCCTTCGGCCCAAGTTGATCATGCCACCCTTATTTTTTTTTTAAACCCCTAAACTAATCCCAATTGCCCGCATTTGGCCCATATCCCTCGATACCCATCGCACCCATGTAACTATCTAAATGCTTTTTAAAAGATAAAATTGTACCCGCCTCTACTACCTCTGGCAGCTTGTTCCAGACACTCACCACCCTCTGTGTGAAAAAATTGCCCCTCTGGACACTTTTGTATCTCTCCCCTCTCACCTTAAACCTATGCCTTCTAGTTTTAGACTCTCCTACCTTTGGGAAAAGATATTGACTATCTACCTTTTCTATGCCCCTCATTATTTTATAGACCTCTATGAGGTCACCCCTCAGCCTCCTACGCTCCAGAGAAAAAAGTCCCAGTCTATTCAGCCTCTCCTTATAACTCAAACCATCAAGTCCCGGTAGCATCCTCGAAAATCTTTTCTGCACTCTTTTGAGTTTAATAATATCCTTTCTATAATAGGGTGACCAGAATTGCACACAGTATTCCAAGTGTGGCCTTACCAATGTCTTGTACAACTTCAACAAGATGTCCCAAATCCTGTATTCAATGTTCTGACTGATGAAACCAAGCATGCCGAATGCCTTCTTCACCACTCTGTCCACCTGTGACTCCGCTTTCAAGGAGCTATGAACATGTACCCCTAGATCTCTTTGTTCTGTAACTCTCTCCAATGCCCTACCATTAACTGAGTAAGTCCTGCCCTGGTTCAATCTACCAAAATGCATTACCTCACATTTGTCTAAATTATACTCCATCTGCCATTCGTCAGCCCACTGGCCCAATTGATCAAGATCCCGCTACAATTGGAGATAACCTTCCTCACTGTCCACCATGCAACCAATCTTGGTGTCATCTGCAAACTTACTAACCATGCCCCCTATATTCTCATCCAAATCATCAATATAAATGACAAATAACAATGGGCCCAGCACTGATCCCTGAGGCACACCGCTGGTCACAGGCCTCCAGTTTGAAAAACAACTCTCTACAACCATCCTCTGGCTTCTGTCAAGAAGCCAATTTTGTATCCATTTAGATACCTCACCCTGGATCCCGTGAGATTTAACTTTATGTAACAACCTACCATGCGGTACCTTGTCAAAGGCCTTGCTAAAGTCCATGTAGACAACA
This sequence comes from Mustelus asterias, assembly GCF_964213995.1. Classification (NCBI taxonomy): domain Eukaryota; kingdom Metazoa; phylum Chordata; class Chondrichthyes; order Carcharhiniformes; family Triakidae; genus Mustelus; species Mustelus asterias. Next base: position 19,264,765 of record NC_135809.1, read on the forward strand.
TCAACTGCACTGCCCTCATCTACCTTCTTGGTTTCCCCTTCAAAAAACTCAATTAAATTTGTGAGACATGATTTTCCACTCACAAAGCCATGCTGACTGTCCCTAATCAGTTCTTGTATCTCTAAATGCCTGTAGATCCTGTCTCTCAAAATACATTCCAACAATTTACCCACCACAGATGTGAGGCTCACTGGCCTGTAGTTCCCAGGCTTTTCCCTGCAGCCCTTTTTAAACAAAGGCACAACATTTGCCACTCTCCAATTTTCAGGCACCTCACCCGTGACTATTGATGATTCAAATATCTCGGCTAGGGGACCCGCAATTTCCTCCCTAGCCTCCCACAACGTCCTGGGATATACCTCATCAGTCCCACAGGTTTATCTACCTTGATGCGCTTTAAGACTTCCAGCACCTCCTTCTCTGTAATATGTACATATCTCAAGACATCAATATTTAATTCCCCAAGTTCCCTAACATCCATGCTTTTCTCAACAGTAAATACTGATGAGAAATATTCATTTAGGATCTCACCCATCTCTTGTGGATCTGCACATAGATGACCTCGTTGATCCTTAAGAGGTCCTACTCTCTCCCTTGTTACTCTTTTGCCCTTTATGTATTTGTAGAAGATCTTTGGATCCTCCTTTGCCTTTCTGCCAAAACAATTTCGTGTCCCCTTTTTGCCCTCCTGATTTCTCTCCTAACTCTACTCCTACACCCCCTATACTCTTCAAGAGATTCACTTGATCCCAGTTGCCTATGCACGTCATGTGCCTCTTCTTGACCAGGGCCTCAATACCCCGAGTCATCCAGGGTTCCCGACTTCTGCCAGCCTTGCCCTTCACTCTAAGAGGAATATGTTTACCCTGAACGCTGGTTAACGCACTTTTGAAAGCATGCCACTTACCAGACATCCCTTTTCCTTCCCACAGACTCCCCCAATTAACTTTTGAAAGTTCCTGCCTGATACCATCAAAATTGGCCTTGCCCCAATTTAGAATATTAACTTTTGGGCCAGACCTATCGTTCTCCATAGCTATCTTAAAAAAAATAGAATTATGGTCACTGGTCCCAAAGTGATCCCTCACTAACACTTCTGTCATCTGCCCTTCCTTACTTCCCTTTGTGTCAGGGGGATTAGCAAGGTAAATATGTTGAGATACGGGGATAAGGCCTGGGTGGGATTGTTGTCGGTACAGGGCTTGGTGGGCCAAATGGCCTCCTTCTGCACTGTAGGAATTCTAAAATTCTATGGGTTCTATGAATTAAAATACCTTCACAGCTTTCCAACACATTCAGAAACACAGGAGCAGGCTTTCAATGGAAGTTCCCTTCGCAGCAACTCACCTCAGCTGAAAATCTGTTTTCACAAATAATTTTCCACCACTTTCATCTTTGCTTCGTATTGTCTTCAAGTATCCCTTTGAAAATTCAGGTGCCCAAATATGATTATTTTTCATATTCCTGCTTTACCTTTATTTTGAGTCAGTACAGTTTTAAGATGTCTGTTTAGTCACAAATCTCCTGGAAAATGCAAATGTTCTTTGATACCTTTGAAACGCAACAGCTACACATCAATTTAACACTTATCCCCAAATGCAAATTTCAAATCTACTCTGTTTACTTGTAAGTTTAGGCCCAACATGAGGCCTCATTACAGAATGCAAGAAGGTAACACCTTTAATCTTCCATCCCCTAGAATCCCCAGGCAATCTGACTCCAACAACCTTTCCTTTCATTAACCCTGGACACGCACACTCAACCTTACCCTAACTTACACAGCATACATACTTAAGCACAGAAATATAAAAATGTACGCATATCATCATACTGCACCTTGGTAAATTTATTTCTATCACATGAAGCAAGATTAATTATGAGAAAAATGGAATATGAGATCGTTGTTAATATGCTCCCATTTTGGAGTAATTGGAAGTTACACTGAATAACAAGAATGAAATAACCATCGGAAATGCATCAAATACTGGACAATATGGACTGGTTAACACGTGATTCTTCCATTTAGAGACCAAATGAGCTCATAATCGAAGGGACGATGGTTTATATGTCTATTTACATCAATTAGTTACACTTTTTTCCGTAACAGAAGAGCGTGAGTTTATATTCAATTCTATGATAGTACATAATTTGTTAAATCTCTTAAAGTGGATATCAATGAGAATTTGCATAGGTTAGTAATGAGTTCCCCGGGAGCGGCAATTTCCACTTTTAAGTGAAAACTAGTGTCGGAACAATGCTATGTTTCTCAGCATTCAACCTTGTTTTAACGTTGGGTTAAATTAAATTGTTCTCACATATAATAAGCTGTCTTGCAGTCCAATGCAAATGACTTTGTAAAGGGAAACGTGTTGATTTTTAATGGGCTCTGCTTTACTGGATAAAGACTGATGAAATGTTCCGAGCTTTCAGTCCGTTCCCTCAATAGCCTCATTAAAATGAACGCTGGCACCACTGCCCTCATTTTTAGCTCAGAGCGCTGCAATACCATGAAAAGTTTCATGACACATGTGTCACTCGCCCTGAGCTAAATCTTCGACTTCACAGACCAAAATTACGTGCCTGACACATTGGCCTAGATCTTCCCGCCATCAGTGGGAGCTGTGGGTTACTTACACCACTGACTACACAAAAAAATGCAAACTTCTCTGGTTCGCAGTCTGCAGGGAAAACTTCCTCTTCTTCCCGCAATCGAGCCTACCATCAGGAGACTAAACATGGCCTTCCACCACGGAATAAGGCCAGTGACATCATGCCCCCTCCCTTGTGACACCACAAGCTGAACACGTGTCCCTTAATGACCTGTGTTCAGCTCAATGATAATTAATTTAAAAAATGATATATGATTTAAAATTAATGATTTGGATGAGAATTTAGGAAGCATGGTTCATAAGTTTGCAGATGAAATCAAGATTGGTGGCATAGTGGACAGTGAAGAAGATTAACTTGGATTGCAACGGGATCTTGATCAATTGGGCCAGTGTGCTGACGAATGGCAGATGGAGTTTAATTTAGATAAATGCGAGGTGATGCATTTTGGTAGATTGAACCAGGGCAGGACTTACTCAGTTAATGCTAGGGGATTGGGGAAAGTTATAGAACAAAGTGATCTAGGGGTACAGGTTCATAGCTCCTTGAAAGCGGAGTCACAGGTGGACAGAGTGGTGAAGAAGGCATTCGGCATGCTTGGTTTCATCAGTCAGAACATTGAATACAGGATTTGGGACGTCTTGTTGAAGTTGTACAAGACATTGGTAAGGCACACTTGGAATGCTGTGTATAGTTCTGGTCACCCTATTATAGAAAGGATATTATTAAACTAGAAAGAGTGCAGAAAAGATTTACTAAGATGGTACTGGGACTTGATAGTTTGAGTTATAAGGAGAGGCTGGATGGACTGGGACTTTTTTCCCCTGGAGCGTAGGAGGCTGAGGAGTGATCTTATAGAGGTCTATAAAATAATGAGGGGCATAGATCAGCTAGAGAGTCAATATCTTTTCCCAAAGGTAGGGGAGTCTAAAACTAGAGGCCATAGTTTTAAAGTGAGAGAGGAGAGATACAAAAGGGTCCAGAGGGGCAATTCTTTCACACAAAGGTTGTGAGTGTCTGGAACAAGCTGCCAGAGGTAGTAGTAGAGGCGGGTACAATTTTGTCTTTTAAAAAGCATTTAGACAGTTACATGGGTAAGATGGGGATAGAGGGATATGGACCAAATGCGGGCAATTGGGACGAGCTTAGGGGTTTGAAACAAAAGGCGACATGGACAAGTTGGGCCGAAGGGCCTGTTTCCATGCTGTAAACCTCTATGACTCTATGACTCTATTTTTAATATTTTCAAACAATACAGGTCACTTAAAAACTGCTAACTTCAAGATCCATTTTCTAACAGTTTTAAAAGTGCCATTGTGGCAATGTGCCCGGACTGGTAATCCCGTGTCCCAGGCTAACCCTTTGGGACAATGATTTAATTCCCATCACAGCAGCTGGTGGAATTTAAATTCAATTAATAAATTCTGGAACTGGAAGCTAGTCTCAGTAACAGTGACCATGACAGCCATTACCAATTCTTATAAAAACTCATCTGGTTCACTCATGTCCTTTAAGGAAGGAAAATCTGCCATCCTTTCCTGGTCTGGCCTCCATGTGACTCCAGACCCACGGAAATGTGGTTTACTCTTAACTGTCCTCTGAAATTGTCCAGAAAGCCATTCATTGTAATTAGAGATGGGCAACCATGCTGGCCCAGCCAGCACCACCCGCATCCCATAAAATATTAAAGAGAAAAAAATGTGGGCCCTTTGACATTGATGCCACCTGGCTCTCAGTCTTTGGGCATTGATGCTATCTGGCTCTCTCTCCTCTCTACCTCCCACATCAGACCCCATGTTCCCCAACTTCTCCCCTACAACCCAGCTCCCTTCCAAGCCCCCATAACCCCATCTTCCCTGCATTCTCTAAACCCCCACCCCGATCTGCCCCAGCTTCCCTCCTGACTTTCAATACCCCCCCTCAGCCCCAACCACTCTGCCCTGTCAACCCCATCTGCCCCAGCGCTTTGCTGACCCACCCCAATAGTCTAACTTCGCATGGCTCTTCTCTCCTCCTCTAGCACTCATCTTCCCAGGCTCCTCTCCCACCAACCCTGACACACCCATCTGCCTTCAACTCCCATCTGCCCCTCGGGTCCTTTCCCCAGCCCTTCACATGATTATGATCCCAACTCCTCTCTCGAGCCCGCCATATAAACATAGAAATTAAGAGCAGGAATAGGCCATTTGGCCCTTTGAGCCTGCTCCACCATTCACTATGAACATGGCCGATCATCTAGCTCAATAGCCTGATACCACCTTTGCCTCAAGAGCTATATCTAACTCCTTCTTGAAAACATAGGGCGCAATCAACCCAAAATGTTTTTAAAATCTGAGAACTGGAGCTACCCCACGCAATCTTCCCCAACTCTATCAAATCCTTTGGCAATCAGGAGATTTGTTTCGATGGTGGGGGCGGATGGAAGTTGGCTGCAGAGCAATCAGGTGTCATTGCATAGACATCCCTATTGGCCCCCCCTAACAGTCATCGCACCCCCCAGCCCCCCACCATTGGAGGAAGTGTAACCCACACATGGCAACATGAGTCGGCAAGATCGAGGCATTGGGACCTTCCCGATGAATCTCCCAACACAGACCCCTCCATTGCCGAGCACCCTCCTGCTGAGTTCCCCCACTTTGCATACCATCCCTGCAGTGGGTAGCACCCTTGCCTCTGAGCTAGAAGCTCTGGGTTCAAATCCCAGCCCAGGACTTGATGGCCATGGAAAGTGCTTTCATTGCGTAGTCAAACAGGTTGATTGTAAACCTGCAAATCCTTCAAACACGTCCATGGCAGGCGGTAAGAGTGAGAGAGACTCTTGATGTGGAGTATTGTTCCTCAAGCTATAAGCCCCTGGCAACAGACTAGTGACCTGTTCTGGGAATTATTAACTGTGGAAACAAACAAAAGTCTGCCTTAGTGCATCACTGCAGGATGGCATGGTGGCACAGTGGTTAGCACTGCAGCCTCACAGCGCCAGGGACCGGGTTCGATTTCCGGCTTGGGTCACTGTGCGGAGTTTGCACGTTCTCCCTGTGTCTGCGTGAGTTTCCTGAGTGCTCCGGTTTCCTCCCACTATCAAAAGGCGTGCTGGCTAGATGCTTTAACCATGCTAAATTCTCCCTCAGTGTACCTGAATAGGTGCCGAAGTGTGGCGACTATTGATTTTCACAGTAACTTCATCACAGTGTCAATGTAAGCCGACTTACATTCATAATAAGTCACTAATAAATAAACTTTAAACACGGGCACGTCTGCCTGAGGTCCGCACGATCCCTTCTGAGGCCAACAGGAAATGCTGTTCTCCGAGCCGAGCCTGCCTGGAATCGGGGTGGCCGCGCCGGTAAAATTCCGGCCACAGAGCGGGAACAGAATTGGAAATGGATAGTTCTGCAAGGCTCCAGTACCGGACTGGGATTGAATTGTTCTCTGACACAGAACCGGATTCCATTAACTCAGCTAAACAGACATCTGAGTATACATCTGACATCATCAGCTATGAATTATCGCAGAGGTTAAATATACCGCTGTAAAGATATATACTTATTTAATTAATCCTTTGTTTGAATGTTATTAATTAATTCTTTCCACGCTGCTGTGTTTTCGCTTGCTTATGTTCCAATCTACTTTCCCCATCTGCAAAGATTGGTACCATCTGCCACCTTCTTGAAGCCAAGAATTGCAATTGGGAGGAATGCCAAGTGCATCGCTAGTCGTGAATGAGTTAAATTGCTAATCAGAAAAAACATATTGATAGACTAAATTCCTGCACACTGAAATTAACATAAATAGCATCTTAATAAGCAACCTGTTCAGAACAACATGCATCCAAACTCATTACACGATTCATTGGCCAACCACTTCCAAACTGATTCACATCACACTCAAAGCAGGCCAGATGATATTTTCAAGTAATGTATGAATGATTTTCAGACAAAGCAACCCTGGCATGCTATACATCTAACAATTTGGTGACCCAAGTTTGCTGAGAATATGATTGATTAGCTGGATTTTTAATTATTTCGGAGGTCCCTGACGGTGAAATTGTCTTTTTGAAAGGGATGTGATCTCAGGAAAAAAAAAGAAATAACAAAATTAAAATAACTGTGCCCCAGTACCTGTTGCAATATACAGAACGTAATGTTGGGATAGATTAAGAACAATCTCACTGTTCTTTGTTCACCGATGCTGCCTGGTTTGCTTTACAAGGAAAAGGCACAAAAAGGAATAAAGCGAGATTTTTTAAGTGGTGTGCAACAGCAGAAGTAAACCTGCATCCTTGACTGTCATATCAAAAGCTCAGTAAGAAGCCCCACAACACCAGGTTAAAGTCCAACAGGTTTATTTGGTAGCAAAAACCTGTTGGATTTTAACCTGGTGTTGTGAGACTTCTTACTGTTTTTACCCCAGTACAACACCGGCATCTCCACATCGTATAGAAAGCTGCCATGACCACAGCAGATGTTACTGCTGAACAAGCCAGACCACAGAATGAAGTTTATTTATTAGTGTCACAAGTAGGTTTACATTAACACTGCAATGAAGTTACTGTGAAAATCACCCCATTGCCATACTCTGGTGCCTGTCTGGGTACACTGAGGGAAGAATTTACCAATACACCGAACCAGCACGTCTTCTGGGCCATGGGACATAACCTCCGCAGACACAGGGAAAATGTGCAGACTCTGCACAGACAATGACCTGAGCATGGAATTGAACCCTGGTTCCTGGTGCTATGAGGCAGCAGTGCTAACTACTGGGCCACACTGCCGCCCCAGCTCCGCTCCCATCCGCTTGTCTGCTCATTGATAGTAAATATTTTTTCTACTGTGAAAACAAGCAGGAAGAGCTACAGACCCCAAAAGCATAGGACTCCAGTAACATCCTGACAATTAGAAAAAAGAAAAAAGAAAAAAAAATTAAGCACACAAGATTAAAGTTACATAGTTAAATCTGTCTTGCAGAACAAGCCCGTGCTTGCCAGAAGTACACAAGTGAACTAACCTTTTGGCAACAACCCCCTGTAGATTTTAACCATGAAAATCCAGTAATATTAATTGTTGTCACTTTAATGAAGTATACCTCCCAACTTCTCAAACACTTCCACCCTGAAGTGGAATTCCACAAGAAAGTTCACAAATAAATGGCATGATCTTCCGGTTCTTCGCGCCGCCCCTTCCGTTGGTCCCGCCAATGGCGCACCCCCACCACGTGTTTCCTGATGGCATGGGATGGGACCAATGGGAAATTGCATTGACAGCAGCGGGACCAGAAGATCCCACCGCCGGCCAATTGTATGCCACTTCCTGCCGCTGAAAAAAAATGTCTCGGGGAGGCCTGAGAATCCCGGCAAAACTGCTTTTAAAAAAAAAAGATTCTTGCGTCTTAATACTGCGTGGCTGCCTCCAGTACAATACTTTCACAGCTCCGCAATAGCTCACACATGAAAGAGCTGGTTTTCAGGGCTTTCCCCCACAGCCATGGCAACTCACTTAAACATTCCACCTTCATTATCTTTTTCCCCTTTCATCTCAGGTTCCATTGCTGTCAAACACCTCTTTGAACTTAACTTCTTCAAATATAAAAATCTTTCATGTTTTCTATTTTCCCTCCAATTTTGTGTCAATAAAATTCAATATATCTTCCCTGGTTTATTCATGAAGCATTTGTAAGAAGCAAAGGTTCCTTGTCACCTCTGAACCCCCTTTTGAAATTCAACGGTTGAAAAACCAGGTTCGCCACTTATCTCATAATGCAAATTTTAGATCCAATATGTTTACTTGTAAATCAAACTCACCGTAACCTCTAATTACAAATGCATCAATCTAACACTATTAGTCTTTCATCTCTTAGAGCTTATAGACAACCTGTCTCCACTAACCTTTCCCAGTTTAATTAACCCTGGACACACACACATGACCTTCTTTACCTCCACAGAATACCAACATAATCCCAAAACATGGAGCCCATCACAAAGCAAATAACTCTGTCAAAATTGTCAAGATGAGCATCGGCATATAAGACGTTCAGCCCAAACTGGAATTTAAACTCAAAAAGATATCACCTTCGTTTCCCCTTGTTTTTGTGGCTACGACTCATCTTTCATTCCCTCGCCCTACAGTATATCTCCTACTTTCGAAGCCTTTTAGCTTTGACAAAGGGTCATCTGGATTCGAAACATCAGCTCTTTTCTCACCTTGCAGATGTTGCCAGACCTGCTGAGATTTTCCCGCGTTTTCTCTTTTGGTTATTTTATTGAGATATCATCCTTGCTCGGTTGTGGTCATATTGTGAGGTATTTAGTGTTGATTTATGAAATGCGCTGTCTGCAAGAAAACAAAATGGCTTCATCATTGCACCAGTGTCAGCCAATGGTTTTAAGTGTTATGTATAATAATCCACTCAAAATCACTGACATTCAAAACCATTGAATAAGATGTCTGTTCCGTGAACACAATGTCCGAAGATACCTTATTGCCATCCCTCAGTTACAAAGGTCTTCTCTGCTTTCAAAGGTGCATGCTCATTTGTTGCCTTACTAAAGACACAGTTTATGCTCCTATGAAATAAGTTGTCAGCTTGAAAATATTTGCCAGTTTGTTATGTACAAAATAAAGTGCAATTTTAAGCAAGGAAACATACCTTGAAGCAAGAGAAGAATTACAAAATATATTGTATATCGCCTGAGGATTTAACACCAAACTGTAAATAAAGAATAGCTCATAAAACCACACATCATAGAATCCCTACAGTACAGAAGGAGGCTATTCTGCACATAGAGTCTGTACCCACCACCATCCCACCCAGGGTCTATTCCTGTAACCTTACGCATGTACCCTGATAATCCCACTAATACTGGAGTCAATTTAGCATGGCTAATCAACCAAACCCGCACATCTTTGGAGCGTGGGAGGAAACCAGAGCACCCAGAGGAAACCCACGCAGACATGGAGAGAACGTGCAAACTCCACACAGAGAGTGACCCCAGGCTGAAATTGAACCTGGGACCCTGGCGCTGTGAGGCAGTGGTGCTAACCACTGTGCCACTGCGCACCAATATAAAACCCCTGCCTCTCTATGTTTTCACATCTGATGGTGCATTGGTCAGACTCTTGTCTGTTTCTGTTGCTAATTATTCCTGGAGCAAGTTGCTAGTCTCGCAAGAGGCTTGTAGCTTGAGGGGCATTGCAGCCTATCAAGCACTGCCACACTCACAATCACATTAACAAAGAGGCAATTTAGCATGGCCAATCCACCTAACCTGCACAATCTTTGGACTGTGGGAGGAAATCTGATCACGCAGAGGAAACCCACACAGACATGGGGAGAATGTACTAACTCCATGCAGACAGTCACCAAGGATGGGATCTTCCAGCCGCGCTCACCCCGAAACTGGAAAATCCCACTCGAGGCCAACAGACCTTTCCATGGCCCGCCACTCACCCGCTACAATTCCTGTGATGGGCTGAATGGGAAAATTCGCCCCCAAGACGGGAATTGAACCCGGGTCCCTGGTGCTGTGAGCCAGCAGTGCTAACCACTGCACTACTGCGCATCCCATATGAAACCCCTAGTGACCACTAAAATAACAATCATTATTCCTTTCATCGTGGGACTTTCAGTATTAATAGAATAGAATCATAGAATCCTTACAGTGCAGAAGGAGGCCATTCAGCCCATCGAGTCTGCACTGACCACAATCCCACCCAGGCCCTATTCCTGTAACCCCACATATTTACCCTGTTAATCCCCTGATACTAAGGGGCCATGCAGCATGGCCAATCAACTAACCCGCACATCTTTGGACTGTGGGAGGAAACTCGAGCACCTGGTGGAAACCCATGCAGACACGGGGAGAACGTGCAAACTCCACACAGACAGTGACCCGAGGCCAGAATTGAACCCACATCCCTGGTGCTGTGAGACAGCTGTGCCAACCCTGTGCCACTGTGCTGCCCCTGGTACTGGTGGCATTCTTTGTTAATCTCATCATCACCATCTTCAGACTTCCAAAATTGGCATTTTGCTTAATTTGTCCAAAAACTGAATTCTGATTTCTTACCTGCATGTTTAATGCAAATGTATTTTTCTTAAATTGCAAGTACGATATACTGTTTATTTATTTATTTATTAGTCACAAGGAGGCTTACATTAACACTGCAGTGGAGTTACTGTGAAAATCCCCCAGTCGCCACCCTCCGGCGCCTGTTCGGGTACACTGAAGGAGAATTTAGCATGGCCAATCCACCTGACCAGCACACTTTTCGGACTGTGCAAGGAAACCAGAGCACCCCGGAGGAAACCAACGCAGACGCAGGGAGAACGTGCAAACTCTACACAGACAGATGACCCAAGCTGGGAATCAAACCCGGGTCCCTGGCGCTGTGAGGCAGCAGTGCTAACCACTGTGTCGCTTATTTGTCCCCCTACGCATATGTCTATGCAAAATATTACGAACAATAGATGAGAAGATAAGACATTGACTGGTTTCTGTGTGAATCTTATTGACCATCCTTAGCCACCATGCTCTAACTCAACAATACAAGCTTGGATGCTAACCAGTAACAGTTAATTTTTCTTCCATTGATTGCACTTCTTGTTCCATGTCCTTCATTGCCTCCTGGTGTACCTGTGGCTCTGATTGTAGGATGCATTATTCATTACTGAAGACATGAAATCCCGAGTGACCATGAAAACAATAATCTTTATTCCTTCCTTGCCGGGTTTCAGTATTAATAAATGACGCCCAGCTGCTTTTAATTTTCTTTCTGACAGGAAAAGATGTATCTGCATGATTAGCTTAGCAAGGAGCTCTAAACTATTATCAATTACACTAATTAAAGTCAAATAGAACAGAGCAGTCGTCTTTGTTCACAAATGTAGATGCTGTAAATCTATTAATTTAGTGACTGCCTTTACATTCCATGTTGCAGCATGACACTGCTTCTGACCCCTCATTTTTAATTATTTTGGACAGTTCTTCGTCAGAACAAATGGGTTTTTAATGGCCTTCATATAGCAGAAAAATAGTTTCAGCGAAATAAAATAAAGCAATATGCTGCAGCAATGCATAGCAACGATGAGCAGGGATTATTAGAGGAAGATAGAGAAAGAAAGTGGCAGAATAAATTAGGTATCGCAGCGGGCCTTTTCAATACGGGATTTGCCTTTGCATACATCCTGAATTGAAGGGATGAAAGTATTTTCTTTTTAGTCATTATCTTGTATGTAAAATGAATCTGAGCAGTTCCAAACCCCACTTCAGAACTCGCGCAAATGTGCAACTACATTACCCATATCATTCAGGATGACCCCCGAGGATATTTGAAAGTGTCATCCCGACACAATAGTCGGTGCTCTTCCGAGATTGGGGCTAAGGCAGTTTGCTTGGACAGAGTTCAAGGTGCTATATTCTGCATTTAGCCTACGCTCTGATGTTTTGTCAGGTTGTCATTACCCATGGCGTGTTACTGTTTAGAAAACATTAAGCAATCTTTTAGACGTTATCAAGAAGTCGTTATGAACATTACTGAACTAGGGCAGCACAGTGGCATAATGGTTAGCACTGCTGCCTTACAGCACCAGGGACCCAGGTTCAATTCCTGACTTGGGTCACTGTCTGTGCGAAGTCTGCATGTTTTACCTGTTTCTGTGTGTGTTTCCTCCCACAGGCCAAAAGATGTGCTGGTTAGGTGCATTGGCCATGCTAAATTCTCCCTCAATGTACCCGAACAGGTGCTGGAGTGTGGCGACTGGGGGATTTTCACAGTAACTTCATTGCAGTGTTAATGTAAACCTACTTGTGGTACTAATAAATACACACGTATTTACAGTAAAGGGTACAGATATTGAGAGAATTCCAGGCATGTTCTTACAGTTGCTATCTCGATGGCCAAAACTTAACGTCGGATGCCGTCATACATTACTGATGGGTGATTTTGATTTGATTTGATTTATTATTGTCACGTGCACTAGTATACAGCGAAAAGTAATGTTTCTTGCACGCTATACAGCCAAAGCATACAGAACATAGAGAAAGAAAGCAGAGAGTGCAGAATGAAGTGTTACAGTCATAGCTAGGGTGTAGAGAAAGATCAACTTAATGTGAGGTAGGTCCATTCAAAAGTCTGATAACAGCAGGGAAGAAGTTGTTGTTGTACTGAGTGTCAGATGTTATAATGGAATTTATTTTGCTCTCTATAGTAACATCTGATTGACAGGCACAAAACTATCTTGGTACCTCATTCATAGTACCAGAACATGCACAAGAGTGCTTTAGTTTTCCTCCTGTACAAACACAAAGTTCAAATCTCAATATTCCTCCATGAATCTGCCATTTTAGATTTAGTGTTATGCAGTGAGAAAGGCCTAATTAATAATCATGTTATAAAATAACTTTTAGGGAAGAATGACCATAATATGATTGAATTTTCCTTTAAGTTGGAAGACGATGTGGCCCCATCTTAAATCTAAACAAAGGAAACTCTAAAGGTATGAGGGGGCAAATGTCAACATCCTTGGAGATACCATTGACCAGAAACTGCTAGACTGGCCACATAAACCCATTGGTTACAAAAGCAGGTCAGAGGCTAGGCGAGCAACTTACCTTCCCAAAGCCTATCCATCATCTACAAGGCACAAGTCAGGGGTGTGATGGAATATTCCCCACTTACCTGGATGGGTGCAACTCCAACAACACTCAAGAAGCTTGACACCATCCAGGTCAAAGCAGCTCGCTTGAATGGCACTACATCCACAAACATCCCTTCCCTCCACCACCGACGCTCAGTAGCAGCAGTGTGTACTATCTACAAGATGCACTGCAGCAATTCACCAAAGATCCTGAGGCAGCACCTTCCAAACCCACAACCACTTCCATCTAGAAGGACAAGGACAGCAGATACATGGGAACACCGCCACCTGCAAGTTCCCCTCCAAGCCACTCACCATCCTGACTTGGAATTATATCGCCGTTCCTTCACAGTCGCTGGGTCAAAATCCTGGAATTCCCTCCCTAACGGCATTGTGGGTCAACCCACAGCACGTGGATTGCAGCGATTCAAGAAGGCAGCTCATCACCACCTTCTCAAGGGCAACTAGGGATGGGCAATAAATGCTGGCCAGCCAGCGACACCCATGTCCCGTAAATTAATTTTTAAAAATTGACCGTGGTGGATTGAGAAAATGTATTAAAAGATATGACAATAAACAGGCAATGGCTTGTATTTAAAGAATTAATATATTGTTTTCTCCAGATATACATTCCTTTGAGGCACAAAAACCCTACAGGAAAAGTGAATCAACCATGTCTAACAAAGGAAGTTAAAGACTGTATTAGATCAAAGAGAGAGGCTCAAATTAGCCACAAAAAAAAGAAGTAAGTGTGAGGATAGGGTGCATTTTAGAATTCAGCAATTCACCAAGAAACTGATAAAGACAGAGAGAATAAAATATGCATGTAAAGTAGCAAGAAACATTAAAACGGGCTGTAAATGTATCTGTAAGTATCAAAAAAGAAAAAGATTAGCAAAGATAAATGCCAGTCAATTACAGACTGGGACAAGAGAATTGTGGGGCTGCACTGCCGGTGGCACAATGGTTAGCACTGCTGCCTCACAGCGCCAGGGTCCCAGGTTCAGTTCCAGCATTGGGTCACTGTCTGTGTGGAGTTTGTGCATCCTCCGGGTGCCCCGGTTTCCTCCCACATTCCAAAGATGTGAGGGTCAGGTTGATTGGCCATGCTAAATTGCCACTTAGTGTCAGGGGAACGAGCGAGGGTAAATATGTAGGGTTATGGGGATAGGGCCTGGGTGGGAATGTGGTTGGTGCAGACTCGATGGGCCGAATGGCCTCCTTCTGCGCTGTAGGGATTCTGTGATTCTGAGGAGGAATTTCTTTACTCAAAGGGTAGTGAATCATTGGAATTCCCTACCTCAGAGAGCTGTAGAAGCTCAGTCAGTGAGCATGTTGAAGACTGAGATTGATAGATTTCCAGATGATAATTACATCACATTCCTTAGAATTACATTATGAGGAAAAGAACACTGAGGGAGATGATTAACCATGATATAGTTGAATGGTGGAGCAGACTCGAAGGGTTGAATGGCCTCCTCCTCTTCCTTCTGTGTTCTTTTTAGATACTTTCAATACTTCGTGTATGCTGGATTAGCTCCCTGCATATCTTTGTGGCTTCCTTAACTTAAATCAACTTCTTTAGTCTGCAAAAAAAACTCAAATTTTAAATCCACTCTATTTATTTCTTCACAATTTTAATAGCGTAGATCATTTCTCCCTTAATATTCTTTTTCCAGAAGAAATAGTGAATTCGATTAGCCTCCTTTTCATAGCTCATTGATCTAAACCCTACAACTATTATCATTCCTATCCTTCAAATTCTCAGTGTATCATTTCATAAATAAGGTGACAAGATAGGTCAAAATACTTCACATGTGATCTCATCAAAACGCTTCAACCAGTGGCAGTATCAATTTCTCTGACTTATTTTCTACTTATACAACCTTACATTCTACTTATCTTTGCATTTTCATACAACGTTTGATTAGCCAGTGGCTCCTCGATCTCCTGTTCTACCATAATTTAACGGTGCACCCTTCATTATAAATCACATTGACTATTTTTAGTGCTATTGCGCATTAGGTTAGATTGATCAGTGCAGAGTAACAATCGCTATTCATCTTCTCCATTGCAAAGTCTCTGCCATTCACACTGAATAATATCCATTCATTCAGACTTCCCCAATAAATAAATCAGAATGTCAAAATGTCAAGCTCCATAAGAATGCAGGGCGGCACGGTGACACAGTGCTTCGCATTGCTGCCTCACAGCGCCGGAGATCTGGGTTCGATTCCCAGCTTGGAGTTTGCACATTCTCCCCGTGTCTGCGTGGGTTTTGTCCCACAATCCGAAAAGCATGCCAGTTAGGTGCGTTGGCCATGCTAAATTGCCCTTAGTGAACCCGAACAGGCGCCGGAGTGTGACGACTTGGGGATTTTCAGAACAACTTCATTGCAGTGTTAATGTAAGCCTCGTGTGACTTTAATTAACCTTAAACTTTAAAAAATGAAATAGCAGCAGGGGTATGCAGTCGGGCCCATTGAGCTGCCACTCAGCAAAATCATGGCTACCTCAATCCCATCTTTCTATGCCATTCCCCCTTAGTATCCGAAAATTTATTGATTGCTGAGTTGAATATAATTATAGAGAAGTCCAAAGTTTCACAACTGTTTGACTGGAGAAATTTCTCTCATCTCACTTTTAAATCGCCAACCCCTTATTATGAGACGGGTGAAATTTTCCTGGACTTTTGGGACTAAGTCCTGTGACAGGGTTGGGAATGCTGAGTGCTTCCTGCTGTGGAGGCTGGTGGAAAAGCACGCGAAATCTTCTGACCCCAAACTTGTTAATTATGCACTGGGCTGTTCTGTGCCATATTTGGGTCGTGGCAGGCCTGATGGCATGTTGTGCGCCGGCATATTTGGCACCACATTGAAAAGGCGTCCAACATCGGTGACCCACTATGGAAGAAAGAAGGTGGACCTCCTGAAGATGGATCTCCAGGAGTATCCTGAAGCCAGAAGATGGACTTCCTGAGAAAGAAGATGGAATATTCTGAGGAACATTCTGAGGCTGGAAGGTGAACCTCCTTGATAACACTGAATCTGGAAGACCGCCTGTAGATGCTCCACCCACCCACTGCTGCACTGTTCCAGGGTCCAGGGTTGGAGGCTGGCCTCATATCCTGAACTCCGGAGGCAGCACCAGACATTGTTCAGATGAATTCCGACATCCGCATGCCACATGTTGTTCCAAACATGTTTTGCGCCGGTGCATTTTCCATCACAGAGAATCTGTGACATGGGGAGTCAGGCTTTCATATGTGGTCCATTAACAGGATGCAAGTTGTTTCACACTGGCCTCTGGTGGGTTTTCCGACCTGCCATGGCAGGCACCAGTGGAAGTTCCCGCTGTAAATTCACACCCATGTGAAGCCAATTTCTGGGCCTCCCCATGATGTTAGAGGCAAGGTACTATCCTGGATAGAAGATTGGCTGACTGACTGAAGGCAGAGAGTGAGGATAAAAGGACCCTTTTCAGGATGGCAGCCAGTGACTAGCGGAGTTCCACAGGAGTCAGTATTGGGACCACAACTTTTCACTTTATACCTCAATGATCTCGTTGAAGGAACTGAGGGCATTATGGCTAAATTCACAGATGATAAAAGATAGGTGGGCGGGATGGGTAACATTGAGGAGGCAGGGAGGCTGCAGCGGGACCTGGACAGGTTACGAGAGTGGGCAAAGAAGTGGCTGATTGAATACAACATGGGAATATGTGAGGTTATGCACTTTGGTCAGAAAAATAGAAACATAGACTATTTTCTAAATGGGGAGAGAATTCAGAAATCAGAAGCACAAAGGGACTTGGGAGTCCTAGTCCGGGATTCGCTTAAGATTAACTTGCAGGTTGAGTTAGTAGTTAGGAAGGCAAATACAATGTTAGCATTCAGTTCAAGAGGACCAGAATACAAAAGCAGGGCGGCACGGTAGCACAGTGGTTAGCACTGCTGCTTCACAGCTCCAGGGTCCCGGGTTCGATTCCCAGCTCGGGTCACTGTCTGTGTGGAGTTTGCACATTCTCCTCGTGTCTGCGTGGGTTTCCTCCGGGTGCTCCGGTTTCCTCCCACAGTCCAAAGATGTGCAGGTTAGGTTGATTGGCCATGCTAAAAATTGCCCCTTAGTGTCCTGGGATATGTAGGTTAGAGGGATTAGTGGGTAAATATGTGGGGGTAGGGCCTGGGTGGGATTGTGGTCGGTGCAGACTCGATGGGCCGAATGGCCTCCTTCTGCACTGTAGGGTTTCTATGTTTCTACTACTGAGCCTTTATAAGGCTCTGCTCAGACCACATTTGGAATATTGTGAGCAATTTTGGGCTCCCTATCTAAGGAAGGATGTGCTGGCCTTTGAGAAGGTCCAGAGGAGGTTCCAAGAATGATTCCGGAAATGAAAAGCTTGATGTATGAGGAGCGTTTGACGACTCTGGGTGCAATGAAGTCTAGAAGGGTGAGGGGGGATTTCATTAAAACTTACAGAATACTGAAAGGCCTGGATAGAGTGGATGTGGGGAAGATGTTTCCATTAGTAGGTGAGACTAGGGCACAGCCTCAGATTAAAGGGACGACCCTTTAGAACCGAGATAAGGAGGAATTTCTTCAGCCAGAGGGTGGTGAAGCTGTGGAATTCATTGCCACAGAAGGCTGTGGAGGCCAGGTCATTGAGTGTATTTAAAACAGATATTGATAGGTTCTTGCCTCATAAAATCCCTACAGTACAGAAGGAGGCCATTCGGCCCATCGAGACAGTGCTGACCACATCCCACCCAGGCCCTATTCCTGTAACCCCACACATTTACCCTGCTAATCTCCCTGACACTAGGGGCAATTTAGCCAATCAACCTAACCCGCACATGTTTGGACTGTGGGAGGAAACCAGAGCACCCGGAGGACATCCACGCAGACAAGGGGAGAAAGTGCAAACTCCACATAGACAGTGACCCGAGGCCGGAATTGAACCTGGGTCCCTGGCTAACCACTGTGCCACCATCTGCCCTCTTTGGTAAGAGGATAAAAGGTTACTGGGAAAAGGCGGGAGAATGGGGTTGAGAAACATATCAGCCATAATCGAATGGCGGAGCAGACTCGATGGGCCGAATGGCCTAATCTACTCCTATATCTAATGGTCTTATGGTCTCCTTACACCATGATGTGGAGACGCCGGCGTTGGACTGGGGTAAGCACAAGTACTGTGCTTACCCCAGTCCAATGCCGGCATCTCCACATCACGGCTACCATCGACGCTACAAACTGCCGGCTCCAAGTGGAGAGGATCTCCAAGAAGATCGTGCATATTGACACAGACATCAAATTTCTACAAAGATGCATTCTTACTACACTCCTTACACCAGCCATCGAACCCACTGGCGGGGGCTTGGGAGAATTTTGCTCGTGGTTTTAGATTCCCAGCCACCCCCACAACAAAATGCTGACCTCTCACTTCACTTCTGTGCTTTTCTTTTTGGCAGGATAAATGAAGCCAGATGTGGAGAACACTCTCTGGTCAGATCAATGTTTTCTATCCCTATGGAGCATAGCTAAAAACTGCCATTCATCTGCCAGCTGAGTGTACGATGAGGTAAATGTCAGCTAGCATCTTACTTTAATCTTGAAATCTGCAATAATACTGGCACAAAAAAAAGATCTTAACATCTATAGTGCCAATAATGGCTCAACTTGGCTCAAGCCATTTTTCCCCTTCACCAGGGGGTCTTATTTTATTCAGCCTTGCTTTCACCCCTTTTATACCATTAACATTGGTCAGCACTTAAATCAGCGCTGTGCAGATGTTAATATGCTCGGAAGGAGCAATCTGAGAAAAAAATGCACAGTCATGCCCACTCCTTAATTTTCTGTTTTCTTTGGCCTTATCTATTTATCATGAGCTGACATCCCACCTGATTCTTTTTTTTTTCCACTGCTCCACTTGATTTAACAACTTGCATAACAGATGAGAAACCTTTTCCTTTTATCAACCGGGGTCAACTGTGGGTTCAGGCAATGCTACGAGTCACCCAGCCTTCTCTGTTCCAATTACTTGTCAAAATCTTTTCTGGCCAGTGCTAACTTTGCTTTCCTTTCATTGCACATGAAGTTTTTACTCCTCGAATTAAAATGCTATCTGCTGCACAATGTAATATTTAAAGAACTAATCAGCTCCACCATATAGATCTCGAATTAGTCAATCCAACGGGTGGGACTTTCCGGCCACGCTCACCCCAAATGACGGAACACCCCGCCTGAGATCAACAGACCTCTGCATGGTCCATATTCCACCCGCTCTGATTCCTGTGGTGGGTGGGACGGGAAAATTCCACCCAACATGTTGGGGTTTGCATAGCTCTGAAGGCCAGGCCTAGTTTTTCATTTGATTTGATTTATTATGTATTAACATACAGTGGAAAGTATTGTTTCTTGCACGCTGTACAGACAAAACATACCGTTCATAGAGAAGGAAATGAGAGAGTGCAGAATGTAGTGTTACAGTCATAGCTTGGGTGTAGAGAAAGATCAACTTAATGCAAGGCAAGTCCATTCAAAAGTCTGACGGCAGCAGGGAAGAAGCTGTTCTTGAGTCAGTTGGTATGTGACCTCAGACTTTTGTATCTTTTACCCGATGGAAGGAGGTGGAAGAGAGAATGTTCAGGATGCGTGGAGTCCTTAATTATGCTGGCTGCTTTGCCGAGGCAGCGGGAAGTGTAGACAGAGTCAATGGATGGGAGGCTAGTTTGCATGATGGATTGGGCTACATCCATGACCTTTCGTAGTTCCTTGCAGTCTTGGGCAGAGCAGGAGCCATACCAAGCTGTGATACAACCAGAAAGAATGCTTTCTATGGTGCCCCATTATCACAATGGTTTGCCCCATTTCTGCATAATTTGTACCAATTGCCACCCACTTATTCAGGTAGAAAACATTATTAGTTCAATATCTAGAAGGATCATTGACAAACTGCATACACGCACCATCCGGATCATATTGATATCTTGTAATTATAATGGCCTGGAATGCACTGCCAAGTGAGGTGGTTGAGGCAGATATGTTAGTGACATTTAAGACTTAGCTGGATGGAGACATGATCAAATGGGGAATAGAGGGATACAGGCGGTTGGTCTCGATAGGACAACGTGATCGGCACAGACTAGGAGGGTCGAAGGGCCTGTTCCTGTGCTGTGCTGTTCTTTATAGCACTCTTATCTTAGCTCTTGTCTCTACTTCCAGCTCTTGAAATCTGAGGGATGCAAATCTGTGAGAGGGAATGAATTCCAGGCTCAGATTGAGAATCACTGACCTTGCCAATGTTGATGGGTTCAGTAGGTACCCCTTCATTTGTTAGCTTGTCCTGGTGCCCGGGTCGCAGGGGTTGCAAAACAAGATAATTACAAATCAGGAAGGCCGTTTGGTCCATCTTTATGTACCCATCCACCGAGGTTTAGACTTACCCGTGCCCCCAAAAGCAGCATCCAATCATTTCTTAAACAAATTGACTCCACTGCTCTTGCTGAGAATGTATTTCACATGTTGATCGCATTTTGCATGAAGAAGAATTTCATGATTTCAGCTTTAAAATGATCTCTGACCAATTTCAGCCTCGTTTCTCGTTCTGTGCCCACAGTTTAATTAAAAGTAGTATTTCAGATTATATTTTTCGACAGACTCTTTAACAATTGAGTAGACTTGTACAAGATCTCCTCTCATGATGTCTTCTTTCCAATAACTTCCCAGTGGTGGACTTAACCACTTCCAGGCTCGGTAGAGTGCAGATAAGCACAAATCAATGCAAAACACTTCCATAACCATTAGAGATAAAAAGCCTGAGATCCCAATTAAAAAATATGTCTCCAAATGACGTTTCCAATACATTCTCTGCAGTTCTAATCAAGATTTGGTGTAGCTGACCTTGCAGAATTGGCGGAGTTGCATGATTTGAATTCATGTCTTTGTTTAATTGGATTGAAACAGCTAGGATTCAATTAGTCAGTTAGCCCTAATAGCCATCAGGCTGAAAAGATCTTTCCAGACTATTTTCTCTGGACTGGATTCAAACCAGGTCCCGAAGGATGAATTAGTCATTTTGGGAAGTGCAGTCTTAACAATGACAAGCTTACAGTGTGAGATATAATTTGTTGAAACAAAGTAAGGGAGTGAGCATTTTCTCCGGTGCTGCCAGAAAGTGTATCAGCAGCCCACTTTGCATCTGACTCCATTTTCTTCCCCCTGGGCTTCACAGGCAAGTGCAATGGTGTAGGGCGTAAAGCAAATTGGGCTGTTTTGGGTTGATGACCCATTTCGCCCCCTTGGACTAAATTCTCCTCTTCGGTTCTGGAAGCCCGCGTTAGGTCATTGCCCAACGTTGCATTACTCACCTCAGAAGAGTAGTCTATTCACCTGGAACCTTGGTGCCCAAAATTCAGGTGCAGACTGGACCCACGGCCGCCATCTTCCAATGCAGGCCCGATGTGTGAATGGAAGTGGGCAGATGCTAAGGCCAACAGATTAGAAGGCCCAACTCCAGTCACTGGAACATCAGCCCAGTTCTCTACATGGTTGATAGGCCATCCACCCCTCATCCCCTCATGTACCATCCATACCCCATTTATATCTCGCATGCCCCCACCATACCCCCTCTTCCTTCCCATGCCTTCTCTATACTCTCTAATATCATTACACACTCCATGCATCCTCCATGTCCATTCACACTGTATCTAGCATGCACAGGACCAATGTGCCATATAATAACACTGGGGAGTCTTTGAAATGCTCATGAAAAAAAATAATCAGCCATTTAAACTCCTCTTGATAAAAACAACCATTTTAGAAGCTCATAAAATTGTCAATCAAGCACACAACAATTGAAACTTCTCCTGAAAACTCTCTTGACTTAAGTTTTTACTAATTTGTCAAGTACACAAGCAGCCATTTCAAAACCTTTTCAGAACATTTAATCCTACTGTGTGCTCATAAAAATGTCAATCACACGAAGCACAAAATTTCCACATAGTTAGGTCAACAAACCTTGCTGAGCCAAATCCATTAGTGGTTCCTGGAGCACATCCATAAATTTATAATGAGGTTATGTTTTATAGCTGAATGAACATTCCCCAAAGAGCTCAACGCAACAGATTATTTTAATTTGCCTGATTAGATGTCCAGTCATCACCTCCATTTTTTTCTAATGGCTCAGTAGAGTTTCAGTCAGAGAAGTCAGGCAACCATTTAGTTTTTCAAAATCTGAAAAGATCTCTGGATATTAAATCACTAAAATACTCAAGCCACAGTCCCCAGATAACCTATTTAAATCAGATTTTCAATACCGTAGAATGCAGCTAGGAGTTTATCCATAGATAAAGTAGTCCAATGCATATGGAGAGTTATACAATGCTCATTAATTTAATGGCCACTTCTGTTGAAATATCTTGAAAGCATACTTAATCATCATACACCATTAAACTATGACAGATGAAGTTGGGAAGAACTTTTAAGCATACTTGTTCAAAGATTCCTGACTCCACAGCAGGCTTCACCCAGGTTCACTAATTGACTTACCCGATGGTGTGGTTCACACAGCTTTCATGAATACACCCGCCTCAAGAAAATTACCAAGCTCAGGGAAAATTGTATTTCCAGCAGACATTTAAATAGCAAACCCAAATGTCACTTTAATGGTATGTTATGTTACAGCCTACCATGTTTCCCACTGCAGGAAAAATGGCATCTGGCAGGAATGGCCTGCCAAGTTTGAAATCGCAGCCCTTCAGCTTCTGCCCCTGATAGCGGTTCCCCTCACCTGAGGGGAAGGGAAAAGGCAGTCCTTTTATTTTTGTTCTGTGAAATTGTGCTTCATCCTGCTTCCTTCTCATTGGACAAGATGAGTTGTGGACCAATGTTGGTCTGTAATAGTTGACATGAGATATACTTTCCTTGACTGAATTGTAATGGCCTTATCTATCCCCTTCCATCAAGACTTCAGAAGAAGAAACAAGGCTGTCTGTGTGGAGTTTGTACATTCTCCCTGTGTCTGCGTGAGTTTCCTACAAGTGCTCTGGTTTCCTCCCACAGTCCAAAGATGTGCGGGTTAGGTGGATTGACCATGTTAAATTGCCCTTTAGTGTCAGGGAGACTAGCTAGGGTAAATGCATGGAGTTGTGGGGATAGGCCCTGGGTGGGATTGTGCTCGGTGTAGACTCGATGAGCCAAATGGCCTCCTTCTGCACTGTAGGATTCTGTGACTCTATGACTAAGGGAGTATTTAATGAATGGCAGGGCACTGGGAGCTCAGGTGAACAGAGGGATCTTGGACTAATTATTCACAGATCCCTGAAGTTGGAAGAGCACATGAGTAGGATAGTTAAAAAGGCATATTTGACACTTGCTTTCATCAGTCGCGGTATAGAGTATAAGAGCAAGGAGGTAATGTTGGACTTGTACAGAGTGTTGGTTAGACCACAGCTGGAGTAGTGTATGTAGTTCTGGTCACCTGACTATAGGAAGGATGTGATTGCATGAGAGGGGATACAGAGGAGGTTAACCAGGATGTTGCCTGGGATGGAGCATTTGAGCCATAAGGGGAGGCTAGATAGACTTGGGTTGTTTTCTCTACAGAAGGAAAGGCTAAGGGGGGACAAGACTGAGGTGTATAAGATTAGAAGGGGTATGAACAGGGTGAGTAGGGAGCAGCTGTTCCCCTTGGTTGAGGGGTCAATCATGTGGGGGTGGTGCATGGGGCATAGTTTTAGGGTAAGCAGCAGGAGATTCAGAGGGGATTTGAGAAAAATCTTTTTCACTCAGTGGGTTGTGGTTTCTGGAACGCACTGCCTGGGAAGGTAGTCGAGGCCAGAAATCTTACATCCTTGAAAGTAAAATTTGGATGAGCACTTGAAACATCATAATGTTTAAGGATATGGGACAAGTGCGGGAAAATGGGATTAGTGAACCTTTAGTGGTAGATATTGTTAGTGCAGACTAGATGGGCCGATGGGCCTTTTAGGCACTGTGTTACTCTATGGGTGGGATTTTACGGCATCACTCGTCCGGAAACCATAAGAACCCACCCGATGTCAACAGACCTCTTCATTGTCTGCCCCTTGCCCACTCCCATTCCTTTGGCAGGCGGGATGATAAAACTCTGGCCGATGACTCTCTAGGACTCACTGGCATTTCTAAATGACATTTTTATAGCTCATAGAAATAAAAACAGAGAGTTATAGAATCTACAGTGCAGAAGGAGGCCATTCGGCCCATCCAGCCTGCACCGACCAAAATCCCACCCAGGCCCTATCCCCATACATTTACCCTGCTAATCCCCCTGACACTAAGGGACAATTTACTATGGCCAATCCACCTAACCCGCACATCTTTGGACTGTGAGAGGAAACCGGAGCACCGGGAGGAAACCCATGCAGACCCGGGGAGAACGTGCAAACCCCACACAGACAGTGACCCAAGCCGAGAATCGAACCCGGGTCCCTGGTGCTGTGAGGCAGCAGTGCTACCTACTGTGTCAGTGTACCGCCTCCAAATGAAGCAAAAGACATGTTTATATTGGTCAGAGAACTGATCTTGGCTTTTTCAGAGCCTTATTTATTCTGCCTGGTTCTGATTTGAACACTGAGGGCTAAGAGGGAACTCGTTGCATGCCTGCTCATGTGTATGCACAGAACATAAATCCCAGTCGACAAATATGAAGTGCTTTGAGAGCAGAGGCAGGAATCCTCGCACTCTGACAACATTTAAGACAATTCTCCGCAACTTTCTAAAGTGCCTAAGGGATTCTGTGAGCACTTTAAAAATCTGATTTAACACCATATTGAGGTTATATTCCATGTTGTGCCACATGCACAGTGGAACTGCACTCCATCCTTCTCTGAATTCAGGATGCAGAGTTACTGCATCATTTTGCAAACTAACACAGCAAAGCACTGCAGAGAATAGTTTAATTGAGCTGGATCACAATATGCTGAAACAGGTGGGGCAAAAGGAACCAGAAAGGTAGTTGGGAAGTGTGGAAGGGAATAGTTGAAGATTTTCTTGCTGCACTAAATGTGCAGGTTAGGTTGACTGGCTGTGCTAAATTGCCCCTTAGTGTCCCAAGATATATAAGTTAGGAGGATTAGCGGAGTAAATACAAGGGTTTATGGGGCCAAGCCAGGGTAACAGTCGATGCAGACTCGATGGGCTGAGTGGCCTCCCTCTGTACTGTAGGAATTCTATGATTCCATGATTCTACAAGTGAAATGGTAAACCCACCTGCTGTGCAGGTGAAATTTTCCGCCAAAATATCTTCATGAGAAAGTAGATGCTAATTTTTTTTGTTTTAGGAAGGACAGCAACTAGAAAGACCAAACATTATTATTATCATCAGTGTCCCCTCCTTTCCTTCTCCTCTATGTACTCTGTGAACGGTATGTTTTGTCTGTACAGTGCACAAGAAACAATCCTTCCCACTGTATACCAATACATGTAACAATAATAAATCAAATCAAATCAAATCGCAACATCACACACAAGTGACGCGAGAATGTTCAGAATATAAGCAAAATTGTTTGAAATACTCAGCAAGTTTGTCTGGAGAAACAGACAGATTGACAATCTTTCGTCAGAACATAACCTGAAATGTAAACTGTTCAGGGCCGCACGGTAGCACAGTGGTTAGCACTGCTGCTTCACACCTCCAGGCACCTGGGTTCGATTCCCGGCTTGGGTCACTGTCTGTGTGAAGTTTGCACATTCTCCTCGTGTCTGCGTGGGTTTCCTCCAGGTGCTCCGGTTTCCTCCCACAGTTCAAAGATGTGCGGGTTAGGTTGATTGTCCATGCTAAAATTGCCCCTTAGTGTCCTGAGATGTGTGGCTTAGAGGGGTTTGCGGGTAAATATGTAGGGATATGGGGATAGGGCCTGGGTGGGATTGTGGTCGGTGCAGACTCGATGGGCCCAATGGCCTCTTTCTGCACCGTAGGGTTTCTTTCTTTCTATATATTTAAATGGTTGCATGATTGCTTTAAGAGCTGGTCACATGATTTGATGGTGATGTTATTGGGTGTTTTACAGGCTCCTGATTTTAGATTCAGTTTGTCCTCTGTACAGGCAGCAACTCCTGGAATAAGCCTTGTTATTGTTAATTTGAATCTAAGGTCGGAATTCTCTCATCCCGCAGGCTGCCACTGGAATTTCAGTGGGCGGGTTGCGGAGAATGTGAAACGCCATTGACGGTTGGGTGGGAATTTCTGGCTTTAAGACCAGTGCGGCCGGAGAATTCCGCCCTAAGTGTGCAAACTGCATTTTGTTTAAAACCCACAACCCCTAACATAGTTAGGACATTACATTAACTGTATCTGGCCACAGATGCTGCCTAACCTGCTGAGTGTTTCCAGCATTTTTATTTTATTGCAGATTTCCAGCAGCCGCAGTCTTTTTGCTTTGGTGTGAAAATATGTTTGCATGAGTTACATCGTACGTGCTGTGTTCTGTTCCACTGTGTGTTTAAAAATCTCCAAATATGTTGGTTTCTCAGAAAACCAGGCAGCGCAATGCGCCTGAGGTCAACTTGACGTATCTACCCAGTACGCTATACATGAAAATGCTGAATCAAAGCTTCATTTGAAGAGAAAGGTCATTTCTTTCATCATGGAAAACATGAAGCAATGCGTCAACCATGAGAGTCAGCAGTTGTCCTCTCTACAACATCCACTGCACACCTTGAAACAAGAAACAGACGCTGAGAAATTACTGCTGAGTATGCTCAGCTTAAAGCATTCATGTAACATTAATTTACCTGCTATTTTAGAGGAATCTTGACCCACTCAATATATATATAGCTTAATATTTGCACTACAGTAGGCAAGGGCAGTGCTACATCGCTGTATTAACTCTTTGCCCATTCATACTCAGAGCAAATTCTAACTTTGAAATACGTCAGTCCCAAAGATATGAGAATATTTTGATCATCTGCTGATTGAAGCCAATCAGTAACATAACGCCTCCCAGTATGCATGTTGGTTAGGCAGTTATCCAAACGGGTTAGCTATATTGTCAATCTGGTAACTAACCATTCTGCCATCTGCCGCTCTTCCCTCTGAACGTAGCCAGTCAGATTTACATGAAATCCTCTGACAGATCTTCGCAGGCAATGGTTGGGGCCGCCTCAAACACACTCAATCAAAAGCCACCCCGGTTCAGCATCCTGGCAACGGTTCATCCTTTCAGAATTGTTTATGTCATTTTTAGTTACATAACTTGGTAAGTAGTGAATTAATTATCCATAATTAATTTACTCTCTTAGCTCTGCATGGAAGGGGGAAGGAGTAGCTACAATTTAGCTCCTGATCTCAATAATCTGCACTGAAAGGTTTGTGCTGGTGAGGATAGGTTCTCACAGTGGCTTGGTAAGATGGAGGAAAGCAACTTAGCAACTAAGGAAGACTGCTATACCTACCAACAACCAAGAAAGGCTCTCCTCTGGAGACATCCAAGTATTAGAAATAAACCTTTCCCCTAGTTTGTCTTCATTTTTTACAATTCCCAATTATTTTACAGCTTAAAGTTTATTTATTAGTGTCACAAGTAGGCTTACATTAACACTGCAATGAAGTTACTGTGAAAATCTCCAGTCGCCACGCTCCAGCGCCTGTTCGGGTACACTGAGGGAGAATTTAGCATGGCCAATGCACCTAACCAGCATGTCTTTCGGACTGTAGGAGGAAACCAGAGCACCAGGAGAAACCCACGCAGACATGGGGAGAACGTGCAGACTCCGCACAGACAGTGACCCAAGCCGGGAATCAAACCTGGGTCTCTGGCGCTGTGAGGCAGAGCATGAGTGTGGTGACTAGGGATTTTCACAGTAACTTCATTGCAGTGTTAATGTAAGCCTGCTTGTGACAATAATAAATAAACTAAACTAAATTGGCTATGCAGTGGGGGGGGGGTCATAAAGGGAGACCCATTGGGAGGGCCCAAATGCCCCGATGCCAGGAATCTGCCTCAGGGAGGGGGTAGGAAAATATAAAACATATCGCCTATGGGGGTGGTCAGGTATTAGCCATGGCGGTAGAGAGAGAGGGGGTCTCCCAGTACACTGTGAGATCGGGACACCCTTCCAAAAACAGTGCCCAATCGCTTTGCAGCCAGCCTCACTGGTGTGATTAGGCCCCATCATCCCAGACCCAGCCCACAAATCACTGCTCTCCCAATAAATGACTAAGTTTGGAAGGATTACGGCACCAGACAGACCAATATGAATCATTCCAGTTTTCTCATCATTAATTTTTATTATAATTGCGGCCAATAAGTTGCATTTCACCAAAACTATTACAACCAATCAGTAATTCAGAATGTATTGCAACTCCCAGAATGCACTGTTGTCACTCCGAGAGTGCAGGTTAAGGCTATCACTATTTTATTCAAAGTGAACACCATACAAATGCTTGGCAGCAATGCAAACCAATAATAGAATACTCCAGAACTTCCTGATGGGATCATCTGTAATTCCTATTGTCGACTTTAGAAGCAATTCAGAAAAGGTTCCCATGACTAATTTGTAGGATGAGGGGCTTATCTGATGAAGAAAGGTTGAACAAGTTGGGCGGCACAGAGATTAGCACTGCTGCCTCACAGCGCCACGGACCAGTGTTCAATTCAGGCCTCAGGTCACTGCCTGTGTGGAGTTTGCACATTCTTCCCATGTCTGTGTGGGTTTCCTCCGGGTGCTCCAGTTTCCTCCCACATTCCAAAGATGTACAGGTTAGGTTGATTGGGGGTCTAACAGGATAAATATGTGGGGTTACGGCAATAGGGCCTGAGTGGGATTGTTGTCGGTGCAGGATCGATGGGCCAAATGGCCTCCTCTGGCACTGTAGGGATTCTATGACTTTCTGATGGATCAGAATGAGAGCCAGAAATGGGATAATGTTGCATCATGTAACATCCCTATCAATTGTGCTTGAACATGATGATCATATTGAAGTAACACTCAAATGAGTATAATATTTAATCTCATGCCCCACTTTTTAAGTTAATTCTTGGGGAGATGGGGTGCAGGTTGGCACTTTAGTGGCTGTGAAGTCTGTGCAATCGCCCGTCAATGCTACAAAAATAAATTTAATAAAATGTTAAAGTTTTACTGGCAGTTTGGGGACTGCCAGCAACAGAACATTCATCAGGCCTTCAAATTCTGTCATAGAAAATCTCTACCCCAACTCCTGATGGACTCCCAGGCAAAAGATAGGCAGCTTGTCAGAAATATTAAACTGTCCCCAGGCCAGAGGATCAGCTGTAGTCAGTAGTGTATCTTTGTGACAGGTGAAAGATGCCAAAGTCAATTCTGGATTCTGAAAGTGTGAATTTTTTCATTCCTTGTTTCTAAGATTCAATTTCTATGCAGTTCAAATTTTGCAAAAGGGTATCAGGTATTAGTGCAGAAAATTGATGAAATAGCCCCTGCAGAAGCATAGATTGGGCGAGAAATTTACCAAGGAAGGAGGGAACAGCAAAAATGATCGATGTAAAGAAGGAAAAAGGAAATACTAATAAAAGGGATAACTGCAGAGACAACAATGAAAGATAGTATTAGAGAGAGACACCGAAAAGAAAAAAGATGGGGGTGCAAAACCAATGGCAGCGAGGAGGAGATAACAAAATCTAAAATCCGAGGTAAAAAGACAGCTATTGGAACACTGTGATTTTAATTGTCCATGAAATGATGTAATGTGTAATGAATTACAGGAAAACCTTTTACATCTAATACCGAGGGCGGCACTGAGGCACAGTGGTTAGCACTACTGCCTCACAGCGCCAGGGACCCGGGTTCAATTCCAGGCTTGGGTCACTGTCTGTGTGGACTTTGCACGTTCACCCCGTGTCGGCGTGGATTTCCTCCGGGTGTTCCGGTTTCCTCCTACACTCCAAAGATGTGCACGTTAGGTGGATTGGCCATGCTAAATTGCTCCTTAGTGTCCCAGGATATGTAGGTTAGGGGGATCGTTGCGGTAAATACAGGGATTTGGTGGAGGTTGAGCCTGTGTAAAAGGATCTGTCGGAGAGTTGGTGCGGACTCAATGGGCTAAAAAAACTCCTCCTGCACTGTAAGGATTCAATGATTCTAAGATTGAAATAGGTGCAGATTTGATGGACTAGCCATGGTAAATGTGTGGGATTCCTGGGATAGGGCAAGGAAGCCTGGGTATCTTACCCAAGCTAGGCACGGTGGCACAGTGGATAGCGCTGCTGCCTCACAGCGCCAGGGACCCGGGTTCAACTTCGAGCTTGGGTCACTGTCTGTGCAGAGTTTGTGCGTTCTCCCCATGTCTGCGTGGGTTTCCTCCGGGTGCTCCGATTTCCTCCCACAGTCTGAAAGACGTGCTGGTTCGGTGCATTGGCCATGCTAAGTTCTCCCTCAGTGTACCCGAACAGGTGCCAGAGTGCGGCGACTGGGGGATTTTCACAGTAACTTCATGGCAGTGTTAATGTAAGCCTACTTGTGAAAAACTTTTTAAAAAACTATACTGCAGACTTGATGGGCCAAATGGCCTCTTCTGCACTGTAGGGATTCTATTCTATGATTCAATGTGTAATCTTGTACACATCAATGATCAGTGCGTACAACTTTACACAACAGGAAATTTGCTACTTTAATGCAGACATTGTTTGCAATTTTTTTTAATGTAAAATCCAAATAAACTCTCAGTGATTGCATTATAATCCAGCAGTTTTTCTGTGATAGACAATATGCAGATCTGCAAGTAATCATTAAGGTAATAGTTTCGTAGATATTAAGTGAGATTTAAAATGTGCGCATGATTAGCATGAAGAAAAGAAGTGAAAATGTGCAGCTTGGCTTAGTCCAGTGGAGTCTGCCCCCGACTTTGTGGTTTAATTAATGTTGTAATCACTGGACAAATCCATGTGGATGTGGAATCCACAAACCTGTGGCAATTACACCTAAAGTTGGATTACAACCAGGATAAATACGTCAATAACCAAACAATCAAAGTCCAGCCAATTGAAGTATATCAGATAAGATTTTCTTTTAAATAATTATTGTTTTGTATTTGTATGCCATTAAAATGGAAAAATCTGAAGCTGAGGAATGGAGGGTTACAAAAATACTCAGCAAAATCATGTTGATATTAGCATGTAGGAGTATCGTAAGGAATATTATTTTGATAAAATCCAAATTTCCTCTGGGTGCTCCGGTTTCCTCCCACATTCCAAAAGATGCACTGATTAGATGATCAGTGTTCCCAAACAGGTGCTGGAGTGTGGCGGCTAGGGGATTTTCGCAGTAGCTACATTGCAATGTTAATGTAAAACCTACTTGTGGCTAATAAATAAACTTCAAAGAAAATAAACTTTATTTAATAAACTTATGTAAGAGGCGGCATGGTGGCACAATGGTTAGCACTGCTGCCTCACAGCGCCAGGGACCCAGGTTCAATTCCGGCCTTGGGTCACTGTCTGTGCAGAGTTTTCACATTCTCCCCTCATCTGCATGGGTTTCCTCTGGGTGTTCCAGTTTCCTCCCACAGCCCAAAGCTGTGTAGGTTAGGTGGATTGGCAGTGCTAAATTGCCCCTTCGTGTCCCAGGATGTGTAGATTAGGAAAATTAATCTACACAGGGATCAGTGCTTGGTCCTCTGCTCTTTGTGATTTTTATTAATGACTTAGAGGAAGGGGCTGAAGGGTGGATCAGTAAATTTGCTGATGACACCAAGATTGGTGGAGTAGTGGAGGAGGTAGAGAGCTGTTGTAGGCTGCAAAGAGACATAGATAGGATACAAAGCTGGGCTGAAAAATGGCAAATGGAGTTTAACCCTGATAAATGCGAGGTGATTCATTTTGGTAGGACTAATTTAAATGTGGATTACAGGATCAAAGGTAGGGTTCTGAAGACTGTGGAGGAACAGAGAGATCTTGGGGTCCATATCCACAGATCTCTAAAGGTTGCCACTCAAGTGGATAGAGCTGTGAAGAAGGCCTATAGTGTGTTAGCTTTTATTAACAGGGGGTTGGAGTTTAAGAGCCGTGGGGTTATGCTGCAACTGTACAGGACCTTGGTGAGACTACATTTGGAATATTGTGTGCAGTTCTGGTCACCTCACAATAAGAAGGATGTGGAAGCGCTGGAAAGAGTGCAGAGGAGATTTACCAGGATGCTGCCTGGTTTGGAGGGTAGGTCTTATGAGGAAAGGTTGAGGGAGCTAGGGCTGTTCTCTCTGGAGCGGAGGAGGCTGAGGGGAGACTTAATAGAGGTTTATAAAATGATGAAGGGGATAGATAGAGTGAACGTTCAAAGACTATTTCCTCGGGTGGATGGAACTATTACAAGGGGGCATAACTCTAGGGTTCATGGTGGGAGATATAGGAAGGATATCAGAGGTAGGTTCTTTACGCAGAGAGTGGTTGGGTTGTGGAATGGACTGCCTGCAGTGCTAGTGGAGTCAGACACTTTAGGAACACTTAAGCGGTTATTGGATAGGCACATGGAGCACACCAGGATGATAGGGAGTGGGATAGCTTGGTCTTGGATTCAGATAAAGCTCGGCACAACATCGTGGGCTGAAGGGCCTGTTCTGTGCTGTACTGTTCTATGTTTCTATAATTAGCGGGGTAAATACATGGGGTTACCGGGATAGGACTTAGGTGGGATTGTTATCAGAGAGTCAGTGCAGGCTCGATGGGCCTCCTTCTGCACTGTAGGGATTCTATGATTCTAAAAGTTGCCTATTTCAAAAATGTGACACCTTTCCAAATTCAAATTATTGTTATTTTCCTGTTTCATATCTCTGGCATAACAAGTAACAAAGTACGTCATGTCTCTATTTTAATTGCCTGTATTCTACTACTGAGCCATAGCTGATAATTAGTATGTAGTGGTATGTCTCAAGCCCAATTATTCTATTTAAAAACAGCACTTTTACACAGAAATGATAACAATTGTGAATTAAAGTTGTAAGTTGAAACCATTTCATTGCACTAATGGCTTTTAGGCTAAAAATTGAACATTTCAGTGATTTAAATTAAATAAAGTTAATAACACGGTGAATTTAATGCCAAAAGAATTAAATTCTGAATTAGAAAATTAATTTGAATTAAGTTATTTCTGATTAAGAGTTGGCTGTATTAAAACAGAAAAATACAAGCAAGTGAAAAGAAAGGTTTAAAGTCATTTTTTATAGCATTTCAAGAGTAGTTTCTTTTCCCCAGAGAAGAGTCAAAGAAATTCCAAGATAGTAAAAGTGACATTATTGACCAGAGAAGTTGTGGAACACAGTGGAAAATATAAAGGACAATAACAAGGCATTCTTTGAGTAAATTAGAAACAAAGGAAGTCTGCAGAGGGATGTTTCACCATTTACTGCTGGCACTGGGAAGTAGCAAAATTGCTAAATCAATTTTTTTTGACGGTCTTTGCTGCTGACAAAGGGAGAAGTGATGCTTGAATTGAGAGAGCGCTGTGGAACAGAGAGTGGACTGGAAACTGAATCGCCAGGGAAGGCAGAGTAGATAGGTTGGAGAAATTTGAAGCAAGCAAGGCTCCAGGTGCAGACAATTTCCATCCGGGTGCTCGAAAGATTGCAAATCCCCCTGTTGATATTTTTCGGAGCACATTGGAATCAGGCAATATCCCAAAGGAGCAGAGAGTGGCAAATGCAGCCCTCGCATTTTTAATGGACGAGGAATTAAATCCCAAAATTACAGACCTGTGGACTGTACCACAGTTGTGGGGTCAACGGGGAGGTCATCGCTTTGAGGAGGTATAGTGTATTAGATCATCTGGGAGGACAGGGATTGATCAGAGAGAACCAGCGTGAACATACAGGGCCATGGGGAGAAGGCAGGTTTGTCGGATTACTGTCGGATTGCACTGGCTAAAAGCCAGGCACGGACACAATGGGCCAGATGGTTTCCTTCTGTGCTGTAAACATCTTTGATTCTATGATTTAGAAGGATCAGGTTGTGTTTAACCAGATTCGTTGGACCTTTCAGTGGATGTGACAGATCTAATAGATAGGGAGTGGATGTTATACATCTGGATTTAGAAAAGCCATTTGACACCATTCACATAACACGCTAACCCACGTGATGCCATCCATGGATAGGTAATGTTGTACTGAACTGGATTGCTCTGAGGCTGTAAGGTACGTTTTTAAACACTGATGATGCTTATAGTAGTATTACAGCAGAGACAGGTGGTCAATGAATTTCCAGAGCTGTATATGTTGAGGCACTGTCATTAAAATGTTTATAAAGGAATCAAAAGATGTGACAATATTCAAAGTAAATTTGAATGGATGACACTAATTAAGGTGTAATGGCCAATGATGCTATTCAATGTGCTAAATTCCACAGTGGCACAGTGTTTAGCACTGCTGCCTTACCGCTCCAGCGACCTGGGTTCGATTCGAATGTGGAGCTCACACATTCTGTGTGGGTTTCTTCCGGGTTTCTTCTCCAGTTTCCTTCCGCATGCCAAAGATGTGCAGGTTAGGTTGATTGGCCATGCTAAATTGTCCCTTAGTGTCAGGGGGACTAGCAGGGTAAATACATGGGGTTAAGGAGTTAGGACCTAGATGGGATTGCTGTTAGTGCAAGCTCGATGGGCTGAATGGCCTCCTTCTGCACTGTAGGGATTTTATGAGTCTACGATTCAATTAATTCAGATAAGTTGAATCCAGGGTACAAAGACGTTTGGCTGATGGCTTGCCACTCTTCCCCCCCTCCCCCACCCCCAACCCCACCCACCCTCTCCCATGCTCTCCAGAAGCAAAGTTGGCATGGAACGGACCTGATGCATTTCAGCCTGACCATGCAACATTTTACTGTGTGCTGGCTAAATAGGGGCAGTGGTAGTGTGGGACTTCTGCCTGGACAGGAAATCCTGCCCTCAGGAGCTGCCTGCCAATCTGATTGACTGGTCGCTCCGTCAGTCCCTGAGAGCACATTAATGGACATTGCTGAAACTGCAAGAAGGAAGAAGAAAAAGGAGGTCCAATGGATCCCCGAGAAAGGTAAGTCTGGGGTTATGGAGTGGGAGGTGGTGGTGTGCTTTATCCAGCTGGGAGTATGAAGAATGGGCGAGGTGGTGGGGTTCTATCTGAGTGGGTGTCACCCCTGTAGTCTGCAAAAAGGGCAGTGCCCGAAGATAGGAACACACTTCTTTCTCGGACTTTGAAGTTTTCTTATTGAAAAGCTGGTGCCCATTCCTACCCTATGGCCCATACTAAACGTTTTAGCCCATGGGCAGCACATTACAGGTGTCAATTGGCTTGGTAACAAAGCCCTATTGACCCAAATTTATTTAAATATGTTGGGTGTTCTGCCGGTTGTGGCACCCAGCCATCCTCTGTATCATGAGGGTGAAATTGGGTAAGTGGGCAGAGAGGTGGGCATCTGCCCTATTTTATGCAAACCCGTCTGGCAGGGGCACGTGAAATGGAGCCTGTTTGTAATTAAATGCAATCAGAAACCAACCTTAAAAGATAATCCGACCCATTTGTCAATTTATCACAATTAATTTTGCACGCAGGGAGGAGGGACGTCTTTCATGCCTAGGTGGTAATCCAGAGGAGCAGATTGGCAGTTTGTCACAGAACCCGCCCGATTTTCTTTCTGTTGAAGTCAGCTGAATTTAAGGTGAATAGATTCTATAAAGGTCTGGTGATCTGCTTCACCAGAGATTGCTGCCGAAACAGCGAAGGCAACAACATACCTCAGCCAGTCAAATTAAATAAATAGTTGACGCAGATTCGGGTGAGATTTTCCAGCCGCGTTCGCCCCAAAACCAGAAAATCCCGTGCGAAGTCAACAGGCCTTTGCATGGCCCAATTCCCATGGCGGGCAGGATGGGAAAATTCCCCCCCTTAGGCAAGTGTAATTTAGTCCCCATTTTCAGGTAAAGTTTTTTTTATTTTTATACATTGTCTCACGTTGATATTGTTTATAGTTAAATATCGTAGGACAGCAGAGATCTTATGGATAAAGGTCAAAATGATGCTGGAATCTGAAACAAAACCAGAAAATGCTGGGAAATCTCAGCAGGTCTGACAACATCTGTGGAGAGAGAGAATAGAGCCAACGTTTCGAGTCAGGCTGACCCTTTGTCAGATCTTTTGGAGTTGGTTGAATTAAATTCTCTGCAGCACAGGCTAAGGAGCCGCAATGCTAGACTGGTGTGCTATTGTATCAATTCTGGTGTGTAATTGCAACAAGACAGCAAGTTTACTTAGTTTCCATCAGAATTGTATACTGCAGGAAATGTTGATACAAAAGTGTGACAGAAATGTGGCCTCAGGAAGCAACGTTTTGTAAACAGGAAGTTTTTAAAGCATCAGGTTTTTAGTATTACCTATAAAGTATTCATTTAATAGGGACGGCATGGTGGCACAGTGGTTAGCATTGATGCTTCACAGTTCCAGGGACCCAGGTTTGATTCCCGGCTTGGGTCACTGTCTGTGCGGAGTCTGCATGTTCTCCCTGTGTCTGTATGTGTTTCTTCGAGGTGTTTAGGTTTCTTCCCACAGTCCGAAAGACGTGCTGGTTGGGTGCCCATGCTAAGTACTCCCCCAATGTACCCGAACAGGCACCGGAGTGTGGCAACTAGGAGATTTTCATGGTAACTTCATTGCAGTAAGCCTACTTCTGACACTAATAAATAAACTTTACCCATTGTTCAGCTTCATGTTATCATTTTTGTTCCTGTAAAGGAACTGTTGGATACATAAATTATGGAGGTATGTTAAAAAATGTAAGATACAGAACTGTGAAATATGGTTGGACATTTCTGAAGACATAAATCACTTGACTGAATCACCTAACTAAATGATGCAAATTTCTAATTTCAAGACAATAATTCAATCCTGAATAATTGACACTAGACCTATTTACTAAGATGCAAATTAAGAACCATGATTGTACTGGATATATGAATATATTCTGGAACACAGTCTTATTACAGTGATAAAACTATTGCCTCACCCATATGTGTATATGAATAGGTTATTCATGAAGGCCCCACTTCTCAACCTTGCCTCCCAGCCTGAGGTGTGGTGATCCTCAGGTGAAAATCACCACCAGCCAGCTCTCTCCCCTCAAAGGAAAGAGCAGCCTATGGCGATTTTACCTTTTATGTGTATATTTGTGGTATATGGCTTCTGGTTGCTTGCAGTCCTTTACAAAGAAATAGGTTGGAACTTTATACATCAAGTGCCTGATGATCACATGTCTCCCTTGCCTGACAAGGGGATAGAAAATAGAACTATGAGTAGGCCATTTAGCCCTTCAAGCCTGCTCCACCATTCATTTTAATCATGGCTGATCATCAAATTCAACATCTTGATCCCGCTTTCCCCCCATATCCCTTGATCCCTTTAGCCCGAAGAGCGAGACCTGATTCCTTCTTGAAATCAAACAACGTTTTGGCCTCAACTACTTCCTGTGATGGTGAATTCCACTCTCTGGGTGAAGAAATTTCTTCTCACCTCAATCCTAAAAGGTTTACCCCTTATCCTTAAACTATGACCACCCCCCTCCCCCCCCCCCCCCCCCCGCCCACCTCCCACCCCTGGAACGGCATTCTCCATTGGCCTTGGGCAGGATCTTACAAGTCTCTGGCGGGTGAGGCGGCAAAATTCCGGCAGCCCTGTCCAATCCTGTTAGGATTTGATCAGTTTCTATGAGATCCCCTCTCACTTTTCTAAACTCCAATGACGGCATGGTGGTATAGTGGTTAGCACTGCTGCCTCACAGTGCCAGGGACCCAGGTTCAATTCCCAGCTTGGATGACTGTGTGGAGTTTGCACGTCTCCCCGTGGGTTTCCTCCAGGTGCTCCAGTTTCCTCCCACAGTCCAAAGGGCATGCTGGTTCGGTGCTAAATTCTCTCTCGTTGTACCCGAACAAGTGCCAGAGTGTGGCGACTAGGGGATTTTCACAGTAACTTCATTGCAGTGTTAATGTAAGCCTAATTGTGACACTAATAAAAAAACCACTGCTTCTGTTGAAAATCCAATAGTTCCCGAGTTGCAAATCAGAATCTTATATCCTTACAAGCCAAAATGCTTGGAACTCATATATTAAATAGAAGTCAACAAAATTTGCTTATGGTAATAAAGTGGAACATGCTTTGCATAAGTATATCTTAAACTGAGTCTGAAAGCTTAGACTTTACATGTAAAAGGTTGTTGCAAAGGGGAGTTGGAAGCCAGGTCTGTGCTCTGAGTTAACTGGATTGCAAAACTCATTTTCGACTTGCTGATTCAAGCACCACTTTAAAAACTGTAATTTCTGCACTTCCATAATTTGATTTTTTTGGCAAAGTGCAGTGTATTCATTTTTTTCCTGTGATGGATAATATCACCATACATGCAACTATCCTTTTACATCATACATGGTTAATGAAAGGCAAGTAATTTTTGACATTTGCCATTTGAAAACATGTTTTGAGTTCTTTTCTAATGCTGCGGGACATTAGTTATACCATTTATGTTAAGTAATTTACGCCAATGCGCACAAGTGGTATTATAGGAAGGACGTGAACGCACTGGAGGGGGTGCAGAGGAGATTTACCAGGATGCTGCCTGGGATGGAACATTTAAGTTACGAAGAGTGGTTGGATAGGCTTGGGTTGTTTTTGTTGGAACAGAGAAGACTGAGGGGCAACCAGATTGAGGTGTTGAAGATTATGAGGGGCATGGACAGAGTGGATAGGGAGCAGCTGTTCCCCTTAGCTGAAGGGTCAGTTACGAGGGGGCACAAGTTAAAAGTGAGGGGTGGGAGGTTTAGGGGGGGATTTGAGGAAAAACTTTCTTACTCAGAGGGTGGTGACGGTCTGGAAGGCGCTGCATGGGAAGGTGGTGGAGGCGGGATGCCTCACATCCTTTAAAAAGCACCTGGATGAGTACCTGGCACGCCATAGCATTCAAGGCTATGGGCCAAGTGCTGGTATGTGGGCTTAGGTAGGCAGGTCAGGGCATTTCATGCGTTGATGCAGACTCGATGGGCCGAAGGGCCTCTTCTGTACTGTAGTATTCTGATTCTGTCATTGCCACACAGAGCAATCTGTGAAAATCAAAAGTAATAATTCATGTATAAATCAAATGACATTATCGTGCATCATTGTGTACAATCGCCCAAAACAAATGTTAACCTTTTCTCACCGAGAAATGCATAGAATCATAGAAAGAATCATAGAAACCCTACAGTGCAGAAGGAGGCCATTCGGCCCATCGAGTCTGCACCGACCACAATCCCACCCAGGCCCTACCCCCACATATTTACCCACTAATCCCTCTAACCTACGCATCCCAGGACTCTAAGGGGCAATTTTTAACCTGGCCAATCAACCTAACCCGCACATCTTTGGACTGTGGGAGGAAACCGGAGCACCCGGAGTAAACCCACGCAGACACGAGGAGAATGTGCAAACTCCACACAGACAGTGACCTGAGCCGGGAATCGAACCCGGGACCCTGGAGCTGTGAAGCAGCAGTGCTAACCACTGTGCTACCGTGCCATTATTCCATTATTATAATTTTGATTTGAAAGGGCACAGAATATGACTGAGTTGTATGAGAAATATTCTACCCATTGAATCAAAAGGACACCTCAACCATAGATACAGCAGTTCCACTGAAGCTCCAGAACTTATGAATATATTATTTCAAACTTGACATGCCGGGGGAAAATATTCCAAAGATGAACGCATTGAAGCTGTATCCGTGCTAGCTCCCGTGTACATTCACCTGAAATCATAGAACCCATACAATGCAGAAGGAGGCCGTTCAGCCTATCAAGTCTGCACTGACAACAATCCCACCCAGGCCTTATCCCCGTCACCCCACACATATTACCCTGAGAGTCCCCCTGACACTAAGGAGCAATTTAGCATGGCTAATCAACGCATCTTTTAAATGTCTTTACAGCAAAAAAATACTGCTGCTGGGTATGCGGAAAGTGCGGCCAAGTTGGATGAGGATCGTCCAGTTGCTGCCAAGGTTCAATTTCTCCAACACCAGACATGTGGTTAGGCCACCAGTTCTGTGCAAGCGCACTCCTGGAGCAATACCATAACAGTTGCTTGCTCTCAAGCAAGACCTCTGTGCGTATGCCAAGAACACAAGAGTTCCTGCAGCTGCACATCAGCAAACTCTATCAGTTCAACACATCTGCACAGAATACCAATAGTGAGGCTCTATGGGCTGAACTTCCTGTGGAACTGACAGGAGCAGTTAGTGACCTGGATTATTATTACCTTCGTGTCTAATGGGCTGACTTTCTTTTTAATTGTGGCGCACCAGAATTTATGAGTGTACCATTACGGGTCTTTCAAACTTGACAGGCTGCTTAAAAATATAGCTTGAGGGTCAAGACTTATTGTGTGGGACGCCACTGAGATTGAAATGAGCAGACAACATTTGATCAGTATTTCATCCATGTTGGGTTTCAAAATTGCATGCATAGCAAGGTGGGGTGGGGGGGAGGAATTCCTGCGTCCAAGTGTCTGCACAAATGATCCAACAATCCTCTGTGTTCCATGCCAATGATGTGGAGATGCCGGCGTTGGACTGGGGTCAACACAGTAAGAAGTTTAACAACACCAGGTTAAAGTACAACAGGTTTATTTGGTAGCAAAAGCAAAAGAGTTGATTGGCTGTAGGTATTCGCATTCCAACCATTATTCATGTAAATTGAGTTTGTGTCTTTATGTGCCCTGTTTGTGAACAGAATTCCCACTCACCTGAGGAAGGGGCTTGGGGCTCCGAAAGCTTGTGTGGCTTTTGCTACCAAATAAACCTGTTGGACTTTAATCTGGTGTTGTTAAACTTATTTCCATGCCAATACCATCACCCCCTACCGCCAGCTCCTCGCCCGCCCATGCCTCCAGAATCATACTGTAGGCTAAACACTGGCGCCAACTCCATTGTCCCAGCATTAATCAGTTAACAGGTTCTGGTGGCTGACCGACTGGCATTGCATGGTGGCCCAGTGGTTAGCACGGCTGCCTCACAGCGCCAGGGACCCGGGTTCGATTCCCGGCTCGGGTCACTGTCCGTGTGGAGTTTGCACGTTCTCCTCGTGTCTGCATGGGTTTCCTCCGGGTGCTCCGGTTTCCTCCCACAGTCCAAAGATGTGCAGATTAGGTTGATTGGCCATGCTAAATTCACCCCAGTTTCGGGGGGATTAGCAGAGTAAATATGTGGGGTTACGGGGATAGGGTGGGATTGTTGTTGGCTTGATGGGTCAAATGGCCTCCTTCTGTACTGTAGGGATTCTATGACTGTTCCTTGCAGTAGTCTACCCGCGAAAATGAAAAAAAAAATGTGAAAGAATACTTCAATTTGCTCATTCTCCAATAAATCAGACTACCCTGCATATTCCAAGTTGTTGGATTGTGAGCAAAAGTACATTTTCTGAGTAACAACATTGTTAATTGCTTGGCGAATGTAAGCAATAAAGTCATCATAGTCCCAGATGACGATGTGCTGTGACTGGGCGTGATTTAACCTGAGGTTCACCACACCTCATGCAAGGGGCAAGGCTGAGAAGGTGAGGCCTTAATGAATAACCTCAGCCGGTAGGGGAATTGAACCCACGTTGTTTACGTCACTCCACATCACGAACCAGCCATCCAACTAATTGAGCTAAACCCATGTTTGAGAACGTGAAAGGAAAATTCAGCAGGCAATCTGCACACAACAATGCCTTCCAAAGATCAATGCAACAAATAACCAGTTAATCTATTGCTGATTGTGTTGTTCGACGGATAAATATTGAGACTGAAGCCAAAAGAATTCCCCTGCTCTTCTCGAGTCGCACCATAAGACCGACGAGGACCTCAATTAGAAAATGGTTTGAACCAAATACAGCAGGAGTAAAGTTATTTGTGTTCAGGATTGCTGGCTTTGAGTGCAGTCTAATCACTGGTCCTCAAAGGAGTTGCTAGACCACACACCACCAGAAATGTTTACTTTAATACAAATCCAGGAGGAACAGGAAGAATGATACAGGTGTGTGCCTTTCCATTGTCATTAGCCCCCATATCCCACGACCCACGATAGCTCAAACTGATTCTAGGCCTTTCAGCCGGCCTTCCAGCCAGCCGTCCAGCCAGACAATCTTGCTCCCTTGCGACTGATGAGCTCTCTTTCTGACCTCAGCTGATGCTTGTAGCGTCAGATCCAATTCCAGTGAGGCTGCTGTGCCAATTTGGTATGGACACACTACTGGTTTTATTAGGCCTGTGCAGAACAGAAGTTGCACCATGAATCATACACAACTTTATTTCCAGGCTGTGGTCTTCCTCTCTGCGACCGTTTCTACCTCCCCTCTGTTTTGTTTGAGCCAAACCATAATCTTCCCTTTCAGTTTTTGGTTCTACTGAAGGTTCGATGCCCAAAGCTTTAAACCGCATTCGGGTTCCATAGCAGCAGATCAAAGTGGCATCTATTTCAAACATTCTCTGCTTGAATTTTAAATCTCTGACATTTGCAGCTGTGGTGGCTGCAAACTCGATAACTGCATAGTAAAATAGATGA
This sequence comes from Mustelus asterias, assembly GCF_964213995.1. Classification (NCBI taxonomy): domain Eukaryota; kingdom Metazoa; phylum Chordata; class Chondrichthyes; order Carcharhiniformes; family Triakidae; genus Mustelus; species Mustelus asterias. Next base: position 19,307,528 of record NC_135809.1, read on the forward strand.
AAAACAAAAGAGAGGCAAAGATAAAGGTGATATCGTGCAAATGAGCTAATTTGGATGGCATGAAAATGAACCCAGTGCAAGTTAATTGGTTGGGAAAAAAAGCAGCAAATCAAACAGTGGACCTGCAAGTGGGAGATACTTCAATACAGGATGAATTCGGTGCATAATTCAGACGAGTTGTAATGGGGATGCATCAAAGATTGGATTTCCATGGTTAAATAAAAAGGTTAATACAAAAGGGAAGTTGAAAGATGAGGAGTTATGTTAAGTGGAGAGGAGATAATACAGAAGGAAATTGAGAAAAATAAAGGAGTAATTGGAATGTCTCAGAGGGCATAGGAATAAAAGCCTGACAGTCAACATAAGAACAAATCACAAAAGTTTTTATTAGCACGTAAGAAGAGAAATGATAGCCAACAAGAAATGGAACGTGGAGATGTGTGGCGTGGGGAGCGGAGATATCTTGCGCTTGATTGTGAAGGATTTGTTAAGATGCTGAATAAATATTTTGCCCCAAGTTATAATGGATAGTGAAAGTGGAACAGTAAGTGAAACAGCCATCAACAGAATAAAATATTTAGTTGGTCGGTAGTACAGACCTCGAGTGTGTTGCTGAAAAAAGAGACATGTCAAAGTTTTTCATTTTGCACTCATCAGGACAGTTTGCAAGAAAACCAAGATAAGGGGAACACAGCAATTTATATTGTATGGGAAGAGGATGCTAAATATTTATAAAGAATTTGCAACAAAAAGCTAATGGAACTGCATGTTGGCCCAGATATTATGCATCTCAGAATACAAATGGTGACAATTAGTTCAAGCTCTAACCATTTTCTAAAAATCTTTGGAAAGAGGAAATTTGCTGAAGGACTGTAGGATAGTACATTCTACACTGGTAGGCAAGAAAAGGGAAAGGGAAAATACATATGAATATACAGACATTGGAATTAGGAGCAGGAGTAAGCAACTAGGCCTCTCGAGCCTACTCCACCATTCAATAAGATCACGGATGATCTCATTGTAATCTCAGACCCACATTTCTGCCTTCTGATAACCTTTCACCTACTTTTTAATCAAGAATCTATCTAATTCTACCTTAAAAATAACCAAAGATTCTGCTCCCACTGCCTTTTAAGGAAAAGAGTTCCAGACACTCACAGACCTCTGTGAGAAGAAAATTCTCCACATCTGTGTCTTAAATGAGTGACCCCTTATTTTTAAACAATGACCCCCAGTTCTAGATTCTCTGACAAGAGGAAACATCCTTTCACCTCCACCTTGTCAATATCCCACAGGATTTTAATCAAGTCACCTCTTACACTTCCAATTCTAGTGGATACAAACCTAACCTCCCTTACCCCATAAGACAACCCACACATTCAGTCTAGTATCAGTCTAGTTTAAATCTTCTCTGAACTGCTTCTAATGCATTTCCATCTTTCCTTCAATATGAAACCAGTATTGCACAAAATACTCCCGGTGTGGTCTCACGAATGCCCTATACAACTGAAGCACAACCTCCCTACTTTTGTAATCAATTCCCCTCTTGATAAACAATAACTTCCTATTAATTTTCCTAATTATTTACTGTACCCATATACTAGCCTTTTGTGATTCATGCACTAGGACACCCAGATCCCTCTGCACTCAGAGCTCGGCAATCCCTCACCATTTAGACAATAAGCCAACATGAACAATTTCACATTTGCCCATATTATACTCCATTGCCAGAGGAACCTATCTAAGTGCCTTTGTGAAACTCCTTATGTCCACTTCACAATTTACTTTCCTACCTATCTTTGTGTCATCAGCAAATTTAGCAACCAAACTTTCAATCCCTTCATCCAAGTCATTTATATAAATTGCAAGAAGTTGCAGCCCTAGCACTGAGTCCTGTGGCACATCACTCGTCACACCCTGCCAACAAGAAAAAGACCCATTTATGCCAACTCTCTGCACCGTTTTAGCTCGCTAGTTTTCAATCCTTTCCAATATATTACACCCGAAAGTTGGGTGGGAGGGTGAGCTGTGAGGAGGATACAGAGATGTTTCAGTGTGATTTGGACAGGCTGAGTGTGTAGGCATCATAAGTGGCAGATGCAGCATGATGTGGATAAATGTGAGGTTATCCACTTTGGTAGCAAAAATAGGAAGACAGATTATTACTTGAATGGCTGTGAATTGAGAGAGGTGGATGCTCAATGAGATCCTGGAGTCATCGTGCATCAGTCACTGAAAGTAAGCACGGAGGTACAGCAGGCAGTAAAGAAGGCAAATAGTACTTTGGCCTTCATAGCGAGAGGATTTGAGTTTAGGGATAGGGATGTTTTACTGCAATTATATAGGGCATTGGTGAGGCCACACCGGGAGTATTGTGTGTAGTTTTGGTGTCCTTATCTGATGAAGGATGTCTTTGCAATAGAAGGAGTACAGCGAAGGTTTACCAGGCTGATTCCTGGGATGGCAGGTCTGTCATATGAGGAGAGACTAAATTGGTTAGGATTATATTCACTGGAGTTGAGAAGAGTGAGAGGGGATCACATAGAAACTTATAAAGTTCTAACAGGGTTAGACAGGGTAGATTCAGAAAGAATGTTCCCAATGGTGGGTGAGTTCAGAACTAGGAGTCATAGTTTGAGGATAAGGGGTAAACCTTTTAAAACTGAGGTGAGGAGAAATTTCTTCAGCTAGAGGATGGTGAAAGTGTGGAATTCACTACCACAGAATGTAAATTGAGGCCAAACGTTGTCTGATTTCTAGAAGAAATTAGATATAGCTCTTGAGGCTAAAGGGATCAAGGGATATGGGAGGAAGGGGGGGGATCAGGATATTGAATTCGATGATCAGCCATGATCAAGCTGAATGGCGGAGAAGGCTCGAAGGGCCGAATGGCCTCCTCCTGCTTTGAGTAAACCATGACCATTTATTTTCCGCAAAAACCTTTGATGTGGCACCTTATCAAATGCCTTCTGGAAATTTAATTGCAGTACATCCACTTGTTCCCCTTTATCCACAGCACATGGGACTCCTTCAGAGAACTCCAAAATATTGCTGAAGCATGTTTCCCCTTTCACAAAAACCATGTTGATTTTGCCAGGAAATTACATGCTTGTTTGCCTTTGATTCAGATATAGAAATCTGGGCCAATCACAAAATATCAGCTCACATTTATATAGAACAGAATTAAGCTTACCAAAATGTATACATTTTCAGAAGATAAGATGCACAACAATTTGTTATAGTACATAATAAAAGCAAATTACTGCAAATGCTGGAATCTGAAACCAGAAGAGAAAATGCTGGAAAATCTGAGCAGGTCTGGCAGCATCTGTAGGGAGACAAAACAGCTGACGTTTCCAGTCCATACAAAGACCTGCTGAGATTTTCCAGCATTTTGTTTGTTATAGTAAATAGTTATTGAAGAGAATGGATCCAAGAATAGATAAATTAATGCTTTTGGGATAGGTGAGAGGTGTAGCTTACAAAATGATTCTCCATTTATATTAATGATTTGGAGATAGGCACAGTGTAAGTTTTATATTTAAATTTTCTGATGAGACCAAATTAGGTGACCTGGCAAACCACGATGAACAAGAAACAAGGAATACATGAGGTATTCGTAGAGTGAATTGATAAGTGGCAGGTGAAAAGACATTCCACATTTGAAGATACGTAGCGGGGAGTTTATAAACAGGGAGATGTCAGCTGCTGTGGTGATTATTTTGGCCAAAGGATAAGAATGGTGTGAATAAGGAATTCTGAAATTCTGGATTTAGTGTGCAGTTGGGTCCAAATTGCTGCTGACCATAATTTGAATTTGCCAGATGAGAAGCTTGCTGGTTTGGCAGTTGAATACTGATTTGACACAATTTTCATATGCACGTGAGGTATTTGCAACCCACTGAAAGTATGAGGTCCTCTATCTAGATCACAGCAGCACATTTCAGGATGGCACGAGAACTACAGGTAACTGGCTGGACATCAGAAGCCCTGGTCATGGAGTTTCAGAAGAGGAGGGATGTTCTCCATGGATAGGAAGGATACATTCTCGCTCTTCCGCTCTTCTGCGGGTGCAGTTCTGCCTGGCCTTATGCCCTCCCTTCATTCCTCATCTAGAATGATCGAGATCCTGAACAAGCATTTTCTTCCTCCCATAAAGTGTCTAATTTGATGGAATAACACAGCACTCACTCTTTTTTTTAGAGACGGGGTCTGGGAGTGATGGGACCTGCACAGGCCAGGCTGGTTGCACCTAAACTGGGCCAGAACCAATTTCCTTACAGGGTGATTTGCCAGTGCTTTTGGGGAGGGTTTAGACTATCTTGGAAGATGTCTGCGAGCCAGGAGATAATATTACACAAGAATACATGGTGGCTCAGTGGTTAGCACTGCTGCCTCACAGCGCCAGGGACCCGGGGTCAATTCCCGGCTTGGGTCGCTGTCTGTATGGAGTTTGCACATTCTTCCCGTGTCTGCGTGGGTTTCCTCCGGGTGCTCCGGTTTCCTCCCACAGTCCAAACACGTACGAGTTAGGTGGATCGGCCATGCTAAATTGCCCCTTAGTGTCAGGGGGACCAGCTAAGGTAAATGGGGATAGGCCTCGGTGGAATTGTGGTCAGTGCAGACTCAATGGGCCGAATGGCCTCCTTCTCACTTTAGGATTCTATGATACCAAGGTGCACAGGATACTGGGAGAGACAAACAGCACCAGGATAGGAAACAGTGAGGTGGTCGGTGGGTTCAGAGTAAGGGGGAAATCAAGATGTTGGAGGCCACCATCCAAAGGCTCTTAATTGGCCACTTAAGTAACTCAATTGGCTGCTAAGGTTGCAACTGCTCAAAAAATGGCATGGCGGCAGATGAGATTGGGCACCCTCCCAATGCCCTCCTCTCCTGTTATTTTGCGAGCTCTCCTTCCCCTGTCATTTGGCTGTCTTCAGCTATCACCAGGAAAATCCAGCTCCATTTTTATCAAAATGGAATCCATGACCACAGTAAAATATGCTGTGATATTAAAGTTGCATTAACTCTCCTGCCTTCAGAATGCGAGATCAAGCTTTGTTGACTGTTAATTGATGACACTTGGCTTATCTGTAATTATTTCATCCATTTCGACTTTACCTTAAATATTTGTTCGGCTTGTGAATTAACCCGAATCCAATCAGAAAAGGGCTTGGCAGCCAAATTGCTAATTGTCTGACCCTGGATGTACAGTTTCTGAAGAACCAGAAAGCAATATTAGCATTTTTGCTGCGCTGTTTTTTTCCCCCCAACCTTCATTCCACATGACTGTGTAATTCTGTTTTTAGGCACTTGCATAATTCTGAAATGTCTGTGTTTGCATATTTTCATATCAGGAATCAGGAGGTGGATTTCGTTTGTGCGGTATTGGGAGTGTAAATGTGTTTCTAGTTTTACTATAAACCATGCAATGTGCCCTTCCTTTTAGTTGTTTTAATTGTGCTGCCAACAGTCTAATTCTAATTCCTCAACAAATCAGGTATTTTTGACAGATAGTTGATCAATTTGTATAGGAGCCTTCAGTTATGAAGGCTCCTATACCGCTCTATTTCACTAAGTTCCATATGTATAGTATTTTAAAAGTAAAACATATCTTCATTAAGTTCTACTGAAGCATACACATTTAACTGATGAACAAAGATATCTTCTCTGTTAGTGTATGTTTTCATTGCTTATACACCAAAAAAATTTGATTTGATTTTGATTTGATTTACTTTTGTCACATATATTAACATACAGTGAAAAGTATTGTTTCTTGCGCGCTATACAGACAAAGCATACCGTTCATAAAGAAGGAAACGAGAGTGTGCAGCGTGTAGGGCCTGATTTTACCATTTTGAGTCTAAGTGTCGAATCTGGGCGTCAAATAGATCCGAGCCTGGAATCCTCTTTCCAGCGCGCCCATACGCTTTTTGCCGGCTCCGGTCCGATTCGCGCTGTGGGCGGGGCTTAGCGCTGCCGGAACGATCGGAGGTCTGAACTGCGCATGTGCAGTTCGAAAAAAATCCGAAGCAGCGCGCCCGGGCGGGGAGAAAAAAGCAGAGAGAGCGGCTCTCTGACCCAGATCATCTGGGGGGTGGGGGGGTGGGGGGGGGGGGGGCGGGAGGTGGCGGTGGTTGGAGGAGAAGAGGGGGCGGGACCCAGATCACCCTCTATGGGGGGGGAGGAGGAAAGGGGGCGGGACCCAGATCACCCTCGGGGTGGGGGGGAGGGTGGGAGGAGGAGGTGTGACGGGTCCATCTGGCTCACCAAGTCAGTTACAATAATGCGTTCAGCATCTACTGAACCATCTTGGATACAAAGGATAATGGTATTAGGGTTCTGCATGTAAGCCTTGCTTATGCTAAAAATTATATCCTTGGTGTCGGCAGCCATTCCTGATGTTACAGTACTGATAACACCAGGAAGATCGACCCAGTACCATTCATTATCCTTTCTATCCAAGATGGTTCAGTGGATGCTGAACGCAGTATTGTAAGTGACTTAGTGAGCCAGATGGACCCACAAGGCAGAAGGACCATCTTTGTGTTGACCAAAGTGGATCTAGCTGAGGAACATACAGCTTATCTTGCTAACGGAAGGATGGTGGAGGGAGACCAGCGATCGAGGTAGGTTGGGGATGTGCTCTGCCGAGGGGGGCCTGCCTCCCAGGGGGGTGCGAACTCAGTGGAGGGGGGTCTGCGGGGGTGGTTAGCAGGGGGGTCCGCGAAGGATGGTCGAGGAGGATGGTGACTTCACAAGGGCGGAGAGAGCTTCGGAGGTTCCCCTGCAGAATAGAAATCCGCTTCGGACTTTTATTCTGCAGGTCGCTAAAAGCGCGGATCCGTAATGGGTCAGAAGACGGTAAAGTGGGATTTGGCGGTAGAGTTGGGCGCACGGTTCATTAAGTCGATTTAAATGCGGTATAGGCTCGACGCCCAACTTTACCGCGATTTCGCGCCCGTTTGAAGTTTTGGTAAAATCGGGCCCGTAGTGTTGCAGTCATATCTGGGGTGTAGAGAAGGGTCAACTTACTGCGAGGTAGGTCCATTCAAAAGTCTGATGGCAGCAGGAAAGAAGCTGTTTTTGAGTCGGTTGGTACATGACTTCAGACTTTTGTACCTTTCTCCCGACGGAAGAAGGTGGAGGAGAGAATGTCCGGGTGCGTGTGGTCCTTAATTATGCTGGCTGCTTTGCCGAGGCGGCGGGAAGTGTAGACAGAGTCAATGGACGCAGGTACGACCAAGCTTTGACTGGGTTACACTGACTATTGAACATTTAAATAATATAGTTTAGATGCCTATTCTAACTTTAATATAAAAATAATGCAAAAATAATTTTTGAAGTACAGCACACTATTTTGGTACATTTGGCTAACACACACACACACATATTTGTGTTCCCTGTACCACCCATACTGTCTTAATACCAAGGAGAACTTATTAAAATGTCATCTACTAATGCCTATTAATTTGCATGATCGGTACTAAAAACATCCTAGTGATGGAAATGTTTGATCAGCTCAGCGCAGTCCATTGATCCATTCATATGCAATCCACATGAGTCGTCTACTACAAAGGGCTGAGAGGTTTTCTCACTGTCGAGGTGTTTGCTTTAAGAGACTTTTACTCTATTATACAGACCTCAATTTATATAAAAGAGCCTGCGATCTGGAGGAAGAAAGAGCAGAGAGGATGTCTGGAGCAGACCTTTAATAGAATGCAGACTCTCCCAGCAGGAATCATTGCCTTTCCCTGTATTAGTTTATTTCTACAGCAGGGTAATAAAACTAACGCTCATCAAGAAGGAACGGGTCTTAACTGACAAACAGTAATATGGTTAGTCCTTAATGCTATGTGGGATTACTGAAACAAATGGATGGATATGTAAGAAAAGGACAGCATCTGTGCTGTCAGCTGTGGCATGTGCAAATGGATTTCATAAGTAGCAGTGAAGAAGACATTTAAGCGTCTGCTGGAGGGCTTGTATTCATTGTAACTGTGGCTGCACAAGTTCCAGGCTGAAGCTGGAGAGACGTTGTGTGTGCAGTGAGTAGTTTGATTATTTTGATTCAGTCATAAAAATGTGACTGGTTGGAATTGCCACTGTATGTTTCTAAATGTACCTAAATGTTTTGATGTAATTTTATTTTGATCAATTTGAAAGGAACGATGTCCGACTTGTTTGTTCCCCGAATAGAAACCTTGATTTCAGCTGATTTGCTCCTCGTTGCTTTGCGTGGATTTAATCTGTGGTGAAGGAAAGAGACAATTCTTAGGGAATATGCTCCAAAGCTGGGATTCCATTTCTCCTCTTACTTGCTGGTGACAGGCTTCTGTTTGCTATTAGCCCCCCCTCCCCGCCCAAAAAAGAGGGGGGAACGTTTATTTTTTATCTGTCCGTCTCAGCTCAACTGATGTTCAAAAATCGAGTCCCAAAGAGTAAAACCTGAGGAGAACTCCTTTTGAATTATTCACTCCCCTCAATTATTTATGAGCTATAATAGCTTCTGTGTTTGTGTGGTAGCTGAACCCTGACAGTTTCACATGACTTAGTTGAGGGAGATAATGTGGATATAGCTGTAATGGATGTGGAAGACATTGCAATGAGTGGTTTGGGGGTGTGTTGGGGGGGGGGGGGGGGGTGGGGGGGGGGGGGGGGGAACACTGAGAGTATCCTGGTCACTCCAGATTCTTGTGCGAATGCAGAAGGAGGTAAAGCTGGACTGATGCAGCAGGTTACCTTACAGACTGGACTGGAGCATTGTGCTTTCTCTTATGTGCTAACAACCCCTGAAGAAGTATTTTAGAAAGGGGAGAGATGCGTAATTCTCATTACTTCTGGCTGTCTGGATGAAAAATGCAAAATCAACACACTGTATAATGCTAAATGATTATTAAGCGTAAATTAATCAAAATCTCTTTTATTGATTGAATAGGTTCGCATCATTAGCTTCATCTAGCCGTAGTTAATAATGAATTAGTAGTTAATAATGAATCATCCAATGTAGAAAGGTTAGTATTCTTAAGTAAGGTTGTCCCTGACATGGGAGGTGACCACACACTTCATTTTATTTTGTTCCTTCGTATTATGCCTTACAAAGATCCTTCCTCCTGCCACTGTAAGATTAATGGGAGTAAACAAGATGCAAAATCAAACAAGACTGCACCTCAGTGAAAGTAAAACATTAATTGTCAATGATTGCCATTTTACCACTGTAAAGGATGAATGTACCTTTACAGAGCATTATATTTTACAATCTATTTTGTCCACAAAACAGCAATTAATTGATGTCAAAATGTATGAATCATTCGTGGTATCCCAAAATACGACAAATGAATCATACATTTGACATGAACTAATTGTTGTTTTATGGACAAAATAGATAGCCCAGTTTTCAAACGACAGAGTGATAAGTGACCTGTTAATTTATTTTGGTGGTGATTGAACTCCTTGCTTTTCTCTGAAAATGTGCAATGGGATCTTTTACATCCACTCAACGAGGCAGAGGGACCTTTGTTTAACATCTCATCCAAAAGGCAGTATCTCTAACGATACAGTTCTCCTCTGAAGTGTCAGCTTGGATTATGCACTTACATGCAGTGGGTTTTGAACCCGCAACCTTCTAACGGATAAGCAAACATGCTAACACTAAGCCAAGATGACACTGCGACTTGGAGTTGGGGAATGGACTGTGTCTAAGCCTCATGTTCATAGTTTGAGAACATCGGAATAAATTTACTGCATTACAACCTTGTAAGACACTCCTGAAAAATTGTGGTGTTGAAAGGTAACTGTCCAATGTTAGTCGTGGTTTCTCTGAGAGAAGAAAAAAGCAAGTTTTTAAAGGAGGATACTCCAGTTAATAATAATTGCATGTAAACGGGGTGATGTATCCGTGTTTTGGTAAAAATCATGATTGTAACAGTGATTTATTTTTTAACACCGCAAGGTATTGTGATCTAGAATACATTGCTGTAAAAGGTGGTGGAATCAAGTTCAACCAAAAAGGAACTGGATATATACTTCAAAAGGACGGCACGGTGGCACAGTGGTTAGCACTGCTACCTCACATCGCCAGGTACCCGGGTTCAAATCCGGTCTTGGGTGACTGTGTAGAGTTTGCACGTTTTCTCCATGTCTATGTAGATTCCCTCTGGGTGCTCTGGGTTTCTCCCACAATCTAAAAGGTGTGCAGGTTATGTGGATTGGCCATGATAAATTATCCCTTAGTGTCTCAAAACATGTAGGTTAGAGAGATTAGCAAGATAAATGCATGGGGTTATGGAGATAGGGCCTGGGCGGGATGCTCTGTCGGAGAGTCAGTGCAGACTTGATGGCTGAATGGCCTCCTTCCGCATTGTAGGGATTCTGTGGTAAAGTCGACAGTGCTATGAGGAAAGTTTGGGGAATGGGACTAGTTGGATAGGTCTTTCAAGGAGCAATGGGCCTACACTACTGTAGAACTAGCTCTGATATTGATGGGGAGGGATGTGTTGTCTGGGGCAACCTAGTAATGCAGATTGTGTCGAGCGGAATGGCGGGATCTCATTATCAATTATTTGCTCTTTTTCTCACCTGGTGGGAGGCCAGATTATCCAATGGGAAAGCTTCGAGATGGGGAACACTGTGTGGAAGCAGACCTTGGCAACGGGAAAAGATCAGGGCATAGGTGGGGGGAGCATTGCTGGGCGGGGACAGCACGTCCAACAGATTATGGGGAAGGAGTTTGATATGACTCGGCAGGAGGGTCAGCAGGTCACTGGCTGGTGGACAGAATGAGAGGGCATCAGTGGATCAGAGGTGGGTCAATGGATTGTGGGCAGAGGCCCACTGTGATGCACTATTTGCATGAGGCTCTGGAGAAAGCGTTCCTCCCCCTCCAGCCTCACAGACACTTATGTAGCTCTTGACAGAACTTATCGCCGACAGCTCTCACTTCCCTTTTGCCTGCCAGGTTTCCCCCAAGAGCAGGTTACATAGCAATATAGAAAATAGGAGCAGGAGTAGGCCATTCGACCCCTCGACTCTGATCCCCCATCGTGGCTGATCCTGTATCTCAACTCCTGCTCTCACTCCATAACTGGCCTTAGTGTCTAAAATCCCTAAAGTACAGAGGGAGGCCATTCGGCCCATCAGGTCTGTACCACGCACAATCCCACCCAGGCCCTATTCCTGTAACCCCAAACATTTACCCTGCTAATCCCCCTAACACTAGGGTCAATGTAGCAAGGCCAATCAACCTAACCCGCACATCTTTGGACTGTGGGGGTAAACTGGAGCCCCCGGAGGAAACCCATGCAGACACGGGGAGAATGTGCAAACTCCACACGGTCACCTGAGGCCAGAATTGAACCCAGCTGTGAGGCAGCAGTGCTAACAACTGTGCCGCATGTCACCCATCAAATGTCAATGCATTGGGGAACCCTTGGCTGCTTAATTAATGAGCCCAGCTTCATGGGATTCAGCACAAATTCCCACCAGACTCTGTGGCAGGAAACACTCCTGGTTCCCACCACGGGACCTAGGCCTGGAATGGAAAATCCCAGCCTCTGATTCTTCAAAAAAAAACCTTGCAGGATGGTACTGTTGTTCCCGCAAAAACTATTAAGAGCCCTGCGTTTTTCCATGACTGGGAGAACTTTATTAACAATAAGTCCTATTGCAGCAATGTATTAGTTTGATGAATTCTTGAGTTTTGGGTTATGATTTCTCTTATGACAAACCACATACAGCCGATGGGCCTGCATGATCAATTTTAGCAGGTTTGTTAAGTAATTTTGTAGATGACTCTTTGGGGGTGATTCTCCCCAAAAAATTTGATGTGTCGAATTTGCGTAAAAACTGGAGTAAACCCTGCTGGTATTTTCAGTGGGATTTTCAAAATCAGTCTCCCACATTTTCTGCACTGCAGAGTGGACTAGCGTGAATCTCATTAAAAATCAGTGGACAGGGCCTCTTCCCACCCGGGAGGCCGGCAGCGCAGCGCTGAGCCGGCCACTGCGTATGCACCGATCTATCAGCACCGAGGTCAGCGCTCCGCACTGCCGACCTCCCAATCGCTGGTCAGCTCAATCGCTGGCCAGCCCTGCAATACCCGCATTGCTGGCCCTCTGACCCCCTGCTGTGGCCTGATCGCTGCCCTTCCGGATGTCTCCCCTCCACCCCCACCCCGATGGCCAGCCCCGATTGCCGTCCTACTCCCCTCTGTCACTCAGCCGGATGACAGAGTGGCAGTGGGACCCCCCCCACCAATCTCCCCCTAGAGACCCCAACCCCATTAGGCCCCACCCCATTATGGCCTGGAGGTGAATGTGCAGGTGGTGATGTCACCACATGCCTGCCGCCCTTATCTTTCTGGGTGGTAGCGGTCATGGGTTTCGAAAGTGCTGTCGGAGTAGTCTTGGTGAATCGCTGGAGTGCATCTTGTAGATGGTACACACTGGGCGAAAGCTTCTGACTCTTCATGCCGGTGGGACCTTCTGGTCCAGCCAACGGCGCATCCCTGCCGCGGGTATCCCAGCGACATGATGTGGAATCAATGGGAAATCCCTTTGACAGCAGTGGGACCAGAAGATCATGTGGCCAGCTAACAGTGCGCCACCTCCCACCACCAAGAAACATGCTGCAGTGAGACCAGAGAATCTCACCCTCTGTGTTTCCGTGGTGAGGGAGTGAATGTTGAAGTTGCTGTACGGGGAACCAAACAACCCGGCTGTTTTGTCATCCTGGATGACTGTGCTTTTTATTTGAGTATTGAAGCTGCACTCATCCAGGCAAGCGGATTTTTAAAATCAGACTCCTGACTTGTAGATGGTGGTCATGATGTGGAGATGCCAGCGTTGGACTGGGGTAAACACAGTAAGAGTTTTAACAACACCAGGTTAACCTGGTGTTGTTAAAACTCTTATTGTAGATGGTGGACAGACTTTAGGGTGTCAGGAGGTGGGATCCTCTCCGCAGAACACCCTGGCTGGAATTTTACCTTCTTGCCCGCCACAGAATCGGGGCGGGTGAGGCTGACAGAATGGCATTCTTCGTTGGCCTCGGGCGGGATCTTATGAGCCTTGGGCGGGTGAGATGGTAAAATTCCAGCTCCTGTCTCTGACTTGCTCCTGTGGTATTAAAAATTGCATTGTCTTTTCTTCTTCCCAAAGCCAGGAATGGGCACCTATTTAAAAAGCTCTTAATTTACAAAAGCAGCTGTCTACTGCACACCAATGAAATTTGGGAAATTGTTCTGTCAAGTCTTTCTAAAAGAGTTTTCAGTCATTCTGAGTGTCCAAAACAGGTGGTGGACCAGACAGTCATTAAAAATGCTTTGAGTGCAAAACCCACTTGCTGCTGTATCAATAAAACGGAATCATGCTGTCCCTCTTAAATATGTCAATTATATTTTCTTTAAAAGCAAATACATTCCAAAATGTTGCCTGATCACACTGGCTCACGGCAGCAAGGGCAGGATTTTCCCAACCTGCCGACTACGGGAATTGTAGCGGGTGGGACAGAAAATTCAGTGGACCATGGAAAGGTCTGTTGAGCTCCGACAGGAATTTCCGGTCTTGGGGCGTGCGCAGCCGGAAAATCCTGCCTTTGGTGTTCAACAATATACAAATTGAGTGAAAACTTGAGGAGAAAAAGCACCTCTCAGACCAAGCACAGGTTGCTGGTGCCAAATATTCAGCCCAACTGTTCAGATTTTTATTGGAAAGTGAAAATACTTAAATCCAGTGTGACATAAGCTAAACCCGTGCAAAAACGTGCTTGATAAGTTTCCAGAAGCCAGAAAAAATCTTTCTCTTTTGCTCTCTTAACCTGGATATGCGAGAGATGGCACAGAACCTTTTTTTTTGGTCACTTCCTCCCAGATTGTGTGGACTTGCAGCAGAAACTCTTCACCTGCAATGTCTTCAAAGGGAGTACTTGCTATTCATCTTTCATTCATCATTAGACTTTCAGCAGTTCAGAGTCGCATCTTGCAGCCGTGTGGCCTGCTTACCTTTAAGAAACAGCAGCAACCCATTAACAGCTCCTGTGGAGTACAGATACCTCACTCCCTAAAATCAGCAAATATCCTATCCCAAGGCCCAATCAAGGTAGCGCATTTATTACGAACATATGCACACATATGAACATTTAACTCAGGAACAGGAGTAGGTCACCTATCCTCTCATGCCTGCTCAGCCATTCTAAAAGGCTGGTATAATTGTAACTTCAATCCCACACTCCAGCCTACTCCCAATTAAATTTGTTAATCAAGAATCTATCTAGCCCTGCCTTAAAAATATTCAAAGGACAGATTTAGAATCCCTACAATACAGACGGAGGCCATTCAGCCCATCGAGTCTGCACCAACTACAATCCCATCCAGGCCCTGTTCCCGTAACCCTCATTTACCCTGCTAATCCCCCTGACACTGTGATCAATTTAGCATGGCCAATCAACCTAACCTGCACATCTTTGGAGTGTGGGAGGAAACCGGAGCACCCGGACCAAACCCATGCAGACACGGGGAGAATGTGCAAACTCCACACAGACAGTGACCCCAAGCCGGGAATCGAACCTGGGTCCCTGGCGCTGTGAGGCTGCAGTGCTAACCACTGTGCCACCATACTATCTTCAGATGTTTCATGAATGACCTTCCATCTATTATAAGGTCAGAAGTGGGAATGTTCATTGATGATTGCACAATGTTCAGCACCATTCACAAATCCTTACTGAAGCAGTCTGGTTCCATATGCAGCAAGACCTGGACAACAAAGATGTGCAGGTTAAGTTGATTGGCCATGCTAAATTGACCCTTAGTGTCAGGGGGGCTTAGTAGAGTGAATATGTGTGGTTATGGAGATAGGGCCTGGGTGTTGTCAGTGCAGACTCGATGGGCTGAATGGCCTCCTTCCGCACTGTAGGGATTCTATGATGGTTGGGTCTTGGATCCTAACCTGAAGAACTCCTGCAGTGCAGTGCTGAAATTGGCATCTAACAAGCTCAAACATCTTCCTTTGGGCTGGCTATGAATCCAATCAGCGGAGGGTTTTTCCCCAATTCCCATCCACTCCAGTTTTGCCAGGGTTCCTGGACAAGTAGTCAAATGCTGCCTTGATGTCAAGGGCAGTCGCTCTCTTCTCACCTGCCAGTTGTTATCAGATCTAACTTTATGGATATATGAGGCCCCATTTTTCACAGGGGAAGTTAATAATATTTTTCTCTATTTCAGATATTTTTCTTTATTTCTTAATTAGCCACTAATGAAGGAAATCCATCATTTGACTAATGAACAAGATTTTTCAGTTATCTGTTGGACTGCTTTCTTGTCTGATTTATCATAAACAACAACTCCTAGACAGTTGTAACAATCCAAGATTTGGCCTTACACAATGCGCAGCTTAAAAGCGATTATTTTACATTTTTCTTAGTTTTTAGACAATCTCCATAAGGCATTAACAGAGTGAACAGTAAAGAGTTAAATGGTTCTTAAAACAAGAGAATAGCTTACACATATGTGAATGCAGTAAGAAAATTAAACAAGTGACTATGATTTTAAAACATAAAGGTGAATATTTTTAACGTATTTTAAGTGTTTTATGAATCATTGTTCGCTTTCGCCAAAGCAAGTTACCAAAAGGCATGATGGTAAAGGCGAATAGTTCAGAGCCAAAGGCCTGGGATTCCCCTCGTTAGCAGAATTCGTATCAGAATGTTTCTGGCGAGGGAAACACACGTTGCAACAATAATGAATAGGTTCAGTTACTGCCCAGACACAGATTAGATATGCCCCTGGCCGCAGGAACACATGTCTATTCAGCTTGTCAGTGAGCCAGTGGGAACGTCAATTTTGACCTTGACGGTAGCGTCTAGTGTAACCTGGCAACAGGGAAGTAGCTTCAGCCAAGACGGAATTAATGTCCGGATTGAATGGATGAATGAGATTATGCTGGAAGGTACGATGCTGTTGGCTGAGGTACTTGTCAGAGATTTACATTGATGTATGTATACTAAATGAAATTAATTTTAAACTAATGAAGGGCGGGAAATCTGATTAAAAAAATGTATAACTGTTCTGGTTTTTTACTGATAACTTCAGAACTTGTCCGAGAGGTCCAGGTGTTATATATCTGTGACCATCGAGATAATTTCTCATTGGTCTCTAATAAATTTTTATCTTTTCGTTCTGTGACATTGGTTTCCTGAGTCTAATTGCCACCTCGTCGCAAACCCCGCTAATACAGCTCATACACAGTATTACCTTTGATCTCTATATTCCGTACATGTCACCACAATATTGTAGAGAAGCAAAGATAAATATAAGTAACAACCAGCGAGCCACTCAGTTCAAGGGCAGCTCGTGATGGGCAAAAAATGCTGGCCAGCCAGCGATGCCCATGTCCCACGCAGTAAGATCACAGCAAAATGTCCTCCTCAATCTTCTTCTGCTGTGGTGGTAACACTGTCCTCTCAATTTCTTCAGCTTATTTCGTTCCATGGTTATATTGTCCTCTACCTCTTCCTATTCATAAGTGATAAAATTAACATATTGCAGACTATCGGAGGCATGGCTGAGTGATTTCCACACATTCCATCACGCTCCCTGTCTGTGAACATTTGGCTTAAACCAATGCAGAACTTCAGAAAACAATTTTAACTCATCGGGTTGAACTTTACTATCTCCCGGTGATGGTAACAGAGGAGGCTAGGTCAGTAAGATGCTGGGGAACCATGTCAGGATGGCTGTTCACTGTAGTCACACCGCCAGGGCCGCCTCCCAACAATGAGCTTCGTGCCAAATTAAAGCATTTAAGGCTCAAATTAAGAACCAGTAAGTGGGGCAACTAGCATTTTTTCCAAGGGCAGAATAGACCATATCACGTAGCAAGGCTGCCAACTTAATGGAAGCAGCCTCTCTCTGATAGTTCAGTGTGGGAGCAGCCCTGTGATCCCCAAAGATCCTCCTGGAAAACCTTCCCCTCCAATCCGCGAGGCCTATCGCCATTGGCCACCTGTTTTCTTTTAAAATCTGATTTTATCTTTCCAAGGATGCCTCTATTTGGAGGTGCCCCGGTGGGTCTCCCGCCTTAGAATCATAGAATCCCTACAGTGCAGAAGGAGGCCATTCGGCCCATCGAGCCTACACTGACAACAATCCCATCCAGGCCCTATTCCCATAATGTATTTACCCTGCCAATCCCCCGACATGATGTGGAGATGCCGGCGTTGGACTGGGGTGAACACAGTAAAAAGTCTCACAACACCAGGTTAAAGTCCAACAGGTTTATTTGGTAGCAAATACCATAAGCTTTCGGAGTGCTGCTCCTTCGTCAGATGGAGTGGAAATGTGCTCTCAAACAGGGCACAGACACAAAATCAAGTTATTAATCAGTATTCTGTAACTTGATTTTGTGTCTGTGCCCTGTTTGAGAGCACATTTCCACTCCATCCGACGAAGGAGCAACGCTCTGAAAGCTTATGGTATTTGCTACCAAATAAACCCGTTGGACTTTAACCTGGTGTTGTGAGACTTCTTACTGTGATCCCCCTGACACTCAGGGGCAATTTAGGATGGCCAATCAACTTACCCCGCGCATCTTTGGAGTGTGCGAGGAAACCAGAGCACCCGCAGGAAACTCACACAGACACGGGGAGAATGTGTAGAGTCCACATGGACAATCACCTGAGGCTGGAATCGAACCCGGATCCCTGGCACTGTTAAGCAGCAGTGCTAACCACTGTGCCACCATGCCTTCCTCAAAAAGTGCCCATCTCTCAGATGGCTCTTCTGAGACTTCAGGGCTGCCATTTGCTCTGACTGAGCCAGGTCGTAGCCAATTAGGAAGATGTCTCCGGTAAAACCATCAAGTAGTGTCCTTCTGCCAGCAGCTATGAGCTCAGAAACATCCACTGGGTCTTAATGTTGGGGTCCCAAAGACCATGGGAAAATTTCAGTCCATTGTATGCAGATCCCATAGGCTGCCCAGGACATTTTAAAAATTCAATTTCTGGGATATAGGTGTCATTGACTAGGCCAGCATTTATTGCCCATTCCTAGTTGCCCTTCAGAAGGTGGTGGTGAGCTGCTTTCTTGAACCACTGCTGTCCATTTAGTGCAGTTACACCCACAGTGCCATTAGTGCAGGAGTTCCAGGATTTTGACCAAGTGACAGTAAAGGAACGGCGATATATTTCCAAGTCAGGATGGTGACTGAGTTGGAAGGAAACCTCTACGTGATGGTGCTCCCATGTATCTGCTGCTCTTGTCCCTCTAGATGGCAGTGGTTGTGGGTTTGGAAAGTGCTGTCCAAGGAATTTTGGTGAGTTGTAGTGCATCTTGAAGATGGCACACACTGCCGTCACTGTTCAGCGGTGATGAAGGAAGTAAATATTTGTGGAAGGGGTGGCAATCAAGTGGACTGCGTTGTCCTGGATGGTATCAAGCTTCTTCAGTGTTGTTGGAGCTGCACTCATCCAGGAAAGTGGAGAGTTTTCCATCAAATTCCTGACTTGTGCACTGTAGATGGCTTTTGGGGATCAGGAGATGAATTACTTGCCGCAGGGTTCCTAGCCTTTTACCTGCTCTTGTATTTTTATGGCTAGCCCAGTTCAGGTTCTTGTCAATGGCAATCCCCAGGATGTTGATAGTGGGGGATTCTGCTTGGGTAATGCCATTGAATGTCAAGGGGCAATGGTTAGATCCTCTCTTGGTGGAGATGCCCATTGCTTGGCATTTGTGTGGTACGAATATTTCTTGCCACCTGTCAGACCAAGCCTGGATCTTGCCCAAGTCTTGCTACATTTGGACATTGTAGCACTTGGGCAGCATGGACTCGCAAACCAATACTCCAGAGGTGTTTGCAGTGACAGCTGAAATTAGTGTCTTACCTTGAAACCTGATTTGAAAAGTATTTTTGAGAGACAGTCCTGATGGAGTTCATATCTAAATTGGACTTGCTCAGCTGTGTATATATTTATAATCAAGGCCAGTGGTTACAACCTGGAATTTCTGTTCTATCAAATTATTGCACAAACGCTTTGCGTCTTTGTATCAAATTCCCCTGTCTTTTTTTTTGACAAAGAATTGTCTTAGTGTCTGTAATAAAGGACAGAAATTTTGATCTGCATGCATTAACTATTCATGCACCAATCTCTGGGCTTGCATCTCTAATATGTTGCACAGATGAAACTGTGGGAGAAGTGTTAAATAATTGCGAAAATCAGTCTGGTGTTAAATTGCAGACCACTGTAACATCTGAGACCTTTATGTGCTGTTTACAGCAAGGAGACTCTATAGTGCTTACAGTGCATCACCTGGCTTCACTATAGCTGAATACTATAGCAGTTTGTTCCAGCTACTTGGATTTTGCTTTCTGTTCAATTGCCAGGATGATTTTGGGAGTAACAGTTTTGCTTTATCGAACCATTTACAAAGCAACTTGGCTCAGTGGTAGCATTTTTGCCTTCATCTCTGAAAGTTGTGGGTTCAAGTCTCTTTCCAGGTACTTGAACCCACACAAAAAAGGCAGAAAATAACTCAGTGCTGAGGGGATGTAGAATTGCTGGTGGGATCATCTTTCTGGTGATATTTTTACACAGAGGCCTTGTCTGGCTAATTGAAATCAAGAAAAAGAGAGCTCTCTCAGTGCATGGTGGCACAATGGTTAGCACTGCGGCCTCACAGCGCCAGGGATCCGGGTTCAATTTCTGGCTTGGGTCACTGTCTGTGTGGAGTCTGCACGTCCACCCCGTGTCTGTGTGGGTTTCCTCCAGGTGCTCCGGTTTCCTCCTACAGTCCGAAAGACGTGCTGATTAGGTGGATTGGCCATGCTAACCTCTCCCCTAATGTACCTGAACAGGTACTGGAGTGTGGCGATTAGGGGATTTTCACAGTAACTTCATTGCAATGTTAATGCAAGCCTACTTGTGACATTAATAAGTAAAGAAAAAACAGCATTTATCCCCGGCATTATGGGTCAACCCACAGAACATGGACTGCAGCGATTCAAGAAGGAAGCTTACCATCACCTTCTCAAGGGCAACAAGGGATGGGCAATAAATGCTGGCCAGCCAGTGACGCCCATATCCCATGAATGAATTTAAAAAAACAACACCAATAACAAACTAACTGGCTATTTACATCAACCAGTTGAGTTGCAAATTCAATCAGGTCTTTCAGAGGATCCAAGGACCATGATGTGATGACCCCATCCCTGGCCTAGTTGAGACAGATGGCATGCGACCTTGTGTTGCATGTTTAACAACTTTTTTTACAAGTGGGAAGCCAAGCACAAAGCCATCCTTTTGACTCAGCAGGGGGCCCAGGTTCATGTTCAGCAAACATAAGTCATTGCTGGCCTGTACTTCTTCAAGACAGCCTGTCCCTCTTAAAGCAGAGGAGGATAATATTCAGGCCAGAGCAGTTGTTGGAATTATGTCGAGAAGTCCTTGGTGGAAAAAAGACGACGATCACTGCAGCAATAGGCCAGAGAAAGGTCTTCTGTGTTAACTGATGTGGTACTGGAGGCAAAAACAGAAAATGCTGGAAAATCTTAGCAGGTCTGACAGTATCTGTGGAGAGAGAGTAGAGCCAACATTTTGAGTTTGGATGATCCTTTGTACTGGAGGCCTTAGGTCGGGAGGTCACAAGGAGAGAGAGATTGTGTCTGTACAAGGGATCTGGAAGGTATGCCCTCTGAAGTGAATGGAAGCATGTGGCCAGAAAGATAATTTCCAGATTCTGGTCCTGAGAAAGATGAATCCCGGGAATTTGACTCCTGTGCCAGAAGAAGCTCAATGAGCTCAAGGAGTGGTCAAAGTCAGTGAATATATCTTCAAATGACAGCACACCACTATCCGCTCACACTGCACAATGCCCCACATCCCCATCACCCACCCATCAGCAATCAACTAATATTTAGTGCTCCATCTCACTTTCACACACTTACTTACGCAGCCAACTTCTCACAGTTTCCACATGGCAGGTAAATCACACAAACACAATGGCAGTGAGCATGCAGCATTCCTCCCCCATTTTTACAAGGCAAGGCCACATACAACAGGAAGCAGACGCAATACGTGACAGGTACACCTGCTTCACCAAAGCCTTTGGAGGAGACATATCGGTCGTTATTTGCCTTTAATGGATAGCAAGATGCCTCCATTCGAAGGGAAGTCCGTTGTGTGATCCAGCTTCAGTTTCCCTTTTGCCTGAGGGCAGAACATGGCTCAGCTGCTAATATCTTCAAACTGTCTATCCAGGTGCCCAGTCCAAATAAATGAACCCACAACCAATTTTGCCCAATCTCGTATGAGTATGGGGGCGGCACGGTGGCACAGCGGTTAGCATTGCTGCCTCACAGCGCCAGGGTTCGATTCCCGGCTTGGGTCACTGGCTGTGTGGAGCCTGCACATTCTCCCCATGTCTGCGTGGGTTAAAGTTGCTCCGGTTTCCTCCCACAGTCTGAAAGACATGCTGGTTAGGTGCATTGACCCGAATGGGCGCAGGAGTGTGGCGACCAGGGGAATTTCACAGTAACTTCATTGTAGTGTTAATGTAAGCCTTACTTGTGACTAATAAATAAACCTTAACTTTAAGTGACTGTAGCCTTTTATATAATGATAAAAATACAACACATTGTTCAGTGGCAGTCAAACAGCACGGCAGCAAGATTAAGTACAACATGGCGGACAACCTTAGCTCCAGCTACTTGGTATGAGATGATATCAATGTTTTAGAACATAGAACATAGAACAGTACAGTACAGAACAGGCCCTTCGGCCCACGATGTTGTGCCGAGCTTTATCTGAAACCAAGATCAAGCTATCCCACTCCCTATCATCCTGGTGTGCTCCATGTGCCTATCCAATAACCGCTTAAATGTTCCTAAAGTGTCTGACTCCACTATCACTGCAGGCAGTCCATTCCACACCCCAACCACTCTCTGCGTAAAGAACCTACCTCTGATATCCTTCCTGTATCTCCCACCACGAACCCTATAGTTATGCCCCCTTGTAATAGCTCCATCCACCCGAGGAAATAGTCTTTGAACGTTCACTCTATCTATCCCCTTCATCATTTTATAAACCTCTATTAAATCTCCCCTCAGCCTCCTCCGCTCCAGAGAGAACAGCCCTAGCTCCCTCAACCTTTCCTCATGAGACCTACCCTCCAAACCAGGCAGCATCCTGGTAAATCTCCTCTGCACTCTTTCCAGCGCTTCCACATCCTTCTTATAGTGAGGTGACTAGAAATGCACACAATATTCCAAATGTGGTCTCACCAAGGTCCTGTACAGTTGCAGCATAACCCCACGGCTCTTAAACTCCAGACTGTACTATTTTAGCAGCACTGGAGAGCATTACAATCAGAGCATGGTCACTGCACAAGAAAGCTTTGTGCACACAGGCCGGGTTAGTGCTCAAGTAAAGAGCTGGTAAGCGGATGGATCCCTCATGGTGAGATTGCAATGCATGACCTATTTCATGAATGGGACAGTGTGTTGGGAGGACCAGCACCAGGTCAGCTCAGTCTGGAAAGCAAGTACCTCGGCTGTGGGCCAGACCGAACATGAGTGAGGGAGAGTCAACCAAAGAGAACAAAGCCATCATTAAAAATCAGGCCAGAGAAGGTGGCGATAAGATATTTTCAGAGCGAACTGAAAAATAAATTGAGGAAGGTCAAATGGATATTGTCAAAATGTCCATAACATTCCCCAGTTTAAATTGGGATACAGCTGACCTATTCAAAGTTTCTGAACAGTGTACATAGCTATGGTTTCTTGATTCAATAATGTCTGAACCAGACAAGTAAGCCACAAAATTTCACTGAGCGATTAGAAATGAAGGCTGAATATGGCAGGATTAACAGCAGGAGAGCAAAAGATGTGGACCACATTGGAAGACCTATTCAAAATCAGGTTAAACTTCTGTATTCGTTGATCAGAGGTCATGTCATTGTGAGAACAGTCTACAGAATCCATACACCACTTCATCGGGAAATACAGAATAAAGGGTACGTCCTGTGATTTTTCAAATGCAGGGAGAATTGTTGAGTTGGTGATCGCATCCACTCCCATGGAAGCATTCCAGAAAGATCTGCTAGACAAGCCCAAAACGTATTACAGGGAAGAATTGCAAGGATGGACGCAAGTACGAAACGATCCTCGCAGGTTGATGAAACTTACACGCTCTAAGTACCGTCCCAATTGTTGAAACACGTACGAAAACACCCAAACCCAGCAAGACATGCGGAAGGTGTAAATTTCTTCATGACCCAAGAAAATGCCCTGTTTTTCAGCAATTCTGCAAGGCATGTAGCAGAGGGGGCCATTGGCAATGGCAGTTCTTTAGAGCAGTGGCTGATGCAGCTACAAAGAGTTGTGCACTGATCCAAACAGACTGTACACAATGGGCACAAGCAATGACCATCTGGTATCCCATCAGAAACAATATACATGAGCAAACCAGAAAACGATGATGATATGCATGATGAGACAACGAGTGGCAAACGCATTTTTCACACTCAATCATTGGCAAACACCATCCGAACTGTTTGATAAGATTAAAATTATCTATCCTAACACATTTGGCAAATATTCGTTATTAACCAAGATTGGCAAAGGGGCCAACATACTAGGGCAGAACGGTGGCACAGTGGTTAGCACAACGCCAGGGATCTGAGATCAATTCTGGTCTTAAGCGACTCTCTGTGTGGAGTTTGCACGTTCTCCCCATGTCTGTGTGTGTTTCCTCTGGGTGCTCCGGTTTCCTCCCACAGTTCAAAGATGTGCAGGTTAGGCGGATTGGCCTTGGTAAAATTGTCCCTTAGTGTCAGTGAGATTAGCAGGTTAAATACATGCGGTTACGGGGATAGGACCTGGGTCACCGTGTTGATGTGATCATGTTCCTGAAATGGGAATTGAACTCTCAACCTTCTGGTCCAGAGGCAAGAGTGCAATCATTTGAGCCAGAGCTAACGCACAAAGTTGGCTCCCCTGGGTGGCATGGTGGCACAGTGGTTAGCACTGCTGCCTCACAGCGCCAGGGACCCAGATTCGATTCCGGCCTTGGTCACTGTCTGTGTGGAGTTTGCACATTCTCCCCATGTCTGCTTGGGTTGCCTCCAGGTGCTCTAGTTTCCTCCTACAGTCCAAAGATGTATGGGTGAGGTGGATTGGCCATGCTAAATTGACCCTAGAGTCATGGGGATTAGCATGCTAAATGAGCTATGGGGCCTGGGTGGGATTGTGGTCAGTACAGACGCAATGGGCTGAATGGCCTCCTTCTGTACTGTAGAGATTCTATGATTCCATTTCCTCAGCTGGTGACACCACCTAACCGTCCATAATATATTGCGTAGAGGGGTCGAGGAGAAAAAGAATCAACTCCCTTGAACATTCCTTATTCCTGGAAGATGACTGCTGATTAGCTTTATCTTCAAGGGTCACCCTATTATGCAGTATGAAGTGTAACCTCCCCATATGATGTTAAGTCATGCAAACCGAGGAGCTTTCAAACACATTCTTCAGTCCTGTGTTGAGTTCACAGTTCTCAGTTAAGACAAGCCTAAAATTTTCTTATTGAAAGTGGATCAGCAGGATATGAGTTTCAAGTGTTGTTTCGGTGCACTCTGCAAGTAACTAAATAGGTAACAGTGTGTGCTGCTCGCTTAATTTATTGAGATATTGTGAGCTGAATAATGGATTAACTTCACTAGGAACGAGGACTGCAATTTTCATAAAACTCATTTTATTCCTTCATTACCCCTTAACACTAATTGAGTTTTAATTTGGATATACAACTCATTTTCATGCTTCGTAGCATTCTTGCACTGTTTCCTGCACACCCCTATTGACTTTAAGTCTGTCTCTGTCTATTTGAGTTCCACAGGGGGTTATATCTCGCTGAGCACAATACATAAATGCAAACACGTATCAGGACACTACGACTGTGCCAAAGAGCAGTTTTTGTTAAGAATTAGACACTACATTAAAGTTTGTTTGGTTTAGATAGATTTTTAAAAATGCCTGAACAAGGAGACATTATCAGTATCAAATACTGGATTTGCATGTTTAGAGCTCCAGGGTAATGGTGGCACAGTGGTTAGCACTGCTGCCTCACGGTGCCAGGGACCCGGGTTCGATTCTGGCCTCGGGTGACTATCTGTGTGGAGTTTATACATTCTCCCCGTGTCTGCGCGGGTTTCCTCTGTGTGCTCTGGTTTTATCCCACACTCCAAAGATGTGCAGGTTAGGTGGATTGGCCATGCTAAATTGCCCCTGACTGTCAGGGGGATGAGCAGGGTAAATACATGGGGTTGTGGGGATACGGCTTCGATGGGGATTGTTGTCTGTGCAGGCTCGATGGGCTGAATGGCCTGCTTATGCACTGTAAGTGGGTGAGGGGGGTGTCAGTTGTTACCTGTAGTTAGATGAGGGGAGGAATTTTCCCTTTTATTTGACAACCTGTCAACTCAGGTGGGAAAAGTGATGTGTAGCCCGTTGGCCGCACTGCCATCTTCTCCCGCCATGACACATTGTCAAAATAAATCCTGGGGCAACAATGTCACGGTTGGCGGGGCGTGCTCTGAATATGCCTGCTGCCCTGCCAGCAACCTCGGCCCCTGCCAGATTGGGAAACCGTTCTGATATGAAAAAAAAGGATTTCTCCTTCCCCCTCCTCCCATGAACATAGGACCACCCCAGGGAACCCCTGTCCCCTGGGAACACCCCCCCCCCAAGCAAGGAACCCCTTCCCCCCCACTGTGAACCTCTCCCATGGAAGCCCCCCATGGCAGTGCTCCCTGGGCAGTGCCAAGAGGACGTGCCAGGAGCAGTGCTAGTGTATTACCCTGCCCACACCATACCCCTCGGGAGCTGTACCTACCTGTGCATCCCTGATGGGGGCGGTTTGCCAGGTCCCTATTGGTCTAGACCTGTTGTAAGCCTTGCCGAAATGATATCACACTGGTGAAGATGAAAATTCTTACGTTGGGGGGGGTGGAAATATAGTGGAGAGATCCGCTAACGATATTTAAATGTATGGTAGTGGGGTTCCCGACTTTACATGGCAGGACCCCCATTACGTCAATGTCAATGGGGAATGTTGCCAGGGTTCATGGTGGGAGATATAGGAAGGATATCAGAGGTAGGTTCTTTACGCAGATAGTGGTTGGGGTGTGGAATGGACTGCCTGCAGTGATAGTGGAGTCAGACACTTTAGGAACATTTAAGCGGTTATTGGATAGGCACATGGAGCACACCAGGATGATAGGGAGTGGGATAGCTTGATCTTGGTTTCAGATAAAGCTCGGCACAACATCGTGGGCCGAAGGGCCTGTTCTGTGCTGTACTGCTCTATGTTCTATGAAAGCTACCTAGACACTCCAGTTTTATTCTCCACCCCCAATACCTTTCCCACCCACCAAATTCGGGGCAGAAAATACCTCCCCCCCACAACTAGGTTTCTTTTTGTTGAACATTTCCTGGTTAAGTATCCAGGTAAGTAAGTCACAACCATCTAAACTCTCCGACTGTCATTCAGATTTGGAGACTTTCTCAGCAGCTCCTGGAATGCGGAATAATAGCCCATCAAAAGTTCAAACTTCCTGGGCAATTCCCACTGTGTCCTTGCGTTGGGATTTCTGAGGGGGTCCACTAGTGCATCTTGGTGGGTGATGGGATACATCCTGTCTCCAATTATCTGGAGATGGGAAGATGTGATGCGTTAATTTTAATTATTTTCAAAGAAATATTCTGAGATCTTGTTCAACTTTTATTGAGCCTTTGTTGGATCATACTTGAGGCTCTGGTGTTCGTGTGAGAAGGGAGATAATAGAGGCACTGGAGAAGGCGCAAAGGAGATTTACAATGCTGATACAAGAACTGAGAGGTTAGAAACATTGCAAAAGGTTGAACAGGCTAGACTCTTTTTCCTGGAAGAATCACGGCCAAGGGATGACCTAATGGAGGCCTTTAAGATGACAAACTATTTGATGGGGTAGATGTGAGAAGACAGGGGGCTGGAGAACTCAGTTGGCTAGATGGCGAGTGTGCGGTTCAAAACAATGCCAACTGCGTAGGTTCTGTTCTCTAGGAACCTGCCTCCTCACCCTGGTCCTGAGGCAATTTACTGAATCCAATAAAAATCTGGAATTAAAAGTCTGCTGATGACCATTGTCGATTGTTGGAACAACCCACCTGGTTCAGTAATGTCCTTTAGGGAAGAAAATCTGTCGTCTTTACCTGGTCTGATCTACATGTGATTCCAGATCCACAGCAATGTTGTTGACTCTTAACTGCCCTCAGGAATGGACAATAAATGCTGGCCCAGCCAGCGACACCCACATCCCATGAATGAATACATTTTTTTGAATGAAGTACTGACCCCTCTGAAGTCACTGTCTGAAGCCAAATACTGAACTGGTGCTTACTCATGTGAGTGATCATGTACCTTCAGTTATAGTGGCCTCCTGCTCTTACTGTCAATCAGCTTAGCACATCAGAACCCAAAAAGATTTGTTTTAATCATCAGTATTGAGGTATATAACTGCTAACACAATGAAGCATCAAGTGGCGATATAGACCTGAGTGACAGAGATGGTTTAAAGATAAGAGAAGTAGATGGCTATAGGACTAACCGTCATTTGACACATTTCCTTTTGCTTTGGTCTTTGCAACACCTCGGGCACTGTCCACATCTGCAGCTAATGATAGCATATGAAAGGGTGGAGTCATTTCTTTTATGTGAGTCCTCTCCCTGGAATTGTGTGGCAGTTTGTTCTGCAAAAGGAAAGAATCATAGAATCCTACAGTGCAAAAGGAGGCCATTCGGCCTATCGGGTCTGCACCAACCTCAATCCCACCCAGGCCTTATCCCCATAACCCCATGCAATTTACCCTAGCTAGTCCTCCTGACACTAAGGGGCGATTTAGCATGGCCAATCCATCTAACCTGCACATCTTTGGGAAGAGTACGTAGTAGCATGTGGCATGCTGAAGATTTCTGAAAATCAGTGGGTGAAGGTTGAATAGTTTGGCTAGTATTATAAAGAAACATTGGTGTGCATATGGAGGCATTGATAGTGAGAGCAATGACTTTGGCAAGGTTTGAATGTAGCAAAAAGAGGATGGACACTGTTGAATGTTACAGTGATTGTGCTTGTAGAGTAACATGAAGAGGGCTAGGCCAAGATTTGCATTGATCATGCCTTGTTAACAAAGCTTAAAAAAAGGCTCTGAATGGAAGTCTTATCTTAGCAATCTGAGTCAGGTCATTCTTTCTGAACTTCTGAGGCAGACATTAATACTTTTATGTTACCTGGAATCGTGCTTCCCTGGCAGTGTGACAGGACACCTGGAATCATGCTTCCTTGGCAGTGTGACAGGACACCTTTCTCCCATCTGTTGGAAATGAGACATCCTTCACCAAGGCCTCCAGGGCACACACAAAGAAATTGGACATGAACCCATTGAATACTTTCTGCCTTTCAATACACTGAAATGGTACTCTGCTCAATGTGAAAAGCTGCAGGCTACCAAGAATTGACATTGGACATGACCAAAATCCATCCCCTCCCAACCCCAGTGGACAGTTACTGATGCTATTCGCTTTGACATATCTACTTGTCAAATTTATATAAGGCAAGAATTAGAATAGATTTTTTTTTATTTATGGGACATGGGCGTCACGGACTTGCCAGTATTTATTGCCCATCCCTAGTTGCCAGAGGGCAGTTGAGAGTCAACCACATTGCTGTGTCTCTGGAGTCACACGTAGGCCAGACCAGGTAAGGATGGCAGATTTCCTTCCCTAAAGGAGGTTAGTGAATCAGATGAGTTTTTCTGACACTTGACAATGGCTTCATGGTCATCAGTAGATTCTTAATTCCAGATTTTTAAAAATTGAACTCAAATTCCACTACTTGCCGTGGTGGGATTCGAACCCAGGTCCCAAAACATGAACTGAGTTGCTGGATGAATAGTCTAGTGATAATACAGTGAGCCATTTCCTCCTGCATGCCTCACATTGACACTAGTGGGCAAATGACAGAATTGCTAAGCCCATTTTCTACCAATTTGGGGATGTGAAATAAAAGTTTGACCCCATATGTAACATTTTTGTGTCCGTTTTACAAAAGCAATCTCAATTCACAAAATTCTGATTGCTTCTCCGTATTGGATAAGACTTGATAACTATTCTAATTCTTATCAGTATGAGGCATCCCACCTGTGGTTTTTCATGTTACGGCTATAATAACAATTTTCGCAAAGATTAGATTGCTTTATCCTAGAATCCCTACAGTGCAGAAGGAGGCCAACCATCCCATCGAGTCTGCACCGACCACACAATCCCACCCAGGTCCTATTCCTGTAACCCCACATCTTTACCGAGGGACAATTCAGCATGGCCAATCAACCTAACCTGCACATCTTTGGACTGTGGGAAGAAACCGGAGCACCCGGAGGAAACCCATGCAGACACAGGGAGAATGTACAAACTCCACACAGACAGTAATCCAAGGCCGGAATTGAACCCGTGTCCCTGGCTAACCACTGTGCCACTGTGTCACCCATGGATCTGATGGGTTTATATGGATGGCATGCCTTTATATGGCATGCATAAAGAACAATCTCAACTGGAACTTCAACTATTCAATAATATTTGTTACTGTTAAGAGTATTTTAATGTTATTCCATTCATCTCCTGATTTTGAATCACCGAGAACACTGAGATCACCACTAGGCTGATTTAGAATTTATGAAATTGCTTTGAAATTGACAAGTAGCTTATCAGAGTAAAGGAAATACAACTTCAAAATGATACTTTGTAGAATAGATCGTATAAATGATCTATGAAAGATTCAGTAAGAAGTCTCACAACACCAGTTTAAAGTCCAACAGGTTTATTTGGCATGAGCTTTCGGAGCACCGCTCCTTCATCAGGGGCAGTGGAGTGACTCCACTCACCTGATGAAGGAGCAGTACTCCGAAAGCTTGTGCTACCAAATAAACCTGTCGGATTTTAACCTGGTGTTGTGAGACTTCTTACTGTGCCCACCTCAGTCCAACGCCGGCATCTCCACACAATGAAAGATTGGTTGTCTATTACTTAAAATTGCTGCATTAGTTTAAAGCCAAACAGCTTGCTCCACCAGTTAACTTATCTTTCTCTTCACTTATTTTATACTCAGAATATACTGACACACCCAATTATCAGAAATTCAAAAAAAGTATTTTTACACAGACATCTTATTTTGGCTCACCAGTGTTTGTCAAAAACGGTTTAATCATTTGACTTAGCAATTCTAATTTTACAAATTACATTTCTACATTGGCAAACATATCATTTACATTCCAGATGGTGATTGCAATCAATCACATGTGAAAAATCATGCGGGATAGAGTGAGCTTTGGAGAAATGTTGGAGCCATTGAGCAGATGTTGAACTAGTGTACTGATTAGAATCCAAGACTGCTGTGCTAGTTATTAAACAAAGACTTGAAATATTTGTTATATAATCCAGACATACCAGAAATACACACAACCGCACATTGCGGGCTGCATTGTCTCTGTGATTGACGGGCCTAATGCCTGTTTTGCAACCGCTACCTGAATTCTGTCTGCTCTGAGCATAGCAGGAGCCAAGATTGCTCTGCTTGGGTTTTCGTGCCCTCGGTGCAGCCTGACAATCAGTTCTCAACACAAGCGGTTTTCTTTTATATACAAGAAATGTTCTGCCCAGCTCCAAGGCGTTCCAGCAGGGTTGCAAATGGTCCACAGTGACTTTATTCCCATTCTCTTTATCCATTATAGAATCATAGAATTCCTACACTGCAGAAGGAAGTCCACTGAGTCTGCACCGACCAACCGACAGAGCATTCCACCCAGACCCTATCCCTGTAACCCCACGCATTTACCCTGCTAACCCCTCTAACCTACACATCTTTGGACATGAAAGGGTAATTTAGCATGGCTCATCTCCCTAACCTACACATCTTTGGAGATGAAGGGGCAATTTAGCATTGCCAATCCATCTAACCTGTGCAGATTTGGACTGTGGGAGGAAACCAAAGGAAACCAGAGCACCTGGAGGAAACGCACACAGACACGGCGAGAACATGCAAACTCCACACTGTCACCCAAGGTCAAAATTGAACCCGGGTCCCTGATGCCGTGAGGCAGCAGTGCTAACCACTGTGCCACCGTGCCACCCTTGCACCCAACTCCTTGCACCTAACATTTCCCTAGAGGTGACTACTGATGAAGCAAGTGGTCTAAATTGGATGCCATGGCATTGGTGAGTAGTCTCAATTTTGCTTGGGTCCCAGGCCTACTTGCTTGGGTGCAGGGATCATTCCTTGTACCCAGTTTGCACTGGCCTAATGGATATCAATACCAATTTTTGCTAGAGCACAAACCAATATTGCTTTCAAGACGACAAATGACTTCAGATAAACTCTGCATGAACTGTTCAGCTGAACAGACCCAATATCAAAGAACTGACCCAGAAATGTTAATTAGGATAAAAGCAAAATACTGTGGATGCTGGAATCTGAAACCAAATCAGAGAATGCTGGAAAATCTCAGAAAGTCTGGCAGCATCCACAGGGGGAGAAAACAGAGTTAATATCCGTTCTTCAATTATGCACTGCATAACAGGGGGTGGAACAGCTGGAACAACAATAAGTGGAAGCTGGGAGAGATGTGACAATAGATTACAAATTCTGCTGGTCTTTTCGCTAGATAAACACTCCTGTTATAACATCAATAACAAGTGAAATAATGTACAGTCATTTCAGTCCTTTTAGGGCCTGCAAATGACTTCTTTCTGCGGAACAGGAGGTGAAAGTTGCACGGGAATTCTGTCAACATTAATTTTGTTCTCCACTTGTATATTCAAACAGGGTCACTTTAGGATCAGGTTGTTGATTCTTACTGCTATGTGTACTAGATTTCTCTTCGAAATGATCAATGTTGAAGAAGTTAGTGTTTTCACCGCAGCCCGTGGAGTCTATCAGAACCAAATAGAATAGAATAAAATCGAATCCCTACAGTGATAAAACAGGTCATTTGTCCCATTGATTCTGCACAGACTTTCCGACAGAGCATCCCACCCAGACCCCAACCCCGTAAACCCATGAGTTTACCTTGCTCATTCCCCTAACCGACACATCTTGGGATACTGAGGGCGGGATGTTCCAGCCACACTCGTTCAAAGACCAGAAAATCCCACCCGAGGTCAATGGACCTTTGCATGGTCCGCCCCCGTCCGCTACTTTTCCGGTGCGGGCGGGATGGGAAAGTTCTGCCTTCAGCATGTGCTGTTGAGTTGAGTGCCTTGGTGAGTGGCTGCAGTGCATCTTGTAGATGGAACACACTGTTGCCACTATGTGCCAATGGCCAATCCATCGAGCCTGCACATCTTTGGACTGTGGGAGGAAACTGGAGCATCTGGTGGAAACCCACGCAGACATATGGAGAATGTGCAAACTCCACACAGTCACCCAGGCCCGAATTGAACCCGGATCCCTGGCACTGTGAGGCAGCAGTGCTAACCACCGTGCCACCTGCTGCCCAAATAGCATTAGAAAATGTCATTAATGTGGACAGGTCACCATCATGAAGGAATCAAATCCATGTATATGCAAGGCACAATCAGCATGCAAAATACTAAGACCCTGATCGTGACAATGTGACAGGAAGAGATCGTGGTTGTGGGGCAGGAGATGGAGCAGCCAGCGAACATCAAAGCACTAGTTTCCTGCAGGTACAGCAAAATTTAACAACAGAACCTCATTTCAATTTTCAGAATCGATTTCCTTGACACAGGTTTAGAATGTAAGAAAGGACCGTCTTTAGAAGGCTGGTTATTTGAATTGATAGAAAGGTGAGTGCATTTGATTTGGTCTGAACTAACCCAAATGTGTCAAACCTGGGGCCTGAGGCAATAATATCCTCACATAGGTCATTTATTCCAATTACAGTAACGTTTGCTTTCAAAATGTAATAGCTGCCATAGGCATGAGATCCAAGGTTGCAACTCAGTTTGAGTCATTCAATTGGCATCATAAAATGTGAAAATGAAACTCAAATTGTTTTCAAAGTCATCTCAATCCTAAAACCAAGTGATAGTTTTATTTTTAACCAGAAATCAATTGTGTTAAATGTTCCCATGTGCACGGTGTGCATGTACACGGTCCCATGTATCTTGCCCTTGACATCCTAGATGACAGAGGTACAGGTTTGGAAGGTGCTTGAGAGGGTTGGCTTATGAGGAGAGATTGAGTAGACTGGGGCTATACTCATTGGAATTCAGAAGAATGAGGGGAGATCTTATAGAAACATATAAGATTATGAAGGGAATAGATAAGATAGAAGCAGGGAAGTTGTTTCCACTGGCGGGTGAAACTAGAACTAGGGGGCATGGCCTCAAAATAAAGGGGAGCAGATTTAGGACTGAGTTGAGGAGGAACTTCTTCACCCAAAGGAACAAAGAACAATGCAGCACAGGAACAGGCCCTTCGGCCCTCCAAGCCCGTGCCGCTCCCTGGTCCAAACTAGACCATTCTTTTGTATCCCTCCATTCTCACTCCGTTCATATGGCGATCTAGATAAGTCTTAAACGTTCCCAGTGTGTCCGCCTCCACCACCTTGCCTGGCAGCGCATTCCAGGCCCCCACCACCCTCTGTGTAAAATATGTCCTTCTGATATCTGTGTTAAACCTCCCCCCCTTCACCTTGAACCTATGACCCCTCGTGAACGTCACCACCGACCTGGGGAAAAGCTTCCCACCATTCACCCTATCTATGCCTTTCACAATTTTATACACCTCTATTAAGTGTCCCCTCATCCTCCATCTTTCAAGGGAGTTGTGAATCTGTGGAATTCCCTTCCCAGTGAAGCAGTTGAGGCGACCTCTTTGAATGTTTTTAAGACAAGGATAGATACATTTTTGAACAGTAAAGGAATTAAGGGTTATGGTGAGCGGGTGGGTAAGTGGAGCTGAGTCCACGAAAAGATCAACCATGATCTTATTGAACGGCGGAGTAGGCTCGAGGGGCCAGATGGCCTACTCCTGCTCCTAGTTCTTATGTTCTTATGTGCTGTTGAGTTGAGTGCCTTGGTGAGTGGCTGCAGTGCATCTTGTAGATGGAACACACTGTTGCCACTATGTTCCAGTGGTGGAAGGAGTGAATGCTTAAGTTGGTGGATGGATGCCAATCAAGTGGCTTGCCTTGTCCTTAATTATGTCAAGTTTCTTGAGTTTTGTTGGATCTACACTCATTGAGGTAAGTGGAGAGTATTCTATCACGCTCCTGACTTGTGGACAGACTTTGGGAATCAGAAAGTGAGTTATTCGCCAAAGAATACCCTCCCTCCGAACTGCTCTTGTCGTCACAGTTTATACATGGCTGCCAAGTTATCTTTCTGGTCAATGGCAAGCCCCCAGAATGTTGATAGTGGAGTACTCAGCAATGACAATGCCACCTATTAGCGTGACACTGAGGGGGGAATTTACCCATTCCACACCACGGGAATCGTAGTGGGGTGGAGGGTGGGGTGGGGGGGATGCTCTTGCTACATGCAGACATGGGCTGTTTCAATATCTGAGGAGTAATGACTGAACATTGTGCAATCAAGACAAAGCATCCCCATCTCTGACTTCATGATGGAGGGAAAGCCATCGGTGAAGCTGAGGATGTTCAGGACCTAGAATTGTTTTTTTTTTGCCTCAAAGAAATGTAGAGTTGACATACATGTAAATTTTATTACGATACTTCAGAATGTCTGCAGTCTCATTCTTTCTGGCTTGGTTTCAGTGAGGACTGTGGAGTCATAAAATGATATCAGCAGTGCTTGGGTTGTGTAAAGTGGTTACTTTTCTGGATTTATTGTTTTGTTGACCACCTTAAGGTCAAACCACAGTCTGAGTTTGCTTTTTTTTGCGTCGGACAATGATTAGATTTGAAATCCGTGGGGATGAGTTGATTTGCTCAATGAGATCATAGTAGTTTCAGGTAGTTAGTTTCAGCTGCTGTGATACTTCACACAGATTGCAATTGGCAACCACCTCAAATTTTGAAAACTGACCAAGTTGACATGTAGAAAGCATGCTTCTTTCTGTTGAGAGTGGTGAAAACTCTTGGCTTTAAAGCTGTAGCCTATAAAAATAGGGAGGAGTGTCTGCTGCAGTTACAAAAGAGCTTTTAAAGGTGTAAGGAACACCCTGGCATTACCATTAAAAGCCTGCGAGACCACTCATAGAAACTTGGAAAATAGATGTAGGAGTAGGCCATTCAGCCCTTTGAGCCTGCTCTGGCATTTCATTTTGATCATCACCCATTCACATGACCCTGCCTCTATCAATCAACTCTACTCAGAAACCCCAGGAGAAACATCAAAATAAACAAAAATGCACGACTTAGATTACAAAATAAACACATCCCTAGCTAAAATCAGTCATGAGCCTGCATTCTCAGTCTGTGAATTACCTGGTGTAGACAAATCCGCACCATGTAAAACAGCTGAATTTTAAACATACCTCTTACAAGAAACATGATAAATATACAAACATGATAAAAATACATTTCTTAATGGCACAGTATCATATGTCCAAGGACGTGAAAGATGCTATAATGGGCCTGATTTTACCAAAACGTCGTGCCCATTTTTGGGCACGAAATCGCGGTAAAGTTGGGCCGATACCGCGATCTGCACCCAATTCCGAGCAGATCGCGGCTTTACCGACACCCGATTCGGGCGCGGGTCCGGTGCGCGCCTGAATCGGGCAGCGCGACGATTTAAATGCATTTGCATGCATTTCAATCGACTTAATGAACTGCGTGCCCAACTCTACCGCCAAATCCCACTTTACCGTCTTCTGGCCCGATCCGCGTCCGCGCTGTTACCGACCTGCAAAATAAAAGTCTGAAGTCGCCGCTGCAGCCTCCGAAGAACGGGGTCAGAGACTGCAACGGCTCTCTGACCCAGGTCATCCTCTGGTCGGGGCGGGAGGGGGGTGGGAGGAGGAGAGGGGGTGTGACGTCTCATCCCCTGGGGGGGGGGGGGGGGGGGGAGGGAGAGGGGGTGTGACGTCTCATCCCCTGGGGGGGGGTGGGGGAGGTGGGGGGGGAGGTGGTGTGACATCTCATCCTCGGGTGGGGTGGGTGGGGGGGGGGGGGTGGTGGGAGGGGAGGGGGGGTGTGACCGATCATCCCCTGAGGGGGGGGTGGGAGGAGAGGGGGTGTGACCGATCATCCCCTGGAGGGGCAGGAGAGGGGGTGTGACATCTCATCCTCTGGTCGGGGAGGTTCCGCTGCCTATCTGCGGCCGATCCCTCCTGGCACCATCACTGGTACACCCCCTCTCCTCTCACCCACCACCCCTGACCAGAGGATGAATGTCAGAGAGCCGCTCTCTCTGCTTTTTTTTTCGCGCCCGGGCGCGCTGTCAGATTTTTTTCGAACTGCGCATGCGCAGTTCAGAGCTCCGATCGGTCCGCCAGCGCTAAGCCCCGCCCACAGCATGGATCAGGCCGGAGCCGGCAAAACGCGTATGGGCGCGCTGGAAAGAGGATTCCAGGCGCGGATCTATTTGACACCCAGATCCGGAACTTGGACTCAAAATGGTTAAATTCCCCCCAGTGAGTGCTTATCCCCTTGACACTATGGGGGATAAACCCCCATATCCCTTGATCCCTTTAGCCCCAAGAGCTATATCTAATTTCTTCCTGAAATCACACAACATTTTGGCCTCAACTACGTTCTGTGGCAGTGAATTCCACAGATTCATCACTCTCTGGGTGAAAAAATTTCTCCTCAGCTCAATCCTAAAAGGCTTTTCGCTTATCCTCAAGACATGACTCCCTAGTTCTGGACTCCCCCACCATCGGGAACTCAAAATAGAAATGCCCATGAAAGGGTTGACTGTATTCCAATTTTTATACTACAGGTTCAATCCAAATAGCCATTGGTTCCCACAAGGATAAAACACTGCCTTCCTGAATTCTCTTTCCACTGTCCTGATCTGGCAAGAAAGCCACAATGGCCCCCCTCACTCAGGCCATAGTTAAAATTACATTGATGACCTCACCGGACTCTGATCTGCATATTTAAAGAAAGGTCATGGCAGCTGCGCGCCAATGCTCTTGCTCGTGAGAGAAGATGACAATTACAAAAGGGCAGCACGGTGGCACAGTGGTTGGCACTGCTGCCTCACAGCGCCAGGGACCTGGGTTCAATTCTGGTCTCGGGTCACTGTCTTTGTGAAGTTTACACATCCCCCCCCGTGTCTGCGTGAGTTTCCTCCGGATGCTCCGGTCTCCTCCCACAGTCCAAAGTTGTGTGGGTTAGGTTGATTGGCCATGCTAAATTGCCCCTTAGTGTCAGAGGGATTAGCAGCGTAAGTACATGGGGTTATGTGGATAGGGCCCAGGATTGTTGTCGGTGCAGGCTCGATGGGCTAAATGGCCTCCTCCTGCACTGTAGGGATTCTATGACTCTATGAATTGAAGATAGTGGGATTGGTGCATTGGCGGATGAGGGGCTGACTGATATTAACTATCCACCAGCCTGGTTTCCACTAGATGGGTAGCATTAAAATTGCCCCCAAAATAACCACCTTAGACCTCCTCTTTGGTGTTGCGGGGTCGAAACTGTGGTACAAACAGAATTGCTATTGCGTAATATTTTGCTGTTGGCTGCAAAGGATTGTAGTTCTACTGCCAAAATTGCTGTGAGTTGGGTTTTTTATTTCAGTAAAGGTGAAGGAACATGATCATATGTTGAAACAGACCTTGGCAAGTCTCCTGATGTGAGCACCTCGGGCTTCATTAGTGAATCACTTTGGCAAGTAATAGGCACCACAAGAGACATCCAACTAGTAAACCAACTTCACTGGATAATGTGAGGGGAGTTGACAAGAGCTAATTAGCTTTATTTGACCATTTATTGTGCCTATACTTGTCAGTCAGGCTAAGTCTTGCCAAGTAGACTATATCTGCTCGAAGCCTGTGTTCCTCGTGCTGGCTCAGTTGATACGATTGTTGTGTCATCGGGCTCGGCTAAGCAGCAGGTCCTACTTTCAATTCTATGCTAAATTAGCTGAGCTCTGCCAGGGTAGCAGAAGGAGTTCGACAATTGGCTCAGCATTGGCTGGCTGAGAAGGAGAATATCAGGAAGGGAGCCCGCTCCTATTCACTAGTCGATGCCTCCTGCTGGAAACTGTGTTGCTCAGAGGTTGAGGGAGGACAGACTTGGACTCAGCCGAGAAAGCCCTGCAGTTGAATAGTCTATAAACACTTGCTGTCCCCGGACGATGAATAAGAACTTGGGCACAATGCAGAAGGGAACCTCTGCTTGGGAAATGGCCCCCTAGGGGCAGTCACAAGGAAACTGCATTTTATAGAACAGAAGGTGGTCAGTCGGCCCATTGACAGTATACTAGCCTCATTTCCTTTCTCCCCACACACTTTTCTTTTTGGAATTTTTGAAAGGGTTTCCTAACTGTTATTATGGATTCTGTTCTGATTTTCTTTATCTTAATGCTATTAAATGTATGCAATTGCTTACCAACTTACTGATTAGTGGAAATAGCTTACACGAGCTTTGAGGAGGAGAAAAAATAGAAGTTTAGGAGAAAATGCAAGACCTCGTCATTCGTATTCATTTTAAAAATCAAAAATTTTAGAAAACCATTGTGATTAACATAAGACCATAAGATACAGGAGAGAATTAGGCCATTCGGCCCATCGGGTCTGCCCTGTCATTCAATCATGGCTGATATGTTCCTCAAGCCCATTCTCCCGCCTTTATCCCATAACCTTTGATCCCCTTACCAATCAAGAATCTATCGATCTTTGACTTAAGTACACTTAATGACCTGGCCTCCACAGCCTTCTGTGGCAATGGATTCCACAGATTCACCACCCTCTGGCTGAAGAAATTCCTCCTCATCTCGGTTCTAAAGAGTCATCCCTTTACTCTGAAGCTGTGCCCTCGGATCCTCGTCTCTCCTACTAAAGGAAACATCTTTCCTACATTCATACTATACAGGCCTTTCAGTAATCTGTAAGTTTCAATGAGATCCCCCCTCATAGAATCATAGAATCCCAACAGTGCAGAAGGAGGTAATTCAGCCCATGGAACCTGCACCGACAACAATCCCACCCAGGCCCTATCCCCATCACCCGGCGTATTTACCCTGCTAATCCCCCTGTCACTAAGGGGCAATTAACCATGGCCAATCCACCTAAGCCGCACATCTTTGGAGTGTGGGAGGAAACCGGAGAACCTGGAGGAAACCCGTGCGGACACGGGGTGATTGTGCAAACTCCACACAGAATGTCACCCGAGGCCGGAATTGAACCTGGGACCTTGGCGCTGTGAGGCAGCAGTGCTAACCACTGTGCCACCATGCCACCCTTCTAAAAAAAACACATCATCGTTTTTAGCTTCTTTGTATCCATTTCTGTTGATTATTGAATGTTTATTCAATCAGTGGGTAATTTAACACTAATTGTGCATTTTCATTCCTTTTGCCTAGTAATGCCATCAAGTCTTGCTGATATTATTAGCATTGACAGTTTGCAAAGAATGGGTGAAGTGTAAAACACAGAACAAAGCAAAGGATATGTTTTTGAAGCAGCTTTACATGAAAATGTACCATCAAATTTTAATAACGGGATTAATTTTAAATCCACAAAACCCCAGTAGAGTTGGGTCTCATGGGATGTTGAAGATTTTGAAAATCTCAAACCCAAACTCAACGCACATCGAACACAGATTCTGCCTGACTTGGTGAGTTTATCCAGCATTTTCTGATTTTATTTCAGATCTCCAATATCCGCACTATCCTGATTTTCCACCTCGAACCTATCTGCTTCTGGTTCTGACGGAGACTAAATGGGGGGACAGGCGACTAACCTGCTCCCAGGAGGTGAGCTGCTCAATTTAACTATTTTACTGAAGCTGCAAACCTAAGATTTTATTGTTTGTTTCAGGCTTAATGGTGGTCAACAGCGAAAGAGAGACAAAGACCAGAGTGTGAAAGAGGCAAGTGCTCTTCCAGCACTCTTTGCAGCTCAGGAGGGGGGAGGAACCCTTT
The DNA here is from genome assembly GCF_964213995.1 of Mustelus asterias. NCBI lineage: Eukaryota > Metazoa > Chordata > Chondrichthyes > Carcharhiniformes > Triakidae > Mustelus > Mustelus asterias. The sequence continues at coordinate 19,347,620 of NC_135809.1, forward strand.
CTTCTGATCCCTCCATCCCAACCAGATTTGGTTCACTCCATAGGAGTCTCTCCCGAACGCCCAACCCCCTCAGTCACCGCATTCTCCCCACCATCATCGACCTGGCCCTGATCTTTCTCAGCCAATCATTCCACCAGCCTACAACCCACACTGTACCCAACATGGTCCTCCTGACCGCCAGGCAGAGGCGCAAGCACACAGTAACTCAAGGAATAGGAGCAGGAATGGACTATTATGGATGTTGGGGCATGGTGCCAAGTGGCCTCGGATGCAGGGTGAGCTGGTTGGAACCGCCCTGTGTGGACAGTCAACATTTAGAGTGTGGAGCGAGTAGACATAATAAAGAGCTGTGCTCCCTGATGCCTGACTGTGGAGTGGTTATTGGGGAGAAGGCTCGGTGTGACTGGATTTAACATCGTCCATATGGCCGGTTGAGCTTGCTCCACCATTCAATACGATCATGGCAGAGCTTGGGCTTTGACTCTACTTTCCCGTCCTCTCCCCATATCCTGTGACTCCCTGAGAAGCTAAAAATCTGTCTATCCCAACATTAAACATATTCAACAATGGAGTATCTGAGGCAGAGAATTTATTTCTCCTCATCTTAATTCAAACTGATTTGGCCCTTTTTGATTTGATTTGATTTGATCTGATCTGATTTATTATTGTCACATGTATTAGTATACAGTGAAAAGTATTGTTTCTTGTGCACTATACAGACAAAGTATACCGTACATAGAGAAGGATAGGAGAGAGTGCAGAATGTAGTGTTACAGCCATAGCTAAGGTGTAGAGAAAGATCAACTTAGTGCAAGGTAGGTCCATTCAAAAGTCTGGTGGCAGCAGGGGAGAAGCTGTTCTTGAGTCGGTTGGTATGTGTCCTCAGACTTTCGTATCTTTTTTTCTGACGGAAGAAGATGGAAGAGAGAATGTCCGAGGTGCGTGGGATCCTTAATTATGCTGGTTGCTTTTCCGAGCCAGCAGGATGTGTAGACAGTGTCAATGGGTGGTAGGCTGGTTTGAGTGATGGACTGGGCTTCGTTCATGACACTTTGTAGTTTCTTGCGGTCATGGACAGAGCAGGAGCCATACCAAGCTGTGATACAACCAGAAAGAATGCTTTCTGTGGTGCATCTGTAAAAGTTGGTGAAGTCGAAGCAGACATGCCAAATTTCTTTAGTATTCTGAGAAAGTAGAGGCGTTGGTGGGCTTTATCACGAGACTGTGTCCCTGTGTTTTATCTCTGTGTTAAACTCCTTTATGCTTCAATGAGAACACTGCTCATTCTTCTAAACTCCAGAGAACATAAGCTCAATTTACTCAGTCTCTCATCACAGGACAATCCTGGGATCAATTTATTGAACCTTTGCAAGAATACAACCTGCCGCTGGGCTACAGTCTCCTTTGCAATATACCCTGCTCGACTGGGAGTCAATAAGCTTGTCAATTGGGCTGACTCCCTGACCTGTTTTTAAAGGAAAATGTACATGATGGAGTTAAATTTCCACAGCGTTGGGAGAAACCAACCAGAGTTCATCTCCCCACTTGGAAATTCTGTGCCAGTAAATATTGGAGTCAATGGGTGGAATTTTACCATCCCACCTGCCACGGGAATTGTAGCAGGCAGGACACAGACCATGGAAAGGCCTGTTGACCTCAGGCAGGATTTTCCCACCTTAGGGTGAGCGTGGCCGGAAAATCCCACCCTACGTTCAGACTTTCCTGACCATTCCCACTGGCGGGATCTTCTTGGCCAGCCGACGGTGAATCCCCGATGCAGGTTTCCGGGGAAACCTGCGGCAGGGGGTGCATAGAACAGGAAACCCCATTAATAGATCAGGTCGCTGGCCAATGGCGGGCCACCTCCACTGCCGCAAAACACCATCGGGAGGTGTGGGTGGGGGGGCGGGGGGAGCGCAAGGACAATCCTACCCATTGAGCGGGATTTTATGACCTCGCTCGAGCAAGGCCGGAAATTCCCACCCCAGGTCAATGGACATTTCCATTGTCTGCCTCTTGCCAGCTCAGATTCCATGGCAGGCAAGGCTTTAGAATTCCGACGAATGTCTCTAATTCTGCCTAATTTATCAAAAGGGTACTGATGATGGGAACTGACCTGGCTGCTAAATTCCTCAGGCACATTAGACAGGATTATCTCACCGGTGCCATCCAGTGATGACCTTGTAGGGATTTGTTGGGTCAGGAAGGGGACACCAATTTGTATGGGAATGTCAGAAACTCGTGCTATAGTAGCCACACCCCAGATACTAGGATATCCAGACTCTGGCTTCTGGACTGGGACGTGTCAGGGTGCCCTAGGAACGGAGGAACAATGGCTCAAAAAGAATGGAAATCATTCATCTTCGGTACCATCCAGCTAAGATCTACTCTCATAATTCAAGAGATCTCCCTCAGTGTACAGGCCTTCCAAATTTAGTTCCTGTAAGTTTATGGCTTGGGAACTCTGAACTGTGATCACTGTGTCCCAATTAGGAGCACTTTCACCTTCAAGTCTGAAGGTTGCGGGTTCAAGTTTCACTCCAGACATTAAACACAAAATCTAGGCCAACACACCAGTGCAGTATTGAGGGAGTGCTGCACTAGTGGTGCCATTTTTCAGAGTAAATAGTTAACCAATCATCAGTCTTTTTAGGTGGATACTGTTACAATATAAGCAATGATAACATTGGAATCTGTCACAATGTAACCAATGATAGCATGCTGAGAGGGTCAGCTGATCAACTGACCCCGTAGACAATGTAGCCAATGGCAAAATGATGTGAGGGTCAGCTGACCAGCTGATTCGGTATAAATGGAAAGTGAATGGGAAGCTTGTGTGGCCCAAGTCTTGGTGTAATGAAGTTTCTTTATTAAATAGTTTTCTTTGATTTATTTTCTGAAGTTAGTTCTGTTATTGCTTGCAACTGAAGATCCTAACTGCCGGATGAACAGATGTAAATGATTTCACCGCCAAGAGCAGGGAATTCTCCACAATTTCCGTGCTAATATTTATCCCTCAACCAACAGCATTTAAAAACAGATTATCAATTCATAATCACATTGCTGCTTGAAGAATCTTGCTAGGCACAAATTGCCTACCATGTGATTGCAGTGACTACGTTTCAAAATAATTTAATTGGCTGAAAGGTCCTTTTGATTGTGAATGGTGCTATATCAATGCAAGATTTTCTTTTTTTCATGATCAGGCCCCAGCCCCATTCTATATTCCATCCCTTTTACATTAATAGCTGTGTAGGGACAGAGGGCGGCACGGTGGCACACCCGGGTTCGATTCCCAGTTTGGGTCACTGTCTGTGTGGAGTTTGCACATTCTCCCTGTGTCTGCATGGGTTTCCTCCGGGTGCTCTGGTTTCCTCCCACAGTCCAAACATGTGCAGACTGGGTGCATTGGCCACGCTAAATTGCCCCTTAGTGTACCCGAACAGGCGCCAGATTGTGGTGACTAGGGTATTTTCACAGTAGCTTCATTGCAGTGTTAATGTAGGCCTACTTGTGACTAATAAATAACATTTTAAAAAGGACAGAGGCCCCTCATTCATGAAGAAGACCATTTGGAAACTCGACACACCAGTGCCTCCAAGTCAGAGTTTGCCACCATTCCAGTGGGAGTCCACTTGAAACGCTGAAGTATTTTGTCCCTGGATCCTTGATCAGCTAATATTTACGAAAAAAAACAAAGCAAGTGCATAAGGAAAGAGGATGAGCAAATTTTAAAGTTTGCAGGAGAGGTCAAATGGCCCCTTGTGAGGGAGTCATTCTGACTTGCTTCTAACTTGCTTCAAATCACAAGCCTATCTTCCTTGTCCATAGGGGCGAAATTCTCCAGATATTGCTCATGATTTCAAACATGTCGCGGGAGATTCTCTGGCCGCCCAGCCGTGTGTTTCCCGCTGGTGAGAAGTGGCGCGTTGTTTGCTAGCGGCAGGATTCTCTGGTCCCGCTGCTGTCAATAGGAATTCCCATTGATGCCACCCAACGCTGGCGGGAATCCATTGTTGGTGGAACAAGAGAATTGCACCAGCATGAAGGGCCGGAGAATTCTGGCCTAGATATCAGTTCATTCAGGTGTCCGTGCCGCAAAGCCAATCTTATTCCTTTGTCTTTAAACTGAAGTCAGCTGGCAATTGGAAATTAGGAATCATAGAATCCCTACAGTGCAGAAGGAGGCCATTCGGCCCATCGAGTCTGCTCCGACAACAATCCCACCCAGGCCCTATCCCCATAACCCCACATATTTACCCTGCTAATCCCTCTAACCTATCCTTTCTGGGACACTAAGGGGGAATTTAGCATAGCCAATGCAGCTAACCCGCACATCTTTGGACAGTGGGCGGAAACCAGAGCACCTGGAGGAAACCCACGCAGACACAGGGAGAATGTGCAAACTCCACACAGACAGTGACCCAAGTGGGAATCGAACCCACTGCTGTGAGGCAGCAGTGCTAACCACTGTGCCACCATGTCAGGTTAGCAACAAACCATTAACATAACAGGCCAGGAGGTTAGTTTAGATTCCTTTTGTTCTTGGATTATTTTTTCTTGTTCTACACAAGAGGGAAAGGAGTAAAACGGGAAAAAAATCTTTTAGCTTTCATGTATAATCCAAAATATAATATCCTGCTGTAGAAATGGGTAATGATGTCGACTGTCATATTTAATATCTTTCTTGTAGAGCTTTTTAATTAAGAAGAATAGGCAGAATGTTAACATAAATTACCACAGCAAAAAAATGTTTGAAGTTTTATGTACTTAAATCAGCAAATATGACTTGCCTTTAGCTCAACAAGAACTTGCATTTGTACAACACTGTGATCTACTAATATGTGAGGAGGTGATGGAATAGTCACGAGGTCTCGGTTTAAGGTGAGAGGGGAGAGATACAAAAATGTCCAGAGGGGCACTTTTTTCATTCAGAGTGTGGTGAGTGTCTGGAACGAGCTGCCAGAGATAGTAGTAGAGGCATGTACAATTTTGGCTTTTAAAAAGCATTAGACAGTTATATGGGTAAGATGGGTATAGAGGAATATGGGCCAAATCCGGGCAATTGGGACAAGCTTAGTGGTAAAAACTGGGCGGCATGGAAAGGTTGGACCAGAGGGCCTGTTTCCATGCTGTAAACCTCTATGACTCTATAATCCACAGACCCAGGGGAAGGCTCTGGGGACCAGAGTTCGAATCCCACCATGGAAGATGGTGAAATTTAAATTCAATAAGAACCTGGATTTAAAGGTTACTTTTTTTTTTCATTATAAAAATCCACCTAATTCCTATAGGGAAGGAAATCTGCCATCCTTACCTGGTCTGGCCAAATGTGACTGCAGTCCCACCGCAATGTGTTTGAATCTTAAATGGCCCATTAAGCCTTCAGTTGAAGGGCAATTTGGGATGGGCAATTTGGGATGGGCGGCACAGTAGCATAGTGGTTAGCACTGCTGCTTCACAGCTCCAGGGACCTGGGTTCGATTCCCGGCTTGGGTCACTGTCTGTGTGGAGTTTGCACATTCTCCTCGTGTCTGCGTGGGTTTCCTCCGGTTGCTCCGGTTTCCTCCCACAGTCCAAAGATATGTGGGTTAGGTTGATTGGCCATGCTAAAATTGCCCCTTAGTGTCCTGAGATACGTAGGTTAGAGGGATTAGTGGGTAAATATATGGGGGTAGGGCCTGGGTGGGATTGTGGTCAGTGCAGACTCGATGGGCCAGATGGCCTCTTTCTGCACTGTAGGGTTTCTATGATTCTATGAATAGATTCTGGCCCGCCCAGTGATACCCACATCCCATGAATGAATTTTTTAAAAGCGCAAAGATGGTTCATGGGAGCATTATCATAGAATCATGGAATCCCTACAGTGCAGAAGGAGGCCATTTGGCCCATTGAGTCTGCACCGACCACATCCCACCCAGGCCCAATCCCCATAAGGCGCAAGGGGCAAGGTTTAAAGGAGATGTATGAGGCAAGTTTTTTCCACAGAGGGTGGTGGACACCTGGAACTTGCTGCTGGTGAGGGGGGGTGGAGGGGGGAGGGGGGGTGAATAGGATGGGAATAGAGGGATATGGTCCCCAGAAGGGTAGGGGGTTTTAGTTCATACGGGCAGCATGGTCAGTGCAGGCTTAGAGGGCCGAAGGGCCTGTTCCCGTGCTGTAATTTTCTTTGTTCTTTGTATAACCCCACTTGCTAGTCCCCTTGACACTAAGGGGCAATTTAGCATGGCCAATCCACCTAACCTGCCCATTTTTGGAGTGGGGGAGGAAACCGGAGCACCTGGAGGAAACCCACACAGACACGGGGAAGAATGTACAAACTCCACACAGAGAGTCACCCAAGGCTGGAATTGAAACCGGGTCCCTGGTGCTATGCGGTGACAGTGCTAACCACAGTGCCACCCTGCCGCCCGTGACAGAATTTAACACCAAGCCACAAAAGGTGATATCAGTGCATATGAAAAGCTTGGGTAAAGAGGTATTAGGGAGCATCTCCAAGGAGAGATTTAGGAAGTTTATTCTGGAGTTTCGGCAGCTGAAATCATAGCCATCCTCGGTAGAGGAATTAAAACTGGGCAAGTGGGAGAGTTCAAAATTGGAGGGGAGCAGAGTTCCTGGGGGTGGCAGAGGGAAGCGGTTTGTAGGGCTGGAGGAGTTCATCGAGATGGAGAAATTTGAAAAAAACAAAGCTGAGAATTTTAAAATTGAGCCATTGGTGAGCTTGGAGCCAATGTAGGTGAGCGAACACTTGGGTAAATGGGACCTGTTGCAAGTTAGGTCACAGGGAACACAATTTAGGGTGAGCTGGGCTCAAAATGGAAAGTTGGAATAGTCCAGGTCTGGAGGTAACAGAGGCATGGATTTATCTGAAGCTATAATTTAAAACTCAGCAGATAGTTTGGCCCATTGAACTGCCGCAACTTCCACATCATGGTTTTACAGCTATAGACATGCATAATCTTAACTACCATTGTCTTCAGGTTCTCTGCTACCGAAACTAGTAAAACATCAATAGAATAGATTTATATGCCGGGAGAGAGAAAAGGACCTGTTTTAATTAAATTTTGGATTGACTTTATGCAGCTGAACTTTAACAGATTTGTGACTCAATAAAGACCAAGGTGCAGCTAATACAGATGCAGCTCTCCCCAAGACAAGATGCTAATGAGTTCCTTTTGTGTTGTACTCTACCAGATCCTCCAGAAAAAAAAAACTACATGCATCTGCAGCCAATTTATAATTCTTCATGAAATTACTTTCTTAATGTTGTATTATGATTTGGATCTAATGAGATGCAAATTGCTTGTAAACTGGGTTTAATTTGTGTGCCTGTCAAGAGTAGATTGGCTGCTTACTAACACTAGCCTTTCATGAGGCAATAAATAACAAGATGAGTTACAGAATACTTCGTGGTGCAATCATATACTCGAAATGTCATCCCTTTCTAAGAGTGGCCCCAATCAATTACTTTGCACTGAATGTCTACTTAAATGAAAAATAATAATTTGTTTCTTTGTGGTGGCGAGGGCCAATATTGGGCTCATAAAATATTAAGTGCGAATGCTTTGGAAAATATATGTACCCCACGCCACGTGAGGCACGCAACTGATGGCGCTGCTTAAGTCACATCTATTTCCTATCCAGCCTACAATTTTTTTTAAATTTAAAGACGGCATAAAAATCCTCGCATCCACAGTCAGCAAGGATTAAACTGAACAGGAATCCGCAAGAAAAATATTCACCAAAAGAGAAAATGCTGGAAAATCTCAGCAGGTCTGGCAGCATCTGTAAGGAGAGAAAAGAGCTGACGTTTCGAGTCCAGATGACCCTTTGTCAAAGCTCAGGAGAAGTTGTTGAGAGATAGAACGAGTTCAGCCAGACGGAGGAGAGTGGTGGTGGATGGGAATTGTTCAGGCCTCTTTTCAAGAAAGAAGCAAAGAGCTCTCAGGCCGTCCTGGTGTGGGATGGAGGTGTAGAGAGATTGCACATCCATGGTGAATAGGAGGCGGTTTGGGCCTGCGAACTGGAAGCTGTCAATATGACGCAGGGCATCAGAGGAATCCCAGATGTAGGTGAGGAGGGAATGGACCAGAGGAGTGAGGATGGAGCCAAGGTAAGAGGAAATAAGTTCAGCGGGGCAGGAGCGTGCTGACAAAATGGGCCTACCAGGACAGTCCTTTTTGTGGATTTTGGGAAGTAGGTAGAAGCGGGCTGTCCGAGGTTGGGAGACAATGAGATTGGAAGTTGTGGGGGGAAGGCATCCGGAGGAAATGAGGTCGGTGATGGTGTTGGAGAATGGCTTGATGTTCAATGGTGTGGTCATGGTCCAGGGGGAGGTAAGAGGACGTATCTGAGAGTTGGCACTCATTCTCTGCAAGGTAAAGGTCAGTATGCCAGATGACTGACAGCACCCCCTTTATCGGCATGTTTGATGACAATGTCAGGGTTGGACCTGAGGGAGCGAAGGGCGGAAAGTTTGGAAGGAGAGAGGTTGGAATGGGTGAGGGGGGCAGGAAAATTAAGATGGCCAATGCCCCGTCAACCGTTCCCAATGAAAAGATCGAGGGCAGGTAATTGACCCAGTGGGGGTATCCACTTGGAGGCAGAATATTGGAGAATGTTAGAAAGACATGCACCATTTTTTGTGAATGTACGTGCTGGAAATTAATTAAGTCTGTGGTGAACGTGGTGAGATCTATATTCTGTGTGAAATGCAGTGAGCACAGAATCATTTTCTGGGAGGAAGATGATTTGAGACTTGATTAACCAAAACGATAATGAATCCTAGGAGATAAATTCCCCACAAGATGCAAATAAATAGAGAAAATAAGTCATTTGTGTGAAGAATTGTAGGAAATATGATGTGTTTAAATTGTCTGCACAATCTTATGACCATATTCTGGCCAGACACACCACACACAAAAGGAACATTCTGACTTGCACTGCCTATTGTTATTGGCATGTTTTAACTGTAACTTAAACTGCAATGTCACTGCTGATAGCAGAACATTTGTACAAAGTAGAATTAATGCCTTTCTTTCCCCTCTTTTAACGTCACAACACTATTGAAGTAAATTTCTGTGTGGCAAAGGCAGGAGGGAGCCTGACTGTACTAATAATCAGCTTCCCACTGCACCCTATGCTGTCAGCAAGTAATTTAGAGTATTTGTCAGAGATGTCACAATGCCAGGCTACAAATGTAGGCAAGTGCTGCTGTTTGTACTAAGTGTTTCCAAGTAAAAGTTAACCTATTGTACACCAATTGGCAGCACCCGAGGAGGAATGAATAAAGCTGCAAGCTGAGGTGATATTGCTTTTTTTTCCCCCATTCATGTAGGGGGGTGTGGATGTTGCTGTCAAAACCAGCTGTTAATGCCCATCTGTAATAGCCCTTGAAAAGATGGTGGTGAGCTGCTTTCTTGAATACAATTGAGGGCTTGCCAGGCCATTTCAGAGGGCAGTTAGGAGTCAATCACTTTACTGTGCTTCGAAAGTTACATATATATAGGCCAGACAGGGCAAGCTCAGCAAATTCCGTTTCCTAATAGTGAACCGGCTTTTATGGCACTCTGGCATTTCATGGTCACTATTTCTTTTGTTTTAATTCCAAATGCAATTAAATTCTCATAGTTTTTAAATAGCTGAATTTGAGTTTCCTGGTTGCTATGATGGGAATTGAATTTATGCCTCCGGATTATTGGTCCAGTAACGCAGGCAGGATGCTGCTGTACCCCTTCAGTCAGCTCTCTTCACGTTCATGAGTTCTTTATCTCCCATTTTCACAGAATCATAGAATCCCTACAGTGCAGAAGCAGGCCATTCAGCCCATCGAGCCTGCACCAACTCTCCGACAGAGCATCCCAAGCCCTATCCCCGTTACCGCAAATATTTACACCGCTAATCTCCTCTAACCTACGCATCTCAGGACACAAAGGGGCAATTTACCATGACCAATCCATTCGGCCCATCAGGGTCTGCATCGGCTCTCCAAATGAGCCATTCCCCTGCCCTTTTTTCCCAATACCCCTACATATTGTATCTATTCAAGTTATCATCGAATGCCCTCTTGAATGCCTCGATGGAACCTACCTCCACCATACTTCCAGGCAGTGCATTCCAGACCTGAACCACTCTTTCTGTGAAAAAGTTTTTTTCTCACATCACATTTGCTTCTTTTACAAATCACTTTAAATCTGTGCCCTCTCGTTCTTGTTTACGAGCAGGATCATTTTCTCCCTGTCCACTCTGTCCAGCCCCTTCGTGATTTTGAACATCTATAGCAAATTTATCGAATCCAAAGATATGCAGGTTAGATTGATTGACCATGGTAAATTGCTCCTTAGCATCAGGGGGACTAGCAGGGTAAATACGTGGGGCTACGGGGATAGGGGCTGGGTGGGATTGTGGTCGGTGCAGACTCGATGGGCCGAATGGCCTCCTCCTGCACTGTAGGGATTCTTATCAGAAGGATACTAATGATAGGGAACCACAGAGCGAGAGAAGCTGGAGTTATGCTCCTTAGGACAGATGAGAAGTTTTTTTTATACATGGAGTTATTATGAGCTGTAATGCACAAACTGAATGTAGGGTAGGAGTTGAATCTGTAGTAACTTTCCAAAAGGAATTGGATAGATACTAAAACGGAAATATTTGTCAGACAGAGGGATCTGCTTGTCCACAAATCCCTGAAGACGGCAGGACTGGTTAATAGGGTTGTTAACAAGCCATACGGGACACATGCCTTCATCAGTCGTGGCATAGGTTATAAGAGCAGGGAGGTTATATTGGAGCTGTGCCAAACTTTGGTTAGGCCACAGCTAGAGTACTGTGTGCAGTTCTGGTCACTTCATTATAGGAAGGATGTCATTGCACTGGAGAAGGTCATGTCCCAACTGACTCAAGAGCAGCTTCTTCCCTGCTGCCATCAGACTTTTGAATGGTCCTACCTTATATTAAGTTGATCTTTCTCTGCACCCTAGCTATGACTGTAACACTACATTCTGCACTCCCTCCTTTCCTTCTCTATGAATGGTATGCTTTCTCTGTATTGAGTGCAAAAAACAATACTTTTCAGTGTATGTTAATACATGTGGCAATGATAAATCAAATCAAATCAAATCAAAAAGGTGCACAGGAGATTCACCAGGATGTTGCCTGGGATGGAGAATCTGAGCTATGAAGAGAAGCTGGATAGGCTCGGGTTGTTCTCTTTAGAGCAGCGAAGGCTGAGCGGGGACCTGATGGAGGTGCGTAAGATCATGAGGCATGTGGATAGGAAGCAGCTTCTCTTAGTTGAAGGGTCAACAACAAGGGGGCATCATTTTAAGATGAGGGGGCAGGAGATTTAGAGGGAATTTGATGAAAATTCCTTTTACCCAGAGGGTGGGGAGAGTCTGGAAAGTGTTGTCTGGGAGGGTGATGGAGGAGGGAAACCTCACAACCTTTAAAAAGTACACAGATACACACTTGATATGCCATAACTTTCAAGGCTATGGCCAAGGTTATGGACCCAAGAATTACAGAATCCCTACAGTGCAGAAGGAGGCCATTTGGCCCATCACGTCTGCACTGACTCTCTCACAGAGTATTTGACCCAGCCCCTATCCCCGTAACCCCACGTATTTACCCCACTAATCCCCCTAATCTACACACCTTGGGACAATAAGGGGCAATTTATCATGGTCAATCCACCTAACCTGCACATCTTTGGACTGTGGGAAGAAATCAGAGCACCCGAAGGAAACCCACACAGACACGGGGAGAACGTGCAAATTCCACACAGACAGTGACCCAAGGCTGGAATCGAACATGGGTCCCTGCACTGTGAGGCAGCAGTGCTAACCACTCTGCCACTCCCAGTACCAAAGAAAAGCCAGGCAGCGTGTCTTAATGACTATCGGCCGGTGGCTCTGACATCCATCATTATGAAGTGCTTCGGAAGGCTAGTCATGGCATGAAGCAATTCCAGCCTCCTGGACTGCCCGGATCCACTACAGTTCACCTACTGCCACAACAGGTCCACAGCAGACGCCATCCCCCTGGCCCTGCACCCAACTCTGGAACATCTAGATAACCAAGACACCGATGTCAGACTCCTATTTATTGACTACAGCTCAGCCTTCAACACCATTATTCCTTTGAAACTCATCTCCAAACACCGTGGCCTGGGCTTCGGTTCCTTCCTCTGCGACTGGATCCTAAACTTCTTAATCCACAGACCACAATCATAAGGGGTTATCCAATCTTTGGGTTATGGTCCGATCTAGGTGGGTTCCTGAGGGAGTAGCGTAGCTTCTCTGCTTGGACCACAGCAGCGCTAAAAAAGGCACTTTTCAGTTCCTTGCAGCAGATATTGATTTGTGGCCAGTCATAATTAAAACTAAAATGAAGACAAAATCCAAAACATGCATCCTTGTTCCAATCTTTGTCTGAAATCTGAAGTCCCACATCTGAAAGTCTTTTTCCCCAGAGTTAAGGAATTGAGAACTGGAGTTTAAGTTAAGAGGGGAAAGAATTAATGGGAACCTGAGGAGCAACATTTTTACACAAATGGGTAGCACGTATGTGGAATGAACTGCCGTAGGAAGTGGTTGAAGCAGGGACACTAACAACATTTAAAAAGCATTTGGACATGGATAGGAAAGGTTTAGAGGGATATGGGCCAAATGCAGGCAAATGGGCTTAGTTTAGATGGGCTTTTGGTCAGCGTGGACCAGTTTGGGCTGAAGGGCCTGTCTCCTTGCCATAGATTCTATGGCCAGAGTTTTATGACCTCGTTTGGGTGAGGTTCGTAAAATCCCGCCCAAGGCCAATGGAGAATTCCATTCTGCGAAATTCTGGGACATAAAATAAGAACATAAGAAATAGGAGCAGGAGTAGGCCATCTAGCCCCTCGAGCCTGCCCCGCCATTCAATAAGATCATGGCTGATCTGATAGTGGTTTAGTTCCACTTACCCGCCCGTTCCCCATAACCCTTAATTCCCTTATTGATCAGAAATCTATCTACCTGTGACTTAAACATATTTAATGAGGTAGCCTCCACTGCTTCAATGGGCAGAGAATTCCAGAGATTCACTACCCTCTGAGAGAAGAAGTTCCTCCTCAACTCTGTTCTAAACTGACACCCCCTTATTTTGAGGCTGTGTCCTCTAGTTCTTGTTTCCTTTCTAAGTGGAAAGACGTGACGGTAAAATTCCAGCCTATGATTCCATGAATATTTAAATGAGCAGCTCAAATCCTGGGAGAAGACAATTATCTGCCCCCCTCACGTTGAGTGTGGTGATCGAAATGAGTTGGGTTTGGCTTTGAGATTTAAATTTTTTTTTACGTCATGTCTGACCCAAAAACATCAAAATTTCCCTTTATGCTGCTTGCTAACGTGCCACAGTAAATTCACCATGCAATCAATGCTTGGTGCATTGGGGCAGCAATGTCGCACATTGGTAAGCACTGCTTCCTCACAGTGCCAGGGACCCGGGTTCGACTCCCAGCTTGGATCACTGTCTGTGCGCAGTCTGCACATTCTCCCCATATCTGCGTGGGTTTTCTCCGGGTGCGCCGGTTTCCTCCCACAGTCCGAAAGATGTGCTGGTTCGGTGCATTGGCCATGTTAAATTTTCCCTCAGTGTACCCAAACAGCTGCCAGAGTGTGGCGACTCGGGGATTTTCACAGTAACTTCATTGCAGTGTTAATATTAGCCTACTTGTGACCACTAATCAATAAACTTAACCTAAGCTTAAAATTAAATGAAAACTGAGCCCACCTAGCTGGCTCAGGGAGTCAGTCATTTCCCAATAAAGTCTTATTTTATAAGGGTTATAACTCAACACATTTGAAAGATCTTAAGGAATCTTTACGTTCAAAGTTTAAACAATTAGGAGCCACTGTTAAAATTTAAATTCAACGATTTATTGTGAGATAATATTGAACTAAAAGTCCAATTATTCTGCAATGTTGAAGTTTTTAAGGTGTGTTTTATCTGTTTATGTTAATCGCTAAACTCTTGGAGAATCTTGGGAAATAAGTCAACGTTTTTGAACTCAATCTGAAATTTTAGCACAGGGGACAGATTCTGCGGGAGAAAGGCTTGTTGGGAATACCAGTGATTTGACTGTTTGGTTATTTTAATACTTGCCCGATTAATTACTATCTGGATGAAAAATGGCCACTGGAAATTTTTATCACAGATTCATGTTTATGTTGTATTCAATATCACTTGACATTTATCAAGTTTTCAACAAACCAACTATACTGGTTACAAATTCTAGTCATCATCTTGCATACTCTGGGAAGCCACAGAGATCATATTTATCATTGTAAAAATGGATCAATGAGGGTGATAAATGTGCATTAATATGTTCTGTCTATTTTACAGAAAGTTGGTTTGATGTATGTTGTTATTCTGCAATGTGGCATAATATAAAACATCTTTCTGCGCCTGGACAAAATAAAGTAATCGGCAGAATCTTGTGCCGTTCTCTGTGGCAAATTTGGTGGCACGGGAGGGGCACTTAATCAGGTGGGAGGGCAAAGGGTTGGGACAGCACCTCTACCCCAAATATGCTTGTGGCAGGAAGGCTTGCGATTGAACTTCCTGCCCTGCAGCCAATTGTGTCCCCGAAATTGGCAATTAATCCCAATCTAAGGGCCTCATACTGCTGGTAATTAGCCTGCAGCAGGGTGAGGTGCTCATGCAGAGAGCATGACATAGAACAGTACAGCACAGAACAGGCCCTTAGGCCCACGATGTTGTGCCGAGCTTTATCTGAAACCAAGATCAAGCTATCCCACTCCCTATCATCTTGGTGTGCTCCATGTTCCTATCCAATAACCGCATAAATGTTCCTAAAGTGTCTGACTCCACTATCACTGCAGGCAGTCCATTTCACACCCCAACCACTCTCTGCGTCAAGAACCTACCTCTGATATCCTTCCTGTATCTCCCACCACGAACCCTATAGTTATGCCCCCTTGTAATACCTCCATCCACCCGAGGAAATAGTCTTTGAACATTCACTCTATCTATCCCCTTCATCATTTTATAAACCTCTATTAAGTCTCCCCTCAGCCTCCTCCGCTCCAGAGAGAACAGCCCTAGCTCCCTCAACCTTTCCTCATAAGACCTACCCTCCAAACCAGGCAGCATCCTGGTAAATCTCCTCTGCACTCTTTCCAGCGCTTCCACATCCTTCTTATAGTGAGGTGACCAGAACTGCACACAATATTCCAAATGTGGTCTCACCAAGGTCCTGTACAGTTGCAGCATAACCCCACGGCTCTTAAACTCCAACCCCCTGTTAATAAAAGCTAACACACTATAGGCCTTCTTCACAGCTCTATCCACTTGAGTGGCAACCTTCAGAGATCTGTGGATATGGACCCCAAGACCTCTCTGTTCCTCCACAGTCTTCAGAACCCTACCTTTGACCCTGTAATCCACATTTAAATTAGTCCTACCAAAATGAATCACCTCGCAGTAATGACAAGTAAACCCGTGCAGGATTGCTTGCTGTCTTCCGGGGGTTCTCTCATTCAAAGGCACTCAGTGGTTGATCAAGGGGCCTGGCACCAGGAAGAGGGGCCGACTGGGGATCAGCCCCTTCCTTTGCTGCTGGTCCCTACATGCTGTCTCCCACCATTACCCACCTGTAACCTAGGATCCAGTGATGATCTTAGGCCTCAGGTGGGTGTGTCGCCTCAGCTACAGCCACCGCCTTTCCGATGACGCTACTCTGATTGACCGGCGATGGCCGATTGGTATAATCTCTAGACTATTAATCCAGAAACTCAGCTAATGTTCTGGGACCCGGGTTCGAATCCCACCACAGCAGATGATGAAATTTGAATTCAATAAAAATATCTGGAATTAAGAATCTACTGATGACCATGAAACTATTGTCGATTGTCAGAAAAGCTTATTTAGTTCACTAATGTCTTTGAGGGAAGGAAATCTGCCATCCTTACCTGGTGGGGCCTACATGTGACTCCAGAGCCACAGCAATGTGGTTGACTCTCAATTGTCCGCAGGCAACCAGGGATGAGCAATAAATGCTGGTCAGCCAGCGATGCCCATGTTCCATGAATGAATAAAAAAAAGGCTCTTGGCCACCTGGACTTCTGCCGCGAGGGTCCTTGCTCCCAGGGTAAGACTTGCTGCTGACATCTCAAGTGCTCGAATGGAACAAGATGTGGCAGACCTTCCCGAGGTAGTTTGGAACTCTTTCTGTCTCTCCAACAACAACTGGCATCCCTGCCAATTCCATAAGATACTAATCAATATGTGTTAAACTTACAATAAGGCCAGTTTTTTTAAATGACCAGTGGCAAAGATGCAACCAATATTATTAAAAGGAAAGGCTATAAGTTAATTAGGCAACATGTAGGTAGTAATCCTGAAAGTATTTTTCCCCCAATTAATTCACTTACCTCAGGCCATTAAAGCAAAACTGTGACCTGAGTTTAGCATAAAGCAACCAACTGAAAATTCCAAACTCATTCCTGAGGCTAACTGCAGGATACTTGAAGATTATACCTGGGCCAGAATTAGAATCACTTTACAAATTATTTTTATGCAATGATTTATCATTATTGACTTTCTGTGAGTGTGATCATGTTGATGCCACCCACATTGTTCTATAAAACCCAAGTTTCTATCTCCGTGAGAGATCAAAAATATTTCTTACTGATTTGGAGGTTTAACGAGCCAAACACTCACACGGGCCCTCAGCAACTGAATTGATGAAATATCCCATTGGTTACTTCATTTTATTTGAGATCTCCACTGTAGGAGCTCCACCCCAACCTAGTACCATGATCAGTTTTGTTTAGTAATGATCATTTATCCTGGGGCACAATTTCACTCTGAGTATATGGGTGAGATTTTCCAGCCCCTCTCTGCAGCGGGATCTTTCAGTCCTGCTGTAGTCGACCCCTTGTGGTTCCCCCAGTCACGGGATGGACGAGCAACATCCTGTAGACTTTGGTGGGATCTGGCAACCAATGGCTGGCCACAATCGACGTAGGAAAACCCGCTGAGGGGAACTGGAAAATCCCAGTTGATGATTGGGATATATTTTCTGGTCAGCACAACTGTTTTGATCTGGACGTGCCAAGATCAGTAAGTTTGTTAGTATGGAATTACATCCAAATCACATCCAAGTACCCCTGGTTTTGTTCAAGAGTAGAATTTAAATATTTGAATAAGTCAAAGATACATATAAATTTAGCAATGATGCTAAATTGACCCTAGTGTCAGGGGATTAGCAAGGTAAATGTATGGGGTTACGGGAATAGGGGCTGGGTGGGATTGTGGTCAGTGCAGGCTTGGTGGGCCGAATGGCCTCCTTCTGCACTTTTGGGGTTCTGTGAAATATGAAAATTTACAATTGCTGGCAACAGAATCATTGAATCCCCACTGTACAGAAGGAAGCCATTCAGTCCATTGAGTCTGCATCAACTCTCCGAAAGAATATCTTACCCAGGCCTACCCCACCCAATCCCCATAGCCCCGCTCATTTACCATGGCTAATTCACCTACACATTTTTGGACACTAAGGAGCAATTTGCCATGACCAATCTACCTAACCCACAATCTTTGGAATGGGGGAGGAAACCGGAGCACCCGGAGGAAACATGCAGAACATGCAAACTCCACACAGTCACCCAAGGCCGGATTTGAATCCATGTCCCTGGCACTGTGAGGCAGCAGTGCTAACCGCTGTGCCACAATGCCGCCCAGGCTCTGTGCTGCACTCCATCCATCTGCAATGGGAGCAAAGACAAGTTCTATTCACAGAAGACATTCGTCAAGGAGCAGAACCTTGTCTAATAAACTGCATTGAATCATTGAATTATACAGTACAGAAGAATTTAGTCCATCATGTTTTTACTGATTCTCTGATGGAGCTATCTAAAATCATCATTTTCAAATATTTATCAACTTCTTTTTAAGAAGCTTTTATGATTTCCACTGCTTTGCTAGGGTATACTATCCTTTAACAAGCTAAAAAATACTACCAACATCAACTGCATAATTTTGCTAATAACTTTAAATTTATGCTAATATATAATGCATGGATTTTTTTGTTTACCTATTCATGGTATCAAACCTTCGAGAATCTCCGTTAGATCTCTTAACTCCCTCTGCTATAATGAAAGACAACCCTCTGTGATATGAATAGTTGTGCCCTGTACTTAGTAATTAATACCATTGGGTATCGCACCTCATTATTAACCTTAAATCTTTGTCCACATTTGTTACTATAACTTATAGGTAATGGATGGAGCCTTGTACACTGTTGTGCCCTAGTCTCAGTAAGAGGTCTCACAGCACCAGGCTGTGAAACTCACCTAATGAAGGGGCAGCGCTCTGAAAGCTTGTGATTCCAAATAAACCTGTTGGACTGGTGTTGTGAGACTTCTTACTGTGCCCACCCCAGTCCAACGCCGGCATCTCCACATCATGCCCTAGTCTGACAGATGGACTACTCACCTTGATGGGCCGAATAGCCTCCTTCTGAGTTTTTAGGGTTCTATTGGGATTCTGCAGCCACTTTGTACACAAATGACACAACTTTACCAACTATACAGGTCTTGTGGCACATTGGTAGCACCCTGCCTTTATTTTATTTATTTTATTTGTTTCATGAGTAGGCTTACATTAACACCGCAATGAAGTTACTGTGAAAATCTCCTAGCCACCACATTCCAGCACCTGTTCGGGTACACTGAGGGAGAATTTAGCATGGCCATTGCACCTAACCAGCACGTCTTTTGGACTGTGGGAGGAAACTGGGCACCTGGACGAAACCCACGCACATACGGGGAGAATGTACAGATCCACACCAACAGTCACCCTTTGAACCAGAAGCTCCGGGTTCAAGTCCAAAGCCAGGACTTGTTGGCCACAGAAGGAGCATTCATAACGCAGTTCAATTGGCTGATAACCAGCCTGAGATTCCTTCCACCACTTTTCCGCTATTACCCACAAGGGCAAAAACAGTGTGTGTATGTAAAGGTATACTCAAAAGTAAAGTTTATTTATTCGTCACAAGTGGGCTTACATTAACACTGCAATGAGATTACTGTAAAAATCCCCTAGTCGCCACACTCCGGCGCCTGTTCGGGTACACTGAGGGAGAATTTAGCACAGTCAATGCACCTAACCGGCACGTCTTTCAGACCGTGGGAGGAAACTGGAGCACCCGGAGGAAACCCACGCAGACACGGGGAGAATGTGCAGACTCCACACAGACAGTGACCCAAGCTGGGAATCAAACCCAGGTCCCTAGCACTGTGAGACAGCAGTGCTAACCATTGTGCCACTGTGCTGCTGGGAAGGGTTCGAGGCTGCGCCAATTATCACTTTGTTCTTTCACCTCCTTTCCTGCCTCCAAGTTGATTTCATATGCTGTTGGATTTTAACTGTAACTTTTTTGCCCAGCGCACTCTTGATTTAAAAGCGTCTGTTGCGTGTAATAAATTGTAATATATTCAGAATAATCACACTCTTTCAAATGTTACCAGACAGTTCATTTGATCCAAATCTCGGGAGTTATTTATTTGCCAATAGACACTCTTTAAAAGCAGTGGTGATGAAGTAATAATTAGCTAACATACACTCACCAATGTATCACAGGATGACTGACGTTCACAAGCTCGATGATACTGATTGTCCTGTAATTACAGTATACATCATGCAATGCTGCTTTATAGCATCACGCATGATTTGTTTGTAAGAATTTATGTACACCCAGGCACAAGTTTAAACCCAGCAGAATGTAGAGCTGTTAACCTGGTGTGAGATCATTTGAGATGAGTCAGTCTCATGCAGAATCATTGCTGCACATTAAAATGACAAGCTGGAGGGATGCCTCTATCCTTTGGGCCATTAGCCCATTCACCGAGAATGATGCAGAGAGATTGAAAACATTGAAATCAAAATATTGAGATTATTGCTCACAAAATGGGTCTCGATGAATGACATCTCAGTCAGCTACCTTTTCTCATGCCTCATTTCTTTTCTCATTTTTTTCATTGTTGTGTGCAGTTCTTCGATGTTTTAAAAATGTTGCCCCTTCTTATTACTCAAACCGCACTGTGCTTCCTGCTCTCTGGACAGACTCCATGCCTCATACCATCAGTACAGCTTTGGGTCTCTCCCCCAGTCAATACACTCCCTGTTCCTCCTCTTACTATGGACCCTTTGCCTCTCTCCCCGCTCCATCTCTCTATCTCCTCTGTCTCTCTCCTCTCTCTACCTCCTCTTTCTGTCTCTCTCTCTCGCTCTATCTCCTCTCTCTATTTCTTCTCCCTTTCTCTCTTTCTCCTCTCTATCTCTCCTCTCACTACCTCCTCTCTTTATCTCATCTCTTTCTTTCTCCTCTCTATCTCTTTCTATCTCTCTTCTCTCTGTCTCCTCTCTCTCTCCTCTCTCCATCTCCTCTCTCTATCTCTTCACTCTCTTTCGCTTCTCTCTAGCACTCTCTACCTCCTCTCTCTCCATTTCCTCTCTCTATCTCCTCTCTATCTCCTCTCTCTATCTCCTCTTTCTCTTTCTCTTTCTCCATCTCTCTCCTCTCTCTATCTCCCCTCTCTCTTTCTCCTCTCTATCTCTCTCTATCTCTACTCTCGCTATCTCCTCTCTCTCTCTATCTCCTCTCTCTCCTCTCTCTGTCTCCCCTCTATCCCTTTTCTCTCCTTTGCCTTTCTCTAGCCCTCTCTATCTACTCTCGCTATTTCTCTGTCTCCTCTCTCTATCTCTTCTCTCTCTTTCTCCCCTTTATCCTTCTCTATCTCCTCTCTCTATCTCCTCCCTCTCACTCTCCTCTCTCTATCTCCTCTGTCTCTTTTCTATCTCCTCTCTCAATCTACTCTATCTCTCTTTCTCTTCTCTATCTCTCTCTACCTCCTCTCTCTTCTCTCTCTCTCTCGCCTCTCTATCCCCCTCTATCGCATCTCTCTATCTCATCTCTCTATCTCCTCTTTCTCTATTTCTCTTTCTCTCTCTATCCTTTTCTTCTCTCTATCGCTTCTCTCTCTCTATCTCCTCTATCTCCTCTCTATCTCTTCTATCTCATCACTCTATCTCATCACTCTATCTCATCACTCTATCTCATCATTCTATCTCATCTCTCTATCTCCTCTCTGTCTATCTCTCTCTATTTCTCTCTACTCCATCTCTCTCTCTAACTGCTCTCTCTCGCCTCTCTCTCTCTCTCTCATGTGTCCAGACCTGGTGCCTTCCTGTATTCGGTTTACAGCAGGAGAAACAGTCAAAAAGTGAATATACTGCAACAAAATGTCTGTCTCCCCAAAGGTTCAGATCTCACATTATTAAAGAAAATAATTGATGAAAACTCAATTATTCTGTATTAAAATGTACTTACATTTGGTAAATTATACATAATAAAAGAAGATGAAGCAACATTAAAAAAAGAATGTGCAATTCTAGTTGGATTTAAGTTGCATTTGCTGCCAACCCAGTAAAATACTGTGCGGATGCTGCAATCTGAAACAGAAACCGAAAATGCTGGAAAATCTCAGCAGGTCTGACAGCATCTGTGGAGAGAGGAGAGAGCCAACGTTTCGAATCTGGATGACCCTTCAAAACTTAGCTATAATCTCTCTCCACAGAGGCTGTTGGACCTGCTGAAATTTTCCAGCATTTTCTGTTTTTGCTTTTGATATAATTGATGCGCGTTATCATACACGAGGCTTGATGCTCAGGAAATAAAGGCTTTTATTTGCTGTAACAAGGCAGCTACCAATTATATACACGATCCCAGACTGAGGGGTCCCAGCCAGAGCAGGGACCTTTATACCTCTCCCAGGAGGCGGAGCCTGACTGGGATGTACCACAATACTACAATACAAAGGTGTAACAACCCCACCCTAACCCCAACAGCAACAAGTAGAACAACCCATCCCTAACCCAACAGCAACATATATACATACTTGTAGTACTGGCCAGACCCTGGCTCAGTACTATCTAGTGGGAACCAACGTTGGTTCACCACAATAATACGCTGTGATTTACCTATTATGTGTGACTAAATGCACATGAGACAAAGCATTTCATTTCATAAGGAAACATGTCGACCAACATGTAAGAAAAAGAGAAACTAATATGATACAAACAGAGAAGGATCATCTAGAAGCATCTATCAACATTCCTTCAATAGTGCCAATTTCAGTGGGACTGTTTATTGAAGAGGGAGGCACACCTGTTGTTCCTATGGGAACTGGAGCACACATCCGCACTCGCACACCTCCCTGAAACTGCAAAACATTATACTCAAGACATTGCTGCTTCAACTGAGGCAGAGTTGGACAGAGAGCTGAGACATTCTCAGAGAATTCAGGCATCTCCTGATGGATTGAAATTTTGAAAGACTATAACGTATTACCCAAACATATTTTAAACATGGTTTCATCACCTATTCGTGTAAATGGTTGTCGGTTCATGAATTGGATTGGAAAGAACCTAAAAGGGGGAGAGAGATGTTGTAGCACAGCAGAGCGTGATACGTGCCCATATAGCACAAGTCTGGGAACACGGAGCGGCGGTGGGGCCGAGAACGCGGATTGGCAGTTGAACGCAAGTCCAATCTTACGTTCCACGGAGGAAGAGCGCGAGTCCAAGTTCCTGTTGCAGCAGTTAAAGGGCAGTAGTTGGAGATCAGTGGTTGAGCTCAGCAGTTGTCTCTCAGGAGTTGAAGAGTATGGACGTCTTCATTGTCTTCCTTTATAAATAGTTCTTTCCGAATAAATAAATCAATTACTTTCTCCTGCCAAGTTATTGTAGAGTCTCATAATTATTACAATAACTAACTCCAGGGTTTTTGCCTCCACTGTTCCAACCAAGGGCGGCACGGTAGTACAGTGGTTAGCACTGATGCCTCACAGCACCAGGGACCTGGGTTCGATTCCCGGCTTGGGTCACAGTCTGTGTGGAGTTTGCACGTTTTCCTCTGGAGAACTGTCTGTGTGGATTTCCTCTGGCTTCCTCCCACAGTCCAAAGATGTGCAGGTTAGGTGGATTGACCATGCTAAATTGCCCCTTAGCATCAGGGGAGGACTAGCTAGGGTAAATGCATGGGTTTATGGGGATAGGGCCTGGGTGGGATTGTGGTCAGTGCCGACTCGATGGGCCAAATAGCCTCCTTCTGCATTGTAGGAATTCTATTCTATGCAAAACTTATGATCTAGGCATAGAGTTTCTGAGCTGAACCATAACATTACAATAACTAACTCCAGGATTTTTGCCTCCACTGTTCCAAGCAGATGTTCATTTGATTTACGGATCTACCTTGGCTTAAGAACTTTCTGCAATCAATCCTAATTTTTGCTGTTTTTTTCTGGTTTGTACCTGTCTCCCTTTCTCTTACTGTCATGGTTTTGTTCAAAATAGTGTTCTTGATCTCTCTTTCCTGGATCACTGGCTATCTTTTATGCCTGTGGTTTTTAGGCTGAAAAGCAAAAAATGTCTTTAATCTTAAAACTGAGTGCTTTGATGATGGGGTCATTCTTTGGCTTTCTCTGAACTGCCTGTCGGGGTGAAATGACTCATTCAGCAGAACTTGACCTTGTATTCCATTGACCTGGGCAAAATACATTTAACAATTCTGCGATTCTGTAAGAAGCAATGCGATATCATTGAAAAAGAAACCTCATCCAGTAAGTGGTTAAGATTCAGAATGAAGTACCAGAGAGTGTGATGCAGACAGATTCAATCAAGGCATTCAAAAGGAAATTAGATAGTTATCTGAAAAAGAAGAATGTGAAGGGTTATGGGAAGAAGGCAGGGGAATAGCATGGGGTGAACTCTGAATCAGAGAG
Source organism: Mustelus asterias (assembly GCF_964213995.1). Lineage (NCBI taxonomy): Eukaryota > Metazoa > Chordata > Chondrichthyes > Carcharhiniformes > Triakidae > Mustelus > Mustelus asterias. The sequence goes on from NC_135809.1 coordinate 19,371,460, forward strand.
CCAATGGGCTGAATGGCCTCAAAGAACAAAGAACCAAGAACCGTACAGCACAGGAACAGGCCCTTTGGCCCTCCAAGCCTGTGCCAATCAGATTTATCTATCTAACCAATCACTTATATCCCTCTATTCCTCATTTGTTCATATGCCTATCAAGATAAGTCTTAAATGTGGCTAAGGTAACTGCCTCAACCACCTCACTTGGCAGCGCATTCCAGGCCCCCACCACCCTCTGTGTAAAAAACTTCCCCCGCATATCTCCATTGAACTCACTTAGTGCTAGGGGCGTGGAATTGGCAGAGGTTGTAAGGAGCATCCAGGAGGGCTTCCTGAAACAGAATGTAGATAGTCCAACTCGGGAAGGGGCCATACTGGACGTGGTTTTGGGGAATGAGCCCGGCCAGGTGGTCAATGTTTCAATAGGGGAGCAGTTCGGGAACAGTGACCACAGTTCAGTAACCTTTGAGGTACTGATGGATAAAGATAAGTGTAGTCCTCAAGTTAAGTTGCTAAATTGAAGGAAGGCTAATTACAACAATATTAGGCAGGAACTGAAGAATGTAAATTGGGGGCAGATGTTTGAGGGAAAATCAACATCTGGCATGTAGGAGGTTTTCAAGTGTAAGTTGATAGGGATTCAGGACCGGCACATTCCTGTAAGGATGAAGGATAAGTGTGGCAAGTTTTGGGAACCTTGGATAACGAGAGATATTGTGAGCCTAGTCAAAGAGAAAAAGGAAGCATTTGTCAAAGCTAGGAGGCTGGGACCACACGAAGCAAATGTGGATTGCAAGGAAAGTAGAAAGAAACTTAAGCAAGGAATAAGAAGGGCTAAAAGTGGTCATGAGAAAGCATTGGCCAGCAGGATTACGGAAAATCCCAAGGCTTTTTATACATATATAAAGAGCAAGAGGATAGTCAGGGAGAGGGTTGGCCCACTCAAGGACAAGGGAGGGAATCTATGCGTGGAGCCAGGGGAAATGGGAGAGGTATTAAATGAGTCCTTTGCGTCAGTATTCACCAAAGAGAACGACTTGGTGGATGATGAGTCTGGGAAAGGATGTGTAGATAGTTTGAGTCATGTTGAGATCAAAAAGGGGGATGTATTGGGGTTCTTGAGAAACTTTAAGGTAGACAAGTCCCCAGGGCCTGAGGGGACATACCCCAGAATACTGAGACAGGCAAAGGAGGAAATTGCTGGGGCCTTGAGAGAAATCTTTGTATCCTCACTGGCTACAGGGGAGATATGATGTGGAGATGCCGGCGTTGGACTGGGGTAAACACAGTAAGAAGTTTAACAACACCAGGTTAAAGTCCAACAGGGTTATTTGGTAGCAAAAGCCACAAGCTTTCGGAGCCTTAAGCTAGGGGGCATAGGTTTAAGGTGTGAGGGGCAAGGTTTAAAGGAGATGTACGAGGCAGATTTTTTACACAGAGAGTAGTGGGTTCCTGGAACTCGTTGCCGGGGGAGGTAGTGGAAGCGGATACGGTAGTGACTTTTAAGAGGCATCTTGACAAGTACATGAATAGGATGGGAATAGAGGGATATGGTCCCCAGAAGGGTAGAGGGATTTAGTTAAGTCGGGCAGCATGGTCGGTGCAGGCTTGGAGGGCCGAAGGGCCTGTTCCTGTGCTGTAATGTTCTTTGTTGTTTGTTCTTTGTTCTTTGAACCTTTCCTCCTTATCTTGAACTTGTGTCCCCATATAATTGTAATTTCTGCCCTGGGAAAAAGCTTCCAACTGTCCATCCTATCTATACCCCTCATAATTTTATAAGCTTCTATCAGGTCGCCCCTCAATCTCTGTGTTTCCAGGGAGAACAATCCCAGTTTATTCAATCTCTCCTCATAGTTAATACCCTCCAGACCAGGCAACATCCTTTTCTGCACTCTCTCCACTCTCTCTCTCCTTCTGTGCGATAATAATTCTCTGATTATCCTTTGGGCAGGAGTTCCCTCATCGATGTTCCGATGTTTGATTATTTTGCTTGAGAATTCTCTTCATGCTCTGCTCTGAGACTGGGATATTCCCCGGGATCGGCAATGCCGATGTCCGGCTGGAAAAGCGGCATTGAAGCCGTGAACGGCAATGGCGGCTTTCTCTGCCAGAATGTGGCGCTTTGGAAAAAATGTTCACATCACGGGTTCCACGATATATCGATGGTAGGGCAGCCTCTGATTCGCCCACCCCACCAACAACTTAGAAGCGTGAGGATTGGGCCACCATTTTTTATGGCCGCCCCAGTGGAGGCGGGGCAAACAAGTTCATCCCTACATCACCCCCTGGCACTCCTCCCCAGCACTACCCGGCAGCCCCTGGCACTACCTGGGCACTACCGAATACCCACCTGGCACCGACGTCAACGTAAAACGCAACTTTGCAATTCTGGCCCCTGTCACCGAACCCACCCGACACAACCGAGAGTGAAATATCCAGGCCCGAGTTTGAATTTCGGCTGATGTGTTTGTTCAGAGTCATCCGTAATCTTTAGTTTTCGGAACAACAACCAAGTCACGATTCTTTAACGTTTATTTATTAGTGTTGCAAGTAGACTTACATTAACATTGCAATGAAGTTACTGTGAAAATTCCCTCGTCGCCACACTCCGGCGCCTGTTCGGGTACACTGACAGAGAATTTACCCTGGCCAATCCACCTAACCAGCACATCTTTGGACTGTGGGAGGAAACCAGAGCATCCGGAGGAAACCCACGCAGACACAGGGAGAATGTGTAGACTTTGCACATAGAGTGATCTAAGCTGGGAATTGAACCCGGGTCCCTAGCACTGTGAGAAAGCAGTGCTAACCACTGTACCACCGCGCCGATTCTTTCTAAGTACAAGAAGAAGTGTTATCAGTCAATAATCTATCGGGGAGGAAAAACCCATAATGGTTGAACATGAATGGTCATCAAATATTATAATTCTGCTCAATCCTCCATTCAGAGCTTAATGGAAAACTATCAGGAAAAGTGATGGTGATAGGGAGAACTCATTACGCAGTGTTCCACATTCACACTTCAGTCCATTCACTGGAGTACAAACAATATATTAACACTGAAAAATGATCTTTTTTTGTATGGATTTTATTTAGATAATCAGGGTGATTACAATAGGAACATAAAAGTCAGGAGCAGGAGTGGGTAATGTTGAGCTTCTATCTGAACTCCCCTTTCCTATCCCGTCTCCATATCCTTACAGCAGTAGTTTAGGCCTAAATGTTTGTGATGAAAAAAACATTCAAATTGTCCCTCAGCTTTCTCTTGTGAAAAGCATACAGCATGACAACTTATTTTGCTCAAACTGGGGAATCATAAACAGGGATGGTGACTCTTGAAATGATGTTCACAAATCACTGGGGATCCATGGAGGCTTCATAGCGTCTGCAAAATAATATGAAAGTGCTTCTTCAGCAGGGCAAGAGGATGGATGGGCAGTATGAGCGATTGCCCAGAGCCCTGTGGACCAGGGATGTCATCTTGTCGCCATGTAGCCACTCAGAGCCATCTGCTTAAGACATATAACTTTCTTGATTGAAGGCCCTGATGGGAGTGACATGGCAATGCTGACGGAAACTGCAGCCTCTTGTTTTTTATTTATTCTTTCATAGGATGTGGGCGTCGCTGGCAAGGCCGGTATTTGTTGACCATCCCTAATTGCCTTTGAACTATGTGGCTTGCTAGGCCATTTCAGAGTGCAGTTGAGAGTCAACTACATTACTGTGGGTCGAGAGTTACATGTAGGCCAGACCGGGTAACTTCTTTCCCTATATCTCTATGGGATATTAGTGAACAAAATGGGTTTTTACGACAATCGATGATAGTTTCATGGTCTCCGTTATTGACAGAAGCTTCCAATTTCAGATAGAATCATAGGGCCCGATTTTACCATTAAATGGGTGCGAAAACTTGGTAAAGTCGGGCGTGAGGCGAGTACCGTGATTCGTGCCCGCCTCTGCACCGGTTCTCCCTTTACCAAGGTCTGAAGATGGCAGCGATTGGGACCACGCCTGAAACGGGTGTGACGGCCATTTAAATGCATTTGCATGCATTTTAATTGACTTAATGGGCTGCACGTCCAAATTTACCAGCACTTCCAACTCTACCACCGCGATCGCCCATCCAGATTTGGCGCAAAACAGACATGCTCCATAAAAGTCCGATTCGGGCGGTCCAGCTAATGAGGAGGTAAGTGCCGAGTGTCCAACAGCTCTCTGCTTGAGATCGGTGGTGGTGGAGGGCCACTCTGCCTGTGATCAGTGAGGGGGAAGGCGGGTCTGCTGCCACTCTGCCTGTGATCAGTGAGGGGGAAGGCGGGTCTGCTGCCACTCTGCCTGTGATCAGTGAGAGAGAAGGCGGGTTCGCTGCCACTCTGCCTGTGATCAGTGAGGGGGAAGGGGGGTCTGTTGCCACTCTGCCTGTGATCAGTGAGAGGGAAGGTGGGTCCGCTGCCACTCTGCCTGTGATCAGTGAGAGGGAAGGCGGGTCCGCTGCCACTCTGCTTGTGATCAGTGAGGGGGAAGAGGGGTCCGCTGCCATTCTGCCTGAGATCGGGGGGGGGGGGGGGGAGAGAGGTCTGCGATCGGTCTGAGTGGCGGGGGGGTGAGGGGATAAGCGGGTCAGTAATGTTGTGAGGGTGGGGCAATGTCTGTAGGGGCCAGAGGGAGGCATTATCCAGCCCGGGAGCGATGTGGCAGGGAAGCCACATTCTATCTTTTCTTTCTGCATATGCGCAGTTGAAGGTTCCGATCGGAGCTGCAGGGTTTCGGGCGCGTTAAGCCCCACCCACAGGCTTCTGCAGCATGATTCGGAATTGCTGATATTTTTTCAGGCAGAGTGCGTATGGGGGCGCCTGAGAACGTTTCTAAAAGTCGGATCTTGAAACACTCCCAGTTTCAAGTCCGCCCAGCACTTAGAATCAAAATGGGAAAATAGGACTCATTGAATCCTACAGTGCAGAAGGAGGTCATTCGGCCCATCGAGTCTGCACCGACCACAATCCCACCCGGGCCCTATCCCCAAAACCCCATGCATTTACCCTCGCTAGTCCCCTTGACACTAAGGGGCAATTTAGCATGGCCAATCCACCCAGCCCGCACATCTTTGGACTGTGGGAGGAAAGCAGAGCACTTGGAGGAAACCCACACAGACACAGGGAGAACGTGCAAATTCCACACAGACAGTGACCTGAGCTGGGAATCGAACCCAGGTCCCTGGCGCTGTGAGGCAGCAATGCTAACCATTGTGCCACCCCTATTATTTATTAATTGAATTTAAATTCCACGAGCTGCCATGGTGGGATTTGAACCCATATCAACAGAGCATTAGCCTGGGCCCCTGGCTTGCTAGTACAGTATCACTATGCCACAATCTCCCCTGTACACCAGCATTGGTGCTTTGTCACTCAAAGAGATGCACTGAACTGTCAAACTAATCTCGGACCATCGTTTAGCCAGTCTACCCAGCGCTCTGCAGGCCACTGCTTTACTGGGATGACTAAATCAAATTCTGTTTTTAATTAGGTCGGATTTCTATGGGCATATTGGGGGAGCGACATTTTACAATTCCATCCACTTCTCTGTGAGAAATAAGAAAAAATGGCTCTTATTTAGAATTACGAGTTTCTTTGTCAAAAGTTATACCAATAGGTAAACTCTGCAATGAAAAGCAGGCATATCCATTTCATTGAGCCGGGAAGTAAATGATTGTTTCGCCAACATCACTATTAAACTCTCTTTGTGATTCCTAACCCATTTGAAAAGGGGTTCTTCAACCTGAAGCATTTGAAGACCACTGCCCAAGCACGAATCAATGCTTCCAGGATGTCAGGGCTGACAGCGAATAAAACACTTCCGCTGATGCAGGAGTCAAAAATAAAACATGCACTTGTCTGAAATCTCGTGGCCCCCCCGGGAACACGCTACGCAATCGACTAATTGATGGCACAGCTCCTGGTTGATTGTAAACACCATCAACAGTGCCCATTCCTGAATCCCCTACTCTGCACTGACAGCCCAACCTCTCATGGGACCCCACCCGGGTAAGTCACCCCCAGCGCTGAGCCTCTTGTTTCCAAGCCCTCCCATCCTCTGACCAGCCCCCACGAAGGAAGGGCACTCCCTCAGTTGCGATATTGACAGGGATCTAGGAAGGAGGACATGGGAAGCGCAGCCTGCACAGCAGCTTTCACAACCCCATTAAAGCGAGGGGCGCCCCGACATGAAGGGAAGGTAAGGCCTGCAAATGACTCCTGTCAATCCCTCTCCCCGAAATGGCAATTCTGGGACCCCCAACCTAGGCGCGGGTTGCACTTATCTGTATCCCCCACGTCCTTTTCGGTGCTCCCAGAGCAGTGCACACCCCAGAGGGTGCTGGCTGCCTCAGCGTTCACCTTTAAATGCCCCCTCGGAGGTGAAGGCACCAAGTTCACGCTTATGTAGAGCTGTTGTAAATGGCGCTGGTGTGATGTCGTGCCCGCTGGGGGCGGGGGAGGGTGGGGGGAAGTCCCAGAGAGAGTGCTCAATAATGACAAGCTAATATATTATGAGCTTCCTGGGGTCGCGCAGCATATGTCACGCCACTCCGTCGGCAAGGGGACCGGAAGATCGGAACTCGGAAACTTGCAGCCGCAAATCACATTTTCCGAGTCTCTCCGGATGTTGAGCATGCACCGCCATTCCCTGGGACAGAGAGCGTGGGCTCAAAATAGCCCCACTATATCTCTGTGAAGCACTTGAGGATCCTTTCCATATTGCAGGGGCTCCTTAAATGCAAGTTATTGCTGTTGACTATCTCGAGGAGTGCTCAGGCACTCTTAACATATTATGGCAACATCCACGGATTGAAATTAAAACTGGGACCTTAATGAGTCCAACAAATGGCAAATGCATCGGTTCTGAAGCACCCCAGGTGCATTTGGTCACATTACGATATGTACTTGCTTCATTCAGAAATCCTTAGTGCCTCATTGTATGAGGAGTTGGTTATGACAAACAGCAGTGCTGGAAGTGCCAAAGAGCATGTTATTGGCCAATAAATCTACTGGCTATCTGTGCAATATATTATCAAGTTTGTTTTAACTCACAGAAAGGACTGAGGAGCAAAGATGAACATTGCTCTCAGGATGTGTGCTCTTTCAGTACCAATGATGTAGAAGGATATGTTCGCAAATAGCTTAAGGTTCTTAAATTAAATATTGAATATTTTATTGTCGTATTTCAATACAAAATAATTTTATATTAAACAGCTGGTGCAACCTTGTTGTATTTAATCCAATTTCCGATTGTGACAAATTGAATTTTCCATGAATAATGAATGAACCAGTTTCCCTTAAATACACAACATTTCATCGCAAACTAAGTTAGAATTCCAACATTACCCTGGTCTGTGTGGGAAGAATTAGTAAATGGTTCTGTGCCAACAGTCAGCAACTCGACATGAAGTCAGGTAAGTAATGAGCTCAGTTACAGGAACATATGGGAGGTGTTGGGATCAAGCCCAAGTAGTTCCAGAAACATTAAAGATTGCAAGCCGAAATGTAACAGCAAAACCTTGATGGGTAGACATTCGCCTTAGATGGTCGCACAAACCAGGTGCTATTGGATCGGCATAGCATCAACGATTGCTGGTGAGGCAAGCTGGTCAATAATAGCATCAATAGCAAAGAAAATCAGGAAGGATGCAAAATCAACTATTGATTCCCCATCAAGAAACAACAAAGGGCTAAAACATTGGTGGGGATGGTGTACAGCCCACCAAACTGTTGTGGTAATGTTGGTAAAAGCATTAGACAGGAAATCACAGATGCTTGTGTTAAAGGAACATCTGTGATTAAGGGCAACTTTAATCTGCATATCGATTGGGAGAGTCAAATTAGACACATTACAATAGAGGAGGAATTTCTAGCCTGTATACGGGATGGTTTTCCAGAGCAATACATTGAGGAACCAACAAGGGAACAGGCCATCTTGGACAAGGTGTTATGCAATGAGAAAGGATTGGTTGGCAATTTAGTTGTGAGAGATCCCTTGGGTATGAGTGACCATAATTTGATAGAATTCTTTGTCAAGGTGGATAATGATGTGGTTGTTTCTGAGACCAGGGTCCTGAATCTCAATAAAAGTAACTATGATGGTATGAGGCATGAATTAGCCATGATGGACTGGGAAACATTACTGAAAGGAAAGACAGCGGACAGGCATTGGCAGGCATTTAAAGAATGAATCGGTGAACTCCAGAAGTTGTTTATTCCTGTTTGGTGCAAGAGTGGTAGGGGAATTGTGGCCAAACCATGGCTTACAAGCGAAATTAGAGATATTATCAGATTCAAGGAAGAAGCATACACATTGGTAAGAAAAAGCAATAAGCCAGAGGATTGAGAGCAGTTTAAAATTCAACAAAGGAGAACCAAAGGATTGATTAAGAAGGGAAAATTAGAATATGAAAGCAAACTAGCGGGGAACATAAAAACTGACTGTAAAAGTTTCTACACATATATAAAGAGAAAAAGATTGACTAAAACAAATGTAGGCCCCTTAGAGTCAGAGACGGGAGAATTCATAATGGGGAATAAAGAACTGGCCCAGCAATTAAATTTGTATCTTACTTCAGTCTTCACAACGGAAGACATGAATAATGTACCAGAAGTGCTGAGAGAAACATGTTTTAGTGAAGAGCTGAAGGAAATCAGCATTAGTAGAGAAATGGTTTTAGGGAAATTGATGGGATTGAAGGTGAATAAATCTCCAGGTCCTGATAACCTTCATCCCACAGTACTTAAGGAAATGGCCCTTGAAATAGTAGATCCATTGTTGGTCATTTTCCAAAGTTCTTTGGACTCTGGACTGGTTCCTCCTGATTGGAGGGTAGCTAATGTAAGCCCGCTATTCAAAAAGGGAGGTGGAGAGAAAACAGGGAACCAAATACCAGTGAGCCTAACGTCGGTACTGGGGAAGTTGCCAGAGTCTATCATCAAGGATTTCATAACTCAGCATTTGGGAGGCTGTGGTATAATCAGACAAAATCAGCATGGATTTACAAAAGATAAATTATGCTTGGTGAAACTATTGGAATTTTCTGAGGATGTAACTACTAGAATTGCCAGAGTGGAGAACCAGTGGATGTAGTTTATTCAGGCTTTCAGAGGGCTTTTGACAAGGTCTCACATAACAGACTACTATGTAGAGTTAAAGCACATGGGATTGCAGGTAACGTCTTGAGATGGATAAAAAGCTGGTTAGCAGATAGGAAGCAAAGAGTTGGCATAAATGAGTCTTTTTCTAATTGATAGTCGATGACTATTGGGGTTCTGCAGGGAACTGTGCTAGGACCCCAACTGTTCACATTATATATTAGTGATCTAGGAGAGGGAACTGAATGTATTATCTCCTGATTTGCAGATGATATAAAGTTGGGAGGGAGGGTGAGCTGTGAGGAAGGTGCAGAGATGCTTCAGCGTGATTTTGAAAGGCTGTGAGTAGGCATCAACATGGCAGATGCAATATAATGTGGATAAATGTAAGGTTATCCACTTTGGCAGCAATAATAGGAAGACAAATTATTACCTGAATGGGTGTAAATTGAGAGATGTGGATACTCAACAAGTCCTTGGTGTCCTCATGCATCAGTCACTGAAAGTAAGCACACAGGTATAGCAGGCAGTAAAAGAGGCAAATGGTATGTTGGCCTTCATAGCAAGAGGATTTAAGAATAGCAATAGGGATGTTTTACTGCAATTGTCTAGGGCGTTGGTGAGGCCACACCTCAAGTATTGTGTGCAGTTTTGTTGTCCTTATCTGAGGAAAGATGTTCTTCCTATAGAGGGAGTACAGCGAAGGTTTACCAGGCTGATTCCTGGGATGACAGGTCTGTCATATGGGGTGAGACTAAGTCGGTTAGGGGTTATATTCAATGGAGTTTAGAAGAGTTAGAGGGCATCTCATAGAAACGTATAACATTCTAATATAGTTAGACAGAGTGGATTCAGAAACATTGTTCCCAATGGCGGGATAGTTCAGAACTAGGAGTCATAGTTTGAGGATAAGGGGGTAAACCTTTTAAAACTGAGGTGAGGAGAAATTTCTTCACCCAGAGGGTGGTGAATATATTGAATTCACTACCACAGAAAGTAGTTGAGGCCAAAACCTTGTCTGATTTCAAGGATAAATTAGATATAGCTCTTGGGGCTAAAGTGATCAAGGGATATGGGGGGGAGGGGAGATCAGGATTTTGAATTTGATGGTCAGCCATGATCAAAATCAATGGCGGAGCAGGTGTGAAGGGCCAAATGGCCTATTCCTGCTTCTAATTTCTGTTTCTATGTTAAGCTTTACTGCCAATGATTAATTTCGCCCAATATTTTTATAAAAATGAACAAATATATGCTCCCATTTCACACAGTCTGGGTGCATGAATAATATTCCCCCACTCATAGAATAATTGAACCTCCAGTGCAGAAGGAAACCATTTGGCCCATTGAGTTTGCACCAACAACAATCCCACCCAGGAACTGTCCTATCCCTGTAACCCCACATATTTACCCTCCTAATCCCCCTGACATTAAGGTGCAATTTATCATGGCCAATCAGCCTAACCCACACATATTTGGACTGTGGGAGGAAACCGGAGCACCCGGAGGAAACCCATGCAGACACGGGGAGAATGTGCAGTCTCCACACAGACGGTGACCCGAGGCCGGAATTGAAGTCGGGTCCCTGGCGCTGTGAGGCAGCTGTGCTAACCACTGTGTCATCGTGCCACCCTCTATTTAATAATCACACTGGTTGCAATAGAATCTCCAACGTTACTATACTTAAAAATCATTAATCATTTTCAAAAACAATCAGAAGAATACAATAGAAGGATTTGTTTTCCACAAAATGTCCATTCAAGCAGATCCATGATGAGTTATGAAAGTGGAATTCTAACCCTTCTTTCAGATGCTGGCATTTTTGATCTGAAAAATCAATGTGAATTAATTGCCGAATTATTTAGCAGCTCAGTTCACTTAACTCCTCCTATCGTTGCCGATTGAATTTTCCTTTGCAGTTTTCAAACTACAACGTTTTAATTTAAATTCACCACCAGAAATGAATGCCAAGTAATGCTGGCTTGGAAGATAAAAGCTTTCGAAATCAAAGAAAATCATGCTCATTCTCTGAACAAAGAAAAATAAATGCTAATCATATTTTGGGTTTTTTTTTCATGCAAAAGAGTTTGTACAGACTTCCAAAGGACTACTAATAAATGCCTTTGAAGCTCAGGAAATTACATTTAATACCAGCCTATTGTAGGATCTATTCACTCTCACAATTCGAATTGGCAGAGATTGCTACTATTTTTTTAAGCTCTGTTAAAAGGTGACTTTCTGGTTTGGTGCTCTCATTAAGGAACCTTATCTGCCAAGAGTGCTCCCAAAACCCAGTGTTCTCTGTGATTTAAATAAATTATTTTAAAATCCTGCCGTCAAATTTCCTGTTTGTCGGTGAGGTCAGCAAATCATCGCTTGAGGATTTTATTTTTTGGACATGTCGGTTCGTCAGCCTTTCTTAAGAATGATGTGGAGATGCCACCATTGGACTGGGGTGGGCACAGTAAGAAGCCTCACATCACCAGGTTAAAGTCCAACAGGTTTATTTGGTATCACGAGTTTTCAAGCGCTGCTCCTTCATCAGGTGACTCATGATGAAGGAGCAGTGCTCCGAAAGCTCGTGCTACCAAATAAATCTGTTGGACTTTAACCTAGTGTTGTGAGACGTCTTGCTGTGCCTTTCTTAAGAAGGCAGTGATAAAGATGAAGTCCTAAAGAGGCAAGAAAGAGGGTTGTCTAATCACAAAGACAGATGACCTGGACGTTGTCACATCGCTATTTGTGGGAATTTTCTGTGTGCAAATTGGCAGCTGTTACAAGAGTGATAACATGTCAAAAATACTTTATGGGCTGTAGTCCAAAGGACGTGCTGGTTAGGTGTATTTGCCAGGCTAAATTTGCCCTCAGGTGCCGGAGTGTGGCGATGAGGGTGGCATGGTGGCACAGTGGTTAGCACTGCTGCTTCATAGTGCCAGGGACCCGGATTCCATTCCCGACTTGGGTCACTGTCTGTGTGGAGTCTGTATGTTCTTCCCATATCTGTGTGGGTTTCCTCTGGGTGCTCCGGTTTCCTCCGACAGTTTGAAAGACTGGTTAGGTGCATCGGCCATGCTAAATTCTCTCTCAGTGTACCTGAACAGGCGCCAGAGTGTGGCAACTAGGGGATTTTCACAGTAACTTCATTGCAGTGTTAATGTAAGCCTACTTGTGACACTAATAAATAAACTTTAAAGTGCTTTAGGACATTCTGAAATATTAACGCATTACATAAATCCAATTCTCGTAGGGTGGGGAGAATAGATGCATTTAGCTATGATGGTCTGGTCATCCTGGTGTGAGGCAGGCTCAGTAGACCAGATGATCTTTTGCTGCCCATCAACTTTGTATGTTCATATGATTTATAGACTTATACACATGTTTTCCCTTAACCCTGACAGTGTTTTCCCACATGGAGTCTGCCTGCAGTGATAGTGGAGTCAGACACTTTAGGAACATTTAAGCGGTTATTGGATAGGCACATGGAGCACACCAGGATGATAGGGAGTGGGATAGCTTGATCTTGGTTTCATGTAATGCTCGGCATAACATCGTGGGCCGAAGGGCCTGTTCTGTGCTGTACTGTTCTATGTTCTATGGTTTGTGCTGTTCTTTGCCTTCACACTCAATTAATCATCCAATTGTAATCTTTGGGGGCAATTTTCCAGCTATGTCACGCCTGGCGCAGATCGCATTGGGATGATGTGGGTCGGAGAATCTTGGGCAAGGGGCCGAGTGTGTTCAGCGCAAGCGCAAGCCTCCATTGTGATTCTCCCAGCCACCGTGCCCAGATGTAATCTGGCTCCTGTCCAGTGAGGACGGGGACCAGATTAACATATTTAAATGAGTATTCAAATATGTTTTGTCTAATCCACGCTGGATTCTTCCTGCTCCCGGGAATTTCTGACCCTCAGGTGCAGGGGGAACCTGAGGCAAATCATACTAGTCTTTTCACCCAAAATTACACTTAGGCTGGAGTTTTCCAACCGTTCATGCCCCACCATCGCTGCATGCGAGGATGGAGACTCAGGCACTCAGCCAAAGCTCCGTTCACTACAGTGGGACCAGAGAATCCCACTTGTAAACAGTCGGAAAATTCTGGCCAATTTTTTGGGAAAATTCCACCCTTTGAATCTGAGCTCAAACTAGTCTAACGTAAATCCGAAAGTTTGCAAGAATGTAAAAGACACACTTCAGGAAGATGCAAGTTCACCTGAGTTTTTAAAGTTTAAAAGTTTATTTATTAGTCACAGGTAGGCTTACATTAACATTGCAATGAGGTTACTGTGAAATTTCCCTAGTCACCACACTCCGGCATCTGTTGGGGTACACTGAGGGAGAATTTAGCATGGCCAATGCACCTAACCAGCACGTCTTTCAGACTCTGGGAGGAAACCGGAGCACCTGAAGGAAACCCACGCAGACATGGGGCCAACGTGTAGACTCCACACAGACAGTGACCCATGTCAGGAATCAAACCCAGGTCCCTGACGCCGTGTGGCAGCAGTGCTAACCACTGTGCCACCGTGCCACCTAATACATAATGTTTAGGATTTTGAAAAATGCAGGAAAATACAACTAACAATATGGAGATGTCCTTATTAATAAGACTCAAAGATCCAATTGCTCCTTTCTTCTGTTCCTATGTCTCGATTTAAATCTCAACTTTTATAGAGTTTTATGTGGACATCCATTGCTTTGAAATTCAAATGAAGGTTCCAGCTCTGTAATTATGAGATAAGTGCACATATCTTGTTTGCCTTCAAGCATTTTCTCTCCATTTAATTTCAAACTAAGTTGGACACATTACTTGAGAGTAAACTGAAGACAAGGTGAAAGAAAATGACCAAAAGCAAAATACTGTGGATGCTGAAAATCTGGAATAAAAGCATTAAGTGGTGGAAAAAAATACATCTACTTTCGCAAAAGGCTAAGGAAATTTGGCATGTCCGCTACGACTCTGACCAACTTTTACCAGATGCACCATAGAAAGCATTTTTTCTGGTTGTATCACAGCTTGGTATGGCTCCTGCTCTGGACAACACCACAAGAAACTACAAAGGGTTGTGAACATAGTCCAGTCCATCACACAAACCAGCCTCCCATCCATTTACTCCGTCTACACTTTCCGCTGTCTCAGCAAAGCAGCCAGCATAATTAAGGACCCCATACTCCCTGGGCATTCTCTCTTCCACCTTCTTCTGTCGGGAAAAAGACACAGAAGTCAGAAAACACGTACCGACCGACTCAAGAACAGCTTCTTTCCTGCTGCCATCAGACATTTGAATGGTCCTTTCACATATTAAGCTGATCTTTCTCTTCCCCACAGGGTGAACCATAGCGTGAACAGGTATGGCTCCTGCTCTGTACACCACCATAAGAAACTACAAAGGGTTGTGAACATAGCCCAGTCCATCACACAAACCAGCCTCCCATCCATTGACTCTATCTACACTTCCCGCTGCCTCGGCAAAGCAGCCAGCATAATTAAGGACCCCATGCACCTGGGGACATTCTCTCTTCCACCTTCTTCCTTCGGGAAAAAGATACAAAAGTCTGAGGTCACATACCAACCGACTCAAGAATAGCTTCTTCCCTGCTGCTGTCAGACTTTTGAATGGACTTACCTTGCATTCAGTTGATCTTTCTCTACACCCTTGCTATGACTGTAACACTACATTCTACACTCTCTCATTTCCTTCTCTATGAACAGTATGTTTTTGTCTGTATAGCACGCAAAAACAATACTTTTCACTGTATGTTGATAAATGTGACAATAATAAATCAAATCAAATAAATCAAATCAAATCAAACCCTCTCTGTAACTGCAACCATATCTTCTGCACCTTCTCCTTTCCTTCTCCCCTATCTACTCTATGAATGGTATGTTTTGTCTGTAACAGCATGCAAGAAACAATACTTTTCACTGTATCCAATACATGTGACAATAATAAACCAATTCAATTCAGGTCAGGTCAGGCAGCAGTTGTGTAGAGAGAAAGGATGCTAAGGTTTCAGGTCGAGACCCCTTTGTCAGAATTCAGAATGAAATTAGATGGGGGTAGCTGAATTTATACTATTTCCCCTGGTGGGGAACAAAGGGTCATAATATTAGAGTTAGAGTTAGGCATTCAGCGGTGAATTCTAGAACTTCCTCTTCTCACAAAAGATTAGTGGGAATCTGGAACCCAAGAATGTGTTGCAGTTCAGCTGAAAATGACTGAGACTGATAAATTTTTGTTGCATTGCATTAAAGGGCCACTGAACCAAAGCAGATAAGTGAGTTTGAGTTAGTGATCAGCCATGACTGAATGGTAGAACAGGCTTGAGGTGCTGAATGGCCTACATTTGTTACTAAGGCCTGGACCTTCACTATGTTGGGATGACTTGGGAGCCCTATAAAAATGGTCGGTGGGCCCTGATTCCGGGATTTCTGAACCCATTCCCGGGTTGTCTGATTTTCGAGACTGCCTTCAAAGGTGTTGGGACTGGTTCTCGTCAAAAGCCGCAACATTCCTGATCTGGCCGACTCCATAGCAGAGACTGGCACGTTCGGCTCCCCTGCAATCTTCATGGGTCAGTCGGATCACGTTTTTAAAGAGTCGTAGTTCAGGACTCTCAGAGGAATCATTAACCCTAGTCTGCATGAAGGGAACTTTCAAAAGGCAAGTATAGGAGGTCTTCCTCATGCTATCTCTGCCAAACTCTCTCCTTCCACACATCTGTTATGGCTTCTCATGCCTCCTATGCCAAATTCTGCCCTTCCATCCACCCCTAATGGTCCGTCATGCCTCTGGTCCATGTTCAACCCTTCCATTCACCCACTATGACCCCTCATGAAAGTGAGGGATGCATGGATGGGGACTGCAATGCACGGCATTGCAGAGGTGGGGTGGAGCAGGGTTTGAAATGTGTATACTTCAATGCCAGGAGTATTCGCAATAAAGTGGGTGAACTTGCAGCGTGGATCAGTACCTGGGACTTCGATGTTGTGGCTATTTCAGAGACATGGATAGAGCAGGGGCAGGAATGGATGCTGCAGGTCCCGGGGTTCAAATGTTTTAGTCGAAGTAGGGAAGGAGGTAGAAGAGGGGGAGGGGTAGCATTATTGGTCAGAGATTGTATCACAGTGTCAGAGAGGAGGTTTGATGAGGACTTATCTGTTGAGGTAGTATGGGCGGAGATTAGAAATAGGAGAGGAGAGGTCACCCTGTTGGGAGTCTTTTATAGACCTCCTAAAAGTTCTAGAGAGGTTGAGGAAAGGATTGCGGAGTCAATCCTGCTTAGGAGTGAAAGTAATAGGGCAATTGTTATGGGGGATTTTAACTTGACTAATATTGACTGGAATTGTTATAGCTCTAGCTCGTTAGAGGGGTCAGTTTTTGTTCAAAGCGTGCAGGAAGGTTTTTTGACTCAGTATGTAGACAGGCCAACTAGAGGTGAGGCTATATTGGATCTGGTGCTGGGAAATGAGCCAGACCAGGTGCTAGACTTGGAAGTTGGTGTGCATTTTAGTGATAGTGACCACAATTCGGTTACGTTCACCTTAGTGATGGAAAGGGATAGGCATGAACCTCGGGCCAGTGGTTTTAGCTGGGGGAAGGGTAATTATGAGGCTATTAGGAGAGAATTAGGAAACATAGGTTGGACTAGGAGATTACAGGGACTGGGAACGTCCGACATGTGGAGTTTTTTCAAGGAGCAGCTACTGCGAGTCTGTGATAGGTATGTCCCTGTCAGGCAAGGAGGAATTGGTAGGGCTAGGGAACCGTGGTGCACCAAAAAAGTTTCTTTGTTGGTTAAAAAGAAAAAGGAGGCTTATGTTCGGATGAGACGTGAGCACTCGGGTAGTGCACTAGAAAGCTTTAGATTGGCTAAGAGGGAGTTGAAGAGCGAGCTTAGAAGGGCTAAAAGGGGACATGAGAAGACTTTGGCGGATAGGGTTAAAGAGAATCCTAAGGCGTTCTATAGGTATGTCAAGAACAGAAGGTTGGTTAGGGCAAGTTTAGGGCCAGTTATAGATGGCAGAGGGAAGTTATGTGTGGAACCGGAGGAGATTGGTGAAGCATTGAACCAATATTTCTCTTCGGTGTTCACGCAAGGGGACATGAATATAGCTGAGGAGGACACTGGGTTGCAAGGGAGTAGAATAGACAGTATTACAGTTGATAAGGAGGATGTGCAGGATATTCTGGAGGGTCTGAAAATAGATAAATCCCCTGGTCCGGATGGGATTTATCCAAGGATTCTCTGGGAGGCAAGAGAAGTGATTGCAGCGCCTCTGGCTCTGATCTTCAGGTCGTCGTTGGCCTCTGGTATAGTACCAGAAGATTGGAGGTTAGCGAATGTTGTCCCATTGTTTAAGAAGGGGAACAGAGACTTCCCCGGGAATTATAGACCGGTGAGTCTCACTTCTGTTGTCGGCAAGATGTTGGAAAAAATTATAAGGGATAGGATTTATAGTTATTTGGAGAGTAATGAATTGATAGGTGATAGTCAGCATGGTTTTGTGGCAGGTAGGTCGTGCCTTACTAACCTTATTGAGTTTTTTGAGAAAGTGACCAAGGAGGTGGATGGGGGCAAGGCAGTGGACGTGGTATATATGGATTTTAGTAAGGCGTTTGATAAGGTTCACCATGGTAGGCTTCTGCAGAAAATGCAGATGTATGGGATTGGGGGTGATCTAGGAAATTGGATCAGGAATTGGCTAGCGGATAGGAAACAGAGGGTGGTGGTTGATAGTAAATATTCATCATGGAGTGCGGTTACAAGTGGTGTACCTCAGGGATCTGTTTTGGGGCCACTGCTGTTTGTAATATTTATTAATGATCTGGATGAGGGTATAGTTGGGTGGATTAGCAAATTTGCTGATGACACCAAAGTCGGTGGTGTGGTAGACAGTGAGGAAGGGTGTCGTAGTTTGCAGGAAGACTTAGACAGGTTGCAAAGTTGGGCCGAGAGGTGGCGGATGGAGTTTAATGCGGAGAAGTGTGAGGTAATTCACTTTGGTAGGAATAACAGATGTGTTGAGTATAGGGCTAACGGGAGGACTTTGAATAGTGTGGAGGAGCAGAGGGATCTAGGTGTATGTGTGCATAGATCCCTGAAAGTTGGGAATCAAGTAGATAAGGTTGTTAAGAAGGCATATGGTGTCTTGGCGTTTATTGGTAGGGGGATTGAATTTAGGAGTCGTAGCGTTATGTTGCAACTGTACACAACTCTGGTGCGGCCGCACTTGGAGTACTGTGTGCAGTTCTGGTCCCCACATTACAGGAAGGATGTGGAGGCTTTGGAAAGGGTGCAGAGGAGGTTTACCAGGATGTTGCCTGGTATGGAGGGGAGATCCTATGAGGAGAGGCTGAGGGATTTGGGATTGTTTTCGCTGGAAAGGCGGCGGCTAAGAGGGGATCTTATTGAAACATATAAGATGATTAGAGGTTTAGATAGGGTGGATAGTGATAGCCTTTTTCCTCTGATGGAGAAATCCAGCACGAGGGGGCATGGCTTTAAATTGAGGGGGGGTAGTTATAGAACCGATGTCAGGGGTAGGTTCTTTACCCAGAGGGTGGTGAGGGATTGGAATGCCCTGCCAGCATCAGTAGTAAATGCGCCTAGTTTGGGGGCGTTTAAGAGATCCGTAGATAGGTTCATGGACGAAAAGAAATTGGTTTAGGTTGGAGGGTCACAGTTTTTTTTTTAACTGGTCGGTGCAACATCGTGGGCCGAAGGGCCTGTTCTGCGCTGTAATGTTCTATGTTCTATGTTCTATGTTCATGCTCTCTCTGCCAAGCTATGGCACTTTAATGCCCTTTCAGCCACTATACGCCGGAAGGAAAAAAACAGTAAAAACTGGGAAGTAAGGATATTGGTCGGAACGTTTCTTTTTCCTTCTGGGACATTGTCTGGAGCCAATGAACTCTGTAGTGACTGAGAGCCAATGCAGGTCAGTGAGCACAGGGATAATCAGTGAACCAGACTTGCTGAAAGTTAAGACAAGGGCAATAGAGTTTTGGATGAACTCAGGTTTACAGAGAGTGGAGAACAGGAGACCGGGCAGGAGTGTTTTGGAATAGCCGAGTCTTGAGGAATAGAAAGCATGAATGATGGCTTCAGCAGCAGATAAATTGAGACAGGGGCAAAGGCGGGTGATGTTTCAGAGGTGGAAATAGATGGCCTCAGTGACTGTGTGGGTATAAAGTTGGAAGCTCATCTCGGGGTGAATTGCAGCATGAAGGTGGCGAAGAAACTGACTTGATCTCAGACCGTTACCAGGAAGAAGGATGGAGCCGGTAGAATCATAGAATCACTACAGTGCAGGAGGAAGCCATTCAGCCCATCGAGCCTGCACCGACCACAATCCCACCCAGGCCCAGTCCCCATATCCCACGTATTTACCCTGCTAATCCCCTTGACACTAAGGAGCAATTTAGCATGGTCAGTCAACCTATCCCGCACATCTTTGGAGTGTGGGAAGAAACCGGAGCACCCGGAGGAAACTCATGCAGACACGGGGAGAATGTGCAAACTCCACACAGACAGTTACGTAAGTCGGAATTGAACCCAGGTTCCTGGCGCTGTGATAGCTGTGCTAACCACTCAGTCACCGTGACGCCCTTGGAACTATGGAACAGAGTTCAGAGCAGGGATTGCAAACAATCAGACGGGCAGTCTGATCATTTAGCAACAAGGAGCGGTGGTGGTGGTGAGGGAGAGCTGGGTGTCGTCAGCATACATTTGAAAAATAACCCCATGCTTTCAGATGAGGTCACATGGGGTAACATGTAGATGCTGAATAAAATGGGGTCAGGGGCAGATTCATGGGGCGAACACCAGAAGTAATGATGCAGGAGCAGATAGAGGAAAGAAACAGGTCCTGATGCGTGGAAGCTGAGTGGCTGCTCTGCTGTCCAGTTTGCAACCGTTACCTTTAGTGAAAGGATATTCCTTTCTCCACTGATTTCAAATAAGAGAAATGAAGGTTAGTTACTGAGTAAGTTTAAATTTACCTATTAGCGTCACAAGTAGACTTACATTAACTGCTTGAAGACCAAGATGGCGTCGGAGTGAGGCGACTTCTTGCAAGCTGTCCACAGCATATCTTCTAATTCTACCTTTTACTCTCATTCTATGCTTCTCAAACTCCATTCTAACTGTTTTAAACTCATTAAGTTGATCTTTCTCTATACCCTAGCTATGACTGTAACACTACGTTCTACACTCTCTCCTTTCCTTCTCTATGAACGGTTTGCTCTGCCTGTATAGCGCGCAAGAAACAATACTTTTCACTGTATGCTAATACATGTGACAATAATAAATCAAATCATATCAAGTCAAATCAACAAAGTTACTGTGAAAATCCCCTAAAGGCCACACTCCGGTGCCTGTTTGGGTGCACTGAGGGAGAATTTAGCATGGCCAACACACCTAACCAACACATCCTTCAGACAATGGGAGAATGAGCACCCAGAGGAAACCCATGCAGGGGAGAACATGCAGACTCCACACAGTAACCCAAACTGGGAATCGAACGCGGGTCCCTGGCGCTGTGAGGCAGCAGTGCTAACCACAGTACCACCATGCCGCACAGAGCTGCTGTCGGGTATGGTGATGTTTCACTGCTCAGCCATTACCTGATCATTAATTGAGTGCAAAGTCTTTCTCTTCAGAGGGCCTATGGGATTGATAGGAAGATCCCTGATACGCGCATTTGCGTCAAGTGCAACCCTTTGCAATTGAAGAACCCTGTACCCAGTGAAAGCCGTGCATTCGCTTCAACTGATGTCTACTTTCCACAGAAGGAAAAGGGATGAAGATGCTGCTTCCTTACCAACATAGCAGCTGTCATTTCTCTTGCACATGCATGTGCTGCAGACTGCCTGATGTGCCGAATGCCTCCTTGGTGACTTACAACAGCATCAGCATGAAAGCTCGACGCTGCGGGAACAGTCATTTCTAAGGGAGCAGCTGTGCCTGATCCAGATGTTGTCCACAATTCCTTGCGCAGCAGATGCTACAACTCTGCAGCCGTCCTCCTTTGTGAAGTGGAGCTGGCAGAGAATCTTCCGACATGTCCAAGTGTGTCCTGGGCTAGTGACGGATGAGGGGAAAACTGTGCTGAATTTGATGCCCCCCCCGCCCCCACCCCCCTTCCCCTGCCACCGGATCCCACGCTCTCCTGTCCCACATCTCAATTATGCAGCTTGTTCAGGTGCCCGAGGGAATGGACATTCCCCCTCTCTCTCTGTCGGATGCAACAGCAGAACCAGCAGACTAAAGAAAAAAATTATTATCCTGGGAAGGAAAGCCAGAGTTGCAAAAGTGGAGGCCTAACTGAGGAAAACTAACAAACGCATTCAGAAAAATACAGCAGAGGGAACACAAAACCATAAAAAGGAAACATGCTTTTTAAAAAAAATAAAGCTTCAGAAACCCAACCTTTAACACACCTCACAGTGCCAGGGAGCCAGTTCAATTCCGGCCTCGGGTCACTGTCTGTACGGGTCAGAGTTTGTACATTCTTCCCCTTGTCTGCGTGTGTTTCCTCCGGTTTCCTCCCACCGTCCAAGGACGTGCGGGTTAGGTTGATTGGCCATGCTAAATTCTCCCTGAGTGTCGGGGGATTAGCAGGGTAAATATGTGGGGTTTCGGGAACAGGGCCTGGGTGGGATTGTTGTCAGTGTAGACCCAGTGGGCCGAATGGCCTCCATCTGCACTATAGGGATTCTATGATTCTAAAAGGCCTTTTGATTTGATTTGATTTGATTTATTATTGTCACATGTATTAGTATACAGTGAAAAGTATTGTTTCTTGCGCGCTATACAGACAAAGCATACCGTTCATAGGGAAGGAGAGGAGAGGGTGCAGAATGTAGTGTTACAGTCATAGCTAGGGTGCAGAGAAAGATCAACTAAATGCAAGGTAGATCCATTCAAAAGTCTGATGGCAGCAGGGAAGAAGTTGTTCTTGCGTCAGTTGGTACATGACCTCAGACTTTTGTGTCTTTTTCCCGAAGGATTAAGGTGGAGGAGAGAATGTCCGGGGTGTGTGGGGTCCTTAATTATGCTGGTTGCTTTGCTGAGGCAGCGGGAAGTGTAGACAGAGTCAATGGATGGGAGGCTGATTTGCGTGATGGATTGGGCTACCTCACGACCTTTTGTAGTTTCTTGCGATCTTGGGCAGAGCAGGAGTCATACCAAGCTGTGATAAAACCAGAAAGAATGCTTTCAATGGTGAATCTGTAAAAGTTGGTGAGAGTCGTAGCTGACATGCCAAATTTCCTGAGTCTTCTGAGAAAGTAGAGACGTTGGTGGGATTTCTTAACTACAGTGTCGGCATGGGGGGACCAGGACAGGTTGTTGGTGATCCGGACACCTAAAGTCCTGAAGCTCTCGACCCTTTCTGCTTCGTCCCCATTGATGTAGAGAGGGGCAAGTTCTCCTCTACACTTTCTGAAGTCGATGACAATCTCTTTCATTTTGCTGACATTGAGGGAGAGATTATTGTTGCCGCACCAGTTCACCAGATTCTCTATCTCATTCCTGTACTCTGTCTCGTCATTGTTTGAGATCCGACCCACTATGGTGGTATCTTCAGCAAACTTGAAAATTGAATTGGAGGGGAATTTGGCCGCACAGTCATATGTGTATAAGGAGTATAGTCGGGGGCTGAGAACACAGCCTTGTGGGGCACCGGTGTTGAGGATGATTGTGGAGGAGCTGTTGTTGCCTTTCCTTACTGTTTGTGGTCTGTGGGCTAAGAAGTTCAGGATCCAGTCGCAGAGGGAGGTGTTGAGGCCCAGGCCACTGAGTTTGGAGATGAGTTTTGTGGGAATAATGGTGTTGAAGGCTGAGCTGTAGTCAATAAATAGGAGTCTGACATAGGTGTCTTTGTTATCTAGGTGTTCCAGGGTTGAGTGCAGGGCCAGGGAGATGGCGTCTGCTGTGGACCTGTTGCGGCGGTAGGCAAACTGTAGTGCATCCAGGCTGTCTGGGAGGCTGGAATTGATTCGTGCCATGACTAACCTTTTGAAGCACTTCATAATGATGGATGTCAGAGCCACCGGACGATAGTCATTAAGGCACGCTGCTTGGATTTTCTTTGGTACTGGGATGATGGTCACCTTCTTGAAGCAGATAGGGACCTCAGATTGTTGTAAAGAGAGGTTGGGGAAGTCTGTGAACACCTCCGCCAGCTGGAAAGCACCAAGGACCACCATTGCATCCAGCTTTCGCAAGTGCAGCTTGCACTGTAGACCTTGTTTGCTTGGACTTACTGAACTTGCAGTTTGAGTGTTGCATCGACTATTAGAGGTGACGATACATATTGTCAACAGGATATTGTTATCTGACTGTAAAATCAACCAATTTTGTGACCAAGTGGTTAGCACTGCTGCCTCAGTGCCAGGGACCCGCGTTTAATTCCGGCCTCAGATCACGGTCTGTGTGGCGTTTGCACGTTCTCCCCATGTCTGCGTGGGTTTTCTCCGAGTGCTCCGATTTCCTCCCACAGTCCAAAGGTGTGCAGTTAGGTTGATTGGCCAATCTAAATTGCCCCTTAGGGTCAGTTTTTAAGTTTATTTATTAGTGTGTTTGTGTGTGTGTGTGTCGGTGTGTGGATGTGTGTGAGTGTGTGTCGGTGTGTGTGAGTGAGTGAGTATGGGTGTCTTACATTAACACTGCAATAAAGTTACTTTGAAAATCCCCTAGTTGCCACACTCAGGTGCCTGTTCGGGTAACACTGAGTGACAATTTTGCATGGCCAGTGCACCTAACCAGCACGTCTTTCAGACTGTGGGAGGAACCCGGAGCACTCGGAGGAAACCCACGCAGACACGGGGAGAACGTGCAGACTCTGCACAGACAGTGATCCGAGGCGGGAATCGAACTCGGATCCCTGGCACTGTGAGGCAGCAGTGCTAACCACCGTGCCACCGTGCTGTCCACCGTGCCTTCAGGGGGACTAGCAAGGTAAATACATAGAGTTACGAGGTTAGGGCCTGGTGGGATTGTTGTCAGTGGAGGTGCGAGGGCCAAATGGCCTCCTTCTGCACTGTAT
Organism: Mustelus asterias; assembly: GCF_964213995.1. NCBI lineage: Eukaryota > Metazoa > Chordata > Chondrichthyes > Carcharhiniformes > Triakidae > Mustelus > Mustelus asterias. Next base: position 19,395,634 of record NC_135809.1, read on the forward strand.
GGATTCTATGAAATTCCCTGCCAATAATGTGGAAATTCTACCAAGATTAAGAAATGTGTTCATTCCGCTCCCCCACCCCCCAACCCCCCCATTTGCAATAGATGATAGCAGATACACAGGAGCTGAATTTCTGTGGAGTTCTCTCCTTCATCTGCCTTCACTTTGGCAGAAGAGCAAGCATTGGAGCAATAATCTGAACAGTTCTTAAACCATTTTTCCAGCAATTTCAGTCTTCTCCTTCCCCATGTTAGACTGGATGACTGGAAGAATCTCGACAGCAATGTATTCCCATGAAGCCACAAACGATGTGGACACATTGAGCAAACAAGAAGCGTCGAAGGAGTTGGGTCTGCAACGCTCATCCTTCTGGCTTTTGCAACTGATAATATGTTTCGTTTTACGACAAACTCATCATCCCTCAGTGCTTATCCCTTTTAGAAAGCCACTCGAATCTCAGAACTGTAGCTTTTTATTCCTGTGGAATTTATTCTTCTGCTGTCCAATCTCATTTGTTACATACTGCAGTTATAGTCTAACCGAGAGCAATACTTCAGACATCCCATCATCGCTGACACCTAGTGGCAACAAAGCAATTTTCCTTTAATTGTGTAGGTGACCGTTACTCACTGCAGCATATGCCAAGTGACAGTACCAGCCAGTCCTGCCGCTAACTGCAGCTTTTATTTTCATACAGGCAAGCATAGAACATAGAACAGTACATAGAACAGTACAGCACAGAACAGGCCCTTCGGCCCACGATGTTGTGCCGAGCTTTATCTGAAACCAAGATCAAGCTATCCCACTCCCTATCATCAAGCGTGACTGAATTTCGAGTATTATTTTATTTAGAATAGCAGATCCCCTGGAGAACATCACTTCATTGCAAACTAATCAAGGACTTCAGGTGGCATCAAGGGCTTTGATCAAAGCTTAAGCGTTTAGAAAAACCCTCTGAATCCTCATATCTCAGTCGTACGCACGCTCAACTATACGGAGAGCTGTTCTCAAAGGTAGTCAGACAAATCTGTAAAGAATAAACCAGCATTAAGTTCTTGATCAGGGAATCGTCGAATTACTGAGACTTTGGTTTCACTTGCATGCATTAACAGATCAGTTGAGCTGTAACAATACTGTTGAGATGTGATAATCATAGTGGAATATTCACTGATATTTCTCATTATTCATTTTAATTTACTTTTTAGTAGATGTACAATTAATTTAAGTCGGGCACTTAATGTGGCAGCGAAATGGATGAATCAAGGTGAGCAACAAATTAAAATGTCTACTGAGGACTCTAGAAATGTTCAGCCAGCACAAGCCAACACAAGGATCTTGCGTTCTCAGTGGGTGTCTTGCGCAGTACTTGGGAAAGCGGTGAGACACCTGCACTGACTCGAAGGAGGAAGGCAACTCATATCTTCTGCCCACCAGCCGGCTAAGTGGGCAGCAGTGGACCAACCTCCAGACTGAGGACTCTGGAAAATGATGCCCCGTCCAACAAGAGCTGCCCCGGCCAATTAGAAGCTGGCAACTCCTGCCATCACCATGGAGGAAGTGACCTAAGAGCAAGCTAATTGTTTTTGTGGGGGGAGGGTGGCATCTTGGAGTGGGGTTCATGGAGTCGACAGCAAGGATGGGTGGGTGGTTGTCAGCAGCCACATACCTCCCCCACCTCCATACTCTCGATTTATGCACAGACTACTGAAGATGGAGGGAGCACCTTGTCCAGCTAGCATACAGCCCACACAGTTTGAACATTCTTGCAGGCTGCATGTCGGCAGGTGCACTGGAAGGTGGGAAGATTGCAGCCGAGGCCCTCAAGTGGTCTTTACTTGGCCACTTAAGGGACTTGAGGAGAAGCGGGGCAGGAAGGCCGGCCATGGGTTTTCCTGCTCAGAATTTACTTCCAGTGGAGGCGGGAAGGGGTCAGGGGTCAGGTATTGGCCCTGATGGCAACCCAGCAAATTTTCAGACCTGCCTGCATCCGTCCTTGCTGCCTGGAGGAGCAGATGATTCCGGTCAATAAGTGTAGGTGGACAATAAATTGAGATTTATACACTGAAGTAGAGTTGACTTTCGCTCCACACATAAGTGCCCATGTCACAGTTGGCTTGTAGTTTCCTAGTGTGGTTCTTTCAGCTGTAATTGAATTCTTCAATGAGCAATGTCATAACTATCAGTATTTTACCTTTTTCTGAGCTGAATGTTTCTGGGAGAATATTCAAGTTGGTGAGGTAAAGTTGCCATAGTCCCAGATGACCATAGGCAGTGACTGGTGGTGATTTAACCTGTGGATCACCACACCTCAGGCAAAGGGATAAGGTTGAGAAGGTGGGGCCTTTGTGAATAACCTCAGCCGGGACGGGAATTGAACCCACGCTGTTGGCTTTGCTCCGCATCATGTACCAGCTGTCCAGCCAATTGAGCTAAATTGACCATGCAATAAAAAGAAGCTTCCTGCCACCAGACTCTCGCCATTAAATAGGAGACAATGGGCAGAAACTATGAAGGTCCTTGGAGCGGGGATCGAGGCAGGCTGGGACACTGTATGGTGTCAGCTCTGTATGGGTGAGGATAAAAGTCAGCTTTCCGACAACGGGTTAAACTAGGGAATGAAGTTGGCATTGGGTTAACCACGGAATGAGCTTTTCAAAGGCAAAGCCGAGGGCTCCTTCATGCATGCTCCAATGAAAGGCAACCTCGCCAGAATTAAGCTTTCCCATGAAGTGACCAGTGATCGAAAAAGGTGTACCTTCAGATTCACACCTGCTCCAATGTGGCATGCAATGGGTTGGATGGACAACTGGTACCTGATGCAGAGCAACGCCAGCATTTGGGTTCAATTCCCGTCCCGGCTGAAGTTATTCACGAAGGCCCCACCTTCTCAACCTTTGCCTGGGGTGTGGTGACCCTCAGGTTAAATCAGTGAGGAGGAGCTGATTTTTCCTCTACATTTGTGGTTGACACAGTGGACAGCACGGTGGCACAGTGGTTAGCGCTGCTGCCTCATAGCGCCAAGGACTCGGGTTTGATTCCCGACTTGGGTCACTGTCTGTGCGGAGTCTGCACATTCTCCCCTTGTCTGTGTGGGTTTCCTCCGGGTGCTCTGGTTTCCTTCCACAGTTTGAAAGACGTGCTGATTAGGTGCATTGGCCATGCTAAATTCTCCCTCAGTGTACCCGAACAGGCGCCGGAGTGTGGCGACTAGAGAATTTTCACAGTAACTTCATTGCAGTGTTGATATAAGCCGACTTGTGACGAATAAATAATAAATAAATTGTTCAACTACGACGGAGGGGTCATTGATGATTGAGATTGGGTGATGTCATACAAAGAGGAACTAGGCATGGCTGAGGAAGGGAGGGAGGGAGGGAGTTGGGAGGTGGTACCTCCAGAAGGGAAGATGTTGGACTATACAGAGAAGGTCAGATTTGTAAGACACTAGCTCAGGCAGGATTGTGGGTCATTAGGGATTACAACGGGAAGGCTAATGCTTGAGACCTGAGAGTCGAGGGTAACAGAGGGAAAGTCAGGGATGATAGACAAAGGGCTGAGAATAATGGACAGCAAATCGAGGGTAACAGGGCATGGTTCTACTGTGCCTAAAGGGAAGCTTGAAGCACAATAGTAGCAGGTCAAGAGTAATGGGGATGAATCAAAGGTCACCAAAGGCAGGACAAGGCTAATGTTGTGACAGTTGAGTGTGATCAGGGCAAGGTCAAAGGTGATTTAAAAAAAAAATCATTTGTGGGACATGGGCATTGCTGGCTGGCTAGCATTTATTGCCAATCCCTAGTTGCCCTTGAACTGAGTGGCTTGCTTGGCCATTTCAGAGGGCAGTTAAGAATCAACCACATTGCTGTGGCTTTAGAGTCATATGTAGGCCAGACCAGGTAAGGACGGCAGATTTCCTTCCCTAAAGGACATTATTGAACCAGATGGGTTTCTCCGACAATTGACAATGGTTTCATGGTCATCAATAGATTCTTAATTCCAAATATGCCCATGTCCCACAAATGATTTTTTTTTTTAAATTTCAATATTTTTTATTGAATTCAAATTCCACCATCTGCTGTGGTGGGATTCGAATCCAGGTTTCCAGAACATTAGCTGAGTTTCTGGATTAACAGTCTGGCGATAATACCACTACACCATCACCTCCCACCCAAAGAGAGGTTGAAAGGTGATGGATTCCATGACAGACAATAGACTCCAGTTTGTTTCCAGTCGATTCATGGTGTTCCTAAACAAACAGATATCTTCACATCCTCTTTGACCACAGGCGAAGTTCCAGAGAACTGGAGAATAACCAATTTTGTTCCCTTATTCAAGAAAGGAAGTAGGGATAATCCAGGTAATTATAGGCCAGTGAGTTTGACGTCAGTAGTGGGGAAGTTTTTCGAGAAGATACCAGCACTATCAGCAACTCCACCAATCTTTGTGTCACCTTGCTAATCAGACCACCTGTTTTCCTCCAGGGCAACACGGTGGCACAGTGGTTAGCACTGCTGCCTCACAGCGCCAGGGACCTCGGTTCGATTCCTGGCTCAGGTCACTGTCTGTGTGGAGTTTGCACGTTCTCTCCGTATCTGCGTGGGTTTCCTCAGGGTGCTCCAGTTTCCTCCCACAGCCCAAAGATGTGCGGGTTAGGTGGATTGGCCATGCTAAATTGATCTCATTGTCAGGGAGGCTAGCAGGGTAAATATGTGGGGTTGCAGGAATTGGGCCTGGGTGGGATTGTGGTCGGTGCAGACTCGATGGGCCAAATGGCCTCCTTCTGTACTGTAGGAATTCTATGATTCTATGATTTATATATACTACAAACAACAGAGGTCCAAGCACTGATCCCTGCAGAACACCATGAGCTACAGATCTCCATTCTGAAAAATACCCTTCCCCTGCTACACTTTGTCTTCTCCACTTCTATAACCAATACAGTTCTGTATCCATCTAGCCAGCCCACTCCGAATCCCATGTGATTTCAATTTTTGTACCAGTCTGCCGTGTGAGACCTTGTCAAGCACCTTATTCAAGTCCATCTAAACTACATCCACAGTCCTTCACTCATCAATTATCTTTGTCAGGTCTTCAAAAAGTTCAATGAAATTGGTGAGACATGACCTTCCCCATACAAAACCATGCTGCCTGTCACTAACTAGTCCATTTTCTTCCAAATATGCATATATCCTGTCCCTCAGTATCTTCTCCTAAAGCCAATTGCTATGTAGATCATGAATCACTCGCTACAATGATAGATAGAGACTCAGGGAAGGAAAACAGAGATTTGCTGATGGAAAGGGAACAAATTGAGTGAACGAAGCTATCATTATATAAACATTCAGCAAAGATTGATATATAAACACAGAATGAGTTACCAATAGGGCAGATAATTGAGGAATGGCAGAATTCAGGGGTTCACAGGTATAGAATAAGCTCCTGCACCAAAAAGGCAAAGTATTTTAGAGATGGGATCATATTGAGGCAAGTATCCTGCAAGAGATTGTGCAACAGACAGAGTAAGGTCATAAACAAAGACTGGAATGTTATCACCATTCACGCCGGTGGGATTTTCCCATCCCGCCGCAGTAAGCGGAGATTTGGTTGGCTGCCAAATTCACCGATCCCGCTGCAGTGGGAGCGTGGTGTGAGCGGCTGGTAAGATCACACCCACAGGCTTCAGAGAATGATTTGGGAGCTGAGAAAGATCGGGATGCAGAGAACCCAGGGAGATCTGATGTCGCAGACCAGGAGGAGAGATTAGGATGGAGAGAGAGAGTGACAGAAAGTTCAGTGCAACAGAAACAGAGGGTGAAATTTGAACACATTCAAAACCCACCCACTGGTTAAAATCAGGCATGGATATAGGTTGGTGATCTAGTAAATACATATTTGCAAATGAGGGTAGATTTATTTCAGTCTGAAGCATTTTATTTCCAGCGTGTTTTACCGATGAGTATTGAATTCTGTATCTAATGCTGTCTACGTGGCAGGATTAATGATTGCAATGTAATCAGAATTCTATTAAGCGACAATTAACAACTAATTATTGTGAAGTAACATAGACAGTAAATATTACAGGTGGAGATCTGATTGAAGAGTCCAAGTGAATCCATAAACCTCACTAAAGCGCAGCAGCATATAACTGATGTGTCAGGTTAGTGCTTGTGATCGACACACTAGGAGCAGATCCCTGCGTTGAGTTCACAAAGCAGCTGGTATGGTTCCTGATATGCCCGGGATGATATATTTTTCATCCACAGTGTTTCCCCATTTGAAAGTCATAGTCATAGAGTCATAGAGGTTTACAGCATGGAAACAGGCCCTTCGGCCCAACATGTCCATGCCGTCCTTTTTTTTTTAAACCACTGGGCTGGTCCCAATTGCCCGCGTTTGGCCCATATCTCTCTATACCCATCTTATCCATGTAACTGGATGCTTTTTAAATGATAAAAATGTACCCGCCTCTACTACTATCTCTGGCAGCTTATTCCAGACACTCACCATCCTCTGGACCCTTTTGTATTTCTCCCCTCTCACCTTAAACCTATGCTGTGTAGTTTTGGAGTCCCCTACCTTTGGGAAAAGATGTTGACTACCTACCTGATCTATGCCCCTCATTATTTTATGGACCTCTATAAGGTCACCCCTCAGCCTCCTGCACTCCAGAGAAAAAAGTCCTAGTCTACCCAGCCTCTCCTTATAACTCAAACCATCAAGTCCCGGTAGCATCCTTGTAAATCTTTTCTGCACTCTTTCTAGTTTAATAATATCCTTTCTATAATAGGGTGACCAGAACTGTACACAGTATTCCAAGTGTGGCCTTACAGTGTGACCTGAGAAAAATACTTTGTTAATTGACTGCAGTTGATTTCTTTGAGGTCACATCTTTCTCATCCCTTTGTAGTGTTACAAAATGCAAAATCTCAAGGAATAAATGCTTGTTGATGAATCTTACATGATGAATGTTCTTCCCCACTTCCGAAAAAAGACAGTGCACTATAAATGGCTTTTTAAGAAGTGCTTTCACTCTATTTAAAAAGATAAACTACCTTCCAAGCTCAGAAATCAACTTGTGCCATTGATGACGTGGGAGCATCTTTGAAAGTTGCAGAGGCTCAGAGGCCCCCATCAGATCTCTCACATGAAGAACCGCCAGTTGAACGGCAGGATAAGCACACACGCGGAGATCGGTTTCTTCTAGATGCTGGCAGTATAACTCACGTCTCCTGGCATCATATCACTCAGTAGGAATAGAGGGAGAGGGACAAATTTGGTGTCATGTTTGGCACAACAGTGTGGGCTGAAGGGCCTGTTCCTGTGCTTACAGTTCTATGTTCTATGTTCTAAAGCACTAGTCCCTGTGGTATATAACAGCCAGCATTGGCAGCACTTTAGTACTTTGGCAAACCATTAGTAGAACATTTGTTCTTCATATCACTCATTTCCCTCTCATCACCCCCACCAAACACCACCACTGGGGTAGCACAGGCATGGCAGTGGCTTTGAACCACATGCTCATTATCGCCTGGCTGGCAAGCTACAGATTGGTCATTTTCTTTCATGCTTTCATTGGGTGCGGACATCGCTGGCCAGGCCAGTGTTTGTTGTCCATCCCTAATTACCCCTGAGAAGCAAATTAGTCAACATCCCAAGGCACATTGGATTAGGCCGGACCAACATCAGGCAATGCTGGTTGTCAGAAAGTTCAACAGGGTGGGTTACAATGACTAAGACGTGTGTTTCCTGTGGCAAGGGTCCAAATTATTATTTTTTTGCTTGGCTCAGAGGGAGCACAGGAAGCTCCTGATTATAGGAAACTAGGCCTTTTGGCTCAGAGCAAGTGTAATTTTGCTGTCCTGCACTTGATAGAAGTCAATGAGGTTAAACTGAGGCTTCATTTGAAGCAATTTTTTAAAATGGCATCCAGGCCTTTTGGCTAAGATGCAAAGATGCAATGCCTGCTCCTATCAGCTCGGATCATGGTGGTTAAGCCCAAGACAGGAAGCAGCTTGCCTGTCTTGTCAGCTTGGATCTGTAATGTCTCACTGGTTGAGACTTTGAATTGGACTTTGATTGGATTTGATTGGATATAACAAAAAAAATAATAAAAGGATGGCACGGTGGCACAGTGGTTAGCACTGCTGCCTCACAGCGCCAGGGACCCGCGTTCAATTCCCAGCTTGGGCCACTGTCTGTGCGGAATCTGCACGTTCTTCCCGTGTCTACGTGGGATTCCTCCGGGTGCTCTGGTTTCCTCCCAAAGTCCGAAAGATGTGCTAGTTAGGTGCATTGGCCATGCTAAATTCTCCCTCAGTGTACCCGAACAGGTGCCAGTGTGGTGACTCAGGAATTTTCACAGTAACTTCATTGCAGTGTTAATGTAAGCCTGCTTGTGACTAATAAATAATTAAACTTTAATGTCAAGCTTAGCTTTGTTGGGTTTTACCTCCTCTATTACCCATAGGAAGAGTCAAAGTTCTCTCAGCATAAAAACAACCTTAAAATGACAATCAGTTTTAGGGTGCTGATTGGTGTATTGAAATGGGCCTATCCCCTGAAAGGCACTTGGGATGCCCAGTGGGAGGCCCCTTTCATAGAATCCCTATAGCACAGAAGGAGGCCATTCAACCCATCATGCCTGCAACGACTCTCCAACAGAGCATCTTACCCAGGCCTTATCCCTGTAACCCTAAGCATTTACCCCACTAATCCCCTGAACTTACACATCTTAGGACACTAAGGGGAAATTTAACATGGTCAATCCACCTAACCTGCACATCTTTGGACTGTGGGAGGAAACCGGAGCACCCGGAGGAAACCCACGCAGACGCGGGGAGAACGTGCAAACTCCACACAAGTAGTCCCCTGAGGCCGGAATTGAACCCGGGTCCCTGGCGCTGTGAAGCAGCAGTGCTAACCATTGTGCCACCATGCCGCCTGGTTTCAGGATGCGTCAGCTGCATCACTGAGGATCACATGGCACTGGCCCCATTAATGCTAAATAATACAGATGAAAAATCAACCACCAAAGTAATAACCCAGGTTATGCAGATGTACATTTTCTGAGGAAGTATTCAGAAACAGAAACTTTTCACTGTATCCCAGTGCATGTGACAATAATAAATCAAATCAAACTATTGCCTGTGGTGATGGCCGCCGCAAACTCCATTTTGTAAACGACTTGTCTAGAAGGCCAGTGATCACAGTGATGCTTATAAAACATGTTGCAGCGATTTTCGGCCGTTTGCTAGACAGAGACAGAGACTCAGGGAAGGAAAACAGAGATTTGCTGAGGTATAGGGAACAAACTGAGTGAACGAAGCTATCATTCCATAAACTTAGAGCAAAGATTAATATATAAACACAGAATGAGTGACCACTAGGAAAGATAGTTGGCAGAATTCAGGAGCTCACAGGTACAGAATAAGATCCTGCACCCAAAAGGCAAAGTATTTTAGAGATGGGATCAGATTGAGGCAAGTATCCTGCAAGAGAAACAATAATAAATCAAATCAAATTTTAAAAAAAGTCAGAGTACTCTGGAAAGCAATAGATGCAGAAAGCTGCTTAAAGATGCAATTGTTATCTTCAAAAGCAGCACTGATGATTAATGAGGAATGACTTCTTCAGTGTCTGTGTTTTATTTGTTTCATTATCAGTGGGGAGAAGAATGCTTTAATATTCTTTGGAGGATGTAAGCGAATATCAATTACATAGTGTTATTCCCTGATTGCTAGAGCAGCGTTAACACTTAAGATGTGACACAGCCTTAAAATGAAACCTTCTGTTTAGACTCTTACTTTCCTTTTCTTCAATCTTCTCTCTCTCTCACTGAAGGCATAGTTCCACGGGCCTGATTATCCGCTTGTCCCTCGCTAAACTGGTCATTATTCTTGTCTAGGCCTTGATCGTGAGTGTCAGCAGGCTGCGCAACTGTTGAAGGGCTATCTATATACAAGCTCAATCCTGACTTCGCCTGCCATCTACGCGTCTATGCTTCATGCTGCCAGCAAGGGGGCTGCAGATTAGCTGCTAAGAGTGACAAACAGGGAAACCGGGCTGATCTCCGCCCTTCCCAACTTCAACTGGGACACCACATCCACTCCAGTGGAGAACAGCTAACTCGGAACTGACAGACTGGACAAACCAGGCAGTTATTACATTGAAATGGTTATTCGCAAGCTGTACTTCCTACAGATTTGTTTCAAAGTGCAAATACTACGTGCACAATTAGGTTCTCTGAAAGCTATGCTAAGTTGTCGTGGAACCACAGCTGCCACCTGGTGGAGAACAGTATAAATGGCAAAGAGCTGGAACAAGCCATAATATTTAGTACTCTCAGTGTACGACCAGGAAATATTTAAGAAGTTTAATTTTTTTTGCGAGAAATTTTGACAGAAATTTGTTTTTGATGTATTTTTGGTTTATTAAAAAATCAACTAATTCTCCAAATGAAGGGAAAAAAGATTTCGAAGTAAGCACTGTAAATGTCACTCTTTCCTCAGTTGGGAGTCATGTCAAGTATTAAAGTTGTCGGGTAAGTGCAGGTCATTAGAGAATCAGTATTCCTACAGTGCAGAAGAGGCCATTCAGCCCATTGAGTCTGCACCAGCTCTCTGGCCAAGTATCTTACCCAGGTCTCTCCCCCGTAACCCCCACACATTTCCCATGGCCAATCCATCTAACCTGCACACCTTTGGACATTAGGCAATTTAGCATGGTCGATGCATCTAACCAGCACGTCTTTCAGACTGCGGGAGGAAACCGGAGCACCTGAAGGAAACCCACGCAACTGTATTCCTTCTGACTCCAACTAGTGGACAGGTTCACCTGTATTCCTGTTGATCTTTATTGTGCTATGGTCCATTGATACCACTCTCAGTTAAATGTTGCTTTGTTGTAAAGGGCATTCACTCTCATTCAGATCTTTTGTCCACGTTTGGACCAAGATTATAACATGGTCAGGAGCTGAACGGCAGAATCTAAATTGAACATTGGTAAGCAGGTTATTGCTGGTAAGTTCCAGTTGATAGCACTGTCAACAACATTAATAAGTTACAAGATTGTAATATGCATTTCATGTTGCTACACTGTAATCAGAATATCAACAATTAAAATATACTCTGAATAATATCCTTGATTTTGCTGTCAGTGGTGAATGCATGATGTTGAATGCGCATTTGCCCATAAACTATTTACTATTAACTATAACTAAGGTGACATGGTAGCACAGTGGTTCGATTCCCGGCTCGGGTCACTGTCTGTGCGGAGTCTGCATGCTCTCCCCACGTCTGTGTGGGTTTCCTCCAGGTGCTCTGGTTTCCTCCCATAGTCCAAAAATGTGCAGGTTAGGTGGATTGGTTGCTAAATTGCCCCTTAGTGCCAGGGGGACTTGCTAGGGTAAATGCATGGGGTTATGGGGATATGGACTGGGCGGGATTGTTGTCAGTGCAGACTCGATGGGCCAAACGGCCTCCATCTGCACAATAGGGATTCTAAGGGATGGCACAGTGGCACTGCTGCCTCACAGCGCCAGGGACCCGGGTTCAATTCCAGCCTCGGGTGACTATCCGTGCAGAGACTGCACATTCTCTCCGTGTCTGCGTGTGTTTCCTCCAGGTGCTCCGGTTTCCTCCCACAGTCCAAAGGTGCGCTGGTTAGATGGATTGGCCATGCTAAATTGCCCCTTAGTGTCAGGGAGATTAGGAAGGTAAATATATGGGGGTTACTGGGATAGGACCTGGGTGGGATTATTGTTAGTGCAGATTCGATGGGCCAAATGGCCTCCTTCTAGACTGTAGATTCTATGAATGCCCGATCAAGCATCAGGAAGAGGGAGCACACTGAGGACCATCACCCTGCCCATGTTTCTGACCTGCAACCCCTCTTGTAATCACCACCTCATGATTCCCTTCCTTCCATCACTCCCCTTGACTTTGTGGGATGGTATAAAACAGGTGATGATGAATCAACAGCCGGATGTACATCTCCTGATTTTTATTTCCTTTGACTCCAATGAAGATTGAAGAGTCACTCTATCTCCAAATGAAGAATTTGGAAGGAAACCTGTAAATGATCTCGAGGCAGTGCAGTTATGCTTTCAGATGAGTTACTGGAGACTTCCTTCCGTAGGAAGGACAGGTAGACACACAAAGAAATCTCTGCATTTAATTTCAACAAGCAGCTTTTCATCTTTATGATCCATCTGTTTACAGTAGGAGTTGTTATGAGCAAAAAAATGTGCAGGTCCCAGATTCATTCTCCATTTCAACTGCATCCAGGGTGCTGGAAAAGCAATTCTACCGTGTGGGGTTTGGAACTCAGAATTTTCTATTTAGGATAGGTTTAAGAGACAAAAACAGTAAGGGAGAGAGAATAACGATATGAAAGAAATTGGGCACTTTTTCTCAAAGACGTTTGTTGCCAACTTTTCCCAAATTTGACTATCCAGGTATATTTCTTTAAGAGATAATAGCAGTACCTTTCATTGGTCGCACATCTTTAATCTAAAAGATGTCCAAAGGCCTTGGAATAATAAAGAATTCAAATCAAGTTTTTTTCTGTCGGGTATTTTATTAATTAAATTGTAAATCGCAATGTTAACTGCAACTGACCAGAAGTGACATTGCGCTAAAAAGAGAAAAATCAGAATATGTTGTTGAAATTGCATTGTACTTCTTAGCAGATTAAATTTTATTCACCGTGTTAACACCAGATGTGGAGGCCCTAATATTTGTTCCACAAATGTTACTTCAATGTGTCAAAAATTAAGCAATGTATCAAAGAGTAGCAAATTGTGTGTGTGTGTGTTTCTTTTAGTTTATTTATCCGTGTCGCAAGTAGGCTTACATTCGCCTGCAATGAGGTTACTGTGAAAATCCCCTCGTCGCCACACTCCGGCGCCTGTTCGGGTACACTGAGGGAGAATTTAGAATGGCCATGCACCTAACCAGCATGCATTTCAGACTGTGGGAGGAAACCGGAGCACCCGGAGGAAACCCACGCAGACACGGGGAGAACGTGCAGACTCCACACAGACTGTGACCCAAGCCGGGAATCGAACCGGGGTCCCTGACACTGTGAGGCAGCAGTGCTGACCACTGTGCAACAGTGTCGTCCGTGTGTGGTGTGTGTGTGGTGTGTGTGTGTGTTGAGCAATGTAGTGCAGGAAAAGTTTTTAAAAACCTTTCTTTTCTTTTTACAGGAAACTTCAAAGTTAGGTTTATCATGAGACTATATTGGAAATGTGCAGAGAAGATGAGATGTTTCCGGAAGCGCTCAACTATTCCAGTGCTGGCTCTCCTTGCAATTTGCCTACTTTGCCTGAATCTGTACATGGAAGAGGACAGATATATGATGGTAAGAAATACAAATGATGATGGCAACTTTTAACACTTAATTGCAGCAGTTTTGAATGAATATGTTCCTATATAAATTAATTATTTTAATTCCTTAATGCCCTTAACCACTGTGCTGGTTCAACAGCATAAATATTTCTTTTTCTTCATTTGAATTTGATTTATTATTGTCAAATGTATTAGGATACAGTGAAAAGTACTTTTTCTTGAGTGCTATACAGACAAAGCATACCGTTCATAGAGTACATAGGAGAGAAGGAAAGGAGAGGGTGCAGAATATAGTGCTACAGTCGTAGCTGGGATGTAGAGAAAGATCAGCTTAATATAAGGTCAGTCCATTCAAAAGTCTGATGGCAGCAGGGAAGAATCTGTTCTTGAGTCAGCTGGTACGTGATCTCAGACGTTTGCATCTTTTTCTGGACCGAAGAAGGTGGAAGAGAGAATGTCCGGGGTGGGTGGGGTCCTTGATTATGCTGGCTGCTTTTCCGAGGCAGCGGGAAGTGTAGACAGAGTCAATGGATGCGTGATGGACTGGGCTTCGTTCACAACCCTTTGCAGTTTCTTGAAACATATGTTAATCTTGACACAAATACGATCCGCATAATTTTAAGGAGAATTTATGGATCATTTTGATGCAAACTGGATCTTTAAAGAAAATCCATGGACAATCTGTTGGACATAACCTTAATCTTATTCAGCTGGAATCGGAGATCATAGAATCCCTGCAGTGCAGAAGGAGGCCATTTGGCCCATCGAGTCTGCACCGACTCTCCAATGGAGCACTTACCCAGGGCCTATCCCCATAACTCCACATATTTACCCCACTAATCCCCCTAACCTGCAGATCCTGGGACACTTAAGCATGGCCAATCCACCTAACCTGCACATCATTGGACTGTGGGAGGAAATCGGAGCACCCGGAGAAAACCCACGCAGCCATGAGGAGAATGTGCAAACTCCACACAGACAGTGTCTCAAGCCGGGAATTGAACCCGGGTCTCTGGTGCTGTGAGGCAGTAGTTCTAACCACTGACCACTGTACCACCGTGCTCCCCACGGGAGGTAATTCATAGAAAAAGAACATAGAACATGGAACAGTACAGCACAGAACAGGCCCTTCGGCCCACGATGTTGTGCCGAGCTTTATCTGAAACCAAGATCAAGCTATCCCACTCCCTATCATCCTGGTGTGCTCCATGTGCCTATCCAATAACCGCTTAAATGTTCCTAAAGTGTCTGACTCCACTATCACTGCAGGCAGTCCATTCCACACCCCAACCACTCTCTGCGTAAAGAAGCTACCTCTGATATCCTTCCTATATCTCCCACCACGAACCCTATAGTTATGCCCCCTTGTAATAGCTCCATCCACTCGAGGAAATAGTCTTTGAACGTTCACTCTATCTATCCTCTTCATCATTTTATAAACCTCTATTAAGTCTCCCCTCAGCCTCCTCCGCTCCAGAGAGAACAGCCCTAGCTCCCTCAACCTTTCCTCATGAGACCTACCCTCCAAACCAGGCAGCATCCTGGTAAATCTCCTCTGCACTCTTTCCAGCGCTTCCACATCCTTCTTATAGTGAGGTGACCAGAACTGCACACAATATTCCAAATGTGGTCTCACCAAGGTCCTGTACAGTTGTAGCATAACCCCATGGCTCTTAAACTCCAACCCCCTGTTAATAAAAGCTAACACACTAACACAGCTCTATCCACTTGAGTGGCAACCTTCAGAGATCTGTGGATATGGACCCCAAGATCTCTCTGTTCCTCCACAGTCTCCACCCTACCTTTGACCCTGTAATCCACATTTAAATTAGTCCTACCAAAATGAATCACCTCACATTTATCAGGGTTAAACTCCATTTGCCATTTTTCAGCCCAGCTTTGCATCCTATCTATGTCTCTTTGCAGCCTACAACAGCCCTCCACCTCATCCACTACTCCACCAATCTTGGTGTCATCGGCAAATTTACTGATCCACCCTTCAGCCCCCTCCTCTAAGTCATAAATAAAAATCACAAAGAGCAGAGGACCAAGCACTGATCCCTGTGGCACTCTGCTAGCAACCTGCCTCCAATCCGAAAATTTTCCATCCACCACCACCCTCTGTCTTCGATCAGACAGCCAGTTACCTATCCAATCGGCCAACTTTCCCTCTATCCCACACCTCCTCACTTTCATCATAAACCGACCATGGGGGACCTTATCAAACGCCTTACTAAAATCCATGTACATGACATCAACTGCCCTACCTTCAACAACACACTTAGTTACCTCCTCAAAAAATTCAATCAAATTTGTGAGGCACGACTTGCCCTTCACGAATCCGTGCTGACTATCCCGGATTAATCCGCATCTTTCTAAATGGTCGAAAATCCCATCCCTAAGGACCTTTTCCATCAATTTACCAACCACCGAAGTAAGACTAACCGGTCTATAATTACCAGGGTCATTTCTATTCCCTTTCTTAAACAGAGGAACAACATTCGCCATTCTCCAGTCCTCTGGCACCATCCCCGTGGACAGTGAGGACCCAAAGATCAAAGCCAAAGGCTCTGCAATCTCATCCCTTGCCTCCCAAAGAATCCTAGGATATATTTCCAGTGAATTAACAGTGGATTCCTTTCTCAGGTTTGCCCTCCAGCTACAAACTTGCCAACAAGAAGACAGTTCAGGCCTTGGATGCTTTTCTGACAATTGTATCATTCCAATTGATGCCAGATCCAAGGTTAATGCAGTGGTATGAAGTGTTCAGACTTGATGGTGGGTTGCATTTGACAGAAACTCTGCAAGTATTGCGGGCATATTTTGAGTAAGACAGCCCTTAGAAAATTGACTTAGAACACTGCTGCCTCACAGCACCGGGGACCAGGTTCAATTCCGGCCTCGGGTCACTAACTGTGTGGAGTTTGCACATTCTCCCCATGTCTGCGTGGGTTTCCTCCGGGTGCTCTGGTTTCCTCCCACAGTCCAGTGCTGTATGGGTTAAGTTGATTGTCCATGCTAAATTAACCCGAGTGTCAGGGGGATTAGCAGGGTAAATAGGAGAGGTTAGGGGAATAAGGCCTGGGTAGGATTGTGTTCAGTGCAGACTCGATGGGTGGAATGGCCTCTTTCTGCACTGTAGGAATTCTATGAGAAAACAATAAAGGATCTATAAGATAGAGGTTTTGATTATAGTGTAAAATATATGATAATCTTTATGTTTGCCATATCTTTTGCTCTGAAATTACAATTATTTTTCTTACTCTTCAGGAAGGAGAACGGAGACTGGCAAGAGAAATAACTTCACATCAACTTAACTCAGAAAGATATGTCCATTCGTTCAAAGATCTAACTAACTTTTCAGGAGCAATAAATGTCACCTACCGTTACCTTGCAGGTTTCCCTATACCTAGAAAAAGTGAGTTTGTTTCTATTATATACGTCATGTTTTTACTAAAAGTAATTTGAATCATCAAAACATATCCTTGTCTAAAACAATTAAAATAACCTGTGGTTTAGTGATAACCTCTTTCTAATGTTTTTGTGCAGAATATTTAACAATAGGACTGTCATCAGTGAAAAGAAAAAGAGGTAACTACCTACTAGAAACAATTAAATCTATTTTTGACCAATCCAGCTACGAAGAGCTGAATGAAATTGTAGTTATTGTACACTTAGCAGACTTTGACCTCTCATGGTGTGAAAGTGTTGTCCAAGATGTCTCCAGAAAATTTGCCCATCACATCATTTCTGGTCGATTGATGGTTATCCATACTCTAGAGGAGTATTACCCTAGTTTAGATGGCCTCAAAAGAAACTACAATGACCCGGAAGATCGTGTGAGATTTAGATCTAAACAGAATGTAGATTATGCTTTCCTACTTAATTTCTGTGCCAATTTGTCGGACTACTACGTAATGTTAGAAGATGACATTCACTGCTCTAAAAACTTCCTATCTGCCATTAAAAAAGTCATTACCTCAAGAAAAGGCTCCTATTGGGTGACATTAGAGTTTTCAAAGTTGGGATATATTGGAAAGCTTTACCATTCACATGACCTGCCACGACTGGCGCAATTTTTATTAATGTTTTATCAGGAGATGCCTTGCGACTGGTTGCTAATTCATTTCCAAGGACTGCTGGCCCAGAAGGATATCATACGATTCAAGCCTTCTTTGTTTCAACACATGGGATATTACTCTTCATTCAGAGGGACGGAAAATAAACTCAAGGATGATGATTTTGAGGAAGACTCCTTCGACATTCCTGACAATCCCCCCGCAACCCTTTACACCAACATGAATGTGTTTGAACACTACGACCCTAGTAAGGCATACAGCAACGTGGATGAGTACTTCTGGGGGAAATCTACATCTGCTGGAGATTACTTTGTTATCGTGCTCGACAAGCCTGCTAAGATCGACAAACTGAAGATTCAGACGGGGACTGACGATAGGCAGAATGATATTTTGCATCGCGGGGCATTAGAGGTTGGTCAAAATGTGCAAGCAGCGAAAAAAGGAAAGCAATGTTCTAGCTATACCAAACTAGGCGAGTTTCAACATGGAAGGATTGAGCTGAAGGATATTGGTCACAAGGTTGATTTTGACATTCACTGCATTCGGATACTGGTAACAGAAAACCAGAAGGAGTGGCTGATTATCAGAAGTATCAGCATTTGGACCAGTCCGCTATCCAGTTAGACCATCCAATGTTATCTCACGGGAGTCAATACAAAAGGTTTTGTAAACCTAAAAACAAAATCCAGGCAGCTGCTGAAAAATTGTCACACGTGTTATCAAAATCAATGTTTTGCTTTTTACGTTCTGAAATAAAAATTCTAAAAAAAGTTAATATGGAGGGAATTAGCAGTAGACTTGGACAACTGATCGGGAATATTATCAATGGAAGAGGGTAGAAAATGACTTTCATGATCTGAAGTAATCAGACTCCGTCAGGTCCAATATAGTTCTGAGCGTTTCACCTTAAGCAAATAGATTCATTGAAATTATGGCCGAAATTCTCCCATCTTGCCCGTCACAGAAATCGTAACAGGCGAGACAGAAAATTTGGCAGACCCATTTGGAGGTCTGGTTGAGCTCAGGTGGGAATTTCCAGTCTTCAGCCAGAGAACCCCACCCTATATTGTGGAATACCAGTGTACAAATATTTAACCTGTCCCTTTGGATTTTCTCTCTCAGCTACGATAGCAGAGAGATTTCCCAAATAAAATAAATTGTCGACTGCCCCTGTGAATGGAGAAAGAGGGAGGGATTTCAGATGAATTGGTCGGCAGTTAAATGCTTGTCTCCCACATTGTAAATTCAGGCCTATAAATCTTTTTCTTCGACCAACTTGTCCTACTACTTCAATTGTCCCTGAACACACTTACAAACATATTGGCAAAGCATTTGGTATAATTCAAGTTCTAAAAGAGAGCAAGCACATTTACTGCATCAGTGTAGCAAAACGTTTGTTTTCTTCAACTGTTCGAGCTTTGCTTTCAATGTAAAACAGGATGTCAGTCATATGAAGAATGAATATCAGATCTGAACCATCTTCTAAGTAGCCTCGTGTCTCGAATGAATTATAATACTTTATTCACAAAGTATCTTGCGAGCCAATTTCATAAATTAAAGATATTGTACATTTTCTTTCCTCTGTTCCCTCATGCAAACAATTTGATTACCCAAATAATTCCAAGGGACCAGAAACTTGACAAACAGTGTTCCATTGCATGTCATAGAATCCTATAGTGCAGGAGGAGGCCATTTGGCCCATCAAGTCTGCACTGACCACAGTCCCACCCAGGCCCTATCCCCATTTACCCTAGCTAGTCCCCCTGACACCAAAGGGCAATTTAGCATGGCCAATCCACCTAACCTGCACATCTTTGGACTGTGGGAGGAAACCAGAGCGCCTGGAGGAAACCCACGCAGACACGGGGAGAACATGCAAACTCCACATAGACAGTGACCCAAGCCGGGAATCGAACTCGGGTGCCTGGCGCTGTGAGACAGCAGTGCTAACCACTGTGCCACCCCCTTATGTCATCCCTTAAGGAAAACCTGCTGGAGTAAAAATGTCGTGACAAATTAAAATTACAGTCACAAAACATTTCTGAGCAAGAACCATTGTAAATGTGGGGCTTAATCCTCAAAATATTTCTGGTACAGATAGATTCCGGTTATCTTAAACGGAATAGCTAACTTTCAAATCACAATTCTATTAAGTCCGAGCTAAGAAACACTGGAGGCACCATCACATACTATGGGCCACTGATAGTGGGAACGATAGAGAGAAACAAACTTGCAAGGAAATCAGAGAGACGTACAAAACTACAGAGCATTTAAGTATCCAATTGTAAACTGGGATAGTAATAGTGAAAAGGACAGAGAGGGTAAAGAGGGAAGTTTTCTAGATCAGTATGTTTCTAGTCTAGTGAAAGAGATCTGGTTCTGGGGAATGAGACAGGCCAAATAGGTCAAGTGTCAGTCAGGGCACATTTAGGGAGCAGCGATTTTAGTATATGGAACAGGACAAGGAGAAATCCGGAGTCAAAGTTGTTCCAGCGGTTCAAGAAGGCAACTCACCACCACCTGCTCAAGGGTAACTAAGGATGGGCAATAAATGTGGGCCTAGCTAGCGATGCCCACTTACTGTAAATAAATTTCTTTTTGAGTTTCCGATTTATGCAATTTATAATTGTCTGCTGATGGCTGGCCTACCTAACTACAGGGACCACTTCAGAAGCAATTCACTGGTTATAAAGCACTGTGAGATATTGTGAGGGCTGGTTTAAATTCTATGTAAATGGAAAGTTATTTTTTTGTGTGTTACATTTCAACCAAAGGCCTCACCATCACCCAAAGCCTTGATCTTAACATGATATCTTTTGTCCAGGGCTGTAACTCTGCTAGCTGAAGGCAGGCTCGATAATCTGAGCAGGATAGTGCTTATAATTGCCCAGAGTGGATCAATAGCATTTAGTGAGATCAACAGATGGTTCCCTTCAGTTTCTTCACATCATTTTTTAGTTATAATTTCAGACTATCTGTAGAAAATCTGAACTGCAAATTACAAAATATTCATTCGAGTAATGTTTCTATTACGTTCCTATCAAAAAGGGAACAGGCTGCTTGTGTGTGTGTGTGTGGAATCCATTTCAGATATGACAGGATTATTCATAACACTTGTGCTTTTTGTTTGTGCTCACATTATTAGCAATCCACAAACTTCAAGCTAAGAGGGATGGAGGATCCGATTTTATTCTGACTTACCCAGTAGAGATTGGATGTTGGTTTGACATCCTTGCCGAATTTACTCTGGAATGAAGTTATTTACCTCTGTAATCAATCTTCCCCACAGCCAGGGCCAGCTTTGAACATTTGATAAGGTATCATTTCAGGCTATTACTAAGCTCCAGGCAGCTTCGGAGCTGCCGATGGGCTGTTTTTAAAAAAAAATAGGAACTGCAATGAAGCGCAGAAACAGAAGATAGGAGCAGGAGGAGGCCATTCGGCCCTTCGAGCCTGCTCCGCCATTCATTATCATCATGGCTGATCATCCAACTCAATAGCCTGATCCCGCCTTCCTCCCATATCCTTTGATCCCCTTCTCCTCAAGTGCTATATCGAACTACTTCATGAAAACATACAATGTTTTGTCCTCAAATATTTTCTGTGGTAGTGAATTCCACAAGCTGACCAGCCTCTGGGTGAAGAAATTTCTCCTCATCTCTGTCTTAAATGGTCTACCCTGTATCCTCAGACTGGTTCTGGACTCCCCCACCATCAGGAACATCCTTCGTGCATAAGAACATAAGAACATAAGAAATAGGAGCAGGAGTAGGCCATCTAGCCCCTCGAGCCTGCCCTGCCATTCAATAAGATCATGGCTGATCTGAAGTGGATCAGTTCCACTTACCCGCCTGATCCCTATAACCCCTAATTCCCTTACCGATCAGGAATCCATCTATCCGTGATTTAAACATATTCATCGAGGTAGTCTCCACCACTTCAGTGGGCAGAGAATTCCAGAGATTCACCACCCTCTGAGAGAAGAAGTTCCTCCTCAACTCTGTCCTAAACTGACCCCCCTTTATTTTGAGGCTGTGCCCTCTAGTTCTAGCTTCCTTTCTAAGTGGAAAAAATCTCTCCACCTCTACCCTATCCAGCCCCTTCATTATCTTATATGTCTCTATAAGATCCCCCCTCAGCCTTCTAAATTCCAATGAGTACAAACCCAATCTGCTCAGTCTCTCCTCATAATCATCACCTCTCATCTCTGGTATCAACCTGGTGAACCTTCTCTGCACTCCCTCCAAGGCCAATATATCCTTCCGCAAATAAGGGGACCAATACCGCACACAGTATTCCAGCTGCGGCCTCACCGCAGTATTCCAGCTGCGTGCATCTACCCTATCTAGTCCTGTTAGAATTTTATAGACTTCTACGAGATCCCCACTCATTTTTCTGAACTGGCCTGACAGATCCGACTTTCATTTGTAGCCAGTCTTTCAGGTCTGAAGCTCTGGCTACTCAATCTGGAAAAAGCAAGAACTGCATTTACAACAACCCACCGAACCCCCGAGCTCTATTGTTTTGTACATTGTGCTCCCATCTCCTGGGTCATGCTCAGTTACAGGACATCACTGCAGGAGTACTTTACAGTTAGTGTCCTGGGCTCAACCATCTTCAGATGCTTCCTCAATGACCTTCCCTACATCATAAGGTCAAAAGTGGGGATATTCAGTGCGAATAGTGTTCAGCACCATTCATAACTCTTTAGATACTGAAGCAGTCCATGTCCAAATGCAGCAAGTGCTGGACCATATCCAGACTTGGGCTGATAAATAGGCATGTAACATTCATGGCATACAAGTGCCAGGCAATGGCCATCTCCAACGAGAGAGAATCTAATCATCATCTCTTGACATTCTGTGGCATTGCCTTCACTGAATCCCCCACTTTCAACATCCTGAGGTTTACGATTAACAAGAAACTGAACTAGGCTAGCCTTAAAATGCTGTGGTTACAAGGACAGATCGGAGGCTGGGAATATTGTGGTGAGTAATTCACTTCCTGACCCCTGAAAGCCTATTCATCATTGACATGGCGCAAGCCAGAAGCATGATGGATTACTTTCCATTTGTCTGGATAAGTATGCAGCTTTTGCACTCAAAGTGCTCAACACCATCCAAGCAACCCACTTTGGCACATCATCAACTACCTTAAACATTCACTCCCTCAACCACTGACTCACAGTGGCAGCAGTGTGTACCATCTGCAAGATGTACTGCAGCAACTCACCCCAAGGGACCTTCCAAACCCACGATCTCTACCATCTAGAAAGACAAGAGCAGCAGATGCATCGAAACGCCACCACTGGCAAGCTCCCCTCAAGGGCACACACCATCCTGACTTGGAACTACATCACCGTTCCTTCACTGCCGCTGGGTGAAAATCCTAGAACACCCTCTCAGACAACACATGGACTGCAGTGATTTAAGAAGGCAGCTCACCACCACCTTCTCGAGGGCAATTAGGGATTGACAATAAATGTTGGCCTAGTCAGCGACACCCACATCTCTTGAAAGAATAAACAAACATTGACGTCAGATGAAAAAAACAGGTCCGAATCTGGAATGGATTGTCTGAGAGTGGGTTTCCTCCGGATGCTCCGGTTTCCTCCCACAGTCCGAAAGACCTGCTGGTTAGCTGTATTGGCCATGCTAAATTCTCCCTCAGTGTACCCGAACAAGCGCCGGAGTGTGGCAACCAGGGGATTGTCACAGTAACTTCATTGCAGTGTTAATGTAGGCTTACTTGTGACACTAATAAATTAACAAGAGAAATAAAAAATAAAAAGAGGCGTGTGGCAGATACAATCCTGGTTTTGAAAAATGGAATTGGATAATTATCTAAAGGGAAAACATTTTCCAGGCTCTGGGGAAATGGTGTTAGAGTGAGGCTAGATGGGTTGTTCTTGCAGTGAACCAGCATAGAGAGCCAGTACAGTGGGCCAAATATCTTCCTTCTGTGCTGTAACCATTCTATGTTTCTGTGAAATCATAAATGGACAAACTATTTATTGGAGATTTATGTTTTACAAATCAAATTTTTAAGTCCTGTTTTGAGACAAAACAATCTCATAAAGAGATTACTGCCAATTGGCGTTGAAGATAAGTGCCAAGCCCTATTACTTTCTACCCATGCAATTTTGGTTCAAAAATTCTTACAAGAACTTAGGGTACTGCCATGTATGAATGGGCCCATTTACTTGCACATTGACTGTATGATTCTTCCTGGTTGCCAGCGAGGATGACACCCTGATGTTGCAAGTGGATGTGTCTGAGACACAAAGCATTATTTGTACACCTATAACGTGCACCTCTAATTTGCACTCCTTGCTCCATGCTGAGGATGTTGCATTGAAAGTGATTCCAATTCAAAACAATGGGCATGCAAAAAGCCACCAATGTTATTTCAATGTAATGGGAATTAGTTGAAAGCATTTGTTTAATGATTCTCTAAGAGTTGTTGGTGTCAATATGAATGAACCAAACTATGCATTTGTTTAGCAATGTTAATTCCTTAGTATTGTGCAAAGTCATGAGGAATGTGAGTCTGTGTGTGACCATTCCATTTAAAGTTTACAAATGTGAAGGCAAATATCAGAAATTCCATCACAACAAACTGTCTTGAGTTTGCAAAACTGGATCCTGAATTTGCCCCTGATGCAGTAACGCAAATCTAAGTTTATTGGTGCAAAGGAGTTTTACACATGCTGATAGCAGATTTATTATTTAGTATATGGTCTGAATTTCCTCCTCCCTTTCTACTGCTAGCCAGCAGCATAAATTTGGGAAATTGTCAATCAATGTTGTTAAGACCCAGGCCAGAAACTCCAAGGAGTTTTATAAAGATAGACTGGAACCTAAAGTTTTACATTTGCATTGGCACAGGTGAGCATGAGGTGTATCACTCTAGGTATGATTTAAGTGACCCACCAGGAAGCTTTTATAAAAACAAAGTTTATTTAAGAATACAGTTAAAATATAACAAAAATAATTAGCATAATTTTTACCAATTACAAGAATCGAACATGATGCAGTATAAATCTTAACAGCTAGCTATCTATGGTGTTCCAAGTCAAACAACATCCCACAAATATACATCCTTTTCTAGATTTGGCACAAAAATCAAGTATGCTCATGTGATGCTGAGTTTTAACACCTGCTGTGAATTGACCCTTTGAATGGTGGATTAAATCTCTGAGGCTTCCCAGTCTTGGAACTTTACAAAAAGCCTCCGGAGAGACAGAGAGAGAAAGAGAGAGAGAGATACATTGCCTTCTTCCATCAGTTTCTAACAGCAACCAATCCAAAAGTAAAAACTTGGACTCTTCTGTGGAAAGAAGCTGTGCCCAGCCATCACCTGGCCTGTCAATCATCCCCAAAACAAACCCCAAACAGCAATCCCCCAAAGAACCATAAAACCCCAGCAAACTGCATTAGTCCGGAGTAAAAATAAACATGAGGTCATTTACACTGCCTCAGTAACTATATAGGACACCGATTGCAGACAAAACAGTGCCGACAACTTCCAGCAAAGGAACATGATCGAAGTATGTTTCTTCAAGGCACAGTATTGTCACAGCGTAGTTGCAGTATAATACTAAAGCAACAGGCTACAAGTATTTTCCCCTCCTGCCCCAGCAAATGGTAGAGCTTAGATGGGACCTCGTCTTCTCTTATGCAATCAATATTTCTGCAGTTGGCCTCTTGCCTTCACAAAGATATAAATGTCGATGTTGATATAAATTCATTTTTAGACAGATATTTCATACAATTGCACCCAAGGAGGAACAGGCACTTTCTATCTGCTCAGGCTAGACCCATCTTTAAAATGTGCATCTTTAAAATGCAAAAATAAAAGCAAAATACTGTGGATGCTGGAATCCGAAAGAAGAACAGAAAATGCTGGAAAATCTCAGCAGATCTGACAGCATCATAGAATAGAATCACTACAGCGCAGAAGGAGGCCATTCAGCCCATCGAGCCTGAACCGACAACAATCCCACCCTATTCCCATAACCTCACATATTTATCCTGCTAATCCCCCTGACACTAAAGGGCAATTTAGCATGGCCAATCAACCTAACCCGCACGTCTTTGGACTGTGGGAGGAAACTGGAGCACCCGGAGGAAACCCAAACAGAAATGGGGAGAAAGTGCAAACTCCACACAGACAGTGAGTGACCTGAGCCGGGAATCGAACCCGGGTCCCTGGTGCTGTGAGGCAGCAGTGCTAACCACTGTGCTACCGTGCCGCCCTGAGCTGACGAAGCTCTGACGAAGGGTCATCTAGACTCGAAACGTTGGCTTTAATTCTCTCCCCACAGATGCTGTCAGACCTGCTGAGATTTTTCCAGCATTTTCTGTCTTTAAAATGCAACTCATGTCACATGTTCTCATGTATGTCTATGAAAAATCACACACCTGCACCATGGTGCAGCCCTCATTTAACTGCACCAAACAAATAGTGCTAGTGCCAATAAATCAGGGGGGCGCGGAGATGGAGGGAGGCAGAAATTAAGCCCGAGAGGCTTTTTAATGATGTTTTGTAACAAAATACTACTTGTCTGTCTAGATTTGTAGTTTGATTTGTATTGTCTGGCACAATAATTTATTGTATAGCCATGGATGTATTTTATCCTGAAATTTTTGTAAGGAAAATGTCAACTGTTCTGCACTTTGTACAGTGATCCGCTTGTGAAGTGTTTTGATCTTTAAAAATGTTCAACTGTACATTTTCTTTTTCAGATCTCTGTTTTGAAATGGTTTGCAACAGCAAAATATAACCGCCTGCTGTTTCACAAATGATTACTCACATAGCTTCTTACTTACCAAGCAAGAGAAAGAATATATTAGTCTACGAATTAACATGTGAAGTGGTTGACAGAACCCAGTGCAGTGTCTCTCTCTCTCTGCAGCACGCAACAGAAACTGCCATGACTTTCTGACTCACCGGTTGTACAAAGCTGTGAATACAATTGTAATTACTAACGGGCCTATTCTGAAATTAAGACAAGAAGCTGTGGCTCAATGAAATCATAGGGCGCGATCTTACCGGCTCCACGCTCCCACTGCGGCGAGGTCGGAGAATTTGGCGCCCAGCCAAACCTCCGTTCACCGCAGCGGGATGGGAAAATCCTGCTGGCGTGAGTAGCCGTAACATTCCGGACATGGAATCACACAAAGCAGAAGGAACCCCATTCAGCCCACCACGCCTGCGATAGGTGTTTGAAGAGCTATCCAATTAACTGACCCCCCTACACATAAATTAGAGCTCTGATTTCTTTTTCCCTCTTCAAGTATTTATCCAATACCCATCTGACAGCACCATGGAAATTGCTGCCGCCATGCATTCAGGCAGTGAAGTCTGGACCATAAAGTAAAAATTATACCCTTCATTCCCCTGGCTTTGCAAATAAAGCTTTCAAAATCTTGCCACAATTGCCAAGAGTGCAAATATTGAAATATCATTACCAAGGGTTAATAGAAAATGCTGCATAAACTCAGCAGGTCTCGCAGCATATGTGGAGAGAGAAACAGAGTTAACGTTTTGAGCTGTTTCTGCAGTTCTGGAGAACACTTATTTCAGTCAAGATATACTGTTTAATCTACAGTGGCACTTCTTTTGGTCTTGGTTTCAATGGGAATGGTAACTAGATGTAATAAATAGAGGGCGACTCGACACATCTTTAACAACAAGGACTTTATTGCTAACAGAGTATTTATATACATGTACAACAAGGTAAGAATCATAGAATCCCTACAGTGCAGAAGGAGGCCATTCAACCCAATCGATCTGCACCGACTACAACCCCACCCAGGCCCTATTCCCCGTAACCCCACATATTTACCCTGCTGATCACCTGCCCCTAGGGTCAATTTCGCATGGCCAATCAACCGAACCCACACAACCTTGGATTGTGGGAGAAAACCAGAGCACCCTGAGGAAACCCACGCAGACACGGGGAGAATGTGCAAACTCCGCACAGACAGTGACCCGAGGCCGGAATTGAACCCGGGTCCCCAGCGCTGTGAGGCAGCCGTGCTAACCACTGTGCCATGTTGCCTCCCCTAAGATTAGTAAAACTAGACTACAAGTGCGACTGCTCTTGTGGACTCCCTGGGCGGAATTTTCCCAGCCTGCCTGTCATGTGAATCATAGCGGGTGGGGGGTGGCGAGCCATGCAAAGGTCTTTTAACCTCAGGTGGAGATTTTCGTCTTTGGGTGAGTGCAGTTGAAAAGTTCCACCCCCAGGCTCCTACTGCTGGTCCTTCCTCCACCCATAGTCCGCGCACTCCTGCCAATTGTCTCAGCTTCACTCCGGAGCGATCCATAGGGTGTGTAAATTTTTATCTACAAACCTATTCAACAAATACCAACAGTGAAATGTTCCATTATTTTATCCTTTTTGTTTCTCATTCCATTTTCAATATGAAATGGATTGTTGAAATGATCATAGAATCCCTTTACAGTGCAGAAGGAGGCCATTTGGCCCATTGAGTCTGCACCAACAACAATCCCACCCAGACCCGATCCCCGTAACCCCATACATTTACCCACTAATCCTTCTAACCTACACATCCCAGGACACTAAGGGGCAATTCAGCATGGCCAATCAACCTAACCCACGCATCCTTGGACCGATGAGAGGAAACTGGAACACCCGGAGGAAACTCACGCAAACACAGGGAGAATGTGCAAACTCCACACTGTGACCCAAGCCGGGAATCAAACCCGGGTCCCTAGAGCTGTGAGGAAGCAGTGCTAACCACTGTGCCACCGTGCTGCCCTCGTTATTGACTGTCTGAACATCTCAGTAGATTTGAGCTCAAGGTTGTAATCAGTCCTTGCTCCTAAATCATGTTACAATAACACTTGAAGGTATCTGCAAAGATATTTAGTGGAGATTTAGCGAATAAAGCCAGATTCACAAAATGCAAGACGCAAAAACAAAATTTGTTTAAAAAAAAAACTTCATCCTAATTATCATTTGGAAAGTTCGCTGAGATCATCAAGGGCTGTAAAACAAAGCTACGGAACAAATTGAAATTGCTGTGGTGACCTTATGTTTGTCAAAGAGAAAAATAGAATGCTCAAACAGCTCTTATATCCAGGCCTGCTGTGCTATTGTTCAGATGATCATTAGTCATAAGGCAGTCAAGCAGCAAGGTATCCCACAAGAGCACAGTCCATGGCAGGAAGGAGCTTGCATGATGGAATGTCTGGGAACACGGATTTCCAAGATTAAATCTATAAGCTCTTTGTACCTAACATGTAGATTTGTCGAACGTGTTCAATTGGAGTCTAAGTTCAGTGTTATTCTCCGAACTATCTGCTGGAGCATGCAGAGAGCTGCCATGTTTTTATCTCGTGTTTCGCGGATGTATTAAGTTGCACTGCATTACTGTGGCATTCCTTTTCCCTTACTTTGTTCGGCCCCCGTGACTCGCTGCCTGCCTCCGGACACTTGTCAAGTGCAGCGAGATTGATTTCAGCAGCAGAGGTCCCATGTGGTTGGTTCCTGACGGGTGCATTCTTCTCTTGTTTTGCAAATGACAGCGGTAATACCTTTGAACATTGCAACACCCTAACCATCTGCCCACTGCGTACAGTCGCATGAAGACTTGGCTGCCTCTCATTAGCTTCTTGTTGATGTTGCAGCTCATCCTTTGCCAGCTCCAAGTCAAAGTATTTGGAATGTCAGCGATAGTCAGAGTTACTGAAACCTGAGAAATAAGAAACTGCAGGATATCAGACGCGGTTCTGAGAGTTTTATGATTTTTGATACTAAAAATTATTTTTCATGTACAATCATATTTTATAACACTTAGAAAAGTCTGCAATGCTTTTATAAATTTTCTTTAATGACAGAAATATTATGGCAAAAATTTACAAAAGAAAGAAAAGCATTCTTTTGATCTTATATTTCAATATTAGGAAATTATGAAAAGGAAGGTCCTTGTTAGTTTTGGTATAAAAAGATTTGTGCCCATGTCATGCTCAAGACTGGAAGGCTTTAACATTGCACACATTGCAGTGGTTTATTTGCTCAGCCTCAGGCACTTTGGGGGTGATCTTATAGCCCGTTCATGCCACACACCCTCTGCAGCGAATTTGACAGCCAGCTAAATCTCCGTTCAATGCGGTGGGACGGGAAAATCCTGCCTTTGTGTCCAACTCCCAGACTGGTTCAAAGTGTTGACCTTTCATTTCACTCCTTCACTTCACTCCAACTCAGGGTCACGGGGAGTCGGAGCCTATCCCAACAGACACTGGGCGCTAAGCAGGATACACCCAGGATGGGATATTAGTCCATCACAGGGCACGCACACACACGCATTCACACACATACACGCACACACGCATTCACACACATACACGCACACATTCACACACAAACACACAGGTTCAGACATATTCACACGCACACATTCACACACACACATATTCACACATACACATATTCAGACACACACACATGTTCACACACTCGCACACACACATTCACAAACACACACACGCTCTCACACACACGTTCACACACTCGCGCACACACATTCACAAACACACACATGTTCACACACACACATTCACACTCACACACACACATTCACACTCACACACACACATTCACACTCACACACACACACATTCACATTCACACACACATTCACACTCACACACACACACATTCACATTCACACACACATTCACACTCACACACACACATTCACATTCACACACACACACATTCACACACACACACATTCACACTCACACACACACACACACACATTCACACTCACACACGCACACATTCACATTCACACACACACACATTCACACACACACGTTCACACACACACCCATTTACATACTCACACACATTCATGCACACACACATACACACACATTCACATTCACACACATACACACACACACACCTTCACACACACACATTTACACACACATGCACACACACATACATTCACACACACACATTCACACACACACGTTCACACACACACACACATTCACAAACACACACACACATTCAACCACACATACACTCACACACACACACACTCACACACACACACACACACACCCATTCACAAACACACGTTCACACACACATACATGCATACATGCACACAAACACACACATTCATACACACACATTCACACTCACACACACATTCACATTCACACACACACACACCTTCACACACACACACACATTTACACACACACATTCACACACTCACACATACCCATTCACACACTCGCACACAAACATTCGCACACACACATTCACACACAAACACACAGGTTCACAAACGCATTCACACACACACACACATATTCACACACACACACACATTCACAGACACACATGTTCACACACTCACACATTCACACACACACACGCATGCACACATTCACACACACACCCATTTACATACTCACACACACACATTCACGCACACATACATACACACACATTCACACTCACACACATTCACATTCACACTCACACACCTTCACACACACACATTCACACACTCACACACACCCATTCACACTCGCACACACACATTCACACACACGCATTTACACACACACACATTCACACACATGCGCACACACATACACACGCACACACACACAAACACACAGGTTCACACACACATTCACACACTCACACACACATTCATATTCACACACTCACACACACATATTCACATTCACACACACATTCACACACTCACACACACATTCATATTCACACACTCACACACACATATTCACATTCACACACACATTCACACACACACACATTCACACACATATTCACACACTCACACACACATTCACATTCACACACACACACATATTCACACACTCACACACACATTCACATTCACACACACACACATATTCACACACTCACACACACATTCACATTCACACACACACACATTCACACACACACATATTCACACACTCACACACACATTCACATTCACACACACACACATTCACACACACACACATTCACACACACACACATATTCACACACTCACACACACATTCACATTCACACACACACACATTCACACACTCACACATTCATATTCACAGACACACAAACATACACACACACACATTCACACACACACACACGTTCACACACTCGCACACACACACATTCACAAACACACACACGTTCACACACACATACACACGCATACACACACACACATTCACACATGCACATACATTGAGACACACATTCACACACACACACATGCAAGCATTCACACACACACGCACACACAGGCACACATTCACACATGCACACACTCATGCGCACACACACACATTTACACACACACACACGCACACACATGCACACATTCACACACACACGCACTCACACACACACACAAACACACAGGTTCACACACATTCACACACACACACACATTCACATTCACACACACACAAACATACACACACACACATTCACAAACACACGCACATGTTCACACACACATACACATGCGCACACACACACACATTCACACACACACACACACATACACACACATGCATTCACACACACATTCACACACGCATGCACACACACACGCATTCACACACTCACGCACACACACATTCACACACACACATTCACACAAACACACACACTCACACATATTCGCACACATACTCGCACACACACGCATACACATGCACACGCACACATTCACACACATACACACTGTTGCGAAGTTGGGTAGAGTAATAGGAGTTTGGGAGGTAGGAAGTTGGAGTTTGGTGTCTGTAAAATTGGAGAATTGTAGAATGCAGGGGAGGGGGCGGGAAGCTTTGCATGGTCCCATTAAAAGGTGGTGCTTTGTCTGTGCTTAGAGATTTAAAATGCAAGTACACAGAGAACCCAAACTGAAACATTAATATCAAAAGGCCAAGCAGCAGTCTTTACCAAGACAACAGGCTTTTGAATTTAGCCAATAAATTTGAATCAGGAACTTAGATACCAAAAACCTATTAAATTTATATCTGATGGTTTTGACAACCTAGGACCAATGCTATTGTGGGAACTATTGATATGTCATCATGAGTACAAAAGAAGGGGACAGTGGAACAAAGTGAGGAGAGCAACTGCCACCAGCCAGAGCTAACAGCTCTCAGCTCTCAAGGGAGAGAATCGCTGGCTCTCAGCTTCATTTATGTCTTAAGAGAAAGCACTATCTCTATAGCAAAGGTACCAAAAAAGAAAGAAGTTCCAGGCAGAAGAATCAACGGAGAAGGCCCACAATATTCCAGAAGACACAAAACCTGGTTGTAATTTAGAGAGTGACTAAATTCTATTTTGTTAATGAGTGGGAATTGTATTTATTTGAACAGCATATCTTGTTTTATTTGGGAATAGTTAATAGAAGGGATTTATTTGGTTTGTTGCTAGTTTAGTTAATTTGTTCACTGTTAGACAAATAAATTGTTACGTGTTGATTTTAGAGTGAGTGTCAGGGATTTATTTTGTATTTAACCACTCGACATTGCTGAAGAGCAGGTCACACCACTTCACACACACTTTTTACAGATTATAAGGCGAGGTACTCCTTTTTGGGTGTTTCGGTGTTAGTTCTCAGAGGGGAGATCAACCTCCGCTTTACCACACACACACACACATTCACACATACACACACACATGCATGCATGCACACATTCACACTCACACACACACACATGCATGCATGCACACGTTCACACATACACACATATACATGCACGCACACATTCACACTCACACACACACACATACATGCACACACAGACAAACTGAGGGGAAATTTACCATGGCCAATTCATCTAGCCTACACATCGTTGGACTGTGGGAGGAAACTGGAGCACCAGGCGAAAACTCACATAGAGGTAGCGATTCTTTGAACATTGTCACATACATACTCAAGAAAAACAAACAGGAATAGACCCTATGGTCCTTCAAGCCATTCAATGGCTCAATTCCAATATGCTGTCACGCTCCCCATATCCTTTGATTCTGAGACATCAAAAATCTATTGGTATCAGCATGGTGGCACAGTGGTTAGCACTGCTGCCTCACAGCGCCAGGGATCCGGGTTCAATTCTGGCTTTGGTTGACTGTGTGGAGTCTCCACGCTCTCCTCGTGTCTGCGTGATCTTCCACTGGGTGCTCCAGTTTTCTCCCACAGTCCAAAGATGTGCAGGGTAGGTGGTTTGGCCATGCTAAATTGCCCCTTAGTGACATGGGGATTAGCAGGGTAAATACATGGGGTTACCAGGGTAGGGTCTTGGTGGAATTGTTTTGAGTGCAGGCTCGATAGGCCGAATGGCTTCCTTGTCCACTGCACAGATTCCATGAATATACTCATTCATGCAGCATCCATAACCCTCCAGGAGGGTTCTAAAAATTCACAACCCTCTGAGTGAAGATATCTCAAGCTCAAATGATCAACCCCTTATCTTGAGTCTGTGCCCCCATGTTCCAGATACACCAGAGAGGGGGAACAAGCTCTTAATGCTACCATAGAATCATAGAATCCCCACAATGAAGAAGGAGGCCATTCAGACCATCAAGTCTGCACCAACAACAATCCCACCCAGATCCTATCCCCTTAACCCCACATATTTACCCTGCTAATCCCCTGACATGAGGATCAATTTAGCATGGCCAATCCACCTAACCCACACATCTTTATACTATCGGAGGAAACCGGAGCGCCCAGAGGAAACCCACGATGACACAGGGAGAATGTGCAAATTCCACACAGAAAGTGACCCAAGGCCAGAATTGAACCTCGGTCCCTGGCGCTGTGAGGCAGCAGTGCTAATCACTGTGCCACCATGCCACCCCAAGTCCCAATCAAGTCCCATCCCCCCACCCCCCTCCCCAGGGAAGTGCGGGACTGTCCCAATGGGTACGGGGGCACCCTTTAAAGTCCCTTCAGAATTGCCTATGACCCTCATTCTTCCAAACTCTGTAGAGTGTTGACCCAATTCACTCAGGCTTTCAGCATAGGACAAACTTCTTACTTCAGGAGTCAATCAAGTGAGCTTTCGCTATGCTGCCTCCAAGGCAGGTGTATCCTTTCATAATTATGGAAAACAAAACTGCTATTCCAGATGTGGCTTGAAATTTTCCATTCTCTGCACAGAGTGCTGGCTGAGGTGAGAAAACCGGCCTGCAGCTTGCCAGCTGCACAACTGGCTTTTCACTCCAGATGTTCAACACATTGTGCAGAAAAGGTCTGGAGACACGGCCCACACCATCACACTGGCACAGCGGGATCGGAAAACACCAGTCGCCAGGAACTCCCAGATCCGGGCGCCCTTTGAAAAGGGCAGCCCAGTCTCCCATAGGCAGCACAGGAGCGCTTGCCACTTGTGCAGGCAGACCCCTTCCCCCATGGACTTGGGGGACCATCCCCGCCATGGACAGGAGGACCTCCCACCCAACCCTTCCCATGGATATGGGGGACCACCCCCCACCATGGGCAGGAGGACCTCCCACCCCACCTTCCCCATGGACAGAGGGGACCATCCCCCGCCATGGACACGAGGACCTCCCACCCCCCCTTCCCATGTACCAGGGGGTCTGCCCCCATGGATACGGGTAAATCCTCCCAAAGGCATGGGGAACTACTGCATCACGGACACAGGGAGCCCTCCCTCCCCCTCCCGCAAAAGGGTACCCCAATCACCGATAGATAACATAAGAAGACCCGTCACATGCACAGGGAGACCCCCTTCCCCCCACAATCATGGTGGACACCCGAGTGGACATGGAAAACTGCCCC
The DNA here is from genome assembly GCF_964213995.1 of Mustelus asterias. Lineage (NCBI taxonomy): Eukaryota > Metazoa > Chordata > Chondrichthyes > Carcharhiniformes > Triakidae > Mustelus > Mustelus asterias. Next base: position 19,430,927 of record NC_135809.1, read on the forward strand.
CACCCCCCCGCATATGCACAAGATCAACCCTCACCCACACACACTCAAGAGGAACCCTCATATGCAAATGGGAAACCGCCCCCCCTGATCAATAAGGGGAACTTCCAATGGAGCCCCCCAGAGGGACTCCCCTGGCACTGCACCTGACACCTTTGCACCGCTCCAGTACTGCCTCTTGCCTCCAGGGCACTGTTGCTGGCACTCCCCTGTATGTGCCAGGGGGCAGTGCCAAGAGGAAGTACTGACAGCAGTGCCAAAGTACTGCCCAGCCATGTCCTGTCCCCCCGGAGGCTATAGTTACCTGTGTGCCCCAGCTGAGTTTCCTTCATCTGATTCCCGTTTTTAAAAAGCAGTGGTAAACTTCACCAACGTAACGACATGCCAGTGAGGGGCAATTCCAAATGTGGGGGGATGAAGTGGCGGGGAAACCCACTAGTTATATGTAAATGTATTGAAATGAGGTTCCTGAACTTCCTGGGTGGGAACCTTGTTACGTCACAGGCAGTAATGTACCATTATCATGAATGTTCTTGATGACCCTGAAATGTACCATCATCTTGAATGCTCTCGATGACCCTGAATGTTACAGTCACGTCACTGTCTTTTCCAAAGGGTGTAAGAGATGTACACATGCTTGTTCCTCACTGCCTTGCTACGCTGCCTCCTGTTATGTGTGACCTTTCTCTGTAAGAGAGAGGTAAATAGGTTGCAATGTGTGTTTGGGTGATGTGTCTGTCATAGCTGATAGCTGGAAGCATGTGGGATGTGGCCGTGTGACCAGCAACATTCCTCAATGTGTGAGGGTGAGGTGGAGTCTCTGAAAATTAGGCAGGAGCCCTGACTATTGATGGGTGTGTGTTGGGGATGTGGTGCATTGGGCTGCATGTGACGATGGTGGTGCGGGGGGAGTGGAGTAGGAGGTGTCACTAGGAAATGCATTCACTGTGACCTTGGCTACTTGTGTGAGGTCATTGAACATTTTCTGACACTGGGGTCGCCAAGTCATCAGGACAAGATTCCAGATGTTCAGCTCCATGGTCTCCTGCTTCCATTCATTTGACTTGAGCGACTCCTGGCTTGATGCAGAAACCCCACCTTTCCTCTCAACTTCCTGGACTAAGACCATCAGTGCCACAACATGGAATTCTTCCCTCTGGCCTGTTGTTCTATTAGTGGTCTTTGTCCTTTCCTCAACTAACAATTCCTCTGCTATTGCAGCCTGAATTTCCCTCCCTCTTTAAGAGGGACATACCTCCTTTAAGAAGTGTAGCCTAGCTATAAGCCGTGCTAGCCATGCAGGCACTTAGGTCAGCGAGCAACATGTTTCCTGCTGGGCTGCAGGCCAACATCATTGCGATGGGCAGGCAGCATCAAGTTTACATGTCACTTCCCCACATTAACTGGATGCGGAGTAATTCCTCATCACAATCCCGCCCTCACTAAGGGGCATCATCAAAATTTAAGCTTAAAATTCTGTCGCATGTGTCCAGGGGAATTTAAGGAGAGATGGAATATTACAGTCTCTCGCTCCTATAATTCATATTTGTGCAGAATCCCAGTTAACATATGGTACTTGAAGGAAAGGGAGGCTAGTGAGAGCCAGGAAGAACTTTGGCACGCCAGAGAAGCTCAGCATCATTGCAAGGGAATTATTCCCATATTAACCTGCCAGTTAAACATTGGCCACCAAGGGATTATCCAGTCCTCACAGACATGCACCCGCTGATTCAGTGATGGAGTTATACCACATGGAAGAAGAAAAAAGCATAACATAGTGTCTTTGACAGCTTGAGGACGTCCCACAGCACTTTAGAGCCCATGAAGTATGTTTTGCAGTGTAAGTCACTGTTGTAATGTAGGAAATATGGCAGCCATTTTGTGCTCACCAACCTCCTACAAACAACAGTATGAAAATAAGAACATAACATAAGAACATAAGGACATAAGAACTAGGGGCAGGAGTAGGCCATCTGGCCCCTCAAGCCTGCTCCGCCATTCAATAAGATGATGACTGATCTTTTCCTGGACTCAGCTCCACTTACCCACCCGCTCACCATAACCCTTAATTCCTTTACTGTTCAAAAATGTACCTATCCTTGCCTTAAAAACATTCAATGAGGGAGCCTCAACTGCTTCACTGGGCAGGGAATTCCACAGATTCACAACCCTTTGGTGAAAAAGTTCCTCCTCAACTCAGTCCTAAATTTGCTCCTCCTTATTTTGAGCCCATGCCCCCTAGTTCTAGTTTCACCTGCCAGTGGAAACAGTCTCCCTTCTATCTTATCTATTCCCTTCAGTATCATATGTTTCTATAAGATCTCCCCTCATTCTTCTGAATTCCAATGAGTATAGTCCCAGTCTACTCAGCCTCTCCTCTTAAGCCAACACTCCCAACTCCAGAATCAACCAAGTGAATCTCCTCTGCACCCCCTCCAGTGCCGGTATATCCTTCCTACCAGTATTATTAGTAATATCCAGTTACTCTGATTTTGTTATAGTTATTGAGAGATAAATATTTGCCAGGACACTAAGAGAAACTCCTCTGGTCTTCTTCAAAATAGTGCAATTCTCGTAATATCAACATTCAAAGCAGATCAGGCTTCAGTTCACTCTGCCAAATTCTGGAGATGAAAGGGTTGACGTATGAGGAGAGATTAAACAGTTTGGGCTCATACTCGCTGGAGTTGAGAAGAATGAGAGGGGATCTGATCGAGGTATATAAAATTTTAAAAGAGATTGATAGAATAAATGTAGACCAAATGTTTCTTCTTCTGGGGCAAACTAGAACAAGAGGTCACAGGCATACGTTGAGAGGCGGTAGATTTAAACCTGAGATGAGGAGGAACCACTTCTCGCAGAGGGGGGTGAATTTGTGGAACTCGCTGCCCCATAGCACGGTGGAGTCTGAATCGTTGAATGATTTCAAGAAGGAGATAGATATATTTCTAATTAAAAAACAGGATAAAGGGATATGGGGAACACGTGGGGAGGTGGATTTGAGACCACGGAGAGATGAGCCATAATCTGATTGAATGGCGGGGCAGGTTTGAAGCACTGAATTTGCCTACTTCTGTTCCGAATTCCTATGTTCCTATGTTCCTCAGTGGCACTTCTGACACTGCAGCACCCTTTCAATAAGCTACACTGGAATGTCAGCCCAGACGTTGTGTTCAAGTGTCTGGAATGGAACTTGAATCAACAACCTTGCAACTCAGAGGCAAGGCTGCAAACAGTTGATGCCTGTGAGGCGATAACCAAGTGGTATTATCACTAGAATATCAATCCAGAAACTCAGCTAATGTTCTGGGGACCCGGGTTCAAATCCTGCTGCGGCAGATGGTGGAATTTGAATTCAATAGAAATATATGTAATTAAGAATCTACTGATGACCATGAAACCATTGCTGATTGTTGGAAAAACCCATCTGATTCACTAACGTCCTTTCGGGAAGGAAATCTGTTGTCCTTACCTGGTCTGGTCCACATGTGACTCCAGAGTCACAGCTCAACTACCCTCTGAAATGGTCGAGCAAGCCATTCCAGTCAATAACAACTAGAGATGGGCAATAAATGCTGGCCAGCCAGCGACGCCCATGTCCCACGAATGAACTAAAAATAAAATGGAGCTTGCACCTGTCATCCCTCAATCCTTTGGGAGACACGGTGACAGTGACAGCATATTAACATATATTACCTCATGCAGTCTGCATCATCACTTGCAACAAATTATAATCCCCAACATTTGTTGAGATCTTGCAATTATCTGCCAGCATGACCGTGTGGTCGAGAGGTTAGGGTGATGGACTGCTAATCCATTGTGCTCTGCGCCCGTGTGTTCCCATCCTCATGGGTGATGCATTTTCTCTGTCTTCCTTTGGTCCAGTTATTGAGGATGAACTGGTGATCCCTATATAGGATGGCACAGTAGCACAGTGGTTAGAACTGCTGCCTCACAGCGCCAGAGACCCAGGTTTGATCCCTGGCTTGGGTCACTGGGTGGAATTTTACCACCACAGGAATTGGAGCGAGTAAGGGACGGACAATCAAAAGGTCCATTGACCTCGGGCGGGATTTTCTGGTTTTGGGATGAGCCAGACTGGAAAATCCCAGCCACTGCCTGTGCAGAGTCTGCACGTTCTCCCCGCGTCCGCATGGGTTTCCTCTGGGTGCTCCAGTTTCCTCCCACAGTCTAAAAGATGTGCTGCTTTGGGTGCATTGGCCATGCTGAATTCTCCCTCAGTGTACCCGAACAGACCCCGGAGTGTGGCGACTAGAGGGTTTTCATAGCAACTTCATTGCAGTATAAGTCTACTTGTGACACTAATAAATAAACTTTAAACAGTTAGACCATATTACTTCACTGTAAGTACCCACCACATTGCCTGCTGTGCTACCTTTATTTGTGTGGTGCTCTGTTACAGAACCTGCTTCTTCTCTATACAATCCCAGTGATGGTGTCAGTAGCTGGGCTTCTGTGAAATGTTCTCACACATGATGCACAACGCTCCAAGGTGGCTCTTGATTCAAGATGCTTCACTTGAGCAGGTGAAGGGAAAGCTCATTCCTGCAAATTTTCTGACACAGGAGGAGATATGGGAAAACTGGTGTGGATCTGACATAAAGGGAGGTAGCGCCATTATCCATTGCCAGGCCCTGCTCCCAGCCTTTGTCAATGTGTTTGTTGACTTATTGGTGAGCAGATTCCAAGGCATCTGAGAATCATAGAATCCCTACAATGCAAGAAGAGGCCATTCAGCCCACCGAGACTCCACCTTTTCTCTCCGACCGCGTGTCTTTCCCAGGCCCCCTCCCACACCCTATCCTCATAATTCCATGTATTTACCCTGCTATTCCTCCTGACTCTAAGGGGCAATTTAGCATGGCCAATCAACCTAACCCGCACATCTTTGGAGGAAACCGGAGCACCCAGAAGAAACCCACGCAGACACAGGGAGAATGTGCACAATCCATACAGACAGTCACCCGAGACTGGAATCAAACCCACGAACCTGGCGCTGTGAGGCAGCGGTGCTAACCACTGTGCCACTGTGCAGCTCCATATGACATATAAATTCCTGTTGATAATTTATGACATATAAATCCCTACTGATAACAGCTTCAATGATTTCCTTACCCTTCTGATGCAGTCAGAAAACTAGGTTCCCTTATATTTAAAAAGACTTGCATAATTTTCAGGTTTTCAGAATAAAAGGAATGTCCATTAATTATTAAAAAGTAGGTCTCTATCTAACCCTTTCAATAGAAGTCCTGAATGGTATTTATCTTGCAAAAACTTTGTAGAAAGTATTTTACAGAGTGTATATTTAGAATACTTATACAAAGTTTTAAAAACAAAATAATTGCGCATATTTACTGTTAAGTCATCACATGTCAGTATCACAATTTCCCATCACTATCTTGGCTAAAAGAATCAGACAATGACAGCTCAGCAATGTATCTATCCAGAGATGCACTGTGGCAATTGAATTTTTGAAAGATGTTGAGGCTTCCAAGTTATGCATTGATGTAGGTACACAAAGGCATGAAAGCGGAGCAGACTTGAGAGGCCAAGTGGCCTCCTCCTGCCATTTGTATGTTTGTAAAGGCCATCTTATTGATACGTTCATGGTGAAATGCATGATTTTATTTTCAATATTCTGGTTATGTTACAAGGCTTTCTCTGAGCTTATATTGTCGTCAGTTGGCAGAGCGAAAAAAAGTCAAAGAAAGTTCTTTTCCATGAAGTAATTTGAGGAATTGTATTGATTAAGATGTTTACTACAATATAACAATGGATAGATATTTATAATTGACTGATTTTTTTTACAGCAGTGGCGGCACGTATAGAAAATGTGACACTGATATAACAGTAAATATACATCATTGTTTTTCGAACTTTTTATTCTACATCTTATTCATCCTTAGGCAAAGATAACCATAGGTATCATCTGGGTCGGGTTCCGGTAGGTACGTCGGTGACCGCTGAGATCAATCTGAGCCCAGAAGGTTTTCCTGCAAACAGGACAGAATACTGCAGATGGTTGAGTTTTGGATAGTGGCGGCTCCAGATTTTCTCTCCTTCGCTACCGTTGATATGCACTTGCTTTGAAAGAAGGTTGCACTATTTCCTACACACCCATTATAAACCTATACAATGTTTTATAAAAAATATATATCACATATGACTTATTTTACAAGGGTCTACATGGTGTATACATTTGATTGGATGGATGAACAAATGGATGGACGGGCAGACAGATGGATATCTACTCTATAATAGGAGACCTGATAGAAGTCTATAAAATTTTGAGAGGCATAGAATCATAGGAACCCTCCAATGCAGAATGAGCCCATTTGGCCCAGCGAGTCTGCACCGACAACAATCCCACCCAGGCCTTATCCCCGTAACCCCACATAATTATCCCGCTAATCCCTCTAACCTATGCATCCTGGGACACTAAGGGGCAATTTAACATGGCCAATCAACCTAACCCGCACATCCTTTGGACTGTGGGGGGAAACCGAAGCACCCAGAGGAAATCCGTGCAGGCACGGGGAGAATGTGCAAACTCCACACAGACAGTGACCCAATCCAGGAATCGAACCCAGATCCCTGACGCTGTGAGGCAGCAGTGCGAACCACTGTGCCGCCGTGCCACCCATAGATAGGGTTGACAGAATCTTTTTCCCAAAGTTGAAATGTCTAATACTAGGGGGCATGCACTTAAGGTGAGAGGGGAAAAGTTCAAAGGGGATGTGAGGGGCAAGTTTTTTACGCAGAGAGTGGTAAATATCTGGAACGTGCTGCCAGGGGGGATGGTGGAGGCAGGTATGATAGGGACATTCAAGGGGCTTTTAGATAAGCACATGAATATGCAACGAATACAGGGATATGGATTAAGGGCATGCAGAAAGGATTAGTTTAATTCGGCACCATGTTTGGCACAACATCATGGGCCAAAGGGCCTATTCCTGTGTCATACTATTCTAAGTTTCACTTATGTTCGAGACATTCATTTTATTCAGAAAACCCTAAAATTATACAAAAGCTTTGTCAGCTTTATTTTTGATTAACTAATGTAATTAAATGGAAGTTATAATATAGAGTTTATACGTGTATTTTCAATAATATATTCAAAAATGTCAGTAGAATATACCACCACAATATTATATGCTGTCACAGTGTACAAGCCTCCTGTCCTTATTAAACAGTGCATCCAGAAAATTATTACACACTTTGCCTTCGGAGATACAAACACTTTTACAGATGCAGCATGAACTACATTTAAACCATCACACTTCGTAAATATTTCCTTCTCATTGATTTTCCGATCTGTTTGGTGTCAAATGGAATCATCTGTTACCAGTTCAGCAGCGAAAGGGAGAGCGGAAGCAAACGAGTGGGAGCGGCGTTGAGGTTAGATGGCTCATCAAGTCAAAGATAAATTGACTTCTAGCAGTAACAGGCTGGGTCTGGGGGTGCTCAACAAGAAGGCTACAGAAACTGGCACAAAACAGTACTTTCACCTCTCAAAACTTCCAACATCCAGTGGAAAAGACTCCAATCCCTGGAAGGCCTGTGAGAAAGTGAAGGAACTGTGCGACAGAAACCTGTGAGAAAAATGTGTTTTTTAAAATTCTTTCGTGGGACATGGGCATTGCTGACTGGCCAGCATTTACTGCCCTTCCCTAGTTGCCCTTGAACTGAGTGGCTCATTAGACCATTTCAGAGGGTAGTTGAGAGTCAACCACATTGCTGTGGCTCTGGAGTCACATGTAGGTCAGATCAGGTAAGGACGGCAGATTTCCTGCCCTAAAGGACATTAGTGAACCTGATAGGTTTTTCCGACAATCGACAATGTTTCATGGTCAGCAAAGAACAAAGAAAATTACAGCACAGGAACAGGCCCTTCAGCCCTCCAAGCCTGCACCGACCATGCTGCCTGACTTAACTAAAACCCCCTACCTTTCCAAGGACCATAACCCTCTATTCCCATCCTATTCATGTACCTGTCAAGACGCCCCTTAAAAGACACTACTGTATCCGCTTCCACTACCTCCCCTGGCAACAAGTTCCAGGCACCCACTTCTCTCTGTGTAAAAAATCTGCCTCATACATCTCCTTTAAACCTTGCCCCTCATACCTTAAACCTATGCCCCCCAGTAATTGACTCTTCCACCCTGGGAAAAAGCTTCTGACTATCCACTCTGTCCATGCCTCTCATAATCTTGTAGACTTCTATCAGGTCTCCCCTCAACCTCCATTGCTCCAGTGAGAACAAACCAAGTTTCTCCAACCTCTCCTAATAGCTAATGCCCTCCATACCAGGCAACATCCTGGTAAATCTTTTCTGTACCCTCGCCAAAGTCTCCACATTTGATACTTAATTCCAGATTTTTAAAATTGAATTCAAATTCCATCATCTGCCGTGGCGAGATTCGAACCCAGGTCCCCAGAATATTGGCTGGGTTTCTGTATTAATGGTCTAGCAATAATACCAGCAGGCCATCCCCTCCCTCTATTATACCAAGCTATCAAAGCCAAGGTTAATCATTGGACAGGAGCAAGTCTTGAATAGCCAGTCTTGTTACAGGCATACATGGCAATAATATTCCACTGAAGTCTTTCTGGCATGCTTTGCTCTTCCATTAATATATAAACACAATCCTATTGAACGGCCAACCAAATAATAATTTAGACGGTACTCAGTATCACAAATATTTGACCTGGCACTGAGTCTTTTACCAAGCGATATGCTAAAGCAATCATAGCATTTTCAAGAAAACTTGATGGCAAACCATTTGCTATTAGGGAAGGAAGACAGTCAGGAGAGACACATATGCGTTCAAGGATTTGTATTGGGATACATAATGACATGACTTATCATTCAGTTATGGGTTTTGTAGATGAAGAAGAAAGATTTGATGAAGTAGTTTTTTCATGAACTTTGGGCCTCTTTATATCTTTAAATTACACAATTAAGAATTGCCCTATGTATCACAGAATCACAGAATCCCTACAGAACAAAAGGAGGCCATTCAGCCCATTGAGTCTGCACTGACTCTCTGACAGAATACCTTACCCCAGGCTCTTTCCACCACCCTATCCCAGCAACTCTGCACGTTTATCATGGCTAATCCATCTAATCTATGCATCTTGGGACACTAAGGGGCAATTTAACATGGCCAATCCATCTAACCCGCACATCTTTGGACTGTGGGAGGAAACCAGAGCACGCAAAGGAAGCCCACGCAGACGTGGGGTGAATGTACAAATTCCACACAGACAGTGACCCAAGGCCAGAATTGAACCTGGGTCCCTGGCGCTGTGAGGCAGCAGTGCTAAGTGTGTCACCGTGCCATCCATGTCTCTTGCCCTCATGCTTCCAATTCATGCATTGTGATCCAAGGATAACTGAACTTTGCTCCTTGACCTTTAATGTAATTTTCATAAGTTCATAAGATATAGGAACAGAATTAGGCCACTTGGCCCATTGAGTCTGCTCCACCATTCGATCATGACTCACAGCGCCAGGGTCCCGGGTTCCCAGAGTCCCTTTGGAATCACTGTTTGAATTGGGATCCTTTAGCAGAACACAAGAGTTAGGAGCAGGAGTAGGTCATTCAGCCTCTCCAGCATGCTCTGCCATTCATGGCTGATCTGATTTTGGCCTCAAGTGCACTTTTCCATCTGTCCCCCATTGTCCTCAAATCCTCGTTGAAAAAAAAAATCTATCTCATTCAGCCTTGAACATATTCAATGATCAGGCCTTCACTGCTCTCCGTGGAAGGGAATTTCACAGGCTAATGACCCTCTGAGAGAAAAAGATTGCTTCTCATCTCAGATCATTCTTAGACATCTTCTGCTGATTTCGCTCTTACTCTCTTAAATGCCTTTTAGAAAGGAAAGATTTTCATTAATTTAGCATTTTTCACATTCTCAGGACGTTCCTAATTGCTTCCTGATCAATGAACTGCTTTCAAAACATAGCCTCTGTTGGAATGTTGGAAATGCCGCATCCAATTTGATGCAACAAGGTTCCATAGACAACACTGAAATAACTAACTAGATGATCTGTTGGCTGCGGTATAAATGTAAGCCAGAACACTGGGGGAACACTTCTCTTCTTCAAATAATGCCATTGAATTATTTTGCAGATTCCCTTGTGTACCAGAAGGGACAAATCCAAAATCCGTTTTGTTGGCTGGCAGAGCAATCTTCATGTTACACAACCTTATTATTGTTAAGATCCTAAGAAGTTGCTACTTGGACTTGCATATCACCACTTTAAATTGCTCACAAGGTTTGATTTCTCTGTTTTGGAAGATAATCCACATTCACTTCTATGGTTAGAAATGTCATAGCTGAGTTCCAATAATGACTCGTGTATGGTGTTATGGTGGCACAGTTCTGCCTCACAGCATCAGGGACCCGGGTTCAATTCCGGCCTTCGGTGACTGTGTGGAGTTTGCACATTCTCCACGTGTCTGCATGGGTTTCCTCCAGGTGCTCCGATTTCCTCCCACAGTCCAAAGGTGTCTCATAACACCAGGTTAAAGTCCAACAGGTTTATTTGGAGTCATGAGGTTTCGGAGTGCTGCTCCTTCATCAGGTGAGTGGGTCCAAAGATGAGCAGATTAGCTATGGTAAATACGTGAGGTTACGGGGTTAGGGCGGGGGATAAGGTGGGACATGGTTGGGCCTGGTTAAGTTGCTCTTCAAAAGGGTGGCATGGTGGCAACAGTTATGAGCACCACTGCCTCACAGCACCAGGGACGCCAGTTCAATTCCAGCCTCAGGTGACTGACTGTGTGGAGTTTGCACGTTCTCCCCATCCCTGCGTGATTTCCTCCAGGTGCTCCAGTTTCCTCCCACAGTCCAATAATGTGCAGGTTAGGTTGATTAGCCATACTAAATTTGCTCTTAGTGTCAGGGAGATTAGCAGGGCAAGAAACATAGAACATAGAAAAACTACAGCACAAAATAGGCCCTTCAGCCCCACAAGTTGTGCTGAACATATCCCTACCTTTTAGGCCTACCTATAACCCTCCATCCTATTAAGTCTCATGTACTCATCCAGGAGTCTCTTAAAAGACCCTATTGAGTTTGCCTCCACCACCACTGACGGCATTCGATTCCACTCGCCCACCACCCACTGTGTGAAAAACTTCCCCCTAACATTTCCCTGTACCTACCTCCCAGCACCTTAAACCTGTGTCCTCTCGTAGCAGCCATTTCCACCCTGGGAAAAAGCCTCTGAGTGTCCACCCAATCTATGCCTCTCAACATCTTATATACCTCTATTAGGTCTCCTCTCATCCTACGTCTCTCCAAAGAGAAAAGACCGAACTCCCTCAGCCCATCCTCATAAGGCATGCCACTCAATCCGGGCAACATCCTTGTAAATCTCCTCTGCACCCTTTCAATCTTTTCCACATCCTTCCTGTAATGAGGCGACCAGAACTGAGCACAGTACTCCAAGAGGGGTCTGACGAGGGTCTTATATAGCTGCATCATTGTCCCCGGATTCCTAAACTCAATCCCTCGGTTGATAAAGGCCAGCACACCATATGCCTTCTTAACCACTTCCTCCACCTGCGGGGCCGATTTTAGAGTCCTATGGACCCGGACCCCAAGGTCCTTCTGATCCTCTACAGTACTAAGAGTCTTTCCCTTTATATTGTACTCCTTCATCCCATTTGACCTGCCAAAATGGACCACTATGCATTTACCTGGGTTGAAGTCCATCTGCCACTTCTCCGCCCAGTCTTGCATCCTATCTATGTCCCTCTGTAACTTCTGACATCCCTCCAGACTATCCACAACCCCACCAACCTTCGTGTCGTCGGCAAACTTACCAACCCATCCCTCCACTTCCTCATCCAAGTCATTTATGAAAATGACAAACAGCAAGGGTCCCAGAACAGATCCCTGGGGCACATCACTGGTGACCGACCTCCATTTAGAAAAAGACCCATCTATACCCACTCTCTGCCTCCTTTGGACAAGCCAGTTCTGGATCCACAGGGCAGCAGCCCCTTGGATCCCATGCCCTCTCACTTTTTCTAGAAGCCTTGCAGGGGGACCTTATCGAACGCCTTGCTAAAATCCATATAAACCACATCTACCGCTTTCACTTCGTCAATGTGTTTAGTCACATTTTCGAAGAACTCCACCAGGCTCGTAAGGCACGATCTGCCTTTGACAAAGCCATGCTGAGTATTCTTGAGCATACTAAACCTCTCTAAATGCTCATAAATCTTGTCCCTCAGGATCTTCTCCATCAGCTTACCAACCACTGAGGTTAGATTCACCGGTCGATAATTTCCTGGGCTATCCCTATTCCCCTTCTTGATAATAGGAACCACATGTGCAATCCTCCAATCCTCCGGCACCTCTCCTGTCTCCATTGACGACGCAAAGATCATCGCCAGAGGCTCTGCAATCTCTTCCCTCGCCTCCCACAGTAACCTGGGGTACATCCCATCCGGACCCGGCGACTTATCTATCTTGATGCCATTCAAAGATTCCAGCACAACATCTTTGTTAAAGTCCACATACTCAATCTTTTCAGTCCACCGCAAGCCCGCAGTACATCCACCCAGGTCCTTCTCCTCTGTGAAAACCGAGGCAAAATACTCAGTAAGCACCTCTGCCATTTCTACTGGTTCCGTACAGATTTTCCCGCCTTCACCTTTTATAGGCCCTATTCCTTCACGTCTCATCCTTTTACTCTTCACATATTTATAGAACGCCTTAGGGTTTTCCTTAATCCTACCTGCCAAGGCCTCCTCGTGACCCCTTCTGGCTCTCCTAATTTCCTTCTTTAGTCCCTTCCTACAAGCCGTATACTCATCTAGATCCCTATCTTTGCCAAGTTCTCTGAACCTTTTGTATGCTTTCCTTTCCTTCTCGACTAGGTCCCGCACAGCTTTCGTGCACCACGGTTCCTTTAACCTACCAACTCCTCCCTGTCTGCTCGGAACGTTGTCCTGTAGAACTCTGGACAGACATTCCTTGAAAAACTGCCACCTCTCTTCAGTACATTTCCCCAAGAATACCTCCTTCCAATTTACTCTTCTAATTTGCTGCCTTATGTCTTCATATTTCCCCTTACTCCATATAAACGCTTTCCTAGCTTGCCTGATCCTCTCTTTTTCAAATGCAAGCATAAAGGAGATAGAGTTATGATCGCTATCCCCAAGATGCTCTCCCACTGAGAGATCTGACACCTGTCCAGGTTCATTGGTCAGTATCAGATCAGGTACAGCCTCTCCTCTTGTAGGCTTGTCCACGTGCTGTGTCAGGAAACCCTCCTGAACACACCTAATGAACTCCTCCCCATCCAATCCCCTTACCCTCGGGATATTCCAATCTATGTTTGGGAAATTAAAGTCTCCCATCACAACAACTCTGCTATTACTGTGGCTTTTGCTACCAAATAAACCTGTTGGACTTTAACCTGGTGTTGTTAAACTTCTTACTGTGATTACTGCATCTCTCCAGGATCTGCTTCCCTATCTGCTCCTCCACCTCCCTGTTACTATTGGGCGGCCTATAGAAAACTCCCAGCAAAGTGATCGACCCCTTCCCACTCCGAACTTCCACCCACAGAGACTCTGTAGACAATCCCTCCACAGCATACACCTTATCTACAGCTGTGACACTATCCCTGATCAGCAGTGCCACTCCACCCCCTCCTGAACGTGCAGACTCCGCACAGACAATGACCCAAGTCGGGAATTGAACCCGGGTCCTTGGTACTGTGAGGCAGCAGTGCTAATCCCTGTGCTCCCATGCTGGATTAGTCATAGTTATAGGATCTCCTTATGCATCGCTTCCCTGATGTGATTAGAGAAATTGCAGCACAGGTTTGAAAATGCAATGATTTTTGTTTTGGATAAGTAAATGCTGTTACGGTGGGGAGGACCTGGGTGGGATTGTTCTCGATATAGGCTCAATGGACTGAATGGCCTCCTTCTGCACTGCAGGGATTCTATGATTCCCTGGCTGATATCAGTGACAGATAAGGGATTGGACCTCTTCTGGTCATTTTGACATATTGGCACTGCATGATGCGCATTTGTTGACTGAACCATTGTGTTGACTCATTCATTAGTATTTACAGACATGACCATAAACAGTCCTCCACTGGCTCATTTCTCAAAAGTCTAAGATTTTTCTCGGAGGTCAATCTTCAGTTTATACTTTCCACAACTGTTATTTTCTTTCTCATTTGGAATTGAGTGCCCTTATTTGAAGTCTGTTAAAAATACCCCATGCTGATTTTAATCATAGAATCTCCTGCACTTTAATAAATCTGAGTGATTATTTGCCTGGCTGAATTCATTTTAATCTAAAACAATGGCATTCATCCTCTAAACATTACGAGTGTATCAACAATTGATCCCATTATAGCCTTTCACCTCAAATTTTCCTCAGTATTTATATTAGTTTCCTGATTTTCTCACTTCAACACTTTATCACTGAAATTATTCACATAATTTTAATGATCAGAATGCCACACAAATATTAACTCTACAGAAGAAAATAAAATTTATCCTAGAAAGTGCTCTTAACCACTTATGTTTCCCAGAGGGCCCTAATTACACTTTCATTAAATACAGCAGTTACCACACAACAGCAAATATCCAATTCTGACTGCTGAACACCATTTTTATTTATTAGTGTCACAAGTAGGTTTACATTAACACTGCAATGAAGTCACCACACTCCGGCGTCTGTTCGGGTACACTGAGGGAGAATTTAACATTGGGCGGCACACTTAACCAGCGTTTGATTCCCAGCTTGGGTCATTGTGTGGAGTTTGCACAGTCTCCCCATATCTGCGTGGGTTTCCTCCAGCTGCTCTGGTTTTCTTCCACAGTCCAAAGATGTGTGGTTTGGCCATGATAAATTGCCCCTTAGTGTCGGGGACTAACTAGGGTAAATGCATGGGGTTATGGGGATAGGGCCTGGGTGGGATTGTGATCGGTGCAGACTCGATGGGCCGAATGGTCTTCTTCTGCACTGTGGGATTCTATGAATATATGGCCAATGCACCTAAGCAGCTGCTCTTTCAGACTGTGGGGGGAAACCGGAGCACCTGGAAGAAACCCATGCAGACATGGGGTGAACGTGCAGGCTCCACACAGACAATGACCCAAGTCGGGAATTGAACCCGGGTCCTTGGCGCTGTGAGGCAGCAGTGCTAATCCCTGTGCTACCATGCTGGATTAATCATAGTCATAGGATCTCCTTATGCATCGTTTTCCTGACATGATGAGAGAAATTGCAGCACAGGTTTGAAAATGCAATGATTTTTGTTTTGGATAAGTAAATGCTGGAATGATATTTGTGGGTTTGCTGCTAACAAGAGTTTATTACAGCACTTTAATGGGATGGAAGTCATGTGGTACTTTAGATAGATAGTCACAGATTCATCATTAATGATATAGATTCACAAGCAAAGGAAAATGCGGAAAGTTCCCTGCTAGATTACAGATCTGGCCTCCAACCAAATGAAACATCTTGAGAATGTCTGCAATTACTGAACTCTAATTGACATTTTAATTATAAGGGTCTATCAGTCCCCAGAGGGAGATTAAGCATTTCACGACCAAAGGAATCAGCTTTCAATGATGTGCCAGAGTCCTTCTGGACTAAACAATGAAAGACCCTTCAAATTTCCATTATAAATTATGACTTTATTATAATAGGAGTGTTTGCAAACTAGAATGTTATACATCCTCACTTCAAGTAGTTTTACAATATTTGTTAATGAAACATAAAAGGGGTGATTAATGACATACATAAATAAAAATGAGGAACAGATGAGATATTAAACACATGCTATGATCTATATACATGAATTAACCTTTTCAGCTATGAATGCACAGACACACTGCCACATGTCCTCTTTTTTTTCAAGTTTGCCTTTATCTAAAGCATATCAATTAAAAATATTACACAATGGAGTTCATTGAGGAAAATTGTTTTAACTTGTCCTCTTACTTCGGTATAGGCACATAGTTAATGGTTACTGCAAAGGTTTTTTTATTGGTACCTTTTGGTACTTTATTTCTGATCAAAAAAATCAATTCAAATTAAGTCCAATCATGGTCCCCACATAAAGGATAAACAAGATCCAAGCTGACAGGATGAGGTATTACACACCACTATCCCGCCACCCCCACCCCACCCCCGCATTTTACCTAATGCTTCATGTTCATACAATCCTACAGTGCAGAAGGAGACCATTCGGCCCATCGAATCTACACTGACCACAGTCCCACCCAGGCCCTATCCCCATATCACCATACATTTACCCTAGCTAGTCCCCCTGGCACTAAGGGGCAATTTAGCATGGCCAATCCACCTCACCCGCACATCTTTGGTGCGTGGGAGGAAACCGGATCACCCGGAGAAACCCACGCAGACACGGGGAGAATGTGCAGACTCCGCACAGACAGTGACCCAAGCCGGGAATCGAACCCGGGTCCCTGACGCTGTGAGACAGCAGTGCTAACCATTGCGTCACTGTGCCGCCCTGTTAACCAAAAGGTAGAGGTGGCTTTAAAAAATTGCATCAGGTAAAGCCTCAGTTTAACCTCATCGGCTACCCTGATCCTTTGCTCTAGCTTGGGGAAACCACGATCGCAGGTGTCAGCACACCCCCAGGGTAATGGGCTAGCCATCCCCTGCCTAATCATGGTTTCGCCCCTGCCAGCAGTTAGTGTCATACACTTGAAATTGACCACAACAGTCTGGCAGTGCTGCCAATGCACCAAATATTTCAGTAGACTTTCCAATCAGTCATTTCTGTATATCAGCCCATCAAAGTCCTCAGCTGACTCCTCTGCAGCAGATCTTGTGAGTGATCTCACCCTGCAATGAGCTACATTGTCTCTCTCATAGCTGCAGGTCACTCATATCCAGTGTCTCACCAGATGTGGCTCCCACCTCTATTGTACACATAGCATCAATACCTGAGCCAGCAGCAGCAAATCTGAGACTCAGTATCCCTTCTTCATCAGTGCCATCCCACTCTGCCACCTCTTACTCTTCCACCACTGCCCGACTAGATGGCAGTTCTTGAATTACTGAAAGGACAAAGGCACAAGGGTAGGGCTGTGGCGAAGAGAGGTTCAGGAGTTGGGGAGCAATGAGGGATAGGCACTTACACCAACTGATGCTTGTAAATCGGAGGAGATTGTGGGATAAGCAGGATGTGGGATATGAAGAAGAGCACATGGTATGAACATGCCATCATCTTCAATGGTTTCAGCCCCACCACTTACAATGGCTTCAGTCAGGACCACTCCAATGATGGTGAGCACCGTTTTACCCCCTCTCTGCAAGTAATGACATGCAACCAGTATCTAACTCCCACCAGATGTGTGCTGCTGCCTGCAGCTGTGCTCCACCTTAATCAGCAAGAGAAATGGACGCTTGTCAGTGACTGTGGAACATAACATGTATGGAGGATATGGCAGTCATGGCTGAACAGCTCTTAATGTGTAAAATGTGGTTGTGAGGCTTGCATTGTGAGGGTTAGGTGAAGCAGTGAGTTGCAGTCATGACTCGTGATCGTTTGGTAGGTGTGTGATGGACATTTGGTGAATTGAGCAATGTCTGAGGCGAGTGCTTCAGTTGGTAGGATATGATATTTGAAGATGCATTCACTGACTTTGACCATTTGTGTTAGGTATTGAACTCCTTGTGGCATTGCATCGGGGTCCTGGGGCTAAACTTCTGACATTGACTGCAACTGCTTCCTGATCCCATTTCCTTTTTCAATCTCTCTAGAGGGCCTCTGGCCCCCTGTACTCAGAAGACATCCCTCCTCTACAGCATGAGTTTCCTCTGGGTGCTCCGGTTTCCTCCCACAGTAGAAAGATGTGCGAGTTAGGTGGATTGACCATGATAAATTGTCCATTAGTGTCAGGGGGATTAGGAGAGTAAATATATGGGGCTACAGGGATAGGGCCTGGGAGGGATTGTTTTTGGTGCAGGCTCGACGGGCCAAATGGCCTCCTTCTGCACTGTAGGGATTCTATGATCTCCTATGCTACAATGTCCAGTCCAGGTAACCTTGGACCCTGCTCTCTCCCCTGTGGTACCATTGTCTTTCCTCTTGTAGGTCAGAACTCTTCCCAAATTACAACAGTTATCCCAGACAGAATGGATCTCCCCTTTAAGAAAAATACATCCTGGCTTTAATCATTGCAGGCTCTCTTTAGATGGTTTGAGTGTCAAACAAATTGAACCACCTTGAAAGAGGTGCAGGCTCTCGTTTCCTTAGACTATTAGCTCTTGCCTTTAGGATTTTATGAAGGGCAACCTTACACAAGCACTGGGTTTGGGGTTCAATCACAAATGTTTTTATTACAAAACAAAAACTCCTAGTGCCCTAATACAGAACTCTAAATTAATGTAATGTTGCCACAAAACACTCCAAACCATGACTTATTAATAAAATAATTTAATTATTAAAAATAATAATAATTAATAATTTGGGGCGGCACGGTGGGATAGTGGTTAGCACTGCTGCCTCACAGCGCCAGGGACCCAGGTTCAATTCTGGCCTCGGATGACTGTGTGCAGTTTGCACATTCTCCCGTTGCCTGCACTGAGCCACCCTGTCGCCCCATAAATATTTATGTTACCATATGAGTGAAAGTAGCAATCTGAAAATGTATTCAAACTTCTTAACTTTCAGCAATAAAACACAAAACCGGCATGTTCATCGGCCTGGAGGCCGCCTTACAGTGCCAGGGACCCAGGTTCAGTTCTTGGCTTGGGTCACTGTCTGTGTGGAGTTTGTCCGTGTCAGCGTGGGTTTTCTCTGCGTGCTCTGGTTTCCTCCCACAATCCAAAGATGCGCGAGTTAGGTGAATTGGTCATGCTAAATTCTCCCTCAGTGTGCCAGAACAGGTGCCGGAATGCAGCGACTGGGGGATTTTCACAGTAGCTTCATTGCGGTGTAAATGTAAACCTACTTGTGACTAATAATAAATAAGAACATAAGAACATAAGAAATAGGAGCAGGAGTAGGCCATCTAGCCTCTCGAGCCTGCCCCGCCATTCAATAAGATCATGGCTGATCTGACGTGGATCAGTACCACTTACCCGCCTGATCCCCATAACCCTTAATTCCCTTACCGATCAGGAATCCACCACCTCAGTGGGCAGAGAATTCCAGAGATTCACCACCCTCTGGGAGAAGAAGTTCCTCCTCAACTCTGTCTTAAACCGACCCCCCTTTATTTTGAGGCTGTGTCCTCTAGTTTTAACTTCCTTACTAAGTGGAAAGAATCTCTCCGCCTCCACCCTATCCAGCCCCCGCATTATCTTATAAGTCTCCATAAGATCCCCCCTCATCCTTCTAAACTCCAACGAGTACAAACCCAATCTCCTCAGCCTCTCCTCATAATCCAAACCCCTCATCTCCGGTATCAACCTGGTGAACCTTCTCTGCACTCCCTCCAATGCCAATATATCCTTCCTCATATAAGGGGACCAATACTGCATACAGTATTCCAGCTGCGGCCTCACCAATGCCCTGTCCAGGTGCATCAAGACATCCCTGCTTTTATATTCTATCCCCCTCGCAATATAGGCCAACATCCCATTTGCCTTCTTGATCACCTGTTGTACCTGCAGACTGGGCTTTATATATAATAAACTTTACTGAATGTAAAACATTTTCTTCTGAAATATCTGCTAATGGCTGTAGTTTATGATCAAGCAAGTTTGATGTGATGTTATCCAGCCTCAGGCGCTTGACTTGCACTCTACCTATTCTGCAAATAATATTACACTACCGACATAAGCAACATGTATTGCAGATTTTTCAGGGTAAAAACTCTGGGAAGTGCAAGTTGAGCGTTGAGAAGATATCTGCAGAACACAAACATCTGTAACAACTGCAAAACAAATGAGGAACTTTCAATGCACACAGCATTTTAATGGAAGTTTATTAATATCTGCAGACAATGCATCTGACACAGTTAAAGGAGGATCTGTTGTGTACAATTTGATGACAACAAATCTATGACAAAATAATCATAAATCCAAGACATATTAATCATAAAGAATGGCAAATGTGAACTGAGAGGAATGTCATGCAGAAAATTTCAATATTCAATTTAAACATGTGACCTTTAATCAAAAGAGATTTACACCTTTAATTACACAAGGTTTACTCACGATCAAATGTACCGAGTTCAAGCCAACTACACTTTCACAAGTTTAAGGAAGGCGTAGAGCCGCAATGTCCTGCTTCTGAGGTCCCAATGCTGGGAGCGCATGTTGACAAATTGGACACCCACAGCCTGTTCTTTTACACATTTTTCATTCCAAAGGTTAAAGACTGCGTGCTGGGAAAGCTCAATTATCCAACATGCGCCCTGGGGGGTGCTGAAACACAGAATCTCCCCCAGCCAAGCAAAGTTTCTGTCTCCTCCCTTAAGACAAATAGGATTCATCAAAACGTACAAATCATCTTTCGAAACGTTGACAAATTCTGGTCTCAATTAAATAAGGTGCTTTTAGATTTGTGGATCTTTCATGCTCTTAATAATAATGAGAGGAAGTATCAAATCAGTTAAACAGGAAATGAAATTATTCACGATAATAATATGCGTCCGGGTAACCAGTGAAGATCACATGTTTGCCTGAAAATTTATACCTGTATCAAATATTAATTCATGAAGAAGACAGAATTCCGTTTAAGTATATAAGGTCGACGGGATTTTCCAATGCGCACTTGTCTTTTCAGAATATAAGGATATCTTCTTTTTCCTTGTTTCTCCTTCTTATATTCTGAATCTTCATAGCCACCGTAGTCTTGGTGTGTCTGAAACAACTACAAAACATATGGAAATCACAGTCACAAATCAGACATACTTTCAGGAAACAGTACTAAGAGGAAGGCGACGGAAAACAATTTTCAAAAAACGCGCCATTTGTTGGTGTCCAAAATCTAGTCAACAACAACGAGGAATTATATGATACTTACTCCAGCAGTGTATCAGAACATTACAAGGAGACAGATGAGCACTGCAGTGCTGTTTTAACGATAAAAGCACCGATCACTCCTAAGCGATTGTTTAAACACGTTGTGGGTTCATTTATTTAGACTAGGCACATGTGAACAGATATACGTGGGTAGAAAGCTTGAAGACATAAGCAGCAGAACTGTGTACGCAGGCTCTACTCAGAAGCAAAAGTGAAACCAAGACTGGCTTACCTGACACACTTCCCTTCCAGTGATGTCATGCTGCTGGCCGTTAAAGGCATATTATAACATGCCCCTTTTTAAAGGCATATTTCTCCCTTCCAAATAATGGCTATTTACCCTTTCATGTTTAGTTATCATTACATAAGTGTATAGAACTGATTAATCTATGAGTTTCTAAAGTGTAATAGTAATCTGCTGGTATGCCCAGATCTTGCAATGGTAACTTTGTCTGGAGGGTTCTTTAATTGCTCTGTGAGATTGCCATTCTCGGATATTGCCCCTCATTGCATCCAACATCTTCTTCTTGATGCAAAAGGACTCTACCATGGTTAAGGAGCTGGAATAAATCTGATTTGCCCTCAGTCACGATTCACCATTGTACATTTGTGTGTAACGACTTCATAGGAACTTGGTTCTGAACTAATTCTCGTCACCTTAGCTGATAGTCAAGTATCTTCTGTGGAATCCTGGATGTGGGCTTGTTGTCCCAACTATAAATACGGCAATTCTTTAGCTGTATTTTCATCATAAACATTGGTTATCTTCTCCTGTAGTTTTAAAAGTTGATCTCTAGTTTCTGAGAGAGTAGAATGGATAAGAGTTGGTATACACTGGTCTAACAAAACATGAGCTCTGCCGGTGATGGAATAGGTGCACTTAAAGCTGTCACTCTCAGATGTAGCATTGCAATGTGCAGATCTTGCTTAGTCTGGCTATGTTTCAGAATTAGGGATTTCACTGTGTGAATCACTCGTTCAGCTAGGTCAATAAGGAAGAGAAGTAATGTAATCAATATTTCACTTCTCACACATATCTTGAAATGGCTTCTCAATAAATTGTGGTCCCTTATTCGTAATGATCTCTATAAACACACTAAATAAACTGAAAACAGCACTTAGAGTCTGCACAACAGTTGTGCTTGATGTAATTGTAGAATAATGTGGTTCTTAGTAAAGTAGTTGATGATGACAATGAAGTCAGTTTCATGGACCTGATACTGGGAGGACGTTTCTTCTTATGGGAGAGTCGAGGACCAGAGGGCATCACCTCAGATTACAGGGTCACCCATTTAAAATAGAGGTGCAGAGAAATGTTTTCACTCAGAGGGTAGGGAATCTGTGGAATTATTTACTGCAGAGAGCATGATGGCCGGGTCGTTAAGTATGTCAAGGCTGAGATAAATAGATTTTTAATCAGTAAGAGAATCAAAGGTTATGGGGACACGGTGGGAAAGTAGAAGTGAGGATTATCACATCGATTCAGCCAAGATCTCACTGAATAGTGGATCAGACTCAATGGGCCAAATGGCCTACTTCTGTTCCTTATCTTATGGCCTTATGGGCAAGCTTAGTGCTGCAATCTCATCACAAGGTGTGCTTCCCAGCCCTTTATTTGCACACTATCCTGGCATTATGTTTTAAGAGCTTTTCTGTACAGTCACCATGCTGTGATTTAACACTTTCTGATGCTGGACTCCATTACAGTCTGACCAGAATGTCAAGTGTCATCTCCTGCCATGCAGTACGATCTAAGGCTGTTCACAATGTCGTACCTGAACCTAATCTTGCCGCCACACTGTTTGACCACTGCTAAGCACAATGTCGTGTTTTGACATTGATTTGATTTGATTTATTATTGTCACATGTATTAGCATACAGTGAAAAGTATTATTTCTTGTGCACGTTATACAGACAAAGCATAGCGTTCATAGAGAAAGAAACGAGAGAGTGCAGAATGTAATGTTACAGTCATAGCTAGGGTGTACAGAAAGATCAACTTAATGCAAGGTAAGTCCATTCAAAAATCTGACAGCAGCAGGGAAGAAGCTGTTCTTGAGTCGGTTGGTACGTGACCTCAGACTTTTGTATCTATTTCCCAAAGGAAGAAGGTGGAAGAGAGAATGCCCGGGGTGCGTGGGGTCCTTAATTATGCTGGCTGCTTTGCCAAGGCAACGGGAAGTGTAGACAGGGTCAATGGATGGGGGGCTGGTTTGCATGATGGATTGGGCTACATTCACGACCTTTTGTAGTTCCTTGCGGTCTTGGGCAGAGCAGGAGCCATACCAAGCTGTGATACAACTAGAAAGAATGCTTTCTATGGTGTATCTGTATAAGTTGGTGACTCGTAGCTGACATGTCAAATTTCCTTGGTCTTCTGAGAAAGTAGAGGCATTGGTGGGCTTTCTTAACTATAATGTCGGCATGGGGGGGGGACCAGGAAGGTTGTTGGTGATCTGGACACCTAAAAACCTTAAGCTCTTGACCCTTTCTACATTGATATAAACAGGGGCATGTTCTCCTTTACGCTTCCTGAAGTCGACGACAATCTATAAGCACTAATCGCTCATAAGGGATCATGTAAACAGATTGTGGGTTCATTTATTTAGACTAGGCACATGGGAACTGTTATACATGGATAGTAAGCTCTAAGACGTCAGCAGCAGAACTGTGTTTGTGTGTGCTCTGCTCAGAAGCAAAAGTGAAACGAAGGCTTGATGACATGACACACTTCCTTTCCAGTGATGTCATGCTGCTACCCCTTAAAGGTATATTGCAACATGCACTAAGCAGGAAGGCAAAAAATTGGAGATGAAAGGAATGGTCGTGGAAATGTTTTGAAAATTCTCCATAAATATGTGATTAGGATTGTATCACTGCACACAGCTTAGTTAAAACCTGGGGATGAATGTCAAATGGCAATTTTACTAACACAGGTTTATTCAACTTCACGGTTTTCTATTCACCTTCAGCTAAGTTTCCTCCTGGAGCTATTGGTTCAAAGCTTAAACTCATAACAATGAACATCCAAACATACAAATTAGGATCAAGAATAGGCCACTCAGCCCCTCTAACTATGCTGCCATTCAATAGGATCAGGGCTGATCAAGCCCACATTCTTGCCAATCCCTGGTAACCTTTCATCCCCCTCATTAATTAAGAATCTATCTCGCTCTTCTTCCACTGTCTTTGGAGAAAGAGAGTTCCAGATTCTCATGACCCTCTGAGAGAATCCTCACTTAGCTGCTCTTTATCTACGACTTTATTATAGAATATGATAAGGAATATCATTCTGTATATTTTTAATTCTAGCTAAACACTTACTGACCATGGAATGTTCTTATATCAATCAATTATTTACTCATGGTATTTGAGGTTGAGACATTTTATTGTCAAGCTATTCTAATATGGCAGTAGAATTTTGAGCATTAACACCTGGGCAAAGAGCTTAAGTTGCCAATTGGCAACCATAAGAGGATTAACCAATCTTCATTTCCATTTAGGTTCCTTTGAGAGTTCTTGGCCTCCGTCTCCAGCATTCTGCCTCTCAGTTCAACCTGTAACAGTTCCAGATATAGCTCTGGAGAATCAGTTTAGAGCTTCCCATTATTGACCTTCCCTCTCCACCTCTCTCCCACATCATCTGCCCCTCAGGATGGCTGCTCTTTCAAACATCTTCTTTTGAGCTGCCTCCTTATCAAAAATTGATGGGCTTTCTTAATTCGCAGCAATCTTTCTCATCACAGCAGAAAACCAGCATTACTCTACCTAAACTTCATACACTGATAAAGAAGTCCAGCAAGTTAACAACAAACTTCCATGGATTCCACAGGCAGCCTGCCAATGAGAGGAGATCACAACCCATCAAATTCAAGTCCAGGTTTTTGTCGCAGTCTGAGGGATGTATCACAGCTTGGTTTGGCTCCTGCTCTGACCAAGATCACACGAAACTACAAAGGGTTGTGAACGTAGCCCAGTCCATCACACAAACCAGCCTCCCACCCATTGATTCTGTCTCCACTTCCCGCTGCATCGGAAAAACAGCCAGCATAATCAACGACCCCAGGCACCCCGGACATAATCTCTTCCCCCTTCTTCCATCGGGGAAAAGATACAAAGGTCTGCGGTCACGTATCAACCGACTGAAGAACAGCTTCTTCCCTGCTGCCATCAAACCTTTGAATGGACGTACCTCATATTAAGTTGACCTTTATCTACACCCTAGCTATGACTGTAACACTATATTCTGCATCCTCTCCTTTCTTTCTCCCCTATGTACTCTATGAACAATGTGCTTTGTCTGTATAGCGCACAAGAAACAATACTTTTCACTGTATCCCAATACATGTGACAATAACAAATCAAATCAGATCAAACGATATGAATTCCTACAATAAAGATAATCCTATTCCAGGATTTCTCTTCCTGGCCTGGTTTTTAGTGCTACTCTTAAGTTAATGGTGCAATAGAAGAGTCACGGATTTTTTGACCCTGTTCAAAGTAAACTTTACTGGAGTATGGAATGTATTGCCTCGCTTTTCTTCAATTTATTTGGAAATGAACAGGCAGCTGCTGCTGAAAGCTAACAGAACTCTGCGCAATTCTACTGAGCAATTGCTACTGTCCCACTGTTTGAACTGCAACCGCTCTGACTGCAAAATCTGTTTGCAGATAATAAAGCCAATACTCAAATGTTAAATTCAAGCTCATGGATGGGCTTAGAAGGTGGAGAACAGACCAGAGTCTGGACTTTCTGCAATAATCTGCTCACCTTTGAGCCCTCAAAGCCTCTCCATCAACCAGGCACAGCCCGGGTGTGCAGTCAACTACAAACCATACACCTGCAACTGTTTCACGATTGGTGATGGTGGCGCAGTGGTTCACACTTCTGCTGCCCCACAGCGTCAGGCAGCCAAGTTCAATTCCCAGCTAGGGTCACGATCTGTGCGGAGTCTGCACGTTCTCCTCGTGTCTGCGTGGGTTTCCTCCGGGTGCTCCGGTTTCCTCCCACAATCTGAAAGACGTGCTGATTAGGTGCATTGGCCATGCTAAATTCTCCCTCAGTGTACCCGAACAGGCGTCGGAGTGTGGCGATTAGGTGATTTTCACAGTAACTTCACTGAAGTGTTAATGTAAGCCTACTTGTGACACTAATAAATAAACTGTAATCTTTAAACTTTATCACGAACTGCAATGTTCACTAAACTACCAATAAAATCTTGTATGAACCTTACATATCAACCGACTGAAGAACAGCTTCTTCCCTGCTGCCATCAAACCTTTGAATGGACCTACCTCATATTAAGTTGACCTTTATCTACACCCTAGCTATGACTGTAACACTATATTCTGCATCCTCTCCTTTCTTTCTCCCCTATGTACTCTATGAACAATGTGCTTTGTCTGTATAGCGCACAAGAAACAATACTTTTCACTGTATCCCAATACATGTGACAATAACAAATCAAATCAGATCAAACGATATGAATTCCTACAATAAAGATAATCCTATTCCAGGATGCTTTGTTTTACTTGATGATTATTCAAGTAGCTCTTTAGGAGCTTGTGATTTGATTTGATTTATTATCATCACATGTATTGGTATACAGTATAAAGTATTATTTCTTCCACGCTATACATACCATTCATAGAGAAGGAAAGGAGAGAGTGCAGAATATAGTGTTACAGTCATAGCTAGGGTACAGAGAAAGATCAACTTAGTGCGAGGTAGGTCCATTCAAAAGTCTGATGGCAGCTGGGAAGAAGCTGTTCTTGAATCAGTTGGTAAGTGACCTCAGACTTTTGTAACTTTTTCCCGATGGATTTGATGAAAGTAAATAAATCACAGTGCAAACTAATTTCACATGAAACTGTGGATTATGTTTTGATTTAATTTATTATTGTGACATGTATTGGGATAGTGAAAAGTATTGTTTTTTGCGCTGTACAGACAAAGCATACCGTTGATAGAAGACATAGGGGAGAAGGAAAGGAGAAGGTGCAGAATGTAGTGTTAGAGTCATAGCTAGGGCATAGAGAAAGATCAGCCTAATATGTGCAGTAAAATGAAAAGTGTGAAAAAACTACTATTATTATAAAATACTGGCAAAATGTTCCAGAATTTTGCAGGAATCCACTCTGCAATACTCGAGTAAGAACCAACATGGAAGGTATACAAAGAACAAAGAAATTTACAGCACAGGAACAGGCCCTGAGGCCCTCCAAGCCTGCACTGACCATGCTGCCCGACTTAACTAAAGCCCCCTACCTTCTGGGGACCATATCCCTCTATTCCCATCCTATTCATGTATTTGTCAAAATGGCCCTAAAAAGTCACTATCATATCCGCTTCCACTATCTCCCCCGGCAGCGAGTTCCAGGCACCCACCACCCTCTGTGTAAAAAACTTGCCTCGTACATTTCCTTTAAATCTTGCCCCTCACACCTTAAACCTATGCCCCCTTGTGATTGACTCTTCCACCCTGGAAAAAAGCTTTTGACTATCCACTCTGTCTATGCCTCTCATGATCTTGTAGACTTACATATAGAACATAGAACAGTACAGCACAGAACATGCCCTTCAGCCCACGATGTTGTGCCGAGCTTTATCTGAAACCAAGATCAAGCTATCCCATTCTCTATCATCCTGGTGTGCTCCATGTGCCTATCCAATAACCGCTTAAATGTTCCTAAAGTGTCTGACTCCACTATCACTGCAGGCAGTCCATTCCACACCCCAACCACTCTCTGAGTAAAGAACCTACCTCGGACATCCTTCCTATATCTCCCACCATGAACCCTATAGTTATGCCCCCTTGTAATAGCTCCATCCACCCGAGGAAATAATCTTTGAACGTTCACTCTATCTATCCCCTTCATCATTTTATAAACCTCTATTAAGTCTCCCCTCAGCTTCCTCCGCTCCAGAGAGAACACCCCTAGCTCCCTCAACCTTTCCTCATAAGACCTACCCTCCAAACCAGGCAGCATTCTGGTAAATCTCCTTTGCACTCTTTCCAGCACTTCCACATCCTTCTTATAGTGAGGTGACCAGAACTGCACACAATATTCCAAATGTGGTCTCACCAAGGTCCTGTACAGTTGCAGCATAACCCCATGGCTCTTAAACTCCAACCCCCTGTTAATAAAAGCTAACACACTAACACAGCTCTATCCACTTGAGTGGCAACCTTCAGAGATCTGTGGATATGGACCCCAAGATCTCTCTGTTCCTCCACAGTCTTCAGAATCCTACCTTTGACCCTGTAATCCACATTTAAATTTGTCCTACCAAAATGAATCACCTCACATTTATCAGGGTTAAACTCCATCTGCCATTTTTCAGCCCAGCTTTGCATCCTATCTATGTCTCTTTGCAGTCGACAACAGCCCTCCACCTCATCCACTACTCCACCAATCTTGGTGTCATCAGCAAATTTACTGATCCACCCTTCAGCCCCCTCCTCTAAGTCATTTGTATACATAACTCTATTTTTATCCTTAATTTTGTGTGAAATATTTATCAAGCAAGATGGTGATATAAAACATCACAGAACTTTTTTAGAATTGAGTGAATTATTCTTTTATTTCCTTTGAAACCTATGGGTGGAATTTAATGGAGTTTGGTGAGCGGGCATGATGACAGGCGTGTTAGGGGAATTGGGTAAGAGTATTCATATTGGATTTCCGTCGCCAGGAAACAGTTCCCAGTTAAGTTGGGAGTGAGAAGAGCCAGATGCGGGAATCATGCCTATTCCTATTTTTGAATAAATCAAATAACCAATTAAACTAAATCAAATAAACTGAGGGACATATCAAAGCCTGTTAAAGAGACACTGGCTTAAATAAAAAGCAAAATCACAAACAGAACTTAAAACATTAAACCAAAACATCATTATGAGGGTCAGTAGGGCACCCCAGTCCCCACGGTGCCCACCGGGCACGGAAGGCATCAGCGGTGCTGGTAGACATCACATGCCCCTCTCTGGGACACCCAGCCACGAATGTAGCCACTTTATAGGGACAATCAGGGTTGGATGACCACCTCAGAATCACAACCACTAATGGTGGGATTCCAAACAGTCTCCCTTAATGAGTCGCAGAGAAGCAATTAATCTGAGCCCACCAGAACAAAATAGTAGCTCGGGGATTTAATGGAACCCGCACTGCTCTCCCACGCATCTAGGGCCTATCGGGTTTACCTGCAGCCTTATGTCTTAGGGGAGGTTCCCATTTGTAGACACTCAGTGCCCGATTGAGGGACCCAGAATTCAGAATGGAAGGGCTGCTGAAAACCACGCACTTCCCTTACCCCACAATGTTCCCCCTTCTCCAATAACAGCTTCCTCTTGGCCCCTAACCCATCCACTCACCCATGTCCAGAGAGCCAGTGGCAATCCTCAGGCTGGGCCTTGGAGCATTACCAGCAGCAGCCACCACTCCCAGTGGTGCTATCGGCAAGGGCGGGATTTCCACCCCACTGGGGCTTGATTGTGTGGAAGGCTCATAGCTGACCGGTCAAGTGCCTGAGGGTATTAAAATTGCATTGGTACTTCCCCAAGAGAAAACAATCCAGGGCTAGCACTAAATCCCAGCCTGCATGTTTTTTTAAAAACTTAATATTGATTTTATTACTTCAAAAACATTTTGCCATTTGGAAGAAATCTGGTCAATCCAAACTTGGGATTAATTGTCATGTCCTCTCCATCAGTAAAACTTTTCTATTTCTTACAACTTTATTTGCTTCTATCCTTACCTTAGTTTTCAAAGCCTTATTTCTAATTTTGCTCATATTCTTCACCCTCCATAAATTCTAAATTTCCTGTATGCTATCCTACTCTGAGGGCAGAATTTTCCCAAATATCAGGTCAATAGTGGGCAGGAAAATTAGCACCACGGAAGACGGCACTCTCTGCCACATCGTTTGGGATACAAGAGGGGAAAAAAAGCTTGGAATGAATCTCAACATGTCACGCTGACCAAAAACTTCGGGCGGGATTTTATGGCTGCGCTTGAACGAGACCAGAAGTCTCCGCCCAAAGTAAATGGAAATTTCTGTTGTCAGGCGCTCGCCATGCCAATTCCGTGGTGGGCGAGGTGATAAGAGTTCTGGCCTTTGTATTTTGAAGGCCCCATTTTTAAAGGCTGCTCCAGTGTACAACCAGGTAGATAAGGTGGTTAAAAAGGCATGTGAGATCCTTGCCTTTATCAGTCGAGGCATAGAATACAAGAGTGGGAGGTTATGATGGAGCTGTGTAGAATGCTCATTAGGCCACAGCTAGAGCATTGTGTGTAGTTTTGGTCACACACTACAGGAAAGCCGTGATTGTACTGAACAAGATGCAGAAGAGATTCACCAGAATGTTGCCTGGGCTGGAGCGTTTTAGTTACCAAGTGAGGCTGGGTAGGCTGGGTTTTTTTT
The DNA here is from genome assembly GCF_964213995.1 of Mustelus asterias. Classification (NCBI taxonomy): domain Eukaryota; kingdom Metazoa; phylum Chordata; class Chondrichthyes; order Carcharhiniformes; family Triakidae; genus Mustelus; species Mustelus asterias. Next base: position 19,461,369 of record NC_135809.1, read on the forward strand.
TCCTTAGAACAAAGAAGGCTAAGAGGGGACCTGGTTCAGGTGTACAAAATTATGAGGGACATAGGTAGGGTAGATAGGAAGATACTTTTCCCCTTAGTAGAGGTGTTAATGACCAGGGCACATAAATTTAAGGTAAGGATCAGGAGATTTATAGGAGGTTTGAGAAAAAGCCTCTTCACCCAGAGGGAGGGGGGATTCTGAAACTTGCTGCCGGAAAAGGTGGTAGATGCGGGAACCCTCACAACATTTAAGAAGCATTTAGATAAGCATCTGAAACACCATAGCGTGCATGATATGGACCAAGTTGTGGAAAATGGGATTAGAATAGAAAGGTGCTTGAGGCTGGCGTAGATATGATGGGCTGAACGGCCTCTTCTTGTGCTGTAAAACACCATGACTCTATGATCTCCACCCACAGTCACAAACTGCACCCCCCCCCCCACACTGCCTGGGCATCTCCTGAGTAGTGTTGGGGCATGAATCTCTCCCGTGCTGAGCGATGCACTTACCTGAGCTTCTCTGGGAGGTCTGCTCACCAGGTGAATGCTTTGGGTGACCAGTTGTGATTCATGCTGGTCTGTCTCAAGCTATCCCGAACGGACTTTCTTATTGGGGCAGGGTGGAATAATATGCTGATGTATGGAAATGCATGTACGTTTTCAACATTCATGTCACTGGTGGGGGAGGGGGCAATCTCATCACACTTTTCCATCAGACTGAGACACAATTGGACATCTCCTGAGACTTTTTTTGCTTCCATGGCTGAACACACCTGGTGAAAATGGGAGCGGAGATTCTTGGCCTATGTCTCACACAGTCGGCCTTGACAACATATGCTGCCAGACCTCACCACCGCCATCATTTTCCACCATATTCAACGGCTAGGGAGTTTTTCAGTCATATAATCATCGAATAGATTCATAGAATCCCTACACTGCAGGAGAAGGCCATTCAGCCCATCGAGCTTGCACCAACAACAATCCCACCCAGACACCATTCCCGCAACCCCAAGCATTTTACCCACAATCCTCCTGACACTAAGGGACAATTTAGCATGGCCAATCAACCTAACCTGTAACATCGTTGCTGATGTTGAGATTTTCCTTCCTAAACACCTCTCTGCCCCTTCAAAAGTTGACTTAAAACCTACATTTTCGACGCAATGTTTCATTGATCTCCTAAGCCTTCTTTCCCCATTCTCACCTTTAGCTTGCAGGCTTCTTTCCATTGTGAACAACCGCAGATTACTTTACTTACAGTAAAGCAGGCAATCAAATGGAGGTTGTTAAATATTTTGTCCCTGATGGTTCATGGTGTTTCTAACAGTGTTCCTGCCTTATCTCCAGTCAGAGAATCCCAAATGGGGAGACATAAATTTGATTTGATTTATTGTCATATGTACTGGAATACAGTGAAAAGTATTGTTTCTTGTGCGCTATACAGACTAAACATACCGTTCATGAAGTACACAGGGGGAAAGGAAAAGGATAGAATGCAGAATATAGTATTGCAGCTACAGGTGGGGTGAAGAGAAAGATCAGCTTAAAGTGTCCATTTACAACATTTGTCTGGGGGTTCTGTCGGTCCCCACTAAAGTTGACACTTTTAGAAGCCTGTAAAATTACATTGTTGTCATCCAAAGGGGAATATATCTTAGATAACAGTACTATTGCACGGGGACCATGGTTTTGATTGTAAGTTATAGAGTCATAGAGGTTTACAGCATGGAAACAGGCCCTTCGGCCCAACTTGTCCATGCCGCCCTTTTTTTTAAACCCCTAAGCTGGTCCCAATTGCCCGCATTTGGCCCATATCCCTCTATACCCATCTTACCCATGTAACTGTCTAAATGCTTTTTAAAAGACAAAATTGTACCCGCCTCTACTACTACCTATGGCAGCTTGTTCCAGACACTCACCACCCTCTGTGTGAAAAAATTGGCCCTCTGGACACTTTTGTATCTCTCTCGTCTCACCTTAAACCTATGCCCTCTAGTTTTAGACTCCCCTACCTTTGGGAAAATATATTGACTCCCCTACCTTTGGGAAAATATCGCTGATCTATGTCCCTCATTATTTTATAAGTTAATTAAAATAATGGGACATTTATGTCATACATTTTGTTACTTGGCCATGTGATACTGATGTTTAAGTACAAATGTGGAAAAAGATTGAAGACAATATATTATCACTGTTAAGTTAATAATATCACAAGGACATTATGTAAATAAGTCATAAATATCCATCAATATAGTTCGATATTGAAATATGTACCAAGCAAAATGAATCATATCAATGTATACTGAAAAATCTACTGCGGACACAGTGGCACAATAGTTAGCACTGCTGCCCCACAGCACCAGGGACCCAGGTTCGATTCTCGGCTTGAGTCACTGTCTGTGTGAAGTCTGCACGTTCTCCCTGTGTCTCCATGGGTTTCCTCTGGGTGCTCCAGTTTCCTCCCACAGTTTGAAAGACGTGCTGGTTAGGTGCAGTGGTCATGCTAAATTCTCCCTCAGTACAGGTGCCAGAGTGTGGCGAGTGGGGGGTTTTCACAGTAACTTCATTGCAGTGTTAATATAAGCCCGCTTGTGACACTAATAAATAAACTTCAAACTAGATGCATTTACTAAATTCATCCCTCTTCGTGATATGACCACAAATATATTAATGTAATCATAATTTCCAATGATAGGATAGGCAGAGAGACACTGTTCTCACTGGTAGGTGGGATGGTAACCAAAGTTGATAGATTTAATAATTAACAAGCCGTCAGGGGGAGATGAGATTTTTATTTACTCAGCAAATTGCTATGATCTGAAATATCTGCTAGTGTGAAGGAAACACAGGCATTCGATATTAACTCATGAAGAATAACTGGACCTACTCCGAAAAGAGGAAATAAAAAATCCATCCAGGATTATGAGGAAAGAGTAAAGTTGTGGGAGTAATTGATAACTCTTTCAGAGAGCGAGCACATAGCTGATGGAATAAATAGCTTCCATCTGTGCTATATTATGTCTCTATGATTCTGCCTTTGGTGAAGCTTAGGGAACGAGAACAATTGCAGAAAAGCTGAGACTTAGAATATAATCCCTACAGTGCAGATGGAGGCCATTTGGCCCATCGAGTCTGCAATGACAACATTCCCACCCAGGCCCTATCCTTGTGACCCCATGTATGTACACTGACAATCCCCTGACACTGAGGGGCAATTTAGCATGGCCAATCAACCTAACCCGAATGGAACACCCGGAGGAAACCCATGCAGACACGGGGAGAATGTGCAAACTCCACACAGGCAATCACCCGAGGCTGGAATACGAACCCGGATCCCTTGCGCTGTGAGGCAGCAGTGCCAACCACTGTGCCACCGTCTCGCCCAAGAGACTTGATCTCTCTTAAATACTGACGATATTCAAATCTAACCTGTCGCACACTAATAATGATGTGGAGATGCCGGCGTTGGACTGGGGTAAACACAGTAAGAAGTTTAACAACACCAGGTTAAAGTCCAACAGGTTTATTTGGTAGCAAAAGCCACACAAGCTTTCGAGGCTCTGAGCCCCTTCTTCAGGTGAGTGGGAATTCTGTTCACAAACAGAACTTATAAGACACAGACTCAATTTACATGAATAATGGTTGGAATGCGAATACTTACAACTAATCCAGTCTTTAAGAAACAAAACAATGGGAGTGGAGAGAGCATCAAGACAGGCTAAAAAGATGTGTATTGTCTCCAGACAAGACAGCCAGTGAAACTCTGCAGGTCCACGCAACTGTGGGAGTTACAAATAGTGTGACATAAATTCTGATTCTAGGATCGCATGATAAAGACTCATGCGATCCTAGAATCAGAATTTATGTCACACTATTTGTAACTCCCACAGTTGCGTGGACCTGCAGAGTTTCACTGGCTGTCTTGTCTGGAGACAATACACATCTTTTTAGCCTGTCTTGATGCTCTCTCCACTCCCATTGTTTTGTTTCTTAAAGACTGGATTAGTTGTAAGTATTCGCATTCCAACCATTATTCATGTAAATTGAGTCTGTGTCTTATAAGTTCTGTTTGTGAACAGAATTCCCACTCACCTGAAGAAGGGGCTCAGAGCCTCGAAAGCTTGTGTGGCTTTTGCTACCAAATAAACCTGTTGGACTTTAACCTGGTGTTGTTAAACTTCTTACTGTGCACACTAATAATACATATCTGCTTCAGTGCAAGAAGCTCTTCTGCACTATCTTTTGTTGCATCATAGCGGTTCCTACCTGTAAGGCATAAAGATGATCCAGGAGTTCGCCTTTCGTTGGTATTGTTTCAGTGTAAGCTGTGGAAACTAAAAACAACCGTTCCAAACTAAATTCACAGAATTCACCCACAGGATCAGAAAAAAAATAGCATCTGAGAATCACTTTCAATCCAACCTTTTATTAACCGTTGTGTTTCTCTGCCACTTTGAGATTTCGACTGTCTAAGGTCCAGAGCCAAGCGAACATATTGTGATCCACATATCATATAGGCTTTTCTAATATTTGAGATGGATTGTGTTGAGACTTCACTTGCTTTCCACAACGTAGGCTCCAGCTTGCGGAATGTAAGGGTGCATCTTTTTTATGTTATGCTGATTGAATGTAATTTAAATAAATTCAGTTTTGTATTTCTTTACATTTACAGTACAAGATAGTTTGGCAGCCCATATTTCATACATGGAAATTAAGATTAATCATTTAATAAATAATTGGTATCTTAGCAAAATATGAGCTTTCCCTCGGGTAAGCCAGCACAGCATGTAGGCAATTAGCTAATTTTCCATTAACCCATACACATGTTCTGTTCTTATTTTTAAAAATCTAACAGTCTTCCTAGCTTTGGATTCTTGCGGTTTCAACTCACTTGCATCTTTTCCCAGCCCAATTATTGAAAAATATGGTGTGGGCTTAAAATAATAAACTCCAGGACTGCAGATAATTTATTGTCCGTGCAAGCCAAAAGTCAAAAGAGATAAACGCCACTCAAAATCAGGAATGTCATCTTGAGACGTTCGGTGCCTATCAGAAATGAAATGCCCTCGTCATGAGTCGAAGAGGGAATCTTTATCAAACTTCAGTTACTTTTGAGCTTCTGGCCAAAGTTGACCGATCGAAAAATAATCGTTAAAACGATACTTTTTGTGTTTTTGGTACAAGCTTGATAGATCTCTCGTCAGGTGCGCCGCTTCAATGACTGGAACTGACCAGAGGAAGCATGTTCCAATTTTCTGGCGCAGCTAAATTACTTCACATAAAAATTAGTTGTCTTGTTTTTAAAAGTTTTTGCATGGGTCAACAGATTCGCCTTCAGAACTGGAATCAATCCAGGAATAATTCTAAAGTTAAATCTGATCCTGCAGACATTCCAAATGCTTCATGTTTTGAAATTCGTTTAGGTTAAAAAGGAGGATGACAATTCTGCCACTCTAAATGTAAAAAAAAACAGGTTAGTTTTTTGTTTTGTTTAGAGATGTGTAATGAGCTACAAACTTACCATTCGCTCACAAATGTCCTGATTTCCCATCTCACTTTCTAATGTAATAATATTTTATTTTTAATTAAATGTTTCCACTTACCTGAACACACGGCATAGCAACTGAGGAACAGCAGCAACCACATCATTTGGATCCTCATTGTGCCAAACCTCACTTTGCTACAGAGTCCATGAAAGTTAAAGGAAAGGGGGCGAAGCTGGGAGCAAGAATGTCTTACTTCTCTCTGGGGTTTTCGCTCGCTCTCTGTACACAAGGAGGCAGGAGCTGACTTCTTTAATATCTCCAGTCTGCCTTGACGTCAAAAGAACGCTATCCCCCTGACTTGATTCCAAGGTGTGGGATTAACACGCTCTTCCCAGTGATGCTATGTCTTGTTAACGCTGCCAGTGCATCTCTCAACTTCCATCATTTCTAATTTTGTAAAGAAACGCAGCATTTGCAGAATCCCCCCACCCCCCCTTTTAACCTATTATTATTTTTAAAAGGCGCCCATGATTACATTTTCCGCCCTGTGTCACCAACAGTCCACTGTTAATGTATTATTGGTTTCCTCGCAAGGATATGCAGTTTTGTGTCACTGTGCACGAATGATCTGTTCCTGTGAAGACCATCTCTGCATTGATGTATTATTTACAAACGCTTCGATCAAGTCTCTAATGAATGTACCTCTCTCCGACACCAGAAGGCCCCTGGGGAGCTTAATAAATCCATATGTTTTTCCTTAGTCCTCTGAAGTTTCTTGTTACAATCCAGCTATCCTCAAGGGGCGGACTGAAGTTTGCAAAGGAAAAAAACTCAAAAGTTCTCATTGTCTCTTTCAGCACAAACCTCAAGATGAGAGCGGAATCATAGAACCATGGAATCCCTACAATGCAGGAGGAGGCCATTCAGCCCATCGAGTCTGCACCGACCACAATCCCACCCAGCCCCTATCCCCGTAACCCCACGTATTTACCCTGCTAGTCCCCCTAACCTACACATCTTGGGATACTAAGGGGCAATTTAGCGTGGCCAATCAAGCTACCCCGCACATCTTTGGAGTGTGGGAGGAAACCGGAGCGGACACGGGGAGAATGTACAAATCCCACACAGTGACCCGAGGCTGGAATTGAACCCAGGTCCCTGGCGCTGTGAGGCAGCAGTGCTAACCACCGTGCCGCCCATCTTGTTCATCTTTGGCACAGGCTTGGAGGGCCGAAGGGCCTGTTTCCTGTGCTGTACTGTTCTTTGTTCTTTGTTAAGTGTGGATTGTTTGCAATATTGGGCAGCAGATATCTGGTCTCAATAGCTACAGCGTGTGACCTGGAACAAGGTCATGGCCAACATTTTAAAGGGTCCCCTGGCATGGGACAATGTCGGGTGACTCATCAGATGGGCAATCTAGTAGATTTATAGAGAGAAGACTTGTGCAGTTGGATTTATGACTGGCACCCTATTTCAGACCCATCACTGTGACCTGCACTTCCTGACTAACTGGCCCTCATTACACTCAGGACACCAACTCCACTGGCTTCTGTTAATTTATCGACCTTTGCTCGGGAGAACACTTGCCTATTTGAAAGCTTTGTTGCATTTTACTGTCCCTTCCTACAATCCGAGGTCATGTGTCTTGATCAAAGTGATCGCTCCAAGAGTGAGCACAGTCTTTGATCGTAATTCATTTCAGTTTGTGGCTTTCAGTAACTGGAATGAGCTGGAGCTAAAGAGGAGTGAACCAGTTTTATTATGGTGTATGCCTTTCACCGAAGGATTCAGGCTCTGTTAACAAATACTTGCACTGGCTAAACTGTCAATCCTCTTTCATTGCTAATTTCTATTTTATTGTTTCAATGAATTGTATTGTTATGTAATTTCTGTTGCTATGGCACTGGCCCCTTGGTCAGGTCGTTACTGGAAATCAGAATTAGTTCTCAATTGACTTACTCTCTGTCTGTGTGGAGTTTGCACATTCTCCCCGTGTCTGTATAGGTTTCCTGCGGGTGCTCCGGTTTCATAGAATCCGGACAGTGCAGAAGGAGGCCATTCGGCCCATTGAGTCTGCACCAACCACAATTCCACCCAGGCCCTATTCCTGTAACGCCACCTATTTACCCTGCTAATCCCCCTGACACGAGGGTCAATTTCACATGGCCAGTCAACCTAGCCAGCATGTTTTTCGGATGGTGGGAGGAAGCACCCGGAGGAAACCCACGCAGACACGGGGAGAAAGTGCAAACTCCACACAGACAGTGACCCGAGGCCGGAATTGAACCCAGGTCCCTGGTGCTGTGAGGCAGCAGTGTTAATCATTGTGCCACCGTGCCACCCCTGTGTCTTCCCACAGTCCAAAGATGTGCGGGTTAGGTTGATTGGCCGTGCTAAGTTGACCCTTAGTGTCCCAAGATGTTTAGGTTAGGGGGATTAGTAGGGTCCCTGGGTTTCTCCTGACTCTCGAGGTCTGGTGCTGCCCTGCTCTCTTCCTGCAAAATCACAGCCTCCTTGTGCCCCCTCATCCTTCCACCCTACTCCTCTTCCTCTGATCCTTCTCTCCTCCTCACTGATAGTTATATCTTCAACTGAGACTACAATTCCCATCCATTTCATTGACTTTACATCTCTGGGTGGTGGACAGGAACATCAATGAAAGGAGGCCTCTGAATCAGAGGAGAGTCTTCTTGGTGAAACAATCTCCAAAAGGTTCCTCTGCTCATTTTCACAAGCAGTCTTTCCAATCAATGAAATGTTAACTGCAAATTTGAGACATTGCAGTTTAATACCACGATTCACACCCTGAAGGCTCATTTTTGCTGTGAATTGGCTCATTAAATATTTTAATTTTCTTTTCAATTGTCATGGATCAGGTAGGAACTGAAAATGGTACAAGAATGAACAGTGAAGCAGTCCATGTTCATATATGCAGCAAGGCCTGGACAATATTCAGGTTTGGGCTGATAAGTGGCAAATAAAATGTGTGTCACACAAGTGCCAGGCACTGACCATCTCCAAAAGAGAGAATCTAACCATTTCCCTTTGATATTCAATGGCATTACCATTGCTGAATTCCAGACCATCAGAATCCTAGGCATTACCATTGACTAAAACTGAATGGGACCAGCTATATAAATACAATGCCAGGTCAGAGATTAGGAATCCTGCAGAAAATGACTCACGTCCTGACTCCCCAAAGCCTGTCTACCATCTACAAAGCACAAATCAAGAGTAGGATGGAATGCCTGGATGAGTGCAGCTCAAACAACACTCAAGAAGCTCAACACCATTTAGGACAAAGCAGCCCGCTTGACAAGCACCCTGGGCGGGATTCTCCGGCCGCATTCACCTGAAAACCAGAGGTTCCTGCCCGACTTTAATGGTCCTTTACATGGATCCCCCCTCACCCAATAAAATTCCAGTGGCAGGCGAGATGGGAGAATTCCGGCCCCTATCCACCAACTTAAACATTCACTTCTCCACCACCGATGCACAGTGGCTGCAGTGTGTAAGATCTTCAAGATACAACGCAGCAACTCACTAAAGTTTATTTGACAGCACCTTCTAAACCCATGTGCCCTCTACCACCTGAAAGGACAAGGGCAGCAGATGTATGGGAACAACAGCATCTGCAAGTTCCCCTCCAAGTCATCCATCATTCTTACTTGGAACTATATGTCCTTCACTGTCACTGGGTCAAAATCTTGGAACCTCCTTCATAACAGTACTGTGTGTGTATCAACAATATGTGGACTGCAGCAATTCAAGAAGGCAACTCAGCAACACCTTTCAAGGGCAATGAGAAAAAGGAAATAAATGCTGAACTAACCAGCGACACTCATGAATAACAAAGGAGCATAGTCCCTTCAATAACAAATTTAGGTTTCTTTTGAGTTCCCTAGTTTGTGTATACTAACTTTAACTAATTGAATTAAACTTTCTGACAGTGTTATGAACAATTTATAATTTTAATTTGAATTTTTATATATATATTTGTGTTAAGAAAGATAAAAATAGTTTCAATTCGATTTTCTGTATGAACCTTGGTGACTGGAAGTCTGGATAGTCGGGTCATTTGGGTTTGCCTGGATAATATACATTTTTAATGAGGTCTTACAACCTGCTAAAGTAAAAGAGATGGGTTAAAAGTGGTTTACAGTTCAGTGATTCTAGAAACAAAACATAGGGCCCTATTTTACCATTTTGATTCTAAGTGCTGGGTGGACTTGAAACTGGGAGTGTTTCAGATCCGACTTTTAGACCCGTTCTCAGGTGCCCACATACGCACTCAGCCTGCAAAAATATCAGCGGGTCCGAATCGCGCTGCACAAGCCATTCGGCTTAATGCGGCCGAAACCTTGCAGCTCCGATCGGCGCCTCCAACTGCACATGCACAGAAAAAAAATGATAGAATAACGCTCCCCTGCCACATCGCTCCCGGGCCAGATAATGCCTCCCCCTGGCCACCGCAGACATTGCCCCACCCCCCCCATAACATTACTGACCCCCTTATCCCCCCCACACTTCTGCCATCCAGACTGATTGAGGGCCCCTCCTCCCCACCAATCTCAGGCAGAGTGGCAACAGCCCCCCCCCCACTTTCCCCCACTGGTCACAGGCTGAGTGGCAGCGGACCCCCCCTTCCCCCCCACTGATCACAGGCTGAGTGGCAGCGGACCCACCTTCCCCCCCCACCCCCCCCCACCCCCACCCCACCCCCCCAACCCCCACCGATCTCAAGCAGAGAGCTGCCAGACACTCGGCACTTACCTCCTCACTAACCCTCACTGATGGAGTGCCCGAATCGGACTTATATGGAGCATATCTGTTTTGCACCGATTCTGGATGGGCAAATGCGGTGGTAAAGGGGGAAGCGCGGTAAAGTTGGGTGTGCAGCCCATTAAGTCAATTTAAATGCATGCAAATGCATTTAAATGGCCGTGGCTCCCATTTTGGGCATGGTCCTGATCACGGCCATTTTTGGCCCTTGGCAAAGGAGGAACCGACATGGAGGCAGGCACGGATCACGCTACTCACCTCACGGCCGACTTTACCAAGTTTTTGGGCCCGAAAATCGACACAACGCGATGGTAAAATCGGATCCATAGAGTAGAAAAGCTTTACTGTTGTCTGGTGAGGGTGATTCAGTTTCACAGAAAAGACAGGAGTTGAGAGGGGGAGGTCAGAGTTTGTGCCAGAGAGAGAAGACAGGGATTTGAAATTCTCTGAGAAGAAAAACTGCAATGCCAGTGGGGCAGTAGTTAACCAAATAATCAGGTATGGGATTCAGTAAAGTTATGGGTTTTGTGGAGGTGCTACTGGAAGACTGTCTTCAAGGAACTGATTTGTACGCTTTGCAGCTGAAGAAACAGTGAGGTTATAGTGCAGTTTCTGGGTGTCTCACATGTGCGTTGGGTAAGAAGCATCAAGTGAATGCTCAGAAATTGACCAGAAGAAAACCATTTCCAACTATGCTGGTTTCGAGTGAGAAGCCCTTGTGCCAAGCTGGTGGTAACAATTCTTCACTGGTTTATGTGTCTGTAAATATATCACTGGGGTAAAAAAATAGTGTAGATTTGAATCATCTTATTATGTTTGCACTAAGATCTTTCCAATCTATTTATCTGGTGAGGCCAAATGGCCTAACCCTGCAACTATTTTCTATGTAATACAGTTCACTTTTCTTGCTTTGATAAATATTGTATTCTTTGCACTAAAAATCATCAGCAGACTCTTGTGAATGTGTTCAGTAACTTTGCTCGACTGTTTGAAAAAAAAAGAAATTAGGGGCTTTCAAGGCAGATTTCACTCTGGGATCTTACTTGTCCAGTGTTAAAATCAATTGGGATCATAACAATAGCCATCTGGTATTTCAACATTAACAAATATAGTAGGTAGCCAAATTAAGGAATTAATGATTGCAAAAATTGATTAATCCTTTTGAATTTCTCAGTAGGAGATGGTAAAATTAGATTCAATGTTTTAGCCATCAAGGAGTCTCTTTCTCTCTAATTGGGAGGTATATGTGCACTGAACCAGCTAAGCATTCCTCTCCGACAGGAGGCTAACGAAATTTGGCATGTCCGCTGCGACTCACCAACTTTTACAGATGCATCAGAGAAAGAACTTTTTCTGGTTGTATCACATCTTGGTCTGGTTCCTGCCCTGTCCAAGTCCACAAGAAACTACAAAGTATCATGAACGAAGCCCAGTCCATCGCGCAAACCAGCCTCCCACTCATTGACTCCATCTACTCTTCCCGCTGCCTCGGAAAAGCAGCCAGCATAATCAAGAACCCCACACACTCCGGGCATACTCTCTTCCACCTTCTTCGATCGGGAAAAGGATGCAAAAGTCTGAGGTCATGTACCAACCAACTCAAGAACAGTTTCTTCCTTGCTGCCATCAGACTTTTAAATGGACCTTATATTAAGGTGATGTTTCTCTACATCCTAGCTATAACTGTAACTCTACATTTTGCACTTTCTCATTTCCTTCTTTATGAACGGTATGCTTTGTCTGTGAAGCATTGCAAAAAACAATACTTTGCCTGTATACTAATGCATGTGACAATAATAAATCAAATCAAATCAAATCAGTTGCTATATGGCTCCATGAGTTAATAAGGTTTTAAGCTTGGTCTGATGAAGTAACAATTATGCTTTATCAGTTGTCAATGCAGGAGGGAAATTTGCCTTTGAGTAACACGAAATGGGTTGATCACATATGAGTGGCCATTTTGCACCCACTGTTGTGTTTTCCATTAAATTTGACTAAAAGGAAAATTTCACAATTCAATATGACTTAACACCAATTTCACCCGATGTGTTCATTCGCAAACATCATCAAACAATGATGATCTTTTCCCTATGAACATTTGACAGAAATTTCAGACACTGGTAATATAGTAACTCCTGCATGGACTATACCTACTAAAGTCAAATCAGCAAAGACGATTATCAGATGTAAGATTTTCAGTCAACCTATATCCAAGAAACAAATATAAAATCAAAGCAATCACAGAAGAAGTAACTGGGCAAAAAAGTACCATCTATTCATATTGTCACTGCCATGTAAAAGATGTTTCTTTAAAGTGGTCTGTGAGCTAAGAATTTGTGTGTGGCTATGTTGCCCCCGTTTAATTTATGAGTAGTTAAACTTAAAAAACACCCTGCACAAGTTTTAGTCTTAAACGAGATAAAGATTAGTTTATTACAAAACGACTGCTGAAAATTGCTTAGTTATAAGTGATGCAATTATTGACTCATATAGTGTGAGGGGGTGAGGAAGAGAGAGTGTCAGGGAGTCCTGGAGAGGGAGCGTGGCGTGGGGCGGGTGAATGTGCGGGGAGAGAGATTGTGCAGGGAGGCAGAGTGTGGGGGAGGGGAGAGAGAATGTGGGGGAAGAGAGGATGTGCGGGGGGAGAGTGTGGGAGTAAATGGGAGGTAGATTGTGTGGGCTGGAGATTGGGTGGGGAGACAGAATGATTCATGTTAATTACTTGGCTGTGACGGCGTGAGGATGTGAGATACAGCATACTGTTTGTACTTCTTGCTAGCAGCTTTACATAAAATTTACAGCACAGAAACAGGCCATTTTCTGACCCCATCTAGGTTGGTGTTTATGTTCCACACAAGCCTCCTCCCACTCTTCCTGATCATCTGTCAAGGTAACCATAAGCTTTTTTCTTCCTCACATGTTTTTCAACATCCTTGAATGCATCTATAATACAATCATAGTATGGTTACAGCACAGAATGAAGCCACTCAGTGCATTGTCTTTGTGTAGGTTCCCTGCAACAGCAACGCAGCTAGTCCCACTCCTCGATCTTTTTCCTGTTGCCCTGTAAAATCTTTCCTCTTCAGTTAATTATCTAGTCCCCTTTTGAAAACCGCAAGTGAATCTGTCTCCACCACACACTCAGACAGTGCATTCCAAATCCAAACGACTTGTTGCATTTGAAGATTTCCTTATGTCATCTCTGGTTCTTTTGTTAATCACCTCAGCATTCTTGACCTTCTGTCACTGGGAATAGTTTCTCCCCATTTATGTTGTTCAGAACCCTCATGATTTTGAACATGTCTAATGAAATCTCCACTCAAACTTCCCTTCTCCCAGGAGAGCAGCCCCCACTTTGTCAATCTATCCACACCTCCGAAGTGTCTGATCCTCGGAACTGTTCTCGTCAAATTTTTCCATACCCTTTCTAAAACCTTTACGTACTTCCCTTTGAGGTTCACAACATTTTATGAAGGCTCATAACTTGGGCGGCATGGCAGCACAGTGGTTGGCACTGCTGCCTCACAGTGCCAGAGACCCGGGTTCAATTCCCAGCTTGGGTCACTGTTTGTGTGGAGTCTGCACGTCTTCCCTGTGTCTGTGAGGGTTTCCTCCCACATTGTGAAAGACAAGCTGGTTAGGTGCATTGACCTGAACAGATGCCGGATTGTGGCGACTAAGGGAATTTCATTGCAATGTTAATGTAAGTCTTACTTGTGACTAATAAATAAATAAACTTTACTTTGTACCCTGTGCCCCTATGTATAAAACGCAGATTTGGTATAATGTCTTATCTGCTTTCTCTACCTTCAATGTGTTCTGAGCAAGTTCCCCTACTCCTGCATTTCCTTTCAAATTGTACCCTTCACTTTATAGCACCTCTCCTAATTCTTCTGACCAAAATGTATCATTTCACACTTCTCTGCATTAAGGGGGCGGTTCTCCCAAAAAAATTCGAAGTGCTGAATTCGCGGTAAAAATAGTGTGAATCATGATTGTTTTTAAAGTGCAACTTCAGACTCGAATCTTCCACACTCTGGGCAATGCAGAGGTCACAATTGTGAATATCATTAAAAGTTCGGCGGGTGGGACCTATTCATGCCTGAGACTGATAGCTCCGGAACTCTGCACCAGCGCAATGGCTCCAACTGGCCAGTTGGGGACCCTCGCCGTGTCGCCACTCCATCCCCCCCCACGGCCCGATCGTGGCCCCCACGAGCATTCGTGGGCCAGCTCCCACGCCCCCGTCCCAGAGCGCCCCGATCTCCAGCCCTCCCCCCACAAGCAGTGACGACCCATCCCACTCCCCACCCAGGCAGAGCCCACCCTCCTCCTCCCCCACCGCCCCCCCGTCCCCCCCACCCCCCCCCCCCCCCCCCCACGGGAGGCAGGCCATCCTGATTGCTGGCCTCCCTCCAGTCCCAACCAGATCCAAATGGCAGACTGGCAGTGGGACTCCCCACCCCCACCGATAGCCCCTAAGCCCCTCTAGGCCCTGCCCCCTTGACATTGTCCCATGCCCAGTGGGCAGTGCCAAGGTGCCCCCTGGGTCTGGGAACTTTGCCCCATGGGCAGTGCCAGAGGGCACAAGCTGGCACTGCCCAGGTGCCCATGCTTAGGGGGCACCACCCCCCATTGCCTGACCCCCTGGGGAGTCCCGATTGCCACCCTCTTCACTCCAGCGGGGTCTCCTGTTAGTTCCCCAAAAGTGTGGAGCTACTCTAAACCCCGCCGGAGTGAATTTGCACTGACGGGGTGGAAAATGCTACCAGGCCCGGGGAATTCAGTCCCGGGCCCGATAATCACATGCAAATAACATTAAAACTAGATTTAAAGTAATTATCTGGTCTTCCCACCGGTTTCCTGCGTGGTCCCAACTGCGCCTGATTTCCGAAGGTGGGAGACGCGCCTGCCTTGGAAATGTATGTGAATCGGCGCACACGTGCATCTCCTGACCGAACCCGCCAAAAAATTAGCGAGTCGGAATGGGCGAATCTAAATTTCATCTGCCACATTCTGCCAATTCCACCAACACTGCCCATATACTTTTGATGTCTATCACTATCCTCCTCACAGTTCACAATACTCACAACACCAGATTGAAGTCCAACAGGTTTATTTGTTATCACGAGCTTTTGGAGCACTGCTCCTTCTTCAGGTAAGTGAAGAGTTCGGTTCACAAACAGGGCATTTTTAGACACAATTCAATTCCAAGATAATGGTTGGAATGCGAGTCCTAACAGGTAATCAAGTCTTTACAGGTGCAGACAATGTGAGTGGAGGGAGGGTTAAGCACAGATTAAGGAGGTGTGAATTGTATCCAGCCAGGACAGTTAGCGAGATTTTGCAAACCCAGGTAAGTCGTGGGGGTTACAGATGGTGTGACTTGAACCCAGGATCCCGGTTAAGGCTGTCCTCATGCATGTAGAACTTTGGTTATCAGTTTCTGCTCGGTGATTCTGCATTGTCGTGTGTCGTGAAGGCCGCCTTGGAGAATGCTTACCCAAAGATCAGAGGCTGAATGCCCGTGACTGCTGAAGTGTTCCCTGTCAGGAAGGGAACCCTATCTGTGACTATATATGCCCCGTTTGTGAAACAAATTCTGCACTCATCTGATGAAGGAGCAGTGCTCTGAAAGCTCGTGCTACCAAATAAACCTGTTGGACTTTAACCTGGTGTTGTGAGACTTCTTACTGTGCCCACCTCAGTCCAATGCCGGCAACTCCACATCATGTTCACAATACTTCCAAGTCTTGCGTCATCTTCAAACTTTGAAATTGTGCCCTGTACACCCAGGTGTATGTTGTAAATGCAAAGCAAGAGAAGCAGTGATCCGTCCATATACCATCCCCCAGTCAGAAGCAAGTAAAGTCTTCTGTAAGTTAAATTTTCAATAGGAACAAATTAAATAATCAAACTGTCGCAGAATGAAATTCTAGCTATGCTAAATACCATATGGTACAAAACAAAATGCCAACTAGTACCAATACTTTTAGCTTAAAAAGCATCGTCTTACTGACATGTGGGGACCAAAATGATTAATGCATTGGAAAATAACATAATAGTAGATTTAGAATGATATGGCCAACACATTTTCTAAGTGCTCATGTACCTTAAAATTTCACAGTACACCACTGCCCTAGAGGAATCTTTTCATTTTTAATGACTCTTCCCAGCCAGCTCTTCGGATAGGAGTCTGACAGGCTTTGAATAAACATCGGAAGGTGCCATATTATCGGTCCATACTTCTATTTTGAAAAATGCTATGAAACTCAACATAAAAGCTTGGAAACAGAATTGTACATTTAAAACAGTTGTCCCTAAAATCTGTAATTTCACAATACACATTCATGACAGTAATATAAACTATCTGGACTCCCAATTTCCTTGAAACCTTACTTAAGTAATATTGAAATGGGGAGGTGGTGTCATCATGGATTAGTAATCCAAAGACCCAGGATTCATATTCTGGGGACCTGGGTTTGAATCCCACCACAACAGATGGTGGAATTTGAATTCAATAAATATCTGGAATTAAGAGTCTCGTGATGACCATGAAACCATTGTCGATTGTTCAAAAATCCATCTGGTTCACTACATGTTCTGTCGAGAAGGAAGTCTGCTGTCATAAAATCCCTGCAGTGCAGAAGCAGGCCATTCGACTCAGCGAGTCTGCACCGACTCGCCGACAGAGCATCCCACTCAGGCCCTATCCTGGTAACCCCACGTCTTTACCCTGCTAACCCCGCCTAACGTAGACATATTGGGATACTAAGGAGTATTTTAGCTTGGCCAATCCACCTAATCTGCTCATCTTTAGACTGTGGGAGGAAACCGGAGCACCTGGAGGAAACCCATGCAGACATGGGGAGAATGTGCAGACTCAACACAGTCACCCAAGTCTGCAATTGAAACTGGGTCCCTGGCGCTGTGAGGTAGCAGTGCTAACCATAGTGCCACGGTGCCGCCCTGTCTTTACCTAAACTGGCCTACGTGTGACTCCAGATCCACAGCAAAGTCATTGACTCTTAACTGGCCTCTGAAATTGCCTAGCAAGCCACTTAGTTCAAGGGCAATTAGGGATGGACAACAAATGCTGGCACATGCTGATGGAGATTATTATGAAATGCTGTTGGCCAAAAAGAAGGCACGGTAGCACAGTGGTTAGCACTGCTGCTTCACAGCTCCAGGGACCTGGGTTCGATTCCCGGCTTAGGTCACTGTCTGTGTGGAGTTTGCACATTCTCCTCGTGTTTGCGTGGGTTTCCTCCGGGTGCTCTGGTTTCCTCCCACATTCCAAAGATGTGCGGGTTAGGTTGATTGGCCATGATTAAATTGCCCTTAGTGTCCTGAGATGCATAGGTTAGAGGGATTAGCGGGTAAATATGTAGGGATATGGGGGTAGGACCTGGGTGGGATTGTGGTCGGTGCAGACTCGATGGGCCGAATGGCCTCTTTCTGTTCTGTAGGGTTTCTATGATTTCTATGAAAACCTCTTTTTAAAAAATGCTGAAACGTGGCTAAATTCCTAGTGAATATAATTGTATTTATCCATTGGAAATGAGAAGATCAGTCAACATAAACTGTTTGCATGCTCAGCCTCTCTACTTGGAAATGATATATTGAACAGGAGGTGAGAAAATTAGAAAATAACTTGAGAAAAAGGGGAGAGTCTTTTCAAGGTGCATTAATTTTAATGACGAGATGTAAAATTCAATTTTAAAGCATGAGATATTCTCAAGAAAATTAATTTATTCTAAATTTGAAGTAACTTCTTTTTGGATGACTATTTTTGATTGCACAATATCATTTGATTCTGCCAGTCCACCAGAGGGCACTGACTAAAATCACCCTCGCTATTTATTACGTACTGGTCAAGTTTGGATCAGAGATGTTTATCGTAACCATTAACGATAGAGTTGAACCAATAGCAATCGAGCCACAATGTTATCATTCTAAGTTTGTACTCTGAGATTTTGTAGAGTTTTAGAATTCAGTAATTAAGACTTTGCATTTTTAAATATATTTGAATTTGCTGAAATTTGACATAGATATCAAGAGCGTATGATAAGATAAATTTTAACAGGAATTTTAATTAACTAAACCAGCTAAGCATCTAATTTCTCAGATAACAGAACTTGTCGCATTTCAAGGGTGATGATTAACTACTTTTTGGGTTTTTTGAGTCAGCAGTAAATAAACGATATTTACAGCTACCCAAGAACATTTTGTGAAGTTCTGAGTGGCAACTTCTGATAGAGTTTAGTTCAGTGCCTCTGCAGGGGAATCTTTTGATGTGTATGAACAGAGAAATTTGATTTGATTTATTATTGTCACATGTATTAGTATACAGTGAAAAGTATTGTTTCTTGCATGCAATATACAATATAATACAACATAATAATACAACATAACAATCATACCGTTCACAGAGAAAGAAAAGAGAGAGTGCAGAATGTAGTGTTACAGTCATAGCTAGGGTGTAGAGAAAGAACAACTTAGAAAGAGATAAGTCCATTCAAAAGTCTGATGGCAGCAGGGAAGAAGCTGTTCTTGAGCCGGTTGGTACGTGACCTCAGACTTTTGTATCTTTTTCCCGATGCAAGAAGGTGGACGAGACTATGCCCGGGGTGCGTAGGGTCTTAGTTATGCTGGCTGCTCTTCCGAGGCAGCGGGAAGTGTAGACAGAGTTAATGGATGAGAGGCTGATTTGCGTGATGGACTGGGCTTCATTCACAATCTTTGTAGTTTCTTGCGGTCTTGGCAGAGCAGGAGCCATACCAGGCTGTGGTACAACCAGAAAGAATGCTTTCTATGGTGCATCTACAAAGTTGGTGAGAGTCGTAGCCGTCACGCATTTATTGCCCATCCCTGGTTGCCCGAGGGCAGTTGTGAGTCAACCACGTTGCTATGGCTCAGGAGTCACATGTAGGCCAGATCAGATAAGGACAGCAGATTTCCTTCCCTAAAAGACATTAGTGAACCAGATAGGTTTTTCCAATAATTGACAATGGTTTCATGATCATCTTAATTCCAGATTCTTTTTAATTGAATTCAAATTTCACCATCTGCCGTGGCGGGATTCGAACCCGGGTCCCCAGAACATTTCTGGATTAATAGTCTGGTGATAATACCATTAAGCCATCACCTCCCCTTATAGTCAGATATATCAATTGGAATTTCTGAGCATTCACTTGATACTTCTCACACAACACATACATGAGACACCAAAAACTGCATTCGGAGCTCACTGTTTCTTCAACTGCAGAGCGTACAAATCAGTTCCTTAAAGACAGTCTTGCAGTAGCACCTCCGCAAAACCCATAACTTTACTAAATCCCATACCTGATTATTTGGTAAACTATTGCCTCACTGGCATTGCAGTTTTTCTTCTCAGAGAGTTTCAAATCCCTGTCTTCCAACACTAATTAAATTCTGAAGGAATGATACTCCACACTTGTAGAATGAAATATTCGGGGCCAGGGAGACTGTTTGGCAGTAATTAAGATTTATCGCACCCTTAAATAATCACTTATATTGGGATGCAACAGCCCTAGATTTTTCTGGCGTGTTTAATGGGTAGCCAGTGGGTGACGTACTTTACCCCCTTACATTGATTTCAATGACAAATCTGTTAGTTGAGTGCATCATTTGGAGCATCAGGGAAAAATCAGACAGCAACTCTCCACATTTAACTGCTGGATGTTGCACTCTGCTTTCCTCCATAATGACTGTAAGCATGGCCAGCTGTACCATCAATCCTAATACAGAATCTAGGCCCTTCTGTTAGATCCTGATTGTCTGATTAATTTAGTTGCTAAACTTAAAAAATAAAATCTCTGTTGTTTGACCTCATTACAAATAATTTTTAATCGCATGTGGGGTGGTATTTTACGGCTTCGCTCGTCCCAAAACTGTAAAATCCTGCCCAAGGTCAGCGGACTTTCCCGTTGTCCATCCCTCGCCTGCTCCAATTTCTGTGGCGGGTGGGGCTGTAAAGTTCCGGCCATGGTGTTCTGCAACTTTATCTGTGGCATCCAAATAATTCCTTTTAGAGACAATATCATGAGGTTTTGCATCTGTTGAAAACCTTGAGGGGGAATTTTATTTCTGAAGAATATTTCGATTGTGAGGTGGTGATGGTGGAGGACAGTTAAAATAGTTGAAATAAAAATAGAAAAAGCTTGGAAAACTCAGCAGGTCTGGAAGCATCTGTGGAGAGAGGAACAGAGTTTCGAGTCCATATGACCCTGAATAATTAAATTTGACACTGATTTTAAACTGGCTCCACTGAGTTTGTTTTGGGTTTTAAACAGAAGAATATTTGGTTGTCTGCGAGTATCCTACTTGTCAAAGCCAGGGCTTTAATTAGTGGAGGCGGGCAGGCACTTACAACAGCAATTAATATTCCAATGAGATGTTAATGAGGTTTTCTCAATTTGAATTCCATTTAGCTTTAAATTTAACATCTTCTGTATCGGTTTCCTGGGACTTGGGATAATTTTGAGTGAACCGGACAAAAAATCAAGCCATAGTCCAGGAGTGTGTTTATACATTTGATTTGATTTGATTTGATTTATTATTGTCACATGTATTAGAATAAAGTGAAAAGTATTGTTTCTCACGTGCTAGACAGACAAAGCGTACCGTTCATAGAGAAGGAAAGGAGAGGGTGCAGAGTGTAATGTTACAGTCATAGCTGGGGTGTAGAGAAAGATCAACTTAATGCAAGGGAGGTCCATCCAAAAGTTTGATGGCAGCAGGGAAGAAGCCGTTCTTGAGTCGGTTGGTACGAGACCTCAGACTTTTCCCCAACGGAAGAAGGTGGAAGCGAGGGTGTCCAGGGTGCATGGGGTCCTTGATTATGCCGGCTGTAAGTCCGAGGCAGCGGGATGTGTAGACAATGTCAATGGATGAGAAGCTGGTTTGCATGATGGACTGGGCTTCATTGTTCGTGACTCTTTGTAGTTTTTGCGGTCTTGGGCAGAGCAGGAGCCATACCAAGCTGTGATACAACCAGAAAGAATGCTTTCTATGGTGCATCTGTAAAAGTTGGTGAGAGTCGTAGTGGACATGCCAAATTTGGCGTGCTCCGTGTGAAGAAAAGTTCATTTATTATAGCTGGTGTCTCAGTTTCCTCTGGTGCACATTTAGAAAAGAGTTCTTGCGTTGGGGGTGCAGACTTTCCTAAAATTTGGAAGTGTTCAAACTGATAAGATGAAAATTGGATGTGTTTGACAGTACATCAGAAGCAGAAGACCATCCACAACAGCAATGGCAAGCTATGGTGGGATCAATGTGTGCCCAGGAGGGAGGAGCACAGGAGAGGAGGTAATCTCATGAGAGGTACTACTCACTTCACAAGGCTGACTGACAGAGGTGTAGCATCCTTGGCCTCTCGAAGAGCAAAGATTCCTCAGACTGAGTTGTCATGCCAGGAGGTGCCAGGTATCTGTACCCTCTTAAAAGATCTACAACCAGCTGAGCAGTTGCAAACATGCATTACCTGCGGCTTCCACGCTCAATGTATTTGCCTCCAGTTCCTTCCTGAGAACTGCCAGAGATAGATGGGGTGGCACGGTAGCACAGTGATTAGCACTGCTGCCTCACAGTGCCAGGGACACGCGCTCGATTCCAACCTCGGGTCACTCTCTGTGCGGAGTCTGCACACTCTCCCCGTGTCTGGGTGGGTTTCCTCTGGGTGCTCCGGTCTCCTTCCACACTACAAAGTAGGTTGATTTTCCATGTTAAATTCCCTCTTAGTGCCCCAGGATATGTAGGTTAGGGGGATTAATAGGGTAAATATATGGGATTGTGGGGATATGGTCTGAGTAAGATGCTGTCTTGGAGAGAGTCAGGGAGGACTCAATGGGCCAAATGACCTGCTTCTGCATTGTGGGGATTCTATCGTCTTGATGATTTTGATGAGTTTACTTCGAAAGTGCATATCTGTATTTCATATGTGTAAATTACATGAACATGACAATGGTGTGATTTAGTCATGACAAAGGCGCAATCCTGGCACACACCAAACTCAGACTTCACACAGTTCAGTCATTAATGTAATAAAGTCAACATACACGTTGGAGAGATATTTCTATTTTTGCCACTTATCTCAAGGGCTTCATCCTCTACCTCTGTTAGCTGGACTCCTCGTTGTAACCCAGCTTCAGTGCTCTCCCTTCCTCTTGTGTTTTTCACTCTCTCCTCTTACAACAGTTGGAAAAACAAATGTGTGAGCAAGTGAAGCATGTGATATCCAGCCAATAGATGCAGTGCATTGGATGAGGATTACTTTGAGACAGATGTCTGTGTGGAGTTTGCACATTCTCCTCATGTCTGCGTGGGTTTCCTCCGGGTGCTCCGGTTCCCTCCCACAGTCCAAAGATGTGCGGGTTAGGTTGATTGGCCATGCTAAAATTGCCTCTTTGTGTCCTGGGATGCATAGATTAGAGGGATTAGCGGGTAAAATATGTAGGGATATGGGGGTAGGGCCTGGGTGGGATTGTGGTCGGTGCAGACTCGATGGGCCGAATAGCCTCTTTCTGTACTGTAGGGTTTCTATGATTCTATGATTTCTATGAGATGCACCACATGACTTCAGGATGTGGGGGGAATGGCAATGGCAGATAAATACACAGAGAAGGGAGGAAGTGCATAGAAAGTGAAGGCTGGATGCAGATGAAAATTGACTGGAGTGTGACAAAAATGATGTAATGGAACACACTTGGCAAGACAGAGTGAAAGGTGAGGACTTAAACTACAGAATGTAGGAGATTCAGCAAATGCATTCCCTTTTCGTGACCTGGTCATGTCATTAACTGCTTCCTTCATTGCATCCAACGCATTAGGCTCCTATGGCTCAGTTTCTCACTTACCTCCAGCCACAACTTCTTGGTGAACCAACTGGTTTCCTTCAGTTGGTGGTGAAAGGTATGTCTGCCATGCTTCTGACTGCACCGGCAGTAATTCCATCGAGTGTGATGGGCCTTTGCTCTTCGTGCAACACCCATTGTGAACTCCTTCAATTGATGTTTGGGCATTGTCCCGTCAAATACTGCTGCGATCACACCATCAAGCCTGCTGTGCAGCTCGGGTAAACAAAACCCAGATACCCAAAACACTTTAATTCAGTCTTGAATACAAACTCTGGGAATCTTGTGACTTGACGTCCAAGTTTTGTCTGTACAATCCCACCCACACCCACACTCAGAAGCAGCATTGCGATTAATGTTGGGGCCTGTGTCTGCCAAAAAATCATTATCAAATTTGGTACTGGTGTTAGCCTTGCACTTGGTAAAGTGGGGGACCATTCCTACAGTTTCCTGATCATGGGGACAATTGTAAATGCATTCTTCTTGCACAGCATAATCTTTAGATACTGGGAATTAATATGAGCCTAAGTTGCCTTGTCCTTTTGAATAAGTGATTTTTCTGCTCGACAAGAAATTTCCAAGCCAATGCTGGAGTGGGTTTTGTTAAAATAAGATCAGTGAGTCATTTGCAATGTGCAAATGCTTGGATGAGATTTTATGACTGCTAAGTAGAGACCTGAGTTCCAACTGGTTTAGGAGAAATAGCTAAATTGTGACTTGGTATTCTTGGTATTCAGCATAATGAAAGACCCCACGGACCCCGGACATTTTCTCTTCCACTTTCTTCCGTCGGGAAAAAGATGCAAAAATCTGAAGTCACATAACAGCCGACTCAAGAACAGCTTCTACCCTGCTGCCACCAGACTTTTGAATGGCCCTACCTCATATTAAGTTGATCTTTCTCTACGCCCTAGCTCTGTCTGTAACACTACATTCTCCACGCTCCCCTTTCTTTCTCTATGAATGGTATGCTTTGTCTACATGGCGTGCAAGAAACAAGACTTTTCACTGTATCCCAATACATGTGACAATAATAAATCAAATCAAATCAATCAAAATCTTTTTAGAATGGACAGCCTTTTAGACGCAGGCCAAAGGAGTAGCCGGATGTTCGAACAGAGACTGAAGTTTTTCCACAGGAGGGAATTGGCTGCAACCTTATTAGACAAAGTTGCAATCATTTATGCAGAAACATAGATAAACAAGCTTTAAAGCATATAAAATTTGCATCTGGATCTGAAATCCATAATGCATGACCAATATGCACAGAACAGGAAACAGGTGGTGGTAAATAGCACTAAGTGAATTACTGATGATTTGACCAGTGTAGTTCATTTTCCCTTTACTGCAACCTTTATCCGTAATGCAGCCCAGTGCCATTAGATGGCTTGCTTTTTATAATCACGGATTCTCAAATGGATACCATGCATTAATTCTATCTTATTTCCTACTTAATTCTTGCTGCTGAAATTCTACAGCTTGGGTTTCTTCAATAATTCACTCCATACTGTAGCCTAAGCTTTAATTTGCACGCATATGTTGACAAGGACTTTCTTGCCTCTTGCATCATCTTGAATAATCTGTTCAACTATTTAACATTGCTGAGTGATGTTTTACTTTCTAATTTAACATGTGTCCAGAACGCTTTTAAACCAACATTTCAGATTGCACCACGGAGAAAAAGAATGGCTTTGAATAATGCACAAACCTTTCCTTCCCTTGTGTTAAAACAGTGATCTTCATTATAAACTAATCTTTGGGTATGAACTCTACTGGGATCAGCTATTTGTATGTGTATGGGGAAAGTCTTGTACTTGGTCGTTGATGGGAGCAATTTCTATTTTATCTGCCCATAGTGGATAAAGAAAGATGTCAGTGTTGATTTTGACTGGCCTCATCTGGCCGTCACTGGGGTGCCAGTTAAACAAGAGTTACCATTAAGATCAGCAAGGTCTCCGCGTTCCCAACCTTGATGGTTTCTTCATCCATTATCGAGGTTCCCTGTACCCTCCTCAGCACTAATATGGGGGCCTATGTATTTTCTACACAAACCAACAAAGAATTTTCCAGAACTTTTGTTCCTGGGGATGGGGGTGAGAGGATACCTCAGAAGATACGCTGGAAACCCCTTCCCCACGGACGTCCCCATCCAAAGACTGCACAGGATTGGCCGGGAAGTTTAAACTTCTGATGGGTAATTAAAATGCACCAGGAACCATTCAAAATTTAAATTGCAGAATTTGGAGAATTAGCAGAATAGTTACCCAGAAAATGTTGGAAGGATTACAACCACTTCTAACTCCATGGTAAACCATGACATGAACCCCCCTCATCCGACACCTCCACCCGGACACCCCCAATTAACCCCCTTTCCTCCCTTTCCTCCTACTATCCACTCCAACCACCAATTGTCCAAACCACACCTGAAGCCCCTCACCACTCCCCAACCACCATTAACCCTGACTACCTTCCCGATCTCCCCACCCCCTATCAAATCACACCCCTACTCCCCAAACTATCCTCAAAGCTAATCTCACCGGGCTACCCAATATGCCCCTTCCCCACCACCCCCCCTGCCCCCACAGTGGCACAGTGGTTAGCACTGGTGCCTCACAGCGCCAGGGACCCAGGTTCAATTCCTGGCTTGGGTCACTGTTTGCACATTCTCCCGTGTCTGCGTGGGTTTGCTCCAGTAGCTCCAGTTTCCTTCCACAGTCCAAAAGACATGCTGGTTAGGGGCTTTGGCCATGCTAAATTCTCCCTCAGTGCACCCGAACTGGCCGCCGGAGTGTGGCGACTGGAGATGTTCACAGTCACTTCATTGCAGTGTTAATGTACTACTTGTGACACTAATAAATAAACTTTAAAAAATCTACCCCCACTCCACCAACCCTGATTTTTGGAAACTGTCCACAATCAAACTAACTAACTTGCATCAGCGTGCAAGTTACAATCATATGATTGCCTTATTTTGTTTGCAAGTAATTTGAAACCCGATAATAACTTAGATGTGTTTTACTTTGGATTTGGCTTAAGTTCTGAATGGATACTTATTATAATTATGGTATCAACTGAGAATAGTAATAAAAGGTACACATTAATCTACTTGATGTAATTTAAGAATCGGATCCAAAAATTGAAGGTTTTCTGGATTTTTAGCAATGCATTATAATAACTGTGGGAAGTTTCTAAAGCTAATTCATTTTGTAACAGATTAGTCAAGAATGAGCATACATCACTCTGGAATTCAGAAGAATTAAAGATAGACTCCTTAAACACATAGAATTCTTAGAGAACTTGACAGGATAGACACAGAAAAGATGTTTGCTTTGGCTTGCTGGAACTTTAGCTCACTGTCTCAACAGAAGGTGTTTGCCATTTAGGATTAAGGTGGTTTGGGTGACTCGGTGGCACAGTGGTTAGCACTGCTGCCTCACAGCACCAAGGACCTGGGTTCGATTCCTGGCTTGGGTCACTGTCTGTGTGGAATTTGCACATTCCCCCCGTGTCTGCGTGGGTTTTCTCTGGGTGCTCCAGTTTCCTCCTACAGTCTAAAGATGTGCAGGTTAGGTGGATTGGCCAAGGTAAATTACCCCTTAGTGTCAGGTGTCCTAGCTAGGTTAAATATGTGGGGTTATGGGGATAGGGCCTGGGTGGGATTGTGGTTGGTGCAGGCTCAATGGGCTGAATGGCCTCCTTCTGCAGTGCAGGGATTCTATGATTCTAAGAGGAGGAATTTATTCACTAAGAAGGTTGTGACTCTTTGGAATTCTCTACACAGAGGACGGTAGATATTCAGTGGTTGAATATATTCAAAATTGCGATCAATAGATTTCTGGATACTTAGGGGATCGAGGATATTAAGAAAGATTGGGGTGACACAATGGCACAGTGGTTGGCACTGTTGCCTCACAGTGCCAGGGACCTGGGTTCAATTCTGGCCTCGGGTGACTGTCTGTGCGGAGTCTGCACATTCTCTCCGTCTCTGCGTGGGTTTCCTCCAGGTGCTCCAGTTTCCTTCCACAATCCAAAGATGTGCAGGTTAGGTGGATTGGCCATGATAAATTGGCCCTATTGAGTGTCAGAGTTACTACGTGGGGTTAAAGGGATAGGGCCTGGCTGGGATTGTTGTCGGTGCAGGCTCGATGGGCTGAATGGCCTCCTTCTGCACTGTCGGAATTCTATGATTCTAAAATTAAGTTGAGATTTCAGATCAGGTGTGATGAAGAATAGCAAATGTTATTGTTTGGAACAGCAGAGGGAAGTTCCAAATTTATCCCATGTAATGAATGCTGTTGCTCATCGTAAATATTATTTACACTCACAAGAATAACATTTGTTTCCTTGAATGAAAGGGAAAGAAAAATCAGATTGTTTCCCTATTTCTGACGTATATTGTGAATATATTTTAAAATTATTTGTTTCCTGATCCTGTACAGAAATAACAGGTTAGACTAACTGTTAATCAAAGCCTAGTTTTTTCAAAAAAAACAGATCCAAAAGAATGAACCCTCCAGAGTGAATGAATACAAATGGATTTTAAATAATCCATGTGAAAATTAGAATTGGAATTGATCCCAGACGATACTGTCTTGAGGATATTTTGTGCTGCCATGAATGTATTTTCATGGATGAGATTTTACATTTTTAAGTTATTGCAAAGAATGCTAAGATCATGCACCTTTTCACATCTCATCTTGAGCATCTTTTGGATTTATTATGCAAGCTCTAAATCATAATTTAAAAAAGTATGACATGCATTAATCATATAGCCTCTTGAACTTATTTGTGTTGCGTTCTGATGCACTGAACCAATGTTGTGGGGTTGAACTTTCACCTTTAAAATTGGCAGGCTGCTCTTGATTCCAGCATTCTCAACCCCATTCCCCAGTTGTCTGATTTTCAGGAATGCCTTTAAAGGGTGCGGACTGATTACTGTCGGATTCCCACAGCCAGCACTCTCGACCTGGCCAGCTCCATTGTGGAGATAGCTTTGTCCTACTTTTTCTCAACTTTAATGGAGTTAGGCTAGGTTTTCAAAGAGTCGTGGTCTACGGACATGTCAGAGGACATGTGAACCTTAGTCTGCAGGAGGGGACTTTTTAAAAGGTGAGTTTCCAAAGTCCGCTGCATGTCCCCTAAGCCAAGCTATGGCACTTCCATGCCTACAGACCAACGAAACACTGTACAGAACCAATGAACCCGATAGTACAAGACCACTGTGTAAGATTGCTTATAAATAAAGGTCATTCGTACATTTACTACTTTCCAATAAAAAGTCAATTCACCACAAGGAAATAAAAGTGTCAATCATCCACACCCTTTAATGTATCAGTAAAAGAAACCACAAATCCTTGAAACCACTTAACCTTGTGTAAATAAACATTTAAAATTGACTGCAGAGATCTGTGAGCCAGGGCTGTCAATCAAGTAATGTTTATTTTCTGGGGCACAGCTGTTTCAACAAGAATAAATGATGTCTGGGATCTCAGCCAAGCATATATCTCAGCCATGGGGTGTGAAGAGAGAGGGTCGGAGGCCCTTTGTGTTTCTATTTTAACTTAGACAAAGTCCCACATCACAGAGGTAGGCCTTTTAAATAGCCTGTCTCCTGCGGCTCCCGCAGAACTTTTTTACCCATCAGCTTTCCCTACTCCAGCCCACACCTGCACCCGGCGATGAAGATCCAACTTTTGCAGGCAACTTTTTCCTGAGCTGGGCGGGCTGACACTGGAATTTTCCTAATGTCCTCAAGGATGAAAATTCCAGGCAGTGGTATTTTTATACAATAAAAACATAGGTAGAATTTAATAAACTAAATCGTTTATATTTCATTAAGGTGTAAAAAAATCAATGATTTTTCAACACTTGCCTTGCATTTTATTGAGTAATCCAGTGAGAAAGGATCTCCTCCGGGGCGTGGCAGCATAACTTAATGAACAGTCAGCTGTTACTCAAATACAAAAATGGGCAGACAGCATTTGAAAATCAGGAACACCTTCGCTGCCCCAATGACATCCAGGCCCCAGCGGCATCCAGGCCCCAATGGCATCCAGGCCCCAATGACATTCAGGCCCCAATGGCAGCCATGCCCCAATGGCATCCAGGCCCCAGTGACATCCAGGCCCCAATGGCATCCAGGCCCCAGTGGCCTCCAGGCCCAATGACATCCAGGCCCCAATGACATCCAGGCTCCCACGGCATCCAGACCTCACTGACATCCAGGCCCCAAAGACATCCAGGCCCCAATGGCCTCCAGGCACAATGACATCCATGCCCCAATGACATCTAGGCCCCAGTGACATCCAGACCCCAATAGCATCCAGGCCCCAATGGCATCCAGGCCCCAATGACATCGAAGTCCAATGACATCTAGGCCCCAGTAACATCCAGTCCTCAGTGGCATCCAGGCCCCAATGGCATTCAGGCCCCAATGGCATCCAGGCCTCAATGACATCCAGGCCCCAATGGCATCCAGGCCCCAATGACATCCAGACCCCAATGACATCCAGACCCCAATGGCATTAAGGCCCCAATGGCATCCAGGGCCTATCTGATGGAATTTTCATGCAGGCCTTAAGTCAGACACCAACACACCCTTCTGCATGCCTGTTGTAAGATCCTGATTGTCCTGTCCATTTGTCTCGAGCATTGCTACCTAACTAACAGACCTTGAAGGGGCCAATGGAGAGTGTTCAAAAAATATGACCAAATAAATCTTTTTTCCTTTTTGATCTGCCACGATAAACAGAAGTACTCCTCTTGCTGTTTGCTTCCTGGTATGGTCACCATAGAAAGGGCGGGATCAGGATATTGAATTTGATGATCAGCCATGAATGGCGGAGCAGACTTGAAGGGCCAAATGGCCTCCGCCTGCTCCTATTTTCTATGTTTCTAAAATATTAAGGGAGAATTTCCAAATTGTTCTCCTGAGCTCCTGCTGTAACTTTGCAGGAAGATCAACATAATGCTTGAATTGCATAAACCTCCCACCCCCAATTCGTAGCCATTGATATCCTTGCCCATAAGGGATTTCTATCTCCCCCCTCTTCCCCGTGCGTGCTCGTGTGGGGGCAACCTCGGCATGCTGACCCTTTTGCATGACCAACTGATGATTTCCCATCCTCCTTTAAACGGCCAGTTATCAGCGGTACATTCATCTGTCACCCGTATCCGAGACCCTTACCCAGCATCATCCCCCCATCCCTCCTCCATCGAAGATTCCTCTGGCATGTGGAGATACTCAATTGAAAGAGAATTCCTACTCCCAAAGTTAATTCTTTAAAACACAGGCACTGATTATCGACGTGGTGCAGCAGCCAAGTGGAAGAGTTTTGCATTGGTGCCAAATGGGCATGTTAGCAATGGGACACTGACAGCGTTCAAAGAATGTGGCCGTCCCTGAGGCCTGAACTATTTTCAGATTCCTGCCTAATTAAAATTGTCTAAGTGAGCTGCAGGCATCAAATGGGCTTCCTGCTACAATTAGTTCAGCTGTTGGCTGAGGCGGAGGAAGCACTACCTACAGCTTTTGAAGACTAGAGTGGGATCTTATAGAAGCATAGGAGCAGACTTAATTACCAGACAAGATTTGCTGCTTGTTTCGTGGCACGTTTGGGAATCTCCACGGGATTCTCCCAGCATCCTGCTTTGGTGGGAGATCAGCGTAAACCTTGGTGGAGCTGCGTAAAAGGGTCATTTTGAGCCATTTGCATTGTTTCTCTGAGGATTCCGCATGCCGATCATTCGCAAAAAAATAAATGCTCATAAATTGGGAGAACCCCCCATGGAAATTCCACACAATTATCCATTCCTCAAAGCAAGATTGGCACTTAAAGAGAGGGCAATTTGGGATTTGTCCCTGGGAGAGATTTAATCTACGAGAGCTGAGATAACCTAGAGCCAGACCGTTACAAACAGAAGACCCAAAAATATAACAACATTGAACTACAACACCTTCAGCAAAAAACCTGCAGCAAAAACCAGAAGCAAAATGTTCACAGTTAACCAACAGGGAAGCAATGTTGTCCTTGTGAGCGAATTAAATGTTCTGCCACAGAAATACCATTCAGGGGCAAAACACCTAAAATATCACTGGATAATTTTCCATTCCTAATAAATAATTCTATCTTTCATTTTTGGTAATAATGAAAAAAATTTCAGAGTCATGAAATATTAACTTCAGATTTCTTCCAATATTGAGTGCTTTAATTATATTTTTGTCATAACAGTTGTAAGGAATACAATGACTACCACTGATGATTACTCATAATTTTGAGTTTCTTCCTACTTCTCATGAGCTCACATTGCTAAAAAGAATATTCTTATAAATACTAGCAAATCTTACCCTGCATTGCTCATGTGAATCAGAGGATTATAATAATGGCAGTGTTATATTATTGCATACTTGCTACGTCTTCCATGACATTAAACTCTTGGTTTAGAAGAAGGATTGTGTGAGTTTGTGTCCTTTTTTTTATAGAGTTAGGGTCCAAATATAAAGTAGGAATGTTTCTCCGGCACGCCTGACAGTGGAGGAATGAATAGATTTAGGATTTGCAGGGGCAGTAGATGATGTCGCTTCTCTGCTCACTGACCAACAATTGGGTTGGTAACTCTTTCCATTCTTGAACGGTGCTGTGTTTGGACTGACGATTGTCATGCAGGTGAAATGCCGGAAACAGCTGGTGTAAAGATAGCTCGAGATTCTGCTGATGGCGGGTAAATGGTTAATTGTCGGTGGGTTATATCCCCCTGCCTAGTGGCGTGACTGCTATTTCATTACCGTCCCATGAATGCTATCTCGTGACGCCTTCCAATTACATTGGCCTGAAACCAGTTTGAAAAGTGCATTCCTCAGAACTCAATTAACTCATGACTTTGAGGTAAGTGCAATATCCATGATATACCTGCCATAGTGCTGCACCGGTCTTGATGTGGTGAACACCACATTGCTGGGTCTGTAGAGTTGGTTTCCTCCCACCTTTGCCTACATTGTTCAGAAGGTCACCACTGTGCTGCGTGACTCGTGCGGCCTCCATTTTCAGACATTGACCAACAGTGTGCCTGAGATTAGGGAGTTATGGGGGGGTCCTACTCCCACTGGCTGCCCCTGTTGTCCACAAGGGCAACACTGTGCAGTGATACTCAGGCAGAGTTCCACTTACATGAACGAGCATGTTGATCAGCGATGGGGTGTGGGTGGAGGGTGGGGATGATGAAAACCAATGGGACAAAGGAGAAAGAAGGCTGTGCAAGGACGGTGAGGGGAGAAGGGGGCATGATGGAAGGCAGATGGGCAACAATGGGGGACAATGCAAGGCTGAGGATAGATTGAAGGGTGGGAAGCTGGAGCCCCAAAAAGGGTTCCTGAAATGCTGACAAAGGGGTGAAATGAATAACACATGTTTGAATGGAAGGGGATGCATGCAGACTCTGGAATAGGAATAGGACGTTCACCTCGGTAGGTGACCGTGTGTACAGCATCTACATGGAGTAAGTACAGGTCCACTTGGGGCATTGGCATATCATAAATGATGGGTTCAGGATAACGTGGAGTAATGTCCACCACAACAATAACAGGATGCAGTGTTAAGTCATACGAACTTATGAACATACTAATGAGGAGCAAGAGTAGGCCATTCAGCCGCACCAGCCTGCTCTTCCATTTAATGATTATGGCTGTTCTGAAAATAACCTCAAATCTGCGTCCTGCCTACCCTGATAGCCTATCACACAAATGTTCACCAAGAATCTGTCCACTTCCGCCTTAAATATATTCAAAGGCTCTGTTCTACCATCTTTTCAGGAAGAGAGTTCCAAAGACTCACGATCCTCTGAATGTTTTGCCATATCTCCATTTTAAAACCCCTTATTTGTAAACTGTGAGGTTGGGTCATACATCTTATTGACATCTTATCACATGCAGGGCTCCAGATGTTTTATATCTGGGATATAGTCTTGGTCACTTTGTGTGTGTGTGTTCACATCTCAGGGACAAGGTTGCATCAGGGACCATGCAAGTAGGGCAGGATAAACTATAGACCCCTTCAGATGGCATAGTTTTCATATTTCGAACTTCACACTCTTGACCCCCTATTTATTAATGTCTTTAACGTTTCACTTCAGAGAGAAGACAAAAGCAGAAATGGGTCCAGGGTTCAATGCTGCAAAGATGCAATGGAAGAGGTGAAGGAGGGAGAGGCAACACTAAGCACAGGCCCAATAGGAGGCCCCCTGAGAGACATGGTCAAGGGGAGCCAGAACATGAACAAGAGGGTCGGGAGGAGAGATTCTGACAATGGAGGTGACTCGCTGGATTTACAAAGGGAGTTTGCCTCCCATTCATGTGTCTATCAAGATACACATTGAATGTTGCTAAAGTGCCTGCTTCTACCACGTCCACTGGCACATTGGTACTGTCCAAAGGGCACTCTGGCACTGCCAGCCTGACACACTGGCAGTGCCCACCAGGCACTGGACAGTGGCAAGGGGGTGGGGCCAGATGAAGCAGGCTGATTTGGGGGGGCCTCTGCAACAGCGATTGGGGTGAGGGTCCTGCCACTCTGCAACAGTGATCGGGGAGGGGGGGAAACGACTGCCACTCTGCAACAGCTGTCAGCCGGTCCATGCGCTGTTAATGTCTAGGGGGTCTAGGGGGTGGGGGGAGGGTGACGATCGACCATGAAGCCCATGATAGCTGATGGGGAGAGGGAGAATCTGCTAGCTATAGCTGGGGGAGGCAGTCACTAATAGATCTCTGTGTTCACAGAACACAGAGACCTGCATATACACAATGGTGCCCTCTGCTGCTATCTGCTGGCTTTCAGGTGAGCTTGGCCTCGTCCCCCCTCCCCCTGCTGGCGAGAATCAGATTTGGCTTCATTTTTTTGAAGGAATAGGGTAAGATTCAATTTTAATCTTGTGCAAAAACATGATTCCTTTCCATTTTCACGCTCATTTGGCACTGCCCTCCAAGGACGACTAGGGATGGACAATAAATGCTGGCCAGCCAGCGATGCCCATGTCCCACGAATGAATAAAAAACCTGGAACATTCCCTCCCTCCCTCAGTCTGTCATTGTTCCTACAATTTTCAGAATTTAACGACCCAAGTTTTGCACTGTTTGCTCACTACTAAATCATTTAGTTCATATTCTGCTTTTCCTGTATTCTACGTCTGTGGCATCCTGCATTGGAAACTTTATTTCTCAATCCAAAAAAAAGAATCCCTGCTCGCAGATGCGATTGAAAGCTTTTTCTTTAAACCAACATTGCAGATACGTGCGTGATCCCCCATTGTTTTTAAAGAATAACTCCAGGATGAAAATATGGTTTACGGAGATCTCCTGCCTTGAAACACAGCCTATGCTTTGAAGATGATTTCTTCAATCAGCCTTTTCATTTTGCAGTGTGAGAGTGGACGATTCTCTCAACCCGCTGTGTTGCTTCAGTCGTGCAGCGGGCCAGGAGAGTCACACGGAGGCTATGTAGCGAGTTTCCTGCTGGGCGGCATGGTCTCTGCATGTCTCCCAGCACCGGATTTCCAATGCCATCAACTCTGCACCAGAAATTGGGACTGGAGTCTGTTTGCCACGCAAAGTGGCAATACCCGGAGGCACCTTGGCACTACTGACTGGTCATTGAGCCAGAGGGAGGTGGAGCCTACTGGGGGGGTAGATCGCTGGTAGTTGTGGGTCAACCACATTGCTGTGGCTCTGGAGTCACATGTAGGCCAGACCAGGTAAGGATGGCAAATTTCCTTCCCTAAAGGACGTTAGTGAACCAGATGGGTTTTTCCAACAATCAACAATGATTTTGTGGTCATCAGTAGATTCTTAATTCTAGATGTTTTTTATTGAATTCAAATCCCACCATCTGCCGTGGTGGGATTCAAACCCAGGTACCCAGAACATTAGCTGAGTTTCTGGGTTAATAGCCTAGCAATAATAGAACTAAGCCATTGCCTACCCTTAGTTTTGAGGACGTGGCAAACAGACTCCCCAGATCTCTGCCGTTTCACCCGCCACGGAATCGGAGCGGGTGAGGGGTCGACAACGGAAATGTCCATTGACCTTGGGCGGGAATTTCTGCCCTCGCTCAAGCGAGGCCTTAAGACCCCGCCCAATGTGTTACAGCCAGAGACTTTGCAACATGGTTTGAAGTGAGCACAATGAAAGAGGAGAAAGCGTTTGTAAGACAGAGTGTTTATAGATCAGATTCTGACCACAGAAGCATCATTAAAGTAGACAGAGGCACGAAAGGGTGTGATGAAAATGTGTTTGAAGACTAGAGGTGAGCGAAGAATTGCCAACTACACTAAAAGCTTTTTCTTGTTTCCTGCCTAGAAATATTTGCAGGAACAGGCTGGGAGACTGGGTCTTATAGTCAGGTGAGAAGGCTGATAAGGTCAGTTTACCCAAGCCGGGAATCGAGCGTGGGTCCTTGGCGCTGTGAGGCAACAGTGCTAACCACTGTGCCACCTTCCTGATCAGGATTGAACAGTACAGCACAGGAAACAAGCCCTTCGGCCTGTTTCCTGTGCTGTACTGTTCTTATGCCCAACAGAGTTCCCTGGGGGATGTGTGGCATCTTCCAGTGGAAGAGAACGCCACCCCCATAATCACTCCGCACCCTCCCCTGCCTCCACCACCAGCATCCCTCCCACTCCCCACCCCACTTTCAACACAGCTTCCCACTCACACCTCCACTACACCAAGGGAACCCATTCCATTTAGATCTGTTATGGAGCCTCCATTGTTGGCTACTCTGTGTGGTCAGCTGCAGTTCCAGGATTGGCCACCACTCCCAATGGCGCAGCCAGGATGAAAGAGCTGCTAGCTCACTAATTGACTGGCCGCTCTTGGAGCTGGGTATCTTTGCCTTTAAAGATATGGCAACCCTGACGGCAGATAGTTGACTGCCTGATTGACATTTAACTCTTCCTGAGCTCCTGGAAATGGCTGCAGTGGGGTTGACACTAGATTTCTGGCCAATGAATGGGGCAGTGTTTAGCACTGCTGCCTCACTGTGCCAGGGACCCAGGTTCGATTCCTGTCTGTGCAGAGTCTGCACATTCTTCCCCTGTCTGCGTGGGTTTTCTCCGGGTGCTCCGGTTTCCTCCCACAGTCCGAAAGACGTGCTGGTTAGGTGCATTGGCCATGCTAAATTCTCCCTCAGTGTACCCGAACAGGTGCCAGAGTGTGGCAACTGGGGGATTTTCACAGTAACTTCATTGCAATGTTAATATAAGCCTACTTGTGACACTAATAAATAAATAAACTATTCCCTCCTGGGTATATCCCCAAGTGGTGTACGGCACCCTCCACCAAGGATACCAGTGCTGATGCGATGAGAGTCAGTGTGCAGTGTTGCAGTGTTAATGTAAGCCTATTTGTGACACTAATAAATAAAGTTAAAAACCATTGAATTCAGCTGTCTATTTCCACAACCTTGTTACGCTTCCCTTACTGCGACATTTATTTCATTTTTTACCTTGCCTAATTATTGATTCTCGTGTTCATTTCTCGAATTAGTGAGGCTTGTCGAATCGAAGTTTTAGATTTTGTAAGTTTTTCCAGTTCGATCTTTTCTAATTCTAATTCCCTCTCAGGTGTCAGCCTCGGCTCAGTAGCGGCATTCTTACATCTGAGTCAGAGGTTCGTGGGGTCATGCTGCACATCAGAGTCAGGAGCATCAGATCTAGGCTGACAATCCCAGTGCTGAAATCAGATGTTCCACAAGATCATTAGAAATAGGAACAGAAGTCGGACATTCAGCCCATTGAGCTTGCAACGCCATTCAGTTGAGGACCTGTTTTCCCTCTCAAGTAGATATTAAAGCTTCTATGGCTAGGGCAACACTCTCCCCCCGCCCCCCCACCACACCCCGCACCCCTCCCACCGCTTATCTCTTGGTCAATATTTAGAATATTTATCTCTCCACCAACAATGGGAAAATTGATCATTTGGCCACTATCACATTAGAATCAGAGAATCACGCAGTGCTGAAGAGGCCCTTTGGCCCATCAGGTCTGCTCCGACATGCGTGAAACACCTAAACTCCCACCTAAGGGGCGGTACGGTGGCACAGTGGTTAGCACTGCTGCCTCAAAGCGCCAGGGACCCGGGTTCGATTCCCGGCTTGGGTCACTGTCTGTGTGGAGTTTGCACATTCTCCCCGTGTCTGCGTGGGTTTCCTCCGGGTGCTCCAGTTTCCTCCCACAGTCTGAAAGACGTGCTAGTTAGGTGCATTGACCCGAACAGATGCTGCAGTGTGGCGACTAGGGGAATTTCACAGTAACTTCATTGCAGTGTTAATGGGAGCCTTACTTGTGACTAATAAATAAACTTTAACTTAACTAATCCCATTTACCAGAATTTGGCCTATAGCCTTGAATATTGAAATTGTCCGCATTGCATTCCACATCATAACAGTGACTGCACATCAAATCAAAATATCGAATTAACAGTAAAGCACTTTGGGATACATTGAAGCCATGACAGTGACTAGATCAATAAAAGTTCTCCCCTTTCATTTTCAATCTCTAATGTAAACTTTATTTTGATCCGCTCTGGTGTCCTTGTTTCAATTTATCTTACATTTAGCGTGTGCGGTAAGGTAAGCTTTCTTGATCAGATCAAATGTTTTGATTGTGATGATGTCTGACTCTCCATGTTATCATGCATTTATAGAGTATCTTATCATGCCCAAAGCCATTTGTACCCACTGAATTACTTCTGAAGATGTTCTATAGGGAAATGAAACAATGGGGGGATTTCAAACACTTTCTTTGTGTCAGGTGGTGGGTGCTAAAGTCCTATAAAAGTAGATTTATGACCCACACAACCCCTCCCCACCCACCCCCCATCCTTTCCAACCTGCCCACTTCCAGCTTTAACTGAAGCGGCAACCACCCACTCGAGGTGGATGGGCTGGCACATTAAATAGGGCGATAAAGTTGTGAGTTTTGTTTAACTTCAGCCGAGGTCAAAGAGATTTTCTGAGCCTCGAGGAACCCGACAGCTACTGCCAGGCAGGGCCTGGTGAATCCAGGAGACAAGTTGCCTGCACACCCACCTCGTGGATTCAGTGAGCCTGCCTGCATCTGTCATGGTCAGGGAAGTAAAAATTCAGGCCAATCCATCAGCCCACGGCAAGGTGTTACCAATAGTAAATGGGGTGAATTGAGAGAAGGATTTTTAAAAATACATTCATGGGACATGGGCATTGCTGGCATTTATTGCCCATTCTTAGTTGCCGCTGAAACTGAGTGGCTTGCTTGGCCATTTCAGAGAGCGTTTGAAAGTCAATCACATTGCTGTGGTTCTGGAGTCACATGTAGGCCAGACCAGGTAAGGACGGCAGATTTCCTTCCCTGAAGGACATTAGTGAACCAGATGGGTTTTTCTGACAATTGACATTGGCTTCATGGTCATCAGTAGATTCTTAATTCCAGATATTTTTTATTGAATTCAAATTCCACCATTTGCTGTGGTGGGATTCAAACCCGGGCCATTCCCCTGAACATTAGCTGAGTTTCTGGATTAATAGTTTAGTAATCATGCCGCTCGGTCATCGTGTCAGGAGGACTCCTTGCATTTTTAAAAATAATGCTATGGAATCTTTTGCATTCTCCCAGGTAGACAGGGCTTCAGTTTAACAGTTATCTGCAGTACACCTTCAGTATTACAACAAAGCAAACTTAAATTCACAACCTTTTGACTGAGAGATACTAGCGCTAGACAGCTGGGTTGAAAATGTCATGGATATTCCTCTAACAGTCACTTCATCTTGTTCTTTCTCAGTTCAAGTAATATTTTATGAAGACTTTATTTTCCTTCATTGGTTTGAACCTTGTAATTTTATTGCTACTATTTTATTTATCAGTGTCACAAGTAGGCATACATAAACACTGCAATGAAGTTCCTGTGAAAATCCCCTCGTTGCCACACTCAGATGCAATGAGGGAGAATTTAGCACGGCCAATAACCAGTATGTCGTTCAGACTTGGAGGAAACTGGAGCACCCAGAGGAAACCCATGCAGATACGGGGAGAACGTGCAGACTCCGCACAGACAGTGATGCAAGCTGAGAATCGAACCCGGGTCCCTGGCACTGTGAGGCAGAAGTGCTAACCACTGTGCCACCATGCCATCCCTATCTATTATCTGTTTCTTTTCTGATATCTATATAATGGAGTATGCCCTAAAACAAATTATATTGTCACTTCATCTTATAGAATTATAAAATAGTTACAGCACAGAAGGGGGCCATTTGGCCCATCATTGCTGGGTCTCTCCAAGAGCAGCTCATTCAGTCCCACTCTCCAGGCCTTTCCCCATTACCCTGCAAACATTTTTCTCTTCAGTTGCTTCTCCAACTTTCTTTTGAAAGACCCGATTGGATCTTCCTCTCCCGCACTTTCAGGCAGTGCATTCCACATCCTAAGCACTCAAAAAACATTTCCCCTCATGTTG
The DNA here is from genome assembly GCF_964213995.1 of Mustelus asterias. NCBI lineage: Eukaryota > Metazoa > Chordata > Chondrichthyes > Carcharhiniformes > Triakidae > Mustelus > Mustelus asterias. The sequence goes on from NC_135809.1 coordinate 19,500,988, forward strand.
CCATGTTTATTTTGTCAAACACCTTAAGTTGACGTTTTCTGGATCATGGGCTTTCTGCCAATGGGAACAGTTTCTTTCCATTTACCTTATCCAGACCCATCATGATTTTGAACACCTCTATAAAATCTCCACTCAAATTTCACTTTACGGGATATCACCAACTTCTCCAATGTAGCCACATAATGAATCTCATCCCTGAAACCATTCCTGTAAATCAATTCTGCACACTCTCCAAAGCCTTTCAATGTTTAAGTTAATTGCTATGACCAGGTGAAGAGGGGTCAAATATTTCCCCTCTCTTCCTTCTCCCCGTTTGACCGCAACAGACTATTCTTTGAAAAGGATATATTTGCTAAATCTGTGATAGCTCACATAAAAGGAAATCTGAAAGTCATAGAACCATAGAATCCCTATAGTGCATAAGAGGTCATTTGGCCCATCAGGTCTGAACTGATTCTCTAACAGAATATCTTACTCAGGCCCCCTCACCCTATCCCCAATACCTCGCACATTTACCATGACGAATCCATCTAACCTACACATCTTGGCACACTAACAGGCAACTTAGCATGGCAAATCCACCTAACCAACACCAGAAGGAAACTAGAGCACCCAGTGGAAACTCACACAGACATGGGGAGAATGTGCAAACGCCACACAGACAGTTACCCGAAGCTGGAATTGAACCCAGACCCTTGGTGCTGTGAGGTAGTAGTGCCAACAACTGTGCTGCCATATTCTTATATAGGCACATAAATAGTAAAAAAGGTGGTAAAGGAGGAGTAGAGCCAATTAGGGGGCAAAAAGGGAATTTACACATGGAGTTCGAGGGTATGGCTGGTTTATTAAATTAAAACTTTGTGTCTGTCTTTACCAAGGTCACAGTGAAAAAGCAGATAATTCAGACATTTAATGGGTTTAGAATTGATAAAGAGGAGGTATTAGATCGGCTGTCTGTACACAAAGTTGGTAAGGCAAAAGGACCAGAAGTGGTACATCCAAAAACACTGAGGGGAGTGAGAATTGTCGAAGTATTAGCCATAGTTCTTTTGACTCAGGGATGATGCCAGAGGTCTAGAGAATTGCAAATGTTCCACACTTGTTGAAAAAGAGTTGTCAAGATAAGCCCAGCGACTACGGGCCTCAATAGTGGGGAAATCTCCAGAAACAATAATTCGGGACAAATTTAATATTCCCAAGGACAAATGCAGCTTAAATAAGGATTTCTTAAGGGAAAATGGCGTTTAGCGAAGTTGCTGGAGTTTTTGAAGAAGTGACAGAGTGGGTAATGCTGTTGAGGTGGTGTATATGATCTTCTAAAAGGCATTTGATGTATTGCTGTACAACAAACTTGTGAGCAAGGTTATCGAATGAAAGGACAGTAGCAACATGGATGTAAAATTGGCTGAGTGACAGGAAACAGAGTAGAGGTTATTGTATGTTTATCAGGCTGGAGGGAGGTTTATAATAGGGCACGTGTTGGGACTCTTGTTTTTCCTGATGGACATCAATGACCTAGACCTTGGTGTACAGGACACAATTTCAAAATTTGTGGATGATACAAAACTGTGGTGCAGTTCAGCAATGGTAATGCCATTGAATGTCAAAGGGAAATGGTTAGATTCTCTCTTGTTCAAAATGGTCATTGCCCAGTACTTGTATGACGTGAATATTACCTTCCAATTATCAGCCCAAGTCCGGCTGTTCCCGCACATGGACACTTGTTGAAAAATGCCATTGGAGGTGAATTGATTCAAGTCATAAAGATTAATAAAATGACTTTGCTTCTAAACATATGCATCCTATGTCACGTAAGAAAATATGTACAAACATCTGTTCAAAAAACTAATCTGTAATTTTTCAACAGTTTACTGTGCACATACAATGTTTCAATTATACATCATTCTCAAAACTGCTTCTCACATCACAAGATACTTGTCTTTTCAGAATCTGCAACCAAAGTAGCACATTTATCAATATTTTCATTTGAGTTACATTTTACTTTTAATGCAGTTCTAGTTTTCTGCTTCTAATCAATAAAATATACAAGTTCCAGCTGTCATTGTTAACATCAAATGAGTTCATTTGTTTCCTAATGAAGAACTAGCAAGAACACCAAAATGATTGATGCTAATGGTATTCTAATGAAGCTTATAAACAGGAGTATGGAGATGATCTATTACTTCCAGTAACAGATTAAAGCTACGGTTTAGTGGGAACTCTTTTTTCAACTCCAAACTACAAAATGGTATAAAATTATTTAAGCTAGACATTTTAATATTCAGCCCGCATGAGAAATAGGAAAGTACAAATTTTTATGACCAGTCCATATGCCCAAAGATAATTAACATAATAGTTGCCCAGCCATGTTATTTCTTGAAAGTAGAAAGTTTATTTATCAGTCACAAGTAGGCTTACATTCACACTGCAATGAAGCCACCATGAAAATCACCCAGTCACCACGCTCCGGCGCCTGTTCAGGTACACTGGGGGAGAATTTAGCATGGCTAATTCACCTAACCTGCACATCTTTGAACTGTGGGAGGAAGTCAGAGCACCCTGAGGAAACCCACGCAGACACAGGGAGAATGTGCAAACCCCACACAGACCCAAGCTGGGAATCGAACCCGGATCCCCGGCACTGTGAGGCAGCAGTGCTAGCCACTTTGCCACTGTGCCACCAACTATTAGTTCAATCACAAGCCTCAATTTGCAAGGTCGGGGAAAAAAAAGTGCCAATGACTGAGGTGGGTGTCAGGAATATAACCCCCCACCCAACCACCACCCACCCTGCACCCCCCCCCCCCCCCACTCCAACTCACAATATAAGCGAAGTGGCCCAGCTATTAAATTCCACTGGAGAAGTACTTCAGTTGCATTGTTCAAATCCAATCTCCATGTTTTTTTAGAGGAATGTGAAGAGCTATTGTAAGCTCAAGGTTTGATATCAATCCAAAATGCTTACACAGAATACCAGCAGCAAAGCCTCTCACATAATCTTTCCAGTTTGTTCAGTTACATCCCAGACACCATGTCCCTTACATGCAGGGTTTCAAATATGGAACATTAACCACCACTTACTGAATTAGGATTGCTGGAGCAAGCGTAAGATGATGGGAAATGTACAACTTACTGTTTGATATCTTAGTGCACTTTCTTCAAAGCCTTTCTTTGATCTCAACAATCAACAGAATCAAATGTTTGAGACGTCTGCGTTTTTCTTTTGCAGCTGGCTCCAACTGCACCCTGTTGTTATGCCTCCTAGTTCTTTAAAATAAACTATTCCCCCATCTCGAAATTAAGCGACTGGCTGAATTACTTGATGTGTGCATTGTCCCCTAATCTCAAATGATGGTACTAGGGAATTGCAGCCAGCTTTCATGTAGTTTAGGTTACCAGTTACGAGATAAAGTGCAATAGAAACTGGTATGATCCTATCAGAGATGTTGTTGAATGGGTCACTGCTAAAAGCATTCACCCTTGAGTTCAATTTCTGTCAGAAAAAGCTATATTAAACTTCACAGACTTTCCTAAGTAAAAAGAGTGACTACTCGAAAATTAATTCAGCGGCTGTGAGATACTTTGGCATTTCCTGTTGAAATGTAAATGCCAGTTTTATTTTCTATTCTTTCTTCTTTTTGAATAAATGTAATTTCTTCTGTCTTTTTGGATGTCTAAAATAACTAAAGTCCGCCTACTAATCAAAGGATTCACAAGAGGGATGAATCATTCCTGCTGACTCATTCTTCGGGAATGAATGAGTTTGATAACTGATTATTGTTATTTTGACCTTGAAAAGGAGTATCAGAGGATGAACAGCATGGAAGAGGCCATTTGGCCCATTTTGCCTTTGCTAGCTCTTGACAATTCCAAGTTCTTTCCCTGTAGCCATACAATTTTGTTCCTGTATTTATCCAATTCGCTTCTGAATGTTATTACTGAACCTGATTCTACCATCCCTTCAGGCATTTGCATTCCGGATCATAGCAGCTTGCTGCATTAAAAAATATTTCTCCCATCTTGTCACTGGTCCTTTTTCAAAATACCTTAAATCTGTGTCCTCTGGTTAGCCAGTGAAGCAGGACGTTTGAGTGCTGCATCATAACAGCGTGCAATCTTTTCACATTTAAGATATAAGTCTAGAAATAATGGTACGAGTGAGTGAAAGCTCCATGTACTCATATGACATTCCTTTGTCCACTGTATTAACAGAGGTATCGAGCATGTAAAATAAAGGAGCTAATACCTGTGTTAAAATTTGATTTATATTGTCACATGCATTGGTATACAATGAAAAGTATTGATCCTTGCGCACTATACAGACAAAGCATACCGTACATAGAGTACATAGGGGAGAAGGAAAGGAGAGGGTGCAGAAAATAGTAGAGTTAAGTTCTAAGAGCATAGAATGAGAGTAAAAGATAGAATTAGAGAATATGCTGGGGACAGCTAGCAAGAAGTTGCCAAACTCTGGTTCCATCTTGAATTCTTTTTGGATAAAGGGATAAAGCTAAAGAACTTATCCAGTTATGGGTTATGGGGATAAGGCAGGAAAGTGGAGTTGGGGATTATCACATCAGATTAAATGGCAGAGCAGACTCGATGGGCTGAATGGCCTACTTCTGCTCCCATGCCTTATGGTCTTACTGATATCACCAATAGTAATTTCAAGGTTACATTTCCTAATTCAGATCGGACTGAGTGAAGTGAGTTTGAGCAGTCTTAATCAAATTTCTGGTCTGTATAGGTACACGGAACAGAATGATTCACAATTTGGCGTTAAATGAATCATACATTAAGAGTAGAAACTTACAAAACCACAAGGATAAGAAAGGTCATTTGATTCCCCAAAGCTTATCCTTCTGGTACTAACTCTTCCAGCCTAATTGCATTTGAACATTCTTAAAGTTGGCATCTGTACTATCAGACTTTGTTATGATTCCAGAAATTGTTTCATCTTTTGTGTGAGTCAATCTTCTTTTTGGGAAACAAACATTACCCTTCACTATTTTACACCGAGGAGTCCTGATTGATCAGGAATGATGGAAAAAAAATGAAGATGGTCCACTGAGCAGGATTAGCTACTCCGATAGCACAGAGGGGGACTTGTGTCGAACAGAGGTTTCCTCCTCTTAGACTGAATAGTCCTGTGAAAAGATCACTCAGTGAGTTTTGTCTGTGGTACACATACTGAGGAGTGTAAAATCCAGTGAGGTCCCAAAGTGACTAATATCAATTTTGGTGAAGGAATGGAAAGGAGAGATGTATATTGTATTAATCGATATTCACGCCAGCATCCAAAGGCAAAATTGCCCACTTTGTGTGAAAATTCCATTTGGGTTACATCCCTAAATGGCCCAGGTACAACTTAAAGTTTATGCCACCAAAAGAGAAAACACTGGAAAATCTCAGCAGGTCTGGCAGCATCTGTAAGGAGAGAAAAGAGCTGACGTTTTGAGTCCCGATGACCCTTTGTCAAGCTAAAAGGCATAGAAAGTGGGAGATATTTATACTGCAGGGTGAGGGAATGAAAGATGAGTCATAGCCATAGAAACCAGGGGAAAAGACTGCTACTAGCTGTCCATAGAGAGAATAAAGGGTGTGAATGGCCAACGGCAGAGAAGCCATAAACTGTGACAGATGGAGATGTTGGGGGAGGGGGGAGGAAATGGGACAGAGGTAGAATGTAGAAAAGGGGAAGCGAGGCAGAGAAAAGATAAGGAAAGGGGGATGAAGTGGGGGTGGGGGGGGGAAGAAAGAGTGGGGGGGAAGAAAAATGAAAAATTATTAAAGGAAATTATTAAAGCTTATGGCCTCTTATTTTGGATTTCTCTTCCAGATGAAACCGTTCTGTTACTCTATCTAATTCCTTTGTGTTTTAAATGGCGGGATGAGATGACCCTGACCCAGACAAGTGAGTATTTTTTTTCAAATTGGGTTCTCAAGGCTTACAAAGTAAAATAAAGTTTATTTATTGGTCACAATAGGCTTGTATTCACACTGCAATGAAATTACTGTGAAAATTCCCTAGTCTCCACATTCCTGCACCAGTTCGGGTACACTGAGGGAGAATTTGGCATAGCGAATGCGCCTAAGCAGCTCGACTGTCAGACTGGAGCACCCGAAGGAAACCCACACAGACACAGGGAGAACATGCAAACTCCACACAGACAGCGACCCAAGCCGAGAATCGAACCCTGGTCCCTGGCGCTATGAGCCGCAGTACTAACCACTGTGCCACCATGCCGCCTTCTGGTAGAATCAAAGTTTTATATCTATGAACCTGACGATCATTTGTTAGCACTTTAGAATCATAAATATTGATCATAGAATCATAGAATAGAAATCATACAGTGCAGGAAGAGGCCATTCGGCCCATCGAGTCTGCACCGACCACAATCCCACCCAGGCCCTACCCCCATATCTCTACATATTTTACCCACTAATCCCTCTAACCTACACATCTCAGGACACTAAGGGGCAATTTTAGCATGGCCAATCAACCTAACCCGCACATCTTTGGACTGTGGGAGGAAACCGGAGCACCCGGAGGAAACCCACGCAGACATGAGGAGAATGTGCAAACTCCACACAGACAGTGACCCGAGCCGGGAATCGAACCCAGGTCCCTGGAGCTGTGAATCAGCAGTGCTAACCACTGTGCTACTGTGCCGCCCCTATTTTGGACTCCATATTACTGTGATAAGGATTAAAAAGTCAAGGCTGAAGTATTAACATCTCCAGCCAGAAATGTCAAATGGATGATTCAACTTGGCTTCTTCCTGAGGTCCCCACCATCATACTTATCAGGTTTCAGACAATTTGATTCACTCTATATGAAAACAGAAAGTAGCTGAGCAAACTACAGCAAAGGTGATGGGCCCTGACAACATCCTGGCTGTAGTACTGAAGACTTGTGCTCCAGGACCAGATGAGCTCCTAACTAAACTGTCCCAGCACAGCCACAGCACTGGCGTCTAGCTGGCAATGTGGAAAACTGCCCATGTTCTGTCCACAGAAGGCAGGACAAATGTAATCTCGCCCATTACTGTCCCATCAGTCTGCTCACTGGCAAAGTGAATGAAAGAAGCAAAATTGACAGTGCAATCAAAGGCATTCATCCGACAACAACCTGTTCATCAATGGTCAGTTTGGATTCTTCCAGGGTCATTCAGTTATAACGTGTATTACGGCCTTGGTTCAAATATGGACAAGTGAGCTGACATTCAAAGGTAAGGTGAGTGTAACTACCCTTGACATCAAGGGTGCATTTGACTGAATACAGCACCAAGGACCCCCAGCAAAACTCAAGTCAGTGGGAATCAGGGAGAAAACATTCCACTGGTTGGAAACTTAACCAGCACAAAAGAAGATGGTTGTGGTTCCTGTAGGTCAATCATTCAGTCCCAGGACAATGCTGCAAGAGTTTTCCAGAGTAGTATCCCAAGTCCAATCATTTTCAGCTGTTTTACCAATGACCCTTCTCTCCAATGTAAGGTCAGAAGTGGGAAGTGTTCAGCACCATTACATCTCCACAAACTCAAATTTACAAAATAATGGTTGGAATGCGAGTCTTCACACAAGGCGGCCTTCACGACACACGACAACGCAGAGTCGCTGAGCAGAGACTGATAGCCAAGTTCTGCACACATGAGGACGGCCTCAACCGGGATCTTGGGTTCATGTCACACTATCCATCTGTAACCCCCACGACTTGCCTGGGCTTGCAAAATCTCACTAACTGTCCTGTCTGGAGACAATACACATCTCTTTAACCTGTGCTTAACCCTCTCTCCATTCACATTGTCTGTACCTTTAAGACTTGATTATCTGTAAAGACTCGCATTCCAACCATTATTTTGTAAATTGAGTTTGTGTCTTTATATGCCCTGTTTGTGAACAGAACTCCCACTTACCTGACGAAGAAGCAACGCTCCAAAAGCTAGTGGCTTTTGCTATCAAATAAACCTGTTGGACTTTAACCTGATGTTGTGAGACTTCTTACTGTGTTTACCCCAGTCCAACGCCGGCATCTCCACATCATTCTGGAAAGGCAGATTCCACCTTGAAATCTTATCACACGCTGATCATAAAATGTAAATTAGAGAATTGTCTGGAAATCATAGAATCCCTACAGTACAGAAGGAGGTCATTTGGTCTATCAAGTCTGCACCAACCACAATCCCACCCAGGCCCTATCTCCTTGACCCCTTGCATTTACGCTAGCTAGTCCCACTGACATTAAGGGACAATTTAGCATGGCCAATCCACCTAACCTGCACATCTTTGGACTGTGGGAGGAAACCGGAGCACCCGGAGGAAACCAGGTGAGAGCGTGCAAACTCCACACAGACAGTGAACCAAGCCGGGAATCGAACCCGGGTCCCTGGTGCTGTGAGGCAGCACTGCTAACCACTGTACCACCGTGCCGCCCTTAAATATTTGGGAAGGAATGATGAAAGGATATTGCCCACCTTGAGTAAAGAAATTGAATAACATGATGATTGAAGGTTGATTTACCTTCACTGTATTAATAAGACCTTCATACCACGTACACCCCGAAATATGCACAATGTTGGATATGATCATGTCAAGTTGAGCATGGCATTCAAGAAGATTTTGTGAAGATACTTGTAAGCAAATATGGTATTCAAGACCAGTCAATTGTATTGGGAATTTGTATGCAACCAGATAATATTGGGCTCAATCATTGCATCTCATGAAACTTTGGAAAATAAGTTAGTTTTGGACAATAATTGAAAATGTGTAAGAGTGAGTCATCAAACCAATTTGCATTCTGGCTAATTGTCTTTGATGGAATAAAACAGAGTGAAAAAACAGTCTCGTAACACTTGTCTGCCCAAGACAAATTTATCCCCCATTGTTCCCCCATGTTTGAGTTGTAAATACTAACTATATTTATGGTAATATATTTTTTATAAATGAACTTTGCTGGTCAGCCTATTGTTTATCATCACTGATCCCACGTGACAAAGTAAACTAGAATCATAGAATCCTACAGTGCAGAGGGAGGCCATTCGGCCCATCGGGTCTGTACTGACCACAATCCTATCCAGATCCTATCGCCATGCATTTACCCTAGCTAGTCCCCCTGACACTAAGGGGCAATTTAGCATTGCCAATCCATCCAATCCGCACATCTTTGGACTGTGGGAGGAAACCGGAGCACCCGGGGAAACCCACGCAGACATGGGGAGAACTACTTTACACATTCTTGGCATATCAGGCACCTAAGGTCAATGTTAGCTGGGGAACAGTCTGCCATTATCAGACCCATGGTTATGTAAGAGGTATCTATAAAATAAAATTATGCTTGAATACTGCAGCGAAGTTCGAAAACCAGAAAAGATATGAAGAAGAGCAAGAATAAGTGTGATAAACCAGAACAAAGAAGAAGATGAGATTTTAAAAATGCAGGAAAGTAAATTGTTTCCAAATGTAGACAATATTTGTGAAAAAAAACATAGATTATTTAAAGCTTATACTAGCAAGCTAGCTTAAACAAAAGCATAGGTCTAGATTTTCATTTCTGGGTCAAATGCACAGAAATAGGACAATTGCCAGATCCTTGACCTGATGTTCAAAAGTGGTTCCCCATTGATTTTGGCGCAAGGGTTTGTGGGCAGGGCTGGATTAGGAATCTGGTGAATCTGGTGAAGCAAACAAACCTGGTTGTATCACAGCTTGGTATGGCTCCTGCTCTACCCAAGACCGCAAGAAACTACAAAGGGTCATGAATATAGCCCAATCTATCACGCAAACCAGCCTCCCATCCATTGACTCCATCTACACATTCTGCTGCCTCAGAAAAGCAGCCAGCATAATTAAGGACCCCACCCACCCCGAACATTCTTTCTTCCACCTTCTTCATCGGGAAAAAGATACAAAAGTCTGAGGTCACGTACCAACTGATGTGGAATTGCCGGTGTTGGACTGCATCCAAAAGCTCATGCTACTAAATAAACCTGTTGGACTTTAACCTGGTGTTGTGAGACTACTTAATGTACCAACTGACTCAAGAACAGCTTCTTCCCTGCTGCCATCAGACTTTTGAATGGACCTACTTTGCACTAAGTTGATCTTTCTCTACGCCCTAGCTATGATTGTGACACTTCATTCGCACTCTCTCTTCTCCTTCTCTATGAACGGTATGCTTTGTCTAGCACGCAAGAAATAATACCTTTCACTGTATATTAATACGTGTGACAATAATAAATCAAATCAAATCAAATCAGCTGCAGTACAGGACAACTTTCCTGTCAAAGAGTGGAAGCAGCATGCAATAGACAGAACTAAGCAACTTCACCACCAACGGGTGCGATCAACGGTCTACATTGCTGCCAAATCCAGTCGTGACTGGTGATAAATAATTAAACAACTAACAGCAGGAGGAGGCTCCACAAATATCCCCATCCTCAATGATGGAAGTGCCCAGCACATCAGTGCAAAAGACAAGACTGAAGCATTTGCAGCCACCTTCAGCCAGAAGTGCCGAGTGGATGATCCATCTCGACCTCCTCCAGCGGTCCCCAGCATCACAGATAGCTTCAGTCAGCTTGGATCACTTCATGTGATATCCAAAACTGCTGAAGGCATTGGATACTACAAAGGCTATGGGTCCTGACAACATTCCGACAATAGTGCTCCAGAACTAACTGCACCCCTAATTGATCTGTTTAAAGTTTAGTTTATTTATTAGTGTCACAAGTAGACTTACATGAACATTGCAATGAAGTTACTGTGAAAATCCTCTAGTCGCCACACTGTGGCATCTGTTTGGGTACACTGAGGGAGAATTTAGCATGGCCAATGCACCAATGCGGCACGGTAGCACAGTGGTTAGCACTGCTGCTTCACAGCTCCAGGGTCCCGGGTTCGATTCCCGGCTCGGGTCACTGTCTGTGTGGAGTTTGCACATTCTCCTCGTGTCTGCGTGGGTTTCCTCCGGGTGCTCCGGTTTCCTCCCACAGTCCAAAGATGTGCGGGTTAGGTTGATTGGCCAGGTTGAAAAATTGCCCCTTAGAGTCCTGGGATGTGTAGGTTAGAGGGATTAGATGGTAAAATATGTGGGGGTAGGGCCTGGGTGGGATTGTGGTCGGTGCAGACTCGATGGGCCGAATGGCCTCCTTCTGCACTGTAGGGTTTCTATGATGATTTCTATGATTTCTAACCTGCACATCTGTCGGACTATGGGAGGAAACCGGAGCACCCGGAGGAAACCCACGCAGACACAGGGAGAACATGCAGACTCCGCACAGACAGTGACCGAAGCCAGGAATCAAACCCTGGGTCCCTGGTGCTGTGAGGCAGCAGTGCTAACCACTGTTCCAGCTACAACACTGTCATCTACCTGGCAATGTGGAAATCTGTCGACAAGAAGCAGGACAAATCCAACCCGGCTAACTACGACCCCAACAAACTACTTTTGAGCATTAGCAAAGTGATGGAAGGGGTCACCGATAGTGCTGTCAAATGGCACTTAATCAGCAATGACCTGCTCACTGATGCTCAGTTTGGGTTCCTCCCCCACCTCCTGGCATCATTACAACCTTAGTCTAAACGTGGATAGAGGACCTGAACTCAAGAGGTGAGGTGAGATTAGAGTGTCTGCCCTTGACACATGGTATGATATCCATTTTGTGCATCATAGTTATGTTTGAAATAAATTGAAAACAAAAGAACCTCAGGGCAAAAGCAAATCCAGTTTTTCTACAATGTCTGGTATCTGGTAAAGGGGATTCCAAGTTTTCATTAAAGCTCGGTGGGCGTGAAATTGGTCTTTGTCAGGAGGCGTGAAATGGGCTCATCGCCAAATGGCAGCCCAGCTTACATCGCACCTGATTTTCTATTCCCTTGACTTTGATGGAAAAATGTACTGGGTTACCATATTAAGTAGGTTGTTAGTTCACCATCAGGCTCTGTGAATGTCTGTTATTAGCCAGATGTAAGATTAAAAATGGGTCATTGCCAGAGCGATAGGTTCCATGGTATTCTACAAGAAAGTGCTCGTAATGTATAAATATTATCCAAATTCAGGAGTTAACGTGTCATGTCCAATAGCTGACATTCCCCTTTACTGCTACTTCTGCAATGTTTTGAACAGATAAATCTAAATAGGTAGACATATTTTGAAACTGCAGTCCAGTGGATCATGCCTTTATTTTTGTATCAGATCTTAAACATGTTGTCCCACATGAATCAAAATAGAATTAATGCGCAAAAGGAGCCCAGATGGATCATAGCATTGTGATTGATTGCTTTAAAGCAAATTATGTTTTGTTGGCTCCATTCCAAAGATGGCTTTTAACAGTCAAAGACAAAATTGAACTAATTTATCTCATCAGTATGCAAGAGTTGTGTGCATATTTGTAATGCATGAATGTCTTCTTAATACTCTGATTTTATTTTCTCCAATACGATCTGTTAATCCTATTTCTGAGGAAGTCCTGTCCGCACTTTTCAATAGAAATGTTATAAAGTGACTCACATGCCCCAAGAATTGTGGATGGAGTGAGGTGAAGAGGGTTAGATCATTGAGCAGGATTTTCCGCAATATCCCGCTGGTGGGATTTTCCACTCCCGCCACTGATGGTGACCCCCTCCCCGCCATGGGTTCACTGGTGTTAAAAATACGAACAACAGTCAACCCCTTCGACAGTAGCAGAACTGGAAGATCCCGCAGCCAGGTTAATGGAGGGCCACCTCCTCCACTGTGAAACTCCCCCGGGGGGGCGGGGGGGGGGGGGGGGGGGGGGGGGCGGGGGGAGAGGGAGGGGCGGGGGGAGGGAAGGGCGGAGGTGAGGCTGAAAATCCTGCTCATTATCTTTTCAGTTCTTCATGTAGGTGATGGAATCCAGTTCAACCAGAGTTTTCTCTCTTGGTTTTATTTGATTCGTTCCTGGGATGTGGGCGTCGCTGGCTGGGCCAGCATTTATTGCCCATCCCTGTTGGCATTTAAAAGTCAACCATATTGCTGTGGCTCTGGAATCATATGTCGGCCAGACCAGGTAAGGGTGGCAAATTTCCTTCCCTAAAGGACATTAGTGAACCAAATGGGTTTTTACAATTGACAATGGTTTCATGGTCATCATTAGACTTTTGATTCCAGATAGAATCGTAGAATCCCTACAGTGCAGAAGGAGGCCATTTGGCCCATCGAGTCTGCACCAACCACAATCCACCCAGGCCCTATTCCCGTCACCCCACACATTTACCCTGCTATTCCCCTGACATTAGAGTCAATTTACCATGGCCACTCAAGCTAACCTGCACACCTTTGGACTGTGAGAGGAAACCGGAGCACCTGGAGGAAACGCACGCAGACACGGGAAGAATGTGCAAACTCCAGACAGGCAGTGACCCGAGGCTGGAATCGAACCTGGGTCCCTGTGAGGCAGCAGTGCTAACCACTGTGACACCGTGCTGCCTCAGATTTTTATCGAATTCAAATTTCACCATTTGCCATGGTAGGATTTGAACCCCGGTCCCCAGAGCATTGCCCTGGGTCTTTGGATTACTAGTCCAGTGACAATACCACTACGCCACTGCCTCCCCGAGTTGGCACTTGGCATCTTGTGTAACGTGCTTTTGGGCAATCTGAGGGTAGGTCAGTCAATCTTCAAGAGAATGGAAATCCACTACTCTAAATTCACCATATGCTAGTATCATGCCGAGATGACTTAAGCAAGGGGAGCCTGGGTAGAATGGAGCTGTATCGGTTGCCTTCTGCCTTCTTCATCCTCCTCTTCACCTTCATGCTGCTGCTCCTCAAGCTGCTTGCTGGTGGTGAAGACTGCTTCCTCATGTTGGTGAGGAGATGCAGGACACAGCTGACATATCCTGCCAACTGCTCTGCTGAATAGGGTTTCTCCAGAGCGCCACAGGCAACCAAAACAGTGTTTGGCCAAGCTAATGGTCTGTTCTTTCGCATTTTGTGTAGCAGCTTGGCTTTCATGTTATGCATAGGTGGCGAGGATCCATGCGATGGAGTTATCAGAGGTGCCACCAGCAGGCAGCCCTTGTCATCCTGTAGCCAACCTTTGGCCTGTCTTGGTGGCTGAAGGGCAGCTGGAACAACCGCAGACTGAAGGCATTGCGACTGCTGTCAGGATACCGGACGCTAACCTGCATGATTCACTGCCCATGGTCATACATCAGCAGGAGATGTCGCAAATTCCAGCTCCGACCTGGAAGTAGCTAGGCACATAAATGTTTCTGGCCATGGCCATTGACAATGTGGTCCATGTCCTGCTCTGAAGTTAGTGCTGCTGCAGCAGCGGGGGAGATCTCAGTGAGGGCATCCTTATTGCAGCATAGACATCTCATACATTAAGATAAACGCAAAATGCTGCGGACGCTGGAATCTGAAACAAAAACAGAAAAAAGCTGGAAAATCTCAGCAGGTCTGACAGCATCTGTGGAGAGAGAATAGAGCCAACGTTTTGAGTCCAGATGATCCTTCGTCAGAGCTGCATGGAGAGAGAGTAGAGCCAACGTTTTGAGTCTAGATGACCCTTTGTCAGAGCTCTGATGAAGAGCCATCGAGACTCGAAATGTTGACTCTATTCTCTATCCACAGATACTGTCAGACCTGCTGAGATTTTCCAGCATTTTCTTTTGTTTTTTCATCTCGTACATTGTTGGGTTCGGAGTATTGCTATCTGGACACCTTGGGCAGACCTCGCGTCCAGGACTCGATGAATGTAAAATCATAGAATCATAGAATCATAGAAACCCTACAGTGCAGCAAGAGGCCATTTGGCCCATCGAGTCTGCACTGACCACAATCCCTATCCCCATATCCTGACATATTTACCCGCTAATCCCTCTAACCTACGCATCTCAGGATACTAAGGGGCAATTTTAGCACGGCCATAAGAACATAAGAAATAGGAGCAGGAGTAGGCCATCTAGCCCCTCAAGCCTGCTCCACCATTCAATAAGATCATGGCTCATCTGATAGTGGGTTCAGTTCCACTTACCCGCCCGCTCCCCATGACCCTTAATTCCCTCAATGGGTTAAAAATCTATCTGTCACTTAAGTACATTTATCGAGGCAGCCTCTACTGCTTCATTGGGCAGAGAATTCCAAAGATTCACTACCCTCTGGGAGAAGAAGTTCTTCCTCAACCCTGTTCTAAATTGACTCCCCCGTATTTTGAGGCTATGCCCCCTAGTTCTTGTTTCTATTGTAAGTGGAAATAACCTCACTGCTTCTACCCTGTCTAGCCCCTTCATTATCTTATATGTCTCTATAAGATCTCCCCTCAACCTTCTAAACTCCAATGAGTACAGGCCCAGTCTACTCAATCTCTCCTCATAAGCTAACCCCTTCATCTCCGCAATCAACCTGGTGAACTTTCTCTGTACCCTCTCCAAAGCTAATATATCCTTTCTTAAATAAGGGGACCAAAATTGTAGACAGTACTCTTGGTGCGGCTCACCAGTACCCTGTACAGTTGCAGCATGACCTCCCTGCTTTTATACTCCATCCCTCTCGCGATAAAGGCCAACATTCCATTTGACTTCTTGATTACCTGCTGCACCTGCAAACTGAGTTTTTGTGATTCATGCACAAGGACCCCCAGGTCCCTCTGCACAGTAGCATGTTGTAATTTTTCACCGTTTAAATAATAGTCCATTTTATTATTATTCCTTCCAAAGTGGATGACCTCACACTTACCAACGTTATACTCCATCTGCCAGATCCTTGCCCACTCACTTAGCCTATCCAAATCTCTCTGCAGACTCTCTGTGTCCTCCACGCAATTTGCTTTCCCACTCATCTTTGTGTCATCCGCAAACTTTGTTATCCTACACTCGGTCCCCTCCTCCAGATCGCCTATGTATATGGTAAATAGTTGAGGCCCCAGCACCAATCCCTGCGGCACGCCACTAGTCACTGATTGCCAACCGGAAAAGTACCCATTTATTCCGACTCTCTGCTTTCTGTTAGATAGCCAATCCTCAATCCATGTTAACACTTTACCCCCAACTCCGTGTACCTTTATCTTATGCAGCAACCTTTTGTGAGTCACCTTATTGAATGCCTTCTAGAAATCTAAATACACCACATCCACTGGTTCCCCTCTGTCAACCGCACTCGTTATATCCTCAAAAAATTCCAGTAAATTAGTCAAACATGACTTTCCCTTCATGAATCCATGCTGCGTCTGCTTGATTGAACCATTCTTTTCCACGTGTCCTGCTATTTCTTCCTTAATTATAGATTCCAGCATTTTCCCAACTATGGATGTTAAGCTAACAGGCCTGTAGTTACCTGCCTTTTGTCTACCTCCTTTTTTAAACAGTGGCGTTACATTAGCTGTTTTCCAATCAGCTGGCACCTCCCCAGAGTCCAGTGAATTTTGATCAATTACAACTAATGCATTTGCTATTACTTCTGCCGTTTCTTTTAGTACCCTGGGATGCATTCCATCCGGACCAGGGGACTTGTCTACCTTTAGTTCCATTAGCCTACCCAGCACTACCTCTTTAGTAATAGTGATCATTTTGAGATCCTCACCCCCTACAGTCCCATGACCGTCAATTATTGGTATGCTATTTGTGTCCTCCACTGTGAAGACCGACACAAAAAACTTGTTTAAGGCCTCAGCCATTTCCTCGTTTCCTATTGTTAAATCCCCCATCTCATCTTCTAAGGGACCAACATTTACTTTAGCCACTCTTTTCCGTTTTATATATTTGTAAAAACTTTTACTATCAGTTTTTATATTTTGTGCTAGTTTACTTTGATAATCTATCTTTCCTTTCTTTATTGCTTTCTTAGTAGTTCTTTGTTGTTTTTTAAAGTCTTCCCAATCTTCTAGTTCCCCACTAATTTTGGCCACTCTGTATGCATTGGTTTTTAATTTGATACTCTCCTTTATTTCCTTAGTTATCCATGGCTGGCTATCCCTTTTCTTACATTCCTTCTTTTTCACTGGCATATATTTTTGCTGAGTACTGAGAAAAATCTCCTTAAAAATCCTCCACTGTTCCTCAACTGTCCCACCAATTAGTCTGTGTTCCCAGTCTACATTAGCCAACTCTGCCCTCATCCTATTGTAATCCCCCTTATTCAAGCAGAGGACACTGGTTTGGGACCCTACTTTCTCACCCTCCATCTGTATTAGAAATTCAACCATATTGTGATCACTCATTCCAAGAGGATCCCTCACAAGGAGATCATTAATTTTACCTGTCTCATTACACAGGACCAGATCCAAGATAGCTTGCTCCCTCGTAGGTTCTGTAACATACTGTTCAAGGAAACTACTGTGACAGCATTCTAAGAACTCTTCCTCAAGTCCATCGCATCCGACTTGAGTTGGCCAATCAATATGGAGGTTAAAATCCCCATGATTATTGCTGTTCCATTTTTACATGCATTTGTTATTTGTTTGTTTATAGCCCGCCCCACCTTGAAGTTGTTATTTGGGGGCCTATAGACTACGCCCACCAGTGACTTTTTCCCCTTACTATTCCTTATCTCCACCCACATTGATTCCACATTTTGCTCCTTAGAGCCTATATCGTCTCTCACTACCACCCTGATGTTATCCTTAATTGATGTGGAGATGCCGGCGTTGGACTGGGGTAAACACAGTAAGAAATTTAACAACACCAGGTTAAAGTCCAACAGGTTTATTTGGTAGCAAAAGCCACACAAGCTTTTGGAGCTCCAAGCCCCTTCTTCAGGTGAGTGGGAATTCTATTCACAAACCAACGAATTCCCACTCACCTGAAGAAGGGGCTTGGAGCTCCGAAAGCTTGTGTGGCTTTTGCTACCAAATAAACCTGTTGGACTTTAACCTGGTGTTGTTAAACTTCTTACTGTGTTATCCTTAATTAACTGAGCTACCCCACCTCCTTTTCCTTCCTGTCTATCCTTCCAAATTGTCTGATACCCCTGGATATTTAGTTCCGAGTCCTGGTCACCCACGTTTCTGTAATGGCCACTAGATCATACCCATTTGTACTGATCATGCCCATTTGTACTGGCCAATCAACCTAACCCGCACATCTTTGAAATCCCTCAAAGTGATCGAAAATCTACGCTGTAATTTTAATGCATTTCTTGAAAGATTAAATCACCATCTGGAATTGGGCTTAATAATAATTATATCGGTGAGTATTTTGTCTTTAAATGTAATGAAGTGTAGCAGATTGCAAATTAAGCTTGTTCTTCTGTCCCAATAATTACTGAGATTTTCAAAACAATTTTTAATGCTCCACTTAACAAATCCAGTTGTATTAGTCCTATTTGTGTGCAATGTTAATTGTAGCTCCTATTACAGTGCATGCTGCTTGATGGGTTATTGAACCTCCAGGAATTCAATTTGGACTGTAAGTCAGTGGCAATTGAAGCTAAACAGGATAGTACTTTGCTGCTCCGGTTTCCTCCCACAGTCCAAAGATGTGTGGGTTAGGTGAATTGGCCATGTTATATCAATACTTCCCTTTTCATTCTGAATTAATCTATAACTGATATTCCTAGAATTCCATTCACAATGGATACCCAATTAAATTTAAACATCAGATTAATTTATTATCTGAAGTGCTCATAGGATGATTGCACGATGAATATTGTGAAGTTTGCAGAGTTTGTGCAGTTCTCTGTCCCTGTATTGAAAACAGTAAGAGTTTTAACAACACCAGGTTAAAGTCCAACAGGTTTATTTGGTAGCAAATACCATTAGCTTTCGGAGCGCTGCTCCTTCGTCAGATGGAGTGGAAATGTGCTCTCAAACAGTGCACAAAGACACAAAATCAAGTTACAGAATACTGATTGGAATGCGAATCCCTACAGCCAGCCAGATCTTAAAGATACAGACAATGTGGGTGGAGGGAGCATTAAGCATGTCCTTAACCTGTGCTTAATGCACAGAATTTCATGACTAAATTACTGATATATGCCACGATTACACATATCTCTGCAGCAGGGACCCACAAAATAGTTTCTTCCTAGATTGCTCAGAATAGGCCAGGGTCCAAGCTCCTAAAGCCAAGCATATTGTCTTAAAGCTAACTTCACATCTGGAAGTCCCCGCTTGCCTCCTCCACTTTCTAACGGGAATGGTCAGTGGGTGATCAGCATGGAAGAATACTAGAGAAGAACTGCAGGAAGGATTCATAAAAGTGGTGCAAAATGATCATTGGAAATGTTAAATCGTAGAATCCTACAGTGCAGACAGAGGCCATTCGGCCCATCAAGTCTGCACCGACCACACTCCCACCCAGGCCCTATCCCCATAACCCCATGCATTTACCCTAGCCAGTCCCCTGACACTAAGGGGCAATTTACATGGCCAATTCACCTAACCCACACATCTTTGGACTGTGGGAGGAAACCGGAGCAGCCAGAGGAAACCCATGCAGACACGGAGAGGATGTGCGAACTCCACACAGACAGTGACCCAAGCCGGGAATAGAACCAGGGTCCCTGGCGCTGTGAGGCAGTAGTGCTAACCACTGTGCCACCATGCCGCCCTGCAGTTGCGATAAAAATTGAATCAAAATTCAGTCATCATGGTACAGAGTCAAAAGCTCAGGGACTGCTCATCATCAATTTAGTTGAAGGAGAAAAGAATGGCAATGTTGTTCGACACATTTACAATGAAACCAATGATTTATTTATTGTGTTGTGTCTTTGCTTGCATTTTCATTATCCCCCTGTGACAGTTCCGGTCGTCAAGTCCGCATAGTAATTTAGATGGCAGTGAATCTAGCCTTGTATATATTTATAAGTATAAATTAGAAGCTAAGGCAGGTGTGGTTCTGAACCAAGTCACCTGAAGATGGCCAAATGATTCCGACTTGCCTGGGAGTTTATTACTCTTGCCCTTTTTTGACACCGCAGGCCAATTCAGTCAGGGGGGTCATTCCAGCACAGTGCATAATCACTGTGAAATAGAGCATTATCAGCGATACAAAGAAAGACATTTTAAGACTCATCTGCATTTTGGTGGCTGGACTGAACTTACAGATACCTCCAGGAAACTCCAATGTGACATTTAAGTATCTGATGGGGAAATTCAGGAAGAGGGAAATCAGCGAGGGGGAGGGAGGCAGGTGACTCAGAACTCTTCTGAAAATTAGTAGTGGAATGAATGACAAAATGCTACTCATGGCTTCAAATGGAGATTTAAAAGCTCTGGGAGTTCAGATGCTAAAAATCTGTGTCAGAATGGTGTTATTCCATAGGCACTTCTAATTTGTAATATAACACAAATGGGTTTCATGTCTCAATTTGGTATGTGAGGAAAACTCAAAACCCCATGCCTAGAATTACTATAAGTGAAATAAGATTGCAGGTTGCCTTAGTGCAATGGTCCTCAAACACTTTGGGCAAATCATGGAACCCTATTCTAAATTATGCTGCATAATACTCATAATATAAAAGTAATGATGGAAGTGTCAGCCTTTGGTCTCAAAGGATGATGGTTTATGCTGATGCTATGTTGACCATCGCTTGGTCTGTCTCAGGAATCCCTCTCCGGCATGGCAATCTCTGTCAGATTTGCTGCAGCGAAAGCAGTGGGCTGAGAAGGTGCACAATTTATTAGCCTCTGTTTTCTCTGGATCTCCTTCTCACCTAGCTGAACATTTCATTTCTGCTCACCTCTTCCAAAGCCCTTCCAAACAGGCAGCCTCCAGAGGTCACTGCCATCAGCGACTGTCCTTCAGTTGCCGGTGTCAATATCTGACATCTTCATATCTCGTTTGCAGGTGTGCTTGTAACAGAGGTCTGGATGCCCAGGAGGTCCTGAAAAAGTAGCTAACTCACCAAGGCCTTTGGGTATTGTCAATGGGTTAAAATCTCGCACTCTATATTTTTATAAAATATATAGATATTCTCCTGACTAATTTCTGAAATTTAAAAAACTGGACAAAAACTTTTAAAAGGCTAAAGTCATGATTACATGTGACCCTGAACAAAAGGAACGTTCTGGCAGTATCAAACAACTGACACTTCGTTACCTCTCAAGACGAGCAAACAGCCCTGTGGGCTGCAGAGACCCAATTCAAAGGAAATGGCCATCTACATTTCATGAGCCAGGTCTGTCCACCAGAGTTTATTGGTCTGCTAGGACAAAGCACCCTGCAACCTCCTTTCAAATTCTTAATGGTTAACACTTTAACAATCAGGAACCCAGATAAAGGAATGTATATCCTTTGTCAAAGCCAAAGTAGAGAGGTGGGAGCCAAGTGATAAGCTCCACCACCATCCCCCTCTCCACCCTCCCCCCCCTCCCCCCCCCCCCCCCCCCCACCCACCACCCCCACCTCTCTGGGAGAACCAGTTATACTGTCTTGCTGTACTGCAAACCAATCTTCCACCTTCCACTTACCAAGCGGCAGCTCAGAAAAGGGATCCTGTCCAAGTTTGTATGCATGGCCTCATCTACACTGTTTCTACTGAAACATCTGAACATCTATACCATTGTCTACAAGGCCAGGCGGCATGGTGGCACAGTGGTTAGCACTGCTGCCTCACAGTGCCAGGGACCCGAGTTCGATTCCCGGCTTGGAACACTGTCTGTGCGGAGTCTGCACGTTCTCCCCGTGTCTGTGTGGGTTTTCTCCAGGTGCTCCGGTTTCCTCCCACATTCTGAAATACATGCTGGTTAGGTTCATTGGCCATGCTAAATTCTCCCTCAGTGTACCCGATAGGCGCCGGAATGTGGTGACTAGGGGATTTTCACAGTAACTTCATTGCATGGTTAATGTTAGCCTACTTGTGACACTAACAAATAAACTTCAAACGAAACTTTAAAACAATTCATCTCTGCTTTCCTATCCCATCATGGAAGTCATCTGTACTGGAAAGGTGAATTATCCAGTATCAGTTTTCAGCCTGCCAACCTGTGAAGAAATAAACCAATGGTCTTTGTTTCTGGACTCTGGATTTACACAAAACTATAATTCCTTACTCTGTGGCCTTTGCCCTGTAAGTCTTTCTTTCTCCATCCCCATTCTTTTATTGTATGAGTGAAAAGGAGACCCTCCTCTCATGTTTGAGTGTGTGCAAATAAACAAACTCTCTGAGTTCACCCTATCACATGTTTTCAGCGGGGTTATTCATAGAAATTGGATCACAGCAAAGTCAAGGGGTTGGGAAACATGCCGTCGCTCATAAAGAGGGAAATTAATATCAAAACACCTTTCTGTTTACGGACAGATGGTGAGAGGAGAAATCAGAGCTGTTTAAATTAAACTCCCTTCTGTTAGTAGCAGTATAGATCCATCATCTATCATATCATTAACATGGCAGAGCTAGTGCAGACATTGTTGTCTTAGCAATGAGTGTATGGCAATTGAATTAGCATGCTCCAGGACCTCTGAGTTAGTGACTTTGACCTGCCAAGGGATACAAAGGATATGTCTGAGACCACAAAGGTGAAATGGTCCAGCCTTTTCCCCTGCGTGGCCAACTCTCACTACTGTAGAGAAGTGTGCTGAGCATTTGGGCTTGATAGGCTTGCAGTTTGGCATTCTCAAACAGGTTACTATTCTTCCACACTCTCATACTCAGCTGGGACATAACAACGGCAGCTTTTTTCCATGTGTGATTTCAGCATTGAGTGGCAGATCGTGGAACCTAGATATCTTGAAGCTATTGTAATGATACTGTGCTACGAATATATTTTAAGTTTCAGATGGATTTATTTCAGATGGTTTGTTACAGCAGTTGATTTTTCTGGGAAGGAATACAGCAGATGTCAAGAAAGCAGGATAATTATTCATTTTAGCCATGTAAGTGTTTATTTAGCAGAAGACTTAGTGGGGTGTTTTTTGATTAAAGTAATGGAAGGTAAATTAGATATTAAGGGACAGAATCATGTGATATTAATAGGAGGAGTTAAGCTTGTATCAGAGAATCAATTTCATTTTCATTTGAAACAAAGAGCAATTGCTGATTGGAGCTGCTTGAAATCAGAGATCTCCTGTTAGCTGCTGAATCTCATTCCTTCTCTCTGGAAACTCCAAGACTATTAACAAAGGTTAAAGCAAGTATGCCTGGTTTTGCTAACTATGCTTAAAATGGGTTTTAAGTCAATAAGAGAAATATTGCTTAATTGGAACTGATATAGTGATAAGTTAGAAATTAGAATCGTTTCCTTTCATTTTAAGTATAGTTCAACTGTTAGAGATTAAGCTAATTCGTTTGATATAGTTAAACTGTGTTGTTAAATAAAATTTGTTTTGATGAAAAAAAACGCCTTAGTTTGTCAGTGGAATTATGCCTGGTGTGAAACATCCTAACCTCACATTGATAGCAAAATAGAAAAAAATGTTGGGATCTAGCCTAGCTTCATAATATGGGGTTCTGATCTGGTACCCTAACACTATCAACAACTTCTAGCCTCACATTGTCAGTGCTGATAATAATGGTATGCCAGCACTCTGGACCACGACATTGGCTTCCTGCTGCTGATGGTCAAACTACACTTGTTTACCAGCGTCAGAAAGTCTGTCCATTTGCCGCTGCAGTATCCGCATTATGGAATATCAGTGCTGCATTATCAGCACAGAGCAACTATCTGATGAGGACTTGGCAAACCTGTCCTTGGATCTCAGGTAAGCAAGGTTTCCATCAATTCTGGTATGTGAGTAGACACCCTCTGTGAATGACCTAAATACTTTTCAAGAAACAGGCACTGACTTGTAGATGGGTGTGCCTACTTCTCACTTACACAGGAGCCAGCACTTAAATAGGTTTTTTTTAATATCTCCCCCTCTCTTAGACAAGGCTGAACTCACCTGATACCCAGAAGCAGCCTTGGAAATTCCCGATCTACCTGCCAATCTTTGCAATGCTCTTAGCTGTCCTCCATGCCCTCTCCCCTCCTTGGTAGGACAACCGGCCCATTCTACATTCCACACATTGGAACTGCTATTTTGTCTCCCAGCTCAGACCAAGTCCATCTTTTTTTTTCATTCCTTCAAGGGATGTGCGCATTGCTGGATAGGCCAGTATTCATTGCCATCACTATGGACATTCAAGCATCAACCACATTACTGTGGGTATGGAGTCACATGTAGGCCAAAGCAGGTAAGGATGGCAGATTTCCTTTCCTAAAGGGCATGAGTGAACCAAATGGGTTTTTATGACAATTGGCAATGGTTTCATGGTCATCAGTAGATGCTTAATTCCAAATTTTTAGTGAACTCAAATGTCACCATCTGCCCTGGTGGGATTCAAACCTGGGTCCCCTGGATTCTGGATTACTAGTTCAGTGACAATGCCACTCCAGCTACTGCTCAATTATTTTGCAGATCCCCAGAAATTATCTACAGTACTGGGTTTGGAAACCACTGCCCCAGTGAACTAAGATCTCTGTGTCCCGAGAGTATGAAGCTCCATTAGGGCAGAGACCTAAGGGGATGAAGATTTGGAATTGCAGGGGATGCAAAGTCTGCTTCCAAGGAGATGGGCTTATGCGTTCAAGAGGGAGCTGGACGTGGCCCTTGCGGCTAAAGGGATCAAGGAAAGATGTGGAAAGAAAGTGGGAGTGGGATACTGAAAGTGCATGATCAGCCGTGATGATATTGAATGGTGGTGCAGGCTTAAAGGGCCGAATGGCCTACTCCTGCACCTATTTTCTATATTTCTATGTTTCTATTGAATAAACAAAAAAATCAGCACGTCAGACCCCTTTAAGTTGCAATAAAGAAGAAAGCTGTCCACAAGGATCCCACACGTTTTCCTGTGGTATAATGTCAGTTTCATCCTGGTGGCAACTAGAGGACATTTCTGACATCCAGGAACAGGCAAGTCATCAGTCAGGCTGAGCAGCCAATGAGATTTGGAAATTCTCATAAAAATAAAGTAAAGTTTATTTATTCATCACAAGTAAGGTGCCTGTTTGGGTCAATGCACCTAACCAACGTCTCCTTCAGACTGTGGGAGGAAAGTAGAGCACCCAGAGGAAATCCACACAGACACAGGGAGAGCGTACAAATTCCACAGACAGTGACCCAAGCCAGGAATCAAACCCAGGTCCCTGGCACTATGAGGCAGCAGTGCTAACCACTGTGCCACCATGCCGCCCTCATGAACAGCAAGCCAGGAAGTATAAAGCACAGATTCCCATTCCCCTTTAAATAATTTTACAAAAAACAAAATAAAGATTGGGACACGCACATGAGAAATTAAATTGTCATAAATAAACTTTAAAAACATTGCTGTCATGCAGCAATTTCACCCACAGCATTTTTGAACATCCAAATTTTTTTTCCTTTAGAAATCAGATCGTATTTGCAGTGAGCAATCTGATGTAAGGCCCATAGCCAGAAATCTTTACTGAAATATGCTTCATGAATCTTCATTGCTTTAACATATAAGCTTTCAAATCAAATACGATTAATCTGAATGTGAGTCATATCAGTTAACTACAAATCATTTTTAACATCACAATTTCTTCCAAGTAGGACATATTTTGCGTGACAGGCTCAGGTTTTAGAATGTGTGTGTGTGTGTGTGGGATTTTACCCTTTGGGCAATTATGTAGTTACCTACCAAAATTAGCACACAGTTATCCAATGGTTAAAGAGGGCTTTCTTTAAATATCTGAAATAAGTTTCCTTTTATCCCTTCAGTGATGGCAAATAATATCATGTGCCTTCATGTTAGCACACGCATAATGGAGTGAATTTTTAACCATATGTGTTAACACCTTAATTAACGTGCTCAGATGTGCTTGTCGAATTCCAGATTCCTGAATAGAATGAGGAGTTGCTATTGCACTTGTTTTTTTTTTACATATATTCCTCGGGTTTAGCACCCTATAGATCTCTCCCGTGAACAACCCCCATTAATATAATATAATGTGAAGTATCACTTGAGCATGTCTTAACTTGCTCAATATCCAGATAATGGTTTTCAGCCAAGCACCAGGCAGAGAATCTTCATCTCTGCAATCAGAATTATTGGACATGCCACTTGCTTTCGCATGGTTTCCTCATCTTGGATACTTGGGAGAATGAACATAATTTTGGCTGTAAAGCACTCATCTAATTTATTGAATATTAAACAGACTAATGAGCACTATCAAAGGCAAACAGTAAATTGAAGACTTCAATTGCTCCTTGAAATATTACAAACAAAAAAGGTCTTCTTCTGCGCTAATCCATAATATAAAGCAGAAGCATAGTCCTTACTTAGATTTTCTTTACTCAGAGAGTGGTTGGGGTGTTGAATGGACTGCCTGCTGTGATAGTGGAGTTGGACACTTTAGGAACTTTCAAGCAGTTATTGGAGAGGCACATGGAGCACACCAGGATGATAGGGAGTGGGATAGCTTGATCTTGGTTTCGGACTAAACTCGGCACAACATCGAGGGCCGAAGGGCCTGTACTGTGCTGTACTGTTCTATGTTCTATGTTCTATGCCATATAGTGTCTGACTTGCCTTTGTCTCTTGCAGCAACAGACTGACTGCCGATTTGGTACAAGTGAGCACAGAGCATAACCTCCAAGTTCCTCTTAAATGAGGAAACAAAAAACAGTCAAACTAAATTAATTCCAGTTCAGGCAGAGTTTCCAATCAAACGCTGACTTGATAAAACACATACTTTATCCACAACGTGTCAAATGGAAATGGTGTTTACCGGTTAGGTCATCTCCTGTGAACAATAAGCACTGGCATGTTGGGTCAAGTGGCCTGACTTTGCAATCACTAATACTGTAGTTCTTGTGCTCTGTATCTCATCAATGCTAATTCTTCATCTGTATTGCCTGTATCCCACTAAGTTGGCACCTCTGGGCTGTGGGAAGAGAGAGGTCGAATGTGGGTAGACAGTTGCAAGTATTTGTCTGATTCCACCCTGGAATCACCTTAGGACATTTTGCTATACTAATGGCGCTGTATAAAGGCAAGTTGTTGTTGTCAATGATAGGCATGCACTCTCATGAGCCCCCAGAAGGGCACATTCACTTCCATATATCAATGCCTATCCACCAGCCCAGAGTTGAAGCTAATGATTGTCATTGCTTCTTCACGTTTATACAATTAAGCGAACATTCACATATATATTTGGAGGTTAACTGTAGGAGAGTAGATTCCTAAGCATGTTTTATCAAATCACAGGGCATTCTAACTGTGCAAAGCTTGCAGTTGGAAAGCATTGCTACATCTGGGCTTCTTCCCAGCTGTGTGGCGGGCAGGATCGATGCAGTTTGTTTGGGATTGGGATCTAGGGGAAGACCATATCAATGTTCAAATTTCTGCAAAGTGTTGATCACTTTAGTTGGGGGTCATTAACTCTTATTAGTGGATGGGTAACCATTCTGGGAAGTGGACAGAGCAGGGTACTCTGTGTTGAGTCAGCTTCCCTCAGCTGTATGGGAGATGGAGGCATACAGTACTGTATTTTGTTGTCTTAGCAGAACTTGGAGATGTGGCAGTTCAGACTGATACTTCGGCGTAATGAAGAGGGACATTCATCCCTCCCTGCCTCATCGGTCAGGCATTTCTGGCCCCTTCCTCCATCTGAGCAGATCCCTGGCCTCAGGTAGGATGTATCTGGAAGCCCGGCCAGGAATCCAACTGTTACTGCACGCTTCTCATACAGTCATGGAGGCAGAGAATCTGAAAGATGTGCTGGTTAGGTGCATTGGCCATGCTCACGCGTGAGCGTGAATGTCATTGGACATGCGAACAGGGCCGGAGTGTGGCGGCTAGGGGATTTTCACAGTAATTTCATTGCACTGTTAATGTGAGCCTACTTGTGACACTAATAAACAAACTTTAAACTCGAGTCATACAGTGCAGAAAAGGCCCTTCGGCCCATCAAGTCTGTACCGACAATAACTACCACTAAAGTCGCACCAACCCCGTTTTCTAGCACTTATCCTCGAATGCTATGATACTTCAAGTGCTCATCCAAATACCTCTTACAGGTTGTAAGGTTTCCAGCCTCCACCACCTTGTCATACTACACTGATTGTTAGGCATGTTAGGCCATGCTAAATTCGCCCTCAGTGTACCTGAACAGGCGCCAGAGTGTGGCGACTAGGGGATTTTCACAGTAACTTCATTGCAGTGTAACTTCATTGCACAAGTAAGCCTACTTGTGACTAATAAATAAACCTCCCAGGTAGTGCATTGCAGATTCCCACCACCCTCCGAGTGATTTTTTTTCTCAAATTCCCTCTGAATCTGTCCCTTACCCTAAAACTATGCCCCCTCGTGATTGACCCCTCAACCAAGGGGAACAGCTACTTCCTATTCACCCTTTCCATCCTTTCCTCATAATCATATACACCTCAATCGTGCCCCCCCCACCCCACCCCACCCCCCCTCCCCCCCACCCCACCCCCCCTCCCCCCCACCCCACCCCCCCTCCCCCCCCACCCCACCCCCCCCCACCCCACCCCCCCTCCCCCCACCCCACCCCACCCCCCCTCCCCCACCCCACCCCACCCCCCCTCCCCCCCACCCCCCCTCCCCCCCCACCCCACCCCCCCTCCCCCCCACCCCACCCCCCTCCCCCCCACCCCACCCCCCCTCCCCCCTCCCCCCCACCCCACCCCCCCTCCCCTCCACCCCACCCCCCCTCCCCCCCACCCCACCCCCCCTCCCCCCCACCCCACCCCCCCTCCCCCCCACCCCACCCCCCCTCCCCCCCACCCCCCTCCCCCCCACCCCCCTCCCCCCCACCCCACCCCACCCCCCTCCCCCCCACCCCACCCCCCCTCCCCCCACCCCACCCCCCCTCCCCCCCACCCCACCCCCCCTCCCCCCACCCCACCCCCCCCTCCCCCCCACCCCACCCCCCCCCACCCCACCCCCCCCTCCCCCCCACCCCACCCCCCCCTCCCCCCCACCCCACCCCCCCCTCAGCCTTTCTTGCTCTAGAGAAAACACTCCAAGCCTATCTAATCTCTCTTTATAGCTCCATCTCAGGCAAATCTCCTCTGTACCTCCTCTAGTGCTATCACATCCTTCCTAAAATCAGATGACCAGAACACAGTACTCTAGCTGTGACCTAACCAGTGTTCTGTACAGCTCCAACATTACCTCCTTGCTCTTATACCCTATATCACGACTGATAAAAGCAAGTGGCCCATATGCCTCCGGTTCCTCCCCAAAATCCACACGCCGCTTTATTCCAGCAGGGGTCACTGGATAGCGACCGGGAAGCACCAACTCTCACTGCCAAGAACTTGCCTTTCATTTCGGTAACCAACAACACACACATACACAGGATTGATTTTTCACAAAGTGACTTTCTTTGACAACTAGAACTTAAGACGCGAAACAAACGGGAGTTCCCAACACATACAAGAGAAAGCAAAGCCAGTGTGACAAATTATATGATGGAACACTCTCCGAAACTAAGTATCCTGTATTGAAGGTAAACTTTCGATTGTAGAAGTGGAGTATTAATGTGCAGTCAAGTATTATTCAAACATTCCAGTGTTATTGCTAAACACCGGCTCTCACTGTTTCATTGGAATGAGTTACTCACAACATTGAGTCTTTTTGTGTGTGTGATTGGGGAACAATATTCGCATTCGCAAAACTTACTTTTCGAATTCATGTCGTGATTTTGAAAGGGTAAAGGACTCGGCACTGTTTCTTGTTGATTTTTTTTAAACAGGTAGGGAAGTTTTTTTTTAAAGCGTAGGGTTATGCCAAGCCATTTACTCGGCATCTCCGGCATTCAGAGGGTCACAATTAATAAGTAAACCATCGGTGGAATGGAATTTTTTATTTGAAGGAGGCGTTCCGGGAATGTTGGTTGCAGAGGTCGAACGTTCCCCGCTTGAAGAAATTGCTAAAGTTAGCTGAAATTAGCAAGGTGAGGATACCCTGTGGATTGTCCAGCCAAACATGTAAGTTTCACATTTTAGCCAGGTCTCCGGCAGCAGCAGTGGGAATGGGATATTGGGTATTCGCAGTCATTGGGTCTGTGTGATAGCAAAAGGCAGACAGTATCATAGAGGTATATGACCTGTACTGGGTGAGATAGGTAGCCCTGGTCACCTCATTCCGTTCTCTTGAACCAGGCTGGAAATTCGACCCTCCAATTGTCGTGAACACTTTCTAAAGTGTGGCGGAAAGTCACGCTTGAAAGTTGTGCTGAAAAGTGTCACTTTCTAATGATCGTTGTAGATTACAGCTGAAGTCACAGCAAGGGCAATCCCGATAATTCGTGGGATTTGCATTTGCGAAAAATCCCAAGGAAGTGAAAGTTGCTTTGATAGATGAAATACACGGTCAGAAATTACTGGGGAAATAACAGAATTCACGGTGCCGACAATTATTAGTGTGGTTAGCGGGGAAAGAGCAATTGGGGGCCAGGAGGAGATATACTATGACTGACTCTCTGAGGAGAGGTTGGATAAACTCGGTTTGCTCTCACTGGAACGACGGAGATTGAGGGGCGACTTGATAGAGGTTGACAAGATGATGAGTGGCATCGACAGAATGGATAGTCAGATGCTGTTTCCGAGGGTAGCCATGATGTGGGGATGTGTTGGACTGGGGTGGGGACAGTAAGAAGTCCTACAACACCAGGTTAAAGTCCAACAGGTTTATTTGGAATCACAAGCTTTCAGAGCGCTGCTCCTTCCTGAGGAACTCACCCCAATCCAACGCCGGCATCTCCAGATCATGGCTACCACCAACACCGCAAACCGCGGGCTCAAAGTGGAGAGGATCTCCAAGAAGATCGCACATATCGACAGACTCACCTGAGGAAGGAGCAGCACTCCGAAAGTTCATGATTCCAACTAAACCTGTTGGACTTTAGCCTGGTGTGGTGAGACTTCTTACTCTTTCCTAGGGTAGAAAAGTCAAGTACTAGTGGACATAGATTTAAGGTGCGTTGGGGAAAAGTTTAGAGGAGATGTGCGAGGCAGGTCTTTTACACAGAGGGTGGTGAATGTCTGGAACGCGCTGCCTGGAGAGCTGGTGGGAGTAGGTACGATAGTGGCATTTAAGGGGCATCCAGACAAATGCATGAATCGGATGGGAATGGATGGATATGGACTTTGTAAGTGCATACAGTTTTACTTTGGGCAGGCATCATGACCGGTGCAGGCTTGGAGAGCCAAAGAGCCTGTTCCTGTGGCTTTACTGTTCTTTATTCTTTGTTCTTTGTTCCATACACCACAAGTTGCTGGGCAATTCTTGCCCCCAAAAGCGTAAAGAGTGTCAATCTCGCCCTGAGCCTCACTGTATACAAATTAACCTCAGTCATTTAGGGTTGGTAGCCAATGCCACAAGAATGGTGATGGTGATATAATTTATGGTCCTGACAGTGAATTTGTGAAGACTCACTCCCACAGGCAGTAGCAACATGTTCCTGGAGGTGTTCCACAGTTTAGAAACATAGAAAATAGATTTTAAATGTTGTATTGATTTTCTAACTTTTCCTCTCTTTATTTTTCTTTCCATTTGAAATGTGAATCCAATACTGCTGTTTGCTCTGTTCCTTTCCCTAATCTTAAACTTGATTTAAACTCACTGGGCCTAACATTCAGGAGGTTCTAGATGTCCCATTAGCATCACATTTCAATTTGCATTGCCAGTAATTTGCACGGTAAGCATTAAAAAATCCCAAATCACGGTGCTCCTCACTCATAGAAACATAGAAACTAGAAGCAGGAGTAGGCCATTCAGCCCTTCGAGTCTGCTCATTATCATCATGGCTGATAATCAAATTCAATATCCTGATCCCGCCTTCCCCCCATATCCCTTGATCCCTTTAGCCCCAGGAGCTATATCTAATTTCGTCTTGAAACGTTTTGGCCTCAATTACTTTCTGTGGTGGTGAATTCCACAGATTCACCATCCTCTGGATGAAGAAATTTCTCCTCACCTCAGACCTAAACGGTTTACCCCTTATCCTCAAACTATGACCTCTAGTTCTGGACTCCCCCCACCATCGGGAACATTCTGAATCTATTCTGTCTAATCCGGTTAGAATTTTATAAGTTTTTATGAGATCCCCACTCATTCTTCTAAACTCCAATCAATATAATTCTAACCGTCTTAGTCCCTCCCTCCTCATATGATAGATTTGCCATCCCAGGAATCAGCTTGGTAAGCCTTCACTGAACTCCCTTGATAGCAAGGACATCCTTCCTTAGTCGAGAACACCAAAACTGCACACAATACTCCAGTGTGGCCTCCCCAAAGCCCTATAATCCAACAATCGCTGAGCTGTGATTTTCAAGGCCTTAGTTAAATTAATGTGTGCATTCTTATAAAGTTAGAGAAGTGAAGGAACCCACTGGGACAGGTACGTGCATAAGTGCTCAACTCACCAAAATGACAGATATGTCTTTGAGAGGATTTTTATGCAGCAACATTTTGTGTAAACCTTTTGCTGAATGTATAATAAAATTGGTAACGCCCAAAAACCAGTTAAGAAATTGACATAAGTCAGGGTTGGCAAACATTCATGTGTGTCTCTGTCAACTTACAGGAAAATAATTGAACGTTTTGTTCTGGAATAAGTAAAAATCTATGTACAGACTTGTTAAAAATGAGCCAACCATTGTTAACACTGCTGATATAAAACAATGGCTCATCTTTGCTGATTAAGGGCCCAGTTACCATTCATTTCTACCACAATGCTCACATCTCCCACCTGTTGCATTCATGAACATCAGCACATTTTAAGGACAGAGTAATTATAGCAAGACATTTTTATTGAACTACGTTCAGAACCATCCGAACATTTAATGGTATGTTTGCCCTGCAACTTCAGCGTCTGTAAACTGAAACAGCATCTACATTGAAATGATGTTAAAATGCTGGTATGATCATAGAAATCTACAATGCAGAAGGAGGCCATTTGGCCCATCGAGTCTGCACCGAACACAATCCCACCCAGGCCCTATCACCATAATCCCATGCATTTACCCTAGCTAGCCCCCCTGACACGAAGGAGCAATTTAGCATGGCCAATCTACCTAACCTGCACATCTTTGAACTGTGGGAGGAAACCGAAGCACCTGGAGGAAACCCATGCAGACACGGTGAGAACGTGCAGACTCTGCACAGACAGTGACCCAAGCCAGGAATCGAACCCGGGTCTCTGGCGCTGTGAGGCAGCAGTGCTAACCACTGTGCCACCATGATACCTGGAGTCAGGGTTTAATAAGAGGTGATCCATTCCTCAGTGAATCTTAACATCTGTCTAATAATACCATGGTACCTGCCGTACTATAACATAGGCATACCCGCATGTCATGTCATCGCTGCATATATACTCAGGTCCCATTCACTAGCGGTTAACATTTGAGGCATAGTTAGTCTGTGCGTTTGCAGCTTCAGCCATTCTATGCATATAATTCCCCTTTATTGCTGATTCATAAAGAAACCAACATCAGGAATTCAACAGAGTGCTCCTAGATGTTCACTAAACCTCAGCCTATAATGGTAGAAGCCATTGAGATGCCTAATAATTTTCAACTCTTCCAATCTTCTGAGCTGCCAGCCTTGGTTCAGTGGTAGTATATTTGCTTCTGTGACAGAGGGCTCTAAGTTCAAGTCACACTCCACTCACTGGAGCACAGAATGTATGCTGATGCTTCAGTGCAGTACTGAAGAAATGCCTCACTGTCAGAAGTGTTGTCTTTTCTATGAGATACCAAACTAAGGCCCCATTTGTGTCTAAAGATGGACGTAATAGATCCCATGATACCATTTTGAAGAACAGCAGAGTTAGAATCATAGAATCCCAACAGTGTGGAGGGAGGCCATTTGGCCCATCGAGCCTGCACCGACAACAATCCCACCCCACGCCCCATCCCCGCAACCCCATATATTTACCCTAATAATCCCCCTGACATCCCCCTAACACAAAGGAGCAACTGAGCATGGCCAATCAACCTAACCCACACATTTGTGCAATGTGGGAGGAAACCAAAGTATCTGGAAGAAACCCACACAGATATGGGGAGAACGTGCAGACTCCGCACAAACAGTTACCCATGCCGGGAGTCGAACCCAGGTCCCTGGCGCTGTGAGGCAGTGGTGCTAACCACTGTGCCACTGTGCCACCCCTTCACAGTTCTTGACCAATATTTATCATTCAAGCAACAGCACTAAAACAGGTCATCTAGTCATTACAGTTTGCGGGACTTTGCACTATGCAGTCGGCATCCTTATTCACTACATCATGACAGTGACTATAATTGCCTGTCGAGCAGTTGGGAGCAACCTAGGATTGTGAGAAGTGCTATATAAATGCAAGTCCTTAAGTTATTTCTTTTAAATCCACTTCCTGCCATCAGTAGCTTCTCACGGCATTTAGGACATTGTTCTGTTACTTTCACTTATTGTACTGTGCTGCATTGTTTAGTTTTGGCCGGTGCGAGAGAGAGCACTTTCCCTTTCAGGTTCTGACAGCTCACTAGCTTCTCTGCTTTTAGATGTGCCATTTTCTTGCCGTTTATTTGACGTTTTTATTTCAGAGTTTCAGCATCATTGCTCCCTTTTCTTTTCCCATTTGCAACTTTTGTTATATTTACTAACTTTTAAGAATGTCTGCTGCTGGCAAGTGGTTACCTTTGAATTGATGACAGTGGGCGGTGGCACAGTGGCACAGTGTTTAGCACTGCTGCCTCACAGCTCCAGGGGCCCAGGTTTGATTCCTGGCTTGGGTCACTGTCTGTGCAGAGTTTGCATATTCTCCCCATGTCTGCGTGGGTTTCCTCCAGGTGCTCCAGTTTCCTCCCACAGTCCAAAGATGTGCGAGTTAGGTGTATTGGCCATGCTAAATTGCCCCTTAGTGTCCTGGGATGCATATGTTAGAGGGATTAGCGAGATAAATCTGTGGGGTTACAGGGTCAGGGCCTAGGTGGGATTGTTGTCAGTACAGACTCGATGGGCTGAATGGTCTCTTTCTGCACTTTAGGGATTCTATGATTACAGAGGAGAAATTCAGCTGGGCTTTGCTTCTGTGTCCATGAATCAGCTCAGGTCAGGCAATGCAACCACCCATCGTGCCCATCCGCCCCCCCCCCCCCCCCCCCCCCCCCCATCACCTTCCTCCCCCCCACAAACCAATTGATCTGAAGCCATCAAAATTCAGCGTGTGGCCTCCTTTCAATAAGTGAGACAAGCCAACAGCACCTGACTCATCGTGAGAGGCTGCCCCACTATTTAAAGCTATAAAAATCCAGCTGTCTGGCAAGCCAGCAATGGCCTGAAGGTGAAGTGCTGAGTTGGAAGGGGTAGTGGAGTGGCAATGTATGGTGGTTGATCATGGATGTTATGGGGGAATGGGCACCCCTCCTGCACAGCAATAAGTATGGATACAAGAACAAAGAATGCAAGAAAAACGCAGTGGGACGGACCGCATCTGTAGGGAGAGAAAGACAGAGGGTGCAATCTTACCGGCCGTTCACGCCACACTCCCACTGCAGCGAGGTCGGAGAATTTGGCGCCCGGCCAAATCTCTGTTCACTGCAGCGTGATGGGAAAATCCCGCTGGCGTGAACGGTGGTCGCATTCCGGCCAGAGTTAATATTTCAAGTCTGCTTGACTCTTCATCAGAACTAAAGAGAGGGAAGTGTATTAAGTGAGGGAAATACAGTAGCTGGGAGAGTTTGCAATAAGATGTAGCAACTTGAACAACAAGAGGCGGATGGCCCATGGTGGGATGGCGGGGGAAGGGGGGGGATTGTGTGGAAGGGAGCATTGAGGCTATAAATGTTTGGGATATTTAAAAATTATATAAGATGGAGGAAAAGGGTATTGTTAAAATAGCAAACAAAAACCTGTAGCAATAGCTTACAGTACTGTCTGGATTCCAGCAATAAAATATCAACTATGAGCATTTCAGAAATGGACAGGTTGATGTTTTGAGTGGGATTCTATGTTAGAATTGAAGAATATCCATCTAAAGTGTCAGCCTGTCGTTTCTGCTTTCAGACCCATTGACCATTTCCGGCATTTGTTGTTTTTTATTTCAGCAAATAATATTATTTTAAAATTATAATTGTGTTTTCTCTACTTTTTATTGGTTTCTGATAGGGAAAAGTCTAATTTAGAAAATAGGGACTGGCATAAGTTACTCTCTGTAAAATAAGGCTAAATATAGTTGGTCAGTCACGGAGGGGATTAGACCATCAATATATAATGCTTAGGATAAACTGAATGAGCACACTCAGAGTGACTGCTGGTTGGAGAATTGGCACCGGAGTTGTAGTCCTGTACCCTGACCTCTGTTTCTCTCACGACCAGCCCTCTGCTGGAAGTAAGGGACTAGCTGGACCTTACTTTCTTCACTTGGGAAAGAAATCAGTCAGTCAAGTTATATTCTCACAGATCGATACCTATATTTGTTTAGCAAATTATATGTGGTCCTGAATTATCCAAATACCAAACTCTGCAAAAAGCTGAACAAGGCACAAATCAATCCAGGGTGTCAATACACAATGTGTAATGGTAAAGGTTAATATTAATAGATATGGATGATTTATTTATGATCGATTAGTTCCAGATTCAGCATTTGTATTGATGGCCAAACTGCCTCAACATGATCTTATGCTGTTCATAAAGGCCTGAAGTAATTTCATGTCCAAATTAAGCTTTACATTCTGCACGGGCATGAAGCCAGAATCACTTCAGTTTGATGCAAAGTAGATACTTAGAATCATAGACACCCTAGTTTAGAAGGAGGCCGTTTGGCCCATTGAGTCTGCACCGACAACAATCCTACCTAGGCCTTATCCCCGTAACCTTACATATTTACCCCACTAATCCCTCTAATCTACGCATCCCAGGACACTAAGGGGTAAGTTAGCATGGCCAATGCACCTACCCGCACATCTTTGGACTGTGGGGGAAACTGGAGCACCCGGAGGA
Source organism: Mustelus asterias (assembly GCF_964213995.1). Classification (NCBI taxonomy): domain Eukaryota; kingdom Metazoa; phylum Chordata; class Chondrichthyes; order Carcharhiniformes; family Triakidae; genus Mustelus; species Mustelus asterias. The sequence goes on from NC_135809.1 coordinate 19,537,847, forward strand.
AACCCACGCAGACACAGAGAGAATGTGCAGACTCCAAACAGACAGTGACCCAAGCCAAGAATCAAACCTGGATCCCTGGAGCTGTGAGGCAACAGTGCTAACCACTGTGCCACCGTGCCACCCAAACCAATTCTGGCAGCGGTGGGATTCGAACCCACGCCTCCACAGAGACTGGAGCTTTAATCCAGTGCCTTAGACCACTCGGCCACGCTATCACTTTCCAGTGGTCCACTGAGTGTCTGATTCTTTGGCTGGGATTTTCCATTCCTGTTCATGCTGGGCGGGTTCAGTGACGGAAGCGGAAAATATCAAAAGAGGTCAAGAGTCACGTTGATATCACTGTGAAGGGTTGCTGCGAATTTCCCCTCCACCCATCAGTGGCAGGCCATGTTTCCTACCGTTCAAAGTCAGGAACATCAATCAAATGCATTTGCATCTCATTATCAGGCCCATATGCAGTAATCATACCCCAACTCTGTCAAAAGATTCATCCATGGCAACGTGCTGCCTTAACGGCTCGATACATGAATGGCTTCAAACGTGTGCACCTGGTGAGTGCATGTCCAAGGGGAGCCCGGACATGACCGCAGCGCTTCTGGAGCGGCTCTGCATATTCGGGGGTTGACCCAAGGGTACTGGCTCTAACTTGAGGGTATCGGGATCCAACTCGGGAGTGACCAGGCTTGACTCGAGACTACTGGGATAGCACTCAAGGGATGCCGGAGTAACACAGGAAGGGCATCAGGATACCGGAAGTTAGACACCAGGGTACTGGGGGCCTACCCAAGACGAGATCAGGGATAAGACTCGAGGATACCGGGAACCTAGTCGGGGGATGCTGGCGTAACACTGTAAAGGCACGGAGGTGGGAGGGAGTGGTTGACTGCAGGGTGCCAGGAGTTTATCTCCAAGGTACCAGGTTTAGACTCCAGGTTACCTGGGGTTGACTCAGGGGAGACCAGGGAGGTGAGACTGTCAAGTGTGAAAAGCACCATTCCTGAGGATGGCTACTGCTGCTGGACCCATGGGCTTCTTAGAAGGGCTTCACAGAGGGAACGGAAGTCTGGGGCAGTGTGTTGGGGGCGGGGTGGGGAGGTGGCGGGGGGGTGGCACGTGTGGGGGATGAATCATCATGGACTAACGGTTCCACTCATTAAGGTTCCACTCATTAAGATTCTCTTAACGTTAACATGCAGGTTCAGTCGGCAGTTAGGAAGGCAAATGCAATGTTAGCATTCATGTCAAGAGGGCTAGAATACAAGAGCAGGGATGTACTTCTGAGACTGTATAAGGCTCTGGTCAGACCCCATTTGGAGTATCGTGAGCAGTTTTGGGCCTGTATCTAAGGAAGGATGTGCTGGCCTTGGAAAGGGTCCAGAGGAGGCTCACAAGAATGATCCCTGGAATGAAGTGTTTGTCATATGAGAAACAGTTGAGGACTCTGGGTCTGTACTTGTTGGAGTTTAGAAGGATGAGGGCGGATCTTATTGAAACTTACAGGATGCTGCGAGGCCTGGATAGAGTGGACATGGAGAGGATGTTTCCACTAGCAGGAAAAATTTGAACGAGAGGGCACAACCTCAGGCTAAAGGGGCAATCCTTTAAAACAGAGATGAGGAGGAATTTCTTCAGCCAGTGAGTGGTGAATCTGTGGAACTCTTTCCCGTAGAAGGCTGTGGAGGCCAGGTCATTGAGTGTCTTTAAGACAGAGATCGATAGGTTCTTGATTAATAAGGGGATCAGGGGTTATGGGGAAAAGGCAGGAGGATGGGGATGAGAAAAATATCAGCCATGATTGAATGGTGGAGCAGACTCGATGAGCCAAGCGGCCTAATTCTGCTCCTATGTCTTATGGTCTTACGATCAAATCTGGAGGGGAGGGGAGGTACGGCTTCTGGAGGCAGGATGTTGACAAAGGCAAAGGTAATAGAAAAACATGTCAATAATCAGTATCCAGTTGTAGCTGAGACGATTCAGCTGTAACTCAATTGACATGCCTGGAGTCAAACTAGTCACACAATTATGCTCACTTACGCACCACTTATGTGTGTGAGTGCCACTGATTGCTGCTCAGCATTTAACCTTTGGTGCACTGACTTCCAAAATTACTGACTGCTATGATGTGCCTGTACCATTGACTGTGGGCCAGCAACTATACGCCTTAGAGAGTTGGCTATGGCACACTGCCCGAGGAGAGTGCTCCTCACCCTTGATTGTGTGCTGAAGTGCCTATTGACAAATGCCGCCGTAGATCAGGTTGAGCCCGAGGCCTTGGTGAAGCTTTGGACAATGCCTGCACCTGAGATTAGAGCTCAGGGTGCAGTAGAGTGGCCAAAGCTGTAGCCATTCGGTCATGTGGTGTGGGGCAAGGGTGGTGTAAGGTGTTGCCAAAGCAGAATGCAAAATAATGACTGGGCATACATGTGGTGCCAGGGCATAAGTCAATGGATGAAAGACAGCTTCTGACAATGAGTGAGCAAAGATTCGTCCTTCGGAAACAAATGCCAATTGTCAAGCATCTCTCCCTCTGATATTGAGGAGTGAGGAGAACGTAGGGAATGTATGGCTCTCGTCGGATCATCCTCTGCATGTGCAGTAGATACCTTCCTCTTTACAGTTCTGCTTCTGCCTCCTGCAAACTAGGTGCTTCCATTTATACCTTATTTTTCTTCTCCCCTGACTGTAAGAGAGAAGAATGACAGTGAGATCACTGCAGATGTACTGGGAGGCCAGCCGCACCTCAAAGTTGCAGACAGCACCCATAGACAATGATTGGATTGAGTGATGCTAGTCCTGTACATTGTGGGAGACATCTGCATTCCCATCCAGATACAGGCATGACTGATGTGTTTAGCCATTGTGAAGGGATGCCACCAATTTGCTGGAAACCTTGCACAAAGCACTTGGAGGAAGCCCTGGACTGAACAACCCTGCCTTTATCTGGTGCAGGAATCAGGCTTTCAGTTCGGGAATAAAGGAACACAACTCATCAGAACATGGAGTCACAGAAAGGGTGTAATTGGTGAGAGTTTATTTACAGAGCTGAACATTATGTACAAGTACGTAACATCTGTGCCCACACAGTGCAACTAAAGCTTCTTAACCTTTCTAACCCTGTTGCTGGGTACACCCCCAACGTCCACAGTGGAGGTGGAGGCAGCCTACTATCTGCCATGCCCTGTTAGAATCCAGAGAATCCCTACAGTGCAGAAGGAAGCCATTTGGCCCATCGAGTCTGCACCGGCCACAATCCCACCCAGGCCCTATCCCCACAACTCCACTTATTTACCCTGCTAACCCCCAGAAGGGGGTGGAGGGACGTATCCATGCAGTCTTTCAATCCATGAACTGTCCCAGACATCCCTTCCTGATTTTCCAGAGTTTGCTTTTGGAGCTCCAGCAACTGAGGCATGACCTAGTCCAAAGGGTCATCATGTGACTGGGGCTCAGCAGATTCCTGGTCTCCAGCAATCCTTTGAGTGCCGGTACCTCGGGATGTCCCTGCCTCTCCCCGCTGTGGAACTGTGTGTGTGACTTGTTCACCAGAGTGTGACCCTGCGACTACTCTAGAATTAGGTCTGACTGAGGTGTTCGTCTCTGCACGGGTGCAGGGTGTCGGTGAGCGCTGTGATGGATCTTCAATTTGGGATCAGTACGTCCTTCCTCTGTGCTGCAGCGGGGGGCTGGAGTCAAGTCCCTGGCTGGTGAACTCTCTGGGCTGCTTCCCAGATGTGTCTGTGAAAGAAAGGAGAGTTTATTAGTGCATGCCAGGGGTCTGAGAAAGAGGAGACATGACCCACAGCTGTATACTCTGATGGATGATGCAGTGCTAGATCCTCACTTGGTTTTCTCACTGCCAACCTCACCATCAGCACAGGAGCGTTCGATGTCCTCCCCGGTGGATGGTAAGGATGCCTGGCATTTGTGGATGGTGAGTGGGAGCAGTGAGGTGATGAGGATATGCAGGAGAGATGAAGATGTGTGTGGGATAGTGAGTGGTGATGTCCCTTGAGCTGGCAAAGAGGGAGATTCCTGTGGATGTTTGATGGGTGTATGAGTTGGCAGTGATGAGAAGAGTGACTTACCCTGGCAGAACAGAGGAGATCATTCATTCTCTCCCTGCACCGACTGGCTGGTGGGTGTTGGCACTGACGACCACCGCCACCCCCCATGAGGGGCTTGTCACCTTGCTGCTAGGTTTCTGTCCTGAGTGAAGGTGGATGATATCACAGCGGGCCTTTACAACACTGAGGAGTTTCTCCAGGGAGGCTTTGGAGAATTTCGGTGCAGATTTCCTGGCAGCCATCACTTCCTGCAAGATGTGGCTGCTGTGCACTGGGGAAACCTTTAAGTGTGGCGCCCCCATGATTGCAGCGCTGAGATGATTGCAGAGCAGGTAAATCAGAGGCTGTCCCACCAGCGAAACAGCGTGAAACCTGTGGACAAAGATATTTGGGACTAAATGCCTCAATGTATGACAGGAAAAGCCACCATTGCAGTCAGTAGGCTCAACTCCACTTTTCCAACCCGTTATTGGCCATTGCCGATTTCCAAGAATTTCCCACCCTTTGTATCTATTTTTAGATCCTAGTGTAGAAGGGACATCCAGCAAGTTGGGAATTGGACAATATCTGCAACTAGCACTATACCTGCCAAAGGATAATCTCCAACATAATTGCTTCATGTACATGAAAAGCTCTTCTCCTGTGCTGGTTATCTTTCAATGTTACAGAGTGCACAAGGTAGCATTGGCAGTCTCATTTCTCAATCTGTACAATTCTGCAAAAATTATTAAGTTTTGCATTAAGCCTAGCATCAACCCTTTCAAAGATGTAATGGCATAAAACGTCAAACCGCAGGGCATCCATCCCCCAACCTTAAGGCAAAAATGAATAAATTGTTAAAATGAGAACTATTAACTGACTGTAAATTTAACCTCTTCCCAGGTATTTCTCTTAGTTTGACAAACCAAAGCACAGGAGTTGTTTCAAATTCACTTAAATAAAACATCTCTCTTTATTCAATAGTTTAGGTACCAATAATCATAGAATCATAGAATCCTACAGTGCAGGAGGAGGCCATTTGGCCTATCGAGTCTGCATTGACCACAATCCCACCCAGGCCCTATCCTCATAACCCCATGCATTTAACCTAGCTAATCCCACTGAGACTAAGGGACAATTTACCATGGCCAATCCACCAAACCCGCAAATCTTTGGATTGTCGGAGGAAACCAGAGCATCCAGAGGAAACCCACGCAGACACGGGGAGAACATGCAAACTTCACGCAGACAATGACCCAAGCCAGGAATTGAACCCAGGTCCCTCACGCTGTGAGGCAGCAGTGCTAACCACTCACTCATGCAACTCACATCAGTTGCTTTAACTCATTTAACTTAAACCCTCTAATTCTAACTTTAACTCAAAGCTTTTTAGCTGAAAACAGGGAACTGGCCAGGCTGCTCTCCGATGTACATCTTCCCTTGTGGTCTCTTTGTCTCCTCTGAAAATGTCTCCAGGGTACACTTTGCAAAGGTAATTCTCGAGTTTTCACTGAAGACAAAGACTCAAACATTTCTTTTTAATCCCAAAACTCTCCAGAAAGTTCTCTGGCACTCAGCCAATGATATCACCAGAAACTGATCACAATGTTCGATTATAGCCAATGGAGTTACTCGTAAACACTCCCAAATACCAAACTGCATGTGAATAATTTCACCATATATGGTAGTAATGGCTCTGGCATGTCTAGTATAGTCAAAACAACTATCCTTATTTGGTTAACACAAGAAGTATCAGGTCACATCTCACAGGATAGGTCACGACTCACTGTAGCCTTTCTGACCTACATCTGTGTTTAATTATAACATGACCAAAATTTCCAGCATGCTTTGTTACTGTTGCCCTTACAGTTAATATTGTTGCTGTTGTTGTTGCCATTCAACCACAGACCTCATCTATTAAATCAACAATCAAATAAGCCACAGACTAAACACAAATGAATCAAAGACAATTTGATTCTGTTAACAAGTAGTGATGGGGGACATATGAGCAACAGAAAGCCAATCGATCATTTAAAAAAAAATCGTGATCATGAATTGGCAAATAATAGAATGTGACCATTAAAATTACTCCAGAAATATTAACCCACGTAAACTGAGAGACACAAAGATCAATGGCAGCAAGGCCTCAGGACTCATCAACATAATCACCGTGGGTTGTCAGCCTGGATCATGCCTCCACAGATACCTTGCCTGACAAAGGCAATGCTGACCCACTTGCCATGCTACCGTACGTCCTGTCAGAGAGAATTGGAATATGGGCTGTAGTGAGCGGAGATTGTGACCATTGTGGAGTCAGGGGATCACTCTTCTGGGTTTACTGGATTTTTTTGAACAAAGAAAAATATAAGGATTACTTGGAGTTGGCAGGTTTGAGATTGCTAAGGAATCCTGAGCGAGGTAGGCCCATCTCCTGCTCATTGCTAGCAAATTTCACAATGGGGTCTTGCAACAAGTATTAGGCCCCAAATGAATAACAGCTAGATACCTGTTTTAAATATTCACCTGAGATTGCTTAAACGAAATAGCTCCAGGGATTTAGCAGTGATCTTAGAATCATTTGAATCATTAATGTTGTGAATCATTAGAATCACAACACTTAGAATCATTGAATTTGTACTCTGCAGAATGAGGTCATTTGGCCCATTGCATCCTTACTGACTTTCCAACAGAGCATTCCAACCAGGCCCTATCCCCATAGCCGCACATGTTTACCCCGCTAATCCCCCTAAACTACATATCTTGGATACTAAGAGACAATTTAGCATGGCCAATCCACCTAACTTACACATCATTGGAGTGTGGGAGGAAACTGGAGCACCCGGAGGAAACCCACGCAAACATGGGAAGAACATGCAGACTCCGCACAGACAGTGACCCAAGGCCGGAATTGAACCTGGGTCCCTGTCACGACGAGGCAGCAGTGCTAACTACTGTGTTAAATTGGTATGCTTTGCACCCATTTTACCTCTCCTCGACAACTCCATTGTTCACACCCTTAATATTCCCCTGAATTTAAAAAAACTGCCAAAATAACATATATAACGTTAAAACTGAACTTTAAAATATTGATAATCCATGCACTCCAGCAATATTTAAAAATTAGCCACAAGAGAAATAGAACCTTTCATAGCCATGAACTTTGTACATGCAGGACTTCTCTCCAGGAAGTCAAAATGCATGTTGTGGACCCGTATAATTCATGTCTAGCTGACTGTGTTTCATATTCTATGGTTTCATAAATATAAATGAACAAACACTCTAAGAAACACTGTAACGTGTTTATAGGCCAGTAATGCACAGTGGAGTTATGTTAATAGTGTTGTAAATGCCAGTATATATTTTCCCAGAGAGGCCGATTTCTTTGTTGGCTGCGGCTTCAGTTATTGAGCTGGGCTTTGTTCATTTGATTTTTGTTCCTCCCAACTGGCTACAGTCCATATAAATTGTGACAAGTCCTTCCTTTCTTAATATCGGCTCCACCCGGGGCTAAACTTTCCTCTGTTCCCAGGCTGTTCTAATATGTCCAGAGTTATACCCAGCTGGCCGCGAGCCACTTGTCCTATTCTCAATCTATTCAATCTTCCAAAGGTTTTTCCAACCTACTCCAATCCACCCTGAGTTGTTCGGAATCCACCCTGGCTTGTTTCCACTCTGTTTCCGACCTGTCATGAATCATTCTCAGCTCAAAGCACCCGATCCCCTCAGAGTCATTTCCTACTTAGGTCTTTTTCACACATCAAGTTTTCTCTTCAAATCTTTGCAATGTTTGACTCTTCTTCATACTGCAGTTGTAACTTGTGAAGCAAAATGTCTAAAACAAATGAGCATGAAGGAAGAGAGAGGGAAATAGCCTGGGAGAAGAGGCGGAAGGTGCAGAGAAGAGAGATGGCACAGAAAGAAAAAAGAGGGCAAAGAGTATAAATACAAAAGAAAAGGGCAGAGGAACAAAGTGGAGGAAGATACAGATGATGGAATGGGCAGAACAAGAAGAAGAGGCAAGTAGGAGAAAGAGGGAGAAAAAAAATGTTCCAGCATCACCCAACTTATTTAGAGAGGTGAAATACTGCGTGAGTTTTATTCAGATCATCCCAAAATAGATTGAGAACTATTGAATCAAATACAGAGAACACTGGAAAATCTCAGCAGCATCAGTGGAGAGAGAAGCTGATGTTTCAAGTCTGGATGACCCCTCAGACTCAAAATTTTAGCTCTATTCTCTCTCCACAGATGCTGTCAGACCTGCTGAGATTTTCCAGCATTTTCTGTTTTTGTTTCAGATATCAACATCCGCAGCATTTTGCCTTTATCTTAAGAACTATTGATTTTGATAGGTCCTAGTGATTGTTGGAACTGAACATATTGCTCAAAAGGGGAGGTGAGGAGATTACATGTTTATACAGTGAGCCGTTATGATCTCGAATATACTGACTGAAAGGGTGATAGAAACAGACTCAAAATGTTGGTCAACAGGCAATGGAATATATACTTGAAAAGGAACCATTTCCAGGGTTATCACCTCCTCCAGTCCCACAAGGAACAAAAGCTTGTGACAAATTGGCACCTCTTTCAAAGAGCCAGCACAGGCACAATGGGCCAAATGGCTTCCTTATATGCTGAAAGATTCTGTGAAAAAGGGAGGGGCAAAAAATATATAAATAAAATGTTTTGTTCAAAGGCCTCAGGAATGTTCTAATTAAATTAGGTCTACACACCCACAACCTCTTCTAAGAGACGCTCTGATCGTAATTCATCATATTCCATGAATATTCCCTCCTCCGAGCACAATAGGCCAGTTCACCATTTAAAATAATCTTCTCAGTCCTTTTAGCTGCACCATTGTTACTGTGTCTCTTGATCGTGACTCTCATGGCATTTTTGCTTTGTTCTAGGCAGGTGCTTCTGTTCCCAAATTTTAGCCATTCCAGAGTCTAGGCTAATGCATGGGCCTGAGACCAAAACTTACATCATGGGCTGGACTTTTTCCAGTCACACACTTTCAGTTATTATACATTCCCCTCCTCAGCGGCTCAAACTCAATTTACCTCCGGTGTTCCTATAATTGGCCAATACATCTCGATTTCTCGTGGTTCCCCTGAATTTCCTGAGAATCTGTTTCCCTCTGAGTGTCACACAACCCAGTACTCTCCAGCACATTATTCCAAAATGTCTGTGCCCAAACCCCAAATTCACTCCAATTCTCCCATCAACCAGTGTTGTTTTCAGTCCCAAATGCTCCCAGTGCTTTCAATCTTCACCAGTTCAAAACACTAAAACCTCTCTTGGCTTGACTCATCTCAGCCCTTCCCCCCTCCTCCCCAGTTTTATCTGACAGTGATTCCCAATCTCCAGGTTACCCCTTGTCTATACCCAGGAAAACCCCTACCACTCTCAGGAATGACACACAAACACACCCCACAGTCCCATTACTCCAACACCTCTGCCAGTACTAGCCTGCCCCAGGTATCCCCCTGCCCTGCCCAGGGTTATTGCCAGCACCTACTCCCCCTCAAAGCCCTCTCAGGACTTGGAGTATAATCCAGCAAGTGTTGCCAAATCTCAGCACTGCCCATGCTCCAGATTTCAGTCAACCCTACTTCGGTTACAATTACTTCAGCTCCTCCTTTCCAAGCTCAGCTGTGGGTTTTGTTTCATCATCAGGGGAGGCAGGCATATGGGGGAAGGGACTGAGAATGTCCAGGAAAGAGGGCAGAAGTGTCTAATAGGGTGGGGTCAGTGGTGTCGATGGTGGACCCCGAGGGGGCTGGTGGTAGGGGGAAACATTCACAGTCAGTGTGGGGAGAGGGATGCGGTAGGGTGAGTCAAAAAAAAATTGGGCAGCACGGTGGCACAGTGGTTAGCACTGCTGCCTCACAGCTCCAGGGACCCGGGTTCAAGTCCGGCCTTGGGTCACTGTCTGTGTGGAGTTTGTGCATTCTCCCTGTGTCTGCATGGGTTTCCTCCGGGTGCTCTGGTTTCTTCCCACACTCCAAAGATGTGCGGGTCAGGTCGATTGGCCATGCTAAATTGATCCTTGAAGTCAGGGAGGTTAGCAGGATAAATATGTTTGGGGCTACAGGGATAGGGTCTGCGTGGGATTGTTGTCGGCGCAGGCTCGATGGGCCGAATGGCCTCTTTCTGCACTGTAGGGATTCTGACATGTAACCTTATCATCTCATGCAATTGCTTAGGCTTGCAACAGCGCATATAAGAACAGAAACAATAGCAACAGTCAGCCATTTTAAGGTTGCTCTGCCATTCATGGCTTATCTTATCTAAAGGGACGATCCTTTAAAAGAGAGATGAGGAGGAATTTCTTCGGCCAGAGACTGGTGAATCTGTGGAACTCTTTGCCGCAGAAGGCTGTGGAGGCCAGGTCATTGAGTGTCTTTAAGACAGAGATAGACAAGTTCTTGATTTTTAAGGGGATCAGGGGTTATGGGGAAAAGGCAGGAGAATGGGGATGAGAAAAATATCAGCCATGATTGAATGGCAGAGCAAACTCGATGGGCCAAGTGGCCTAATTCTGCTCCTATGTCTTCTGGTCTTACGGTCTTATCTTCTATCACTATTTGGCATTCCCACACTATCCCCATACCTCTAAATTATCATAGAATCCCCAACAAGCCTACTGATCTCTGTTTTGGATATATGCCTTAGGGGCATAGGGCTCTTGATGGAGAAGCGAGGGAGGGAGCGCCTGCAGGAATGGATCATGTGGGGGGAAGGGATGCTCAACGGACAGATAGGTGGTAATTGAGGGAAGTGCCACTCCTATTTTGGGCATTTACTCTGGCACTGAACTCCTCCTGCAGCCTCAAAGTTGACGGCCGTCAAGAAGCGGCCTGTAATTTGAAGGCCTCAATTGTGGTGAGGGACGGCCTCATTCTCCCCAGTTAAAATTGCAGACGGGGGTCAGGCAGGTAGGCCACCCAGAGAGAGGTTTATGGCCTCCCTTGCCCCAGCCTGCTTTCAAGCACATTGACAAGCTGGCGGACAAGAACAGAAGCTAGAAAGCCAGTCAGTTCCCCTCCAAGTCACTCACCATCCTGACCTGGAAATACTTCGCTGTTCCTTCACTGTCACTGGGTCTAAATTCTGGAATTCCCTCCCGAACAACACTAAGGAAATTTGGCAGGTCCGCTACAACCACCAACTTTTACAGATGCGCCATAGAAAGCATCCTTTCTGGTTGTATCACAGCTTGGTATGGCTCCTGCTCTGTGCACGACCACAAGAAACTACAAAGGGTCATGAATGAAGCCCAATCCATCACGCAAACTAGCCTCCCATTAATTGACTCTGTCTACACTTTCCACTGCATCGGAAAAGCAGTCAGCATAATGAAGGACCCCACGCACCCCGGACATTCTCTCTTCCACCTTCTTCCATCGGGAAAGAGATACAAATGTCTGAGATCACATACCAACTGACTCAAGAACAGCTTCTTCCCTGCTGCTGTCAGACTTTTGAATGGACATACCTCGAACTAAGTTGATCTTTCTCTACATCCTAGCTATGACTGTAACACTACATTCTGCACTCTCCCCTTTCTTTCTCTATGAACAGTATGCCTTGTCTGTATATCGCGCAATAAACAATACTTTTCACTGTGACATGTGACAGTAATAAATCAAATCAAATCAAAATCTGTGGGTGTACCTACACCACAGAGACTGCAGTGGTTCAAGACAGCAGCTCGCCACCACCTTCTCAAGAACATCCAGGGATGGGCAATAAATGCTGCCCCAGAAAGCGACTCTCACATCCAGGAAATGAGTTGAAAAAAGATCTCATTCTTCCTACTTGTGAAAAAAGTATACCCATATTCTGCAATGATTGACACTCAAGCCCCACTCAGATCATCATCATAGAAATCATAGAAACCCTACAGTACAGAAAGAGGCCATTCGGCCCATCGAGTCTGCACCGACCACAATCCCACCCAGGCCCTGCCCCCATATCCCTACATATTTACCCGCTAATCCCTCTAATCTACGCATCCCAGGACACTAAGGGGCAATTTTTAGCATGGCCAATCAACCTAACCCGCACATCTTTGGACTGTGGGAGGAAACCGGAGCACCCAGAGGAAACCCACGCAGACACGAGGAGAATGTGCAAACTCCACACAGACAGATCTTCCAAAAAATGCTCCAAAGCAAACTGCTGTGCATTTGGAGGACTGAAATAAAAACAAAAAGTGCTGGAAAGAGAAACAGAGTTCACGCTTTGATTCCAGTGTGACTCTTCTTTGGAAGTGAAGAGAGGCACGAATAAGATAGGTTTTATGCTGTTGAGATGGAGGAAAAAGGGAATGTGAGGGATAGGTTGGTTGAGGGATGGGGGCGGATGCTACGGGGAGATTACAATACAAAGATAACATGGAACAAAAGTCAAAGAGCGTGGGAATGGTAGCAGGAAAGAACAGAGTTGGTGTTAGTCACAGAATAAATGTCAATGCTCTCTGCAAGCAAAACATGACAACAGACTGATGCTAGGAGAAGAAAATACAAGATAGAAGACAGAATTCTCCATTTTCAGAGTATATATGCTCTAAATATATATAGCTATGCACAAACTCTGCCATGATGTGGAGTTGCCGGTGTTGGACTAGGGTAGGCACAGTAAGTAGTCTCACAACACCAGGTTAAAGTCCAACAGGTTTTTTTGGTAGCACGAGCTTTTGGAGCATTCCAACCATTATCTTATAATTGAGTTTGTATCTATAAATGCCCTGTTTGTGAACCAAACTCTTCACTCACCTGATGAAGGGGCAACGCTCTGAAAGCTCGTGCTACCAAATAAACCTGTTGGACTTTAACCTGGTGTTCATAGAAATCATAGAAACCCTACAGTACAGAAAGAGGCCATTCGGCCCATCGAGTCTGCACCGACCACAATCCCACCCAGGCCCTACCCCCATATCCCTACATATTTTACCCGCTAATCCCTCTAATCTACGCATCCCAGGACATTAAGGGGCAATTTTAACATGGCCAATCAACCTAACCTGCACATCTTTGGACTGTGGGAGGAAACCGGAGCACCCGGAGGAAACCCACGCAGACACAGGGAGAATGTGCAAACTCCACACAGACAGTGACCCAAGCTGGGAATTGAACCCAGGTCCCTGGAGCTGTGAAGCAGCAGTGCTAACCACTGTGCTACCATGCCACCCCGTGTTGTGAGACTACTTACTGCACAAATTCTGCCATGGCAGATGGTGGAATTTGAATTCAGTTCAATAAAAAAAAATTTGGAATTAAGAATCTACTGATGTTAACAATATTCCAGGTGTGGTCTAACCAGCGTCTTGTCTATCCATACTCTTACTTTTATACTCCACTTTCTTTGAAATGAAGGCCAACATTCCATTTGCCTTCCCAATTACCAGCTGAGCACATATGCTAGTTCTTTTTGTGATTTATGCACGAGCGCCCCCAAATCCCTCTGTATTGCAGCTTTCTGCAGTATTTCTCCATTTAAATAATATTCAGTTCCTGTGCTCATCACCTTTCTGCCCCAGGCCCAAGCAACATGACCTTCTGAGAATCCTCCTGACCCTTGAACTCCTCCCATCCACCTCAAAAATATGTTGGTCGGAGTTCTCTGATCCTGCTGGGGTGCACCAGCGGCGTGTGGTGACTTCAGTGGGAGTTCCCATTGACAGCGGTGGGAGCAGAAGATCCCGCCTCACTTGAATGGCGCTGTGCCAGGAAAAGCACTGAGGGGAGGCTGGAGAATCTTGCCGGTGACATGATAGAATGTTCATGTCATTCTGAATCCTCCAACTCATTGTTAGTGATGGCATGGGAGATCAGGAAATTGTTGTAATGGTTATAGGGCCACAACCCAGGCAACACTCTTGAAAGTGTCAAAGCTAAATTTAATAAAAGGGTGTGCTCACTTCTGATCCATTCGCTGCATCTGCCAAATTGGAAACTTGCCTCATCAAAAAACGATTAAATTCTGATTGACGTCAGAACATAGTTAGAACACTTCCTCATGGGAAGTAAATGAACATACACATATATAAAAAGGGAAGAACAGGAAATAGTGCAGCAACAAACACAACATTCCAAGCCTTTCCTCAGCCCAGCCACATAATATCCCCGGGAAGGTGAAAATGAGGAGAAAGAAATTCTGGCCAATTTAAGAAAAGCTTTGAAAGGTTCCCCACTGACTTGGTGAAGCAACCAAAAATGCTCCAGGACACCAGAATAACTTATTGTTTCCAGCTACTCTGCTCCTTACTTTTAGAGCAACATGTACTCTCTCCTAAACTCCCTTCTGAAGGCTTGTAGGAAATTCATGGTCACTGCATGCTTTGGAACTGCCTGTTCCAAAGGATAAGGACACCATGTAAAGAAATACTTCCTGACATCAAACCTTATTCGTCCAATTAATTTTAAATTCACACTTTCTAATCCATATACCCTGTAATAACTTACCAACCTTAATGAAATTTTTATCCTTCCTCATCATAAAAGCCTCAAACATGTCTTCTCTGAGATTGCATTTCTGGGTCCAACACAGCTTGGCATGGCTCCTGCTCTGCCCAAGACTGCAAGAAACTACAAAAGGTCATGAATGCAGCCCAATCCATCACGCAAACCAGCCTCCCATCCATTGACTCTGTCTACACTTCCCGCTGCCTCGGAAAAGCAGCCAGCATAATTAAGGTGGCATGGTAGCACAGTGGTTAGCACTGCTGCTTCACAGCTCCAGGGACCTGGGTTCGATTCCCGGCTTGGGTCACTGTCTGTGTGGAGTTTGCACATTCTCCTCGTGTCTGCGTGGGTTTCCTCCGGGTGCTCCGGTTTCCTCCCACAGTCCAAAGATGTGCGGGTTAGGTTAGTTGGCCATGCTAAATTGCCCCTTAGTGTCCTGGGATGCTTAGGTTAGAGGGATTAGCGGGTAAATATGTAGGGATATGGGGATAGGGCCTGGGTGGGATCGTGGTCGGTGCAGACTCGATGGGCCGAATGGCCTCTTTCTGCACTGTAGGGTTTCTATTCTATTCTATAATAAGAATACATCCAACACCAGCAAATCCTGATGACCAAGAGCTTGAAGAGGGGTTATCCTATTAGTTGCCTACTTATGCGTTTTTTGTGGAGCCACATTATCCCTCATCACGTGTAGGTTCCAAAAACTCCATATAAAACTCAAAGAGTGCAGAATATGCGAGGCTGTACTCCTTATACACCTGTGACTGTGTGGCCAAATTCCCCTCCAACTCGATTTTCAAGTTTGCTGAAGACACCACCATAGTGGATTGGATCTCAAACAATGCTGAGGCAGAGGAAAGGAATGAGATAGAGAATCTGGTGAACTGGTGCTACGAACAATAATCTCTCCCTCAATGTCAACAAAATGAAGGAGATAGTCATCGACTTCAGGAAGTGTAAAGGAGAACATGTTCCTGTCTACATCAACGGGGACAAAGTAGAAAGGGTTGAGAGCTTCAAGATTTTAGGTGTGCAGATTACCAACAACCTGTCCTAGTCCCCCGAGGCTGACACTATAGTTAAGAAAGCCCACCAAGCCTCTACTTTCTCAGAAGATTAAAAAAATTTGGCATGTCAGCTATGACTCTCACCAGCTTTTACAGATGCACTATAGAAAACATTATTTCTGGGTCCAACACAGCTTGGCATGGCTCCTGCTCTGTCCAAGACCGCAAGAAACTACAAAAGGCCATGAATGCAGCCCAATCCATCACGCAAACCAGCCTCCCATCCATTGACTCTGTCTACACTTCCCGCTGCCTCGGAAAAGCAGCCAGCATAATTAAGGACCCCATGCACCCTGGACATTCTTTCTTCCACCTTCTTCCATCGGGAAAGATACAGAAGTCTGAGGTCACATACCAACCAACTCAAGAACAGCTTCTTCCCTGCTGCCATCAGACTTTTGAATGGACCTACTTCACGTTAAATTGATCTTTCTCTACGCCCCAGCTATGACTGGAGCACTACATTCTGCACTCTCTCATTTCCTTCTCTACGCTTTGTCTGTATAAAGTGCAAAAAAACAATACTTTTCACTGTATGTTAATACATGTGACAATAAGAAACAAATCAAATCAAATCAAGTCACATTTCAAGACCTTGTACCATAGATATGTGGCTGGAATTCTCCAGCCATTCATGTCCTGACACCGCTGCCAGCAAGAATGGAGAATTTTGCGCTCCGCCAGATCTCCCTTCACTGCAGTAGAACTGGAGAATCCCAGTTCCAGGCAAGGTCAGAGATCCTAGATTTCAGATAATCCACCCTAAAATGATGTGCTTTTTATTTGTTCCTTAAACATTCGCAAAGAACTAAACAACGGCTACTATAGAGAACCTCCAACAATATTTATATTTAGATACATTGACCTTCAGGTACGCTTACCTAAATTATGCACTGGACCCCAAAGTACCTCTGCATTACTGAAACTCAGCTAGTAATATTAACACTTGATGGCAACTTGGTGGTAAAGAAGACATATGGCAAGCTTTATTGATTGGAGCATTGAGTACAAGAGTCAGGATGTCATGTCCCGGCTTTATAAAACTTTGGTTCGGCTGCGCTGAGAGTATTGCGTTCAATTCTGGTTGCCACATTACAGGAAGGATGTGGAGGCTTTGGAGAGGGTGCAGACAAGGTTTACCAGGATGCTGCCTGGATTAGACGGTATGAGCTATAAGGTGAAACTGGACAAAATAGAGTTGTTTCCTCTAGAGCAGTGGAGGCTGAGGGGAGACCTGATAGAAGTTTAAGAAATTATGAGAGGCATAGGTAGGGTTGACAGCCAGAATCTTTTTCCCAGAGTTGAAATGTCTAATACTAGTGGGCACGCACTTAAGGTGAGAGGGGGAAAGTTCAAAGGAGATGTGAGGGGCAAGTTTTTTACACGGAAAATGTTGGGTGTCGGGAACACGCTGCCAGGGATGCTGGTGGAGGCAGATATGATAGGGGCATTTAAGGGGTTTTAAGATGAGCGCATGAATATGCAAGGAATAGAGGGATATGGATCAAGGGCAGGCAGATGGGATTAGTTTAATTTGGCGTCATGTTTGGCATAACATTGTGGGCCGAAGGGCCTGTTCCTGTGCTGTACTGCTCTATGTTCTATGTTCTAATACTAAGTTTATGAAATGCTCAGAAAATTCAACAAGCCATCCAATCTCGGTTATTACTGGGCTTCATACCAGTCCAGAGTTACCTCCCACCAGCTGTGGATCTTCCAAAATTCTCAAATTCTGGAAAGGTCCCAGCAGAGTGGGAAACCGCAAAGAACTCAAGAACGGAGAAACAGAAAGCAGGAAACTATAGGCCAGTCATTGGGAAAAAGCTGGGATTCATTATTAAGAAAATAATAGCAGGACTTTTAGAAACTCATCATTAAGCAGAGTCAACTTGGTGTTCTGAAAGGGAAATGATGTTTAACAAATTTAATAGATTTCTTTGAGAATGTAATAAACAGGGTCGATAAAGGGATGCAAAATTGGATTTGGATTGCTGGACGTAGTTCATGGACTAATTCCTGAATCTTATTGTCTCTTTTTGCATAAATTACAGAAAAGCAATAAACTCTCAAAGGAAAATAGCAACAAAGCTGCAACATTTTTGACAGATTAGTTCATCTTTTTTTTGAAGAGATTAGTTAACATGGGAGTAGTAACATAGGAACAGAACAGGAGTAGGCCATTCAGCCTGTTCCACCATTCAGTTGAGATCATAATGTATCCGTAACCCAGAACTAATAGCATTTGATGGGTGCTTATTCCACTTATCTGCAACACTTCAAATTGGGAGGAAACAATAGCTTGTAATCCCTAATCCGATTTAGGTTCTTTAGTTTTACACTGTTACTTTGGTACCAGCCGTATCAATTGATTATATGAAATCTTAAGAGTCTATATGATAAGCTCCTTTGAGATCAATTTTAGCATTTCATAGAATCCCTACAGTGCAGAAAGAGGCCATTTGGCCCATCGAGTCTGCACCGACCACAATCCCACCCAGGCCCTATCCCCGTATCCCTACATATTTACCCGTTAATCCCTCTAACCTACGCATCCCAGGACACTAAGGGGCAATTTTTTAACCTGGCCAATCAACCTAATCCGCACATCTTTGGACTGTGGGAGGAAACTGGAGCACTCGGAGGAAACCCACGCAGACACAGGGAGAATGTGCAAACTCCACACAGACAGTGACCCAAGATGGGAATCGAACCCAGGTCCCTGGAGCTGTGAAGCAGCAGTGCTAACCACTGTGCTACCGTGCCGCCCATTTAGTTGATGTTGTTATTGACCTTTGCAATTGCATGTCCCCTTCCACCCCACCAAACATATCACAAAAGATTGAGTCATGAGAAGTTGGAGGTCTCTTATGCAGTTCATGTGATTCTTTATGCTCTCCCCATGTCTGCGTGGGTTTCCTCCGGGTGCTCCAGTTTCCTCCCATAGTCTTAAAATGTGCAGGTTAGGTGGACTGGCAATGCTAAATTGCCCCTTAGTGTCCCAAGATGTGTGATTAGCCATGGTAAATGTGTGGTGTTGCAGGGATAAAGCAGTGAGAGGGCCTGGTAATATACTCTGTCAGAGAGTCCATGCACACTCGATGGGCTGAATGGCCTCTTCTACATGGTAGAAATTATATGATTCTATGAATTACATCTATTTAATATATTGTTTGGTTTATGGAATGTGCTTAGAGTTCATACGAGGAGCAGGAGAAGGCCATTCAGCCCCTCAAGCTTGCTGTGTTATTTAATAGAGTCATGGCTGATCTCATAGCAACCTCAGATCTGCATCTCACCTGCCCCTGATAAACTGGCATTCTCTTTATTAGCAAGAATTCATCCACTTCTGCCTTAAAAATATGTGTGTTTCCTTCGGGTGGTCCAGTTTCCCCTTATGATTTGATTTGATTTATTATTGTCACATGTATTCGCATACAGTGAAAAGTATTGTTTCTTGCACGCTATACAGACAAACCATACCGCACTTAGAGAAGGAGAGGAGAAAGTGCAGAATGCAGTGTTGCAGTCATAGCTAGGGGTTCGAGAAAGATCAACTTAATGCAAAGTAGGTCCATTCAAAAGTCTGATGGCAGCAGGGAAGAAGCTGTTCTTGAGTTGGTTGGTACCTGTCCTCAGGCTTTTGTATCTTTTTCCTGATGGAAGAAGGTGGAAGAGAGTATGTCCACGGTACATGGGGTCCTTGATTATGCTGGCTGCGTTTCTAAGTCAGTGGGAAGTGTAGACAGAGTCAATGGATGAGAGGCTGGTATGTGTGATGGACTGGGCTGCATTCACGATTCTTTGTAGTTTTTTGAGGTTTTGGTCAGAGCAGGAGCCAGACCAAGCTGTGATACAACCAGAAAGAATGCTTTCTATGGTGCATCTGTAAAAGTTTAAAGTTTATTAAAGTTTAAAGTTTATTTATTATTGTCACAAGTAGGCTTACACTGCAATGAAATTATTGTGAAAATCCCCTGGTCACCACACTCCGATGCCTGTTCCGGTACAATGAGGGAGAATTTAGCATGGCCAATACACTTAACTAGCCTGTCTTTTGGACTGTGGGAGGAAACTGGAGCACCGGGAGGAAACCCACATTGTGCAGACTCGGCACAGACAGTGATCCAAGCTGGGAATAAAACTTGAGTCTCTGGCGCTGTGTGGCAACAGTGCTAATCACTGTGCCACTGTGGTGAGAATTGTAGCAGACATGCCAAATTTCCTTAGTCTCCTGAGAAGGTAGAGGCGTTGGTGGTCTTTCTTAACTATAGCTTCAGCATGGAGGGACCAAGACAGATTGTTGGTGATCTGGACACCTAGAAACTTGAAGGTCCCGACCATTTCCACTTCATCCCATGGTCCAAAGATGTGCCATTAGGTGGAATGGCCATGTTGAATTGCCCCTTAATGTCCCAAGATGTGTAGGTTAGGTGGATTAGCAGGGCAAATGCATGCTGTTACAGGCATAAAGTGGAGCAATGGGCTTGGGGTAAGATGCTCTTTCAGAGTGTCGGTGCAAACATGATGGGCCAAATGATCTCCTTCTGCACTGTAGGAATTCTATGGTTCTGTATATTTCAATCACCTTTTACTCTTCTAAACTCCAGCAGATACAAGCCTAACTGGAACAACCTTTCCTCGAGACACAACCTGATCACTTGAAGATGCTTATAGAATCATAGAATCCTACAGTGTAGAAGGAGGCCATTCGGCCCATCGAGTCAGCACCGAACACAATCCCCATAACCCCATGCGTTTATCCTAACTAGTCCCCCTGACACTAAGGGGCAATTTAGCATGGCCAATCCACCTACCTGCACATCTTTGGAGTGTGGGAGGAAACCGGAGCATCCAGAGGAAACACGCAGACACGGGGAGGAAGTGCAAACTCCACACAGACAATGACCCAAGCCGGGAATCGAAACCGGGTCCCTGGCGCTGTAAGGCAGCAGTGCTAACCACTGTGCCACCGTGCCGCCCTATGGTAGAAAAATCTGTGAAACTCAAAAGCAAACCAAAAAAATGAACAAATGTTCTCTCAGTCATTCCTTTGTTGACCTACAAAGTTGATCTAAAGGACTATCTTAAAACCTCCATCTCATTTCCTACTACATCCAGTAATTTTAACATTCCTTTTAACCAGCTGAGGTCAAGCACAGCAGTACATAGTGAAATGTCATTTTTATTTATAGGTCCATTCAAATAATAACATGGCATTCTCAATTTTCTAAGAATCTATTGTTCTAATCTAATCTGTTGAAAAGTAACTTTGAAGGGTTTGGAATGCACTGTATCTAAATCCGGATTGTATTCATGAGCTAATAAAAAAAAACGTTTTAAATGCTGAAAATACTTGAAATGCATTTTTCTCCAAGGCTTAATCTATCAAAGTAAATATATTCATAAATAATCATTGCATTTCTTAAACAATTCCAAGCACTGTAGAATGTCTGTAAAGAGATTTCAAAGGCAAATGTTAAATCTGTGCAATGGAACCTTAAATGAACATATAATTTACTGAAGGATGTATCATGGAATGTTAAACAACATGTTCTGTAAAGTAAATTGTGTTTATCACAACAAAGCAAAGTTTATAATTAAAAGTCAGGAAGGCGCATTTTTAATTGGCATTTGTGCATAAGCGTGATAATGTATTTGATTAATTGTTTTGTGGTTCATCATATAAAGTAACCTGAAATTCTGAGGGGTCCAATATCATGGAATGTGTGTAACATATTATGATATTGTCTTATATCCTAATAGGCATTATAGAGTCCCAAAGTGCAGAAGGCGGTCATTCGGCCCATCGAGTCTGCACCGACAACAATCCCACCCAGGCCCTATCCCCATAACCCCACATATTACTCTGCTAAACCCCCTGATAATAAAGGACAATTTACCATGGCCAATCAACCTAACCTGCACACCTTTGGACTGTGGGAGGTAACCACAGCACTCAGAGGAAACCCACGCAGACACGGGGAGAACGTGCAGACTCCGCACAAACAGTGACCCAAGCTGAGAATTGAACTCGGGTCCCTGGCGCTGTGAGGCAGCAGTGCTAACCACTGTGCCACCATGCCACCACTGTTACCACTGTATATTGTGTGAGGTAGTGCATCATACAGGACTTATGTTAAGCAATTTGAGATGCTTAAGTAGCATTATCCCTGAATATAGTTGTCATATTTCTTTAAAAAAGGACCATGCTGTTGAAACCTTTCATCTTGCACTCATCAGAAGAGCTCACAAGATCAACCAACAGTAAAGGAAACAGCAATTTATACAGCATGAGAAGGGAGTGCTGGTCGTTTGGCAAATTGATGGAGTTGTTGCTATAGAGAATGCAACAGAGAACAGTTAACTGCCAAGGTTTTATTCAAATTTTCTTTTTTCAACAATACTCAAGTTCTGTACTATAAAATGACTATAATTTTCATAATTTATTTTCTATCCAGCAACCAATGTCAACATTTTAAACTACATAGAAACTGCAGGAATTATATGTGTAGGAAAAAGAGGAAAATCAATGTAAATTATATGAAGATTGCTCGAGATTGATAGTTACGGGAGAATTTTGAAGTAGAAATGAGAACTACTGATTATTTTCCATCATTCTGATACCAGATATGTCATTGGCTAGTTGTCAAGCAAAATATTGTTGAGACCAAATTCCTTAATTCTGCCCACAATGAAGCAGAAATTTTTATTCAACCCATTCTTGGCATATGGGTGTGGCAAGCATTTATTGCCCAGAAATATTGCACTTGAGAAGCCAGTGGTGAGTTACTATCATTAACTTCCAGCTGTTCACAGTGCTGTTAAGTAGGGATTTCTGGGATTTTCACCCAGCAATGCGTGATGATCTCTGCTCTTGATCCCACTAGTGTACCCACTAGTGCATGCACATCAATATGGCCAGTGTTGGATGCCCAGTTCATACGGGAAGGAAGATATGGCAATGCAGAGCCACCTGCAAGTGCCACCATGCTAAATGCGAAAAGTCTGCACATAATAAGCAATGTTTCGAGGAGAGAATCCCTACAGTACAGTAGGGGGCCAATCAGCCCGTGGAGTCTCTACCGACCACAATCCCACCCAGGCCCTATTCCTGTAACCCTAAATGTGTGGGGTTACAGGAATAGGGCCTGGGTGGGATTCCTGTAACCCCACACATTTACCCTGCTAATCCCCCTATTGGCCATGCTAAATTCTCCCTCAGTGTACCCGGACAGGCACCAGAGTGTGGCGACTCGGGGATTTTCACAGTCACTTCGTTGCAGTGTTAATGTAAACCTACTTGTGACTAATAAATAAAACAACAAACCAAGTTTTAAGAAGCAGCTAAGAAATGAGAAAAAAGTCCAAACGAGAGGAAGAATTCCTCGTTCAACATTTAAAAGATAGATTCGAGCGGACTTCAAACGCTTTTCGAAATAAAAAGAAAAATCCAGCCAAAAATGTAAATATTCTGAGGGTAAACGATATTTTGGGGAATTTAATTGAGCAGGTTGTGTGACAGGCAAGGTTCTCAGGTAGTTTGCCTTTACATTAAGGTTGACAGATTGTTCTGTCAGGGTATAATCGTAGGTTCTGGCAAATCAGTAAAAGCACACGGATGAATGAGGGAACAGAGGGGATGCTTGCAGCCTTTAACTTGAGGTGGAGCAATTCGGGGGTGCTAATTAAGAGATGCTTTAGGTTAAAGAGACAATATTTTCAAAGAGCAATGCAGTACAGGGAGGGAGGTTTGCCCTCAGGGAATTTTGTTTTGTTATAATACATGCAGCCACATGATGGTGTTAACTTGCAGCTCCGCTCTGTCAAGTTTCTGATTCGTATTTTTCACATGTGTCCTAATCCAGCTCCCCTCTTTGCTTTCTTTTCTGCAGATCTCTCTCCCTCTGCGGACTCTCTCTCTCTCCCGAGTGTGGCCATGGGCTCCCCGGAGGGTGCTCAGATCTCGGTGTGGGTGTGCCAGGAGGAGAAGGTTGTGTGCGGCTTGACCAAGCGCACCAGCTGTGCCCAGGTGGTGAGAGCCCTGCTGAAAGACCACCTCGCCAACACCTCGGGGGGCACCAGGCTGCTGCACGCGGCGCCGGGGGAATACTGCATCGTGGAGAAGTGGAGGGGCTTTGAGAGGCTGCTGCCATCGCCCACCAAGCTGCTGAGGCTCTGGCTGTCCTGGGGCGAGGAGCAGCCCAACGTGCATCTGGTCCTGGTCAAGTGGGGAGCCTCGGTGCCCGTGCCAGGGCTGAGGGCAGCCGAGGCCAGGGTGGTGCAGAGCCAGGGGGAGATGCCCAGCCCCGCCCAGTACATGAAGAGGCTGCCGGCGGAAAAGCAGAAGAGGATGGTCAGGAAAGCCTTCAAGAAGCTGGCCAGGATGAAGAGACTGCGGCAGGGCAGGGAAGGGATGGAGACCCTGGTCCACCTCATTGTCTCCCAGGATCACACCATCCGCCAGCAGCTCCAGAGGATGAGGGAACTGGACGGAGACATTGACTGCTTCCAGTCCCGCATGCACTGGGAGAGGATACAGAAGGAAGGGGAGAATTATGTCCAGGAGACCTACCTCCTGGAGGGCAGAGAGGACCAGCAATCACAGCAACTGGAGAGCAAGAGGGAGACACTGCTGCAGCTGGAGGGAGAGCTGCAGCAACACCGCAAAACCATCCATAAACTCAGCCAGGACATTGAGCAGGAGCTCAGGCAGGCCTGGGAGACAGATACACAGGAGGAGGGACAAGAGCACCAAGCCCCTAGCCCAGACCAAGAGCAGGCAGAGACCCAGAGGGTGCAGGGCGATTTGGAGAAGGGGATGCATGCTGCTCTGCAACTCCGGGAGGACTTCCAGGACATCCAGGAGCAGGTCAGGCTGCAGGAAGCCTCCCTGAGGGAGAGGGCGGAGGAATGCGAAAGCTTAGCCCGGCAGCTGGAGGCGCTGAGCCTGGCAGAGGAAGCGGAGAGGGCAGCCCCCCTGCCCGGGCCGGGGAAGGACTTGGTGGAGAAGTGGCCGCCGGATCCTGGCAGCGCTCCGTGCGGGAGCAGCTCACACCCCCTGTCCCCCTCCGATGTGAACGACACCGACTCAGACACCGGGATCAGCTCCACACACAGCCAGGATTCTGAGCCGCCTTGTGTCGAGGTGCTTCCCACTGCACAGAACTATCTTTAATTATCAGAGTCCTTGTGTGAACACAGGATGTAATCTTTAAACAAAAAAAAACTCCCCCATATCCATGGATAGTAGGTGTGTCTTTTTTAAAAAACACTACCCAGAATATCTGACTTTAAATTCAATGCTTCTTTCCACATGTTTAAGAAGATTTATGGAATTTAATCCTTTGTCCAGCTGTTATATATGTTTTTTGCACTTAGATTATTTAAATTAATGTAATTAGTCCTGAGTTTTCTGACCAATTAAGCTCCAAGCGCAGATTAGACAAAATGTTTTATAAATATCACTTCCTTACAATAACATTACACTGCTTAAGAAAGAGGCAAAATGGATTAAAGTCGCAAAACTGATTTGTGATCCAGAGACACAGACATCACCCTGATTGTTAGAATCATAGGTTCCGATACTGCAGAAGGAGGTCATTCGGCCCATCGAGTCTGCACCAACTACAATTCCACCCAAGCCCTATTCCCATAACCCAATGCATTTACCCCAGCTAGACCCACTGATACTAAGGGGCAATTTTGCACGGCCAATCCACTTAACCGCACATCTTTGGACTGCGGGAGGAAACCGGAGCACCTGGAGGAAACCCATGCAGAAATGGGGAGAATGTGCAAACTCCACACAGACACTGACCCAAGCCGGGAATTGAACACAGGTCGCTGGTGCTGTGAGGCAGCAGTGCCAACCACTGTGCCACCGTGCCATTTTTAGAGTCTTAGCTGACAATTGTGGAGCCAATGCAATTCATTCCAACAACCCGGTGTGTGGCAGATCACAGTGAGATTGTACTCTGATCTTAAGTGTGGAAGACATCGGTAATGCAGATAAGGAATCTGTGGTTGCTTAGGGTGACAGACTTTGAAAAGTAACTTCTGTGCAGTAAGTTCCGAACTGCCCTGTTCCTTCGACCCACTAAGAAGTTATACAAGTTCACTCTAATATAAAAATATATCATTTAACCAATTAGTAACATGAACAAAGGGAACTATAATAGGTATCATTGTTGCAATAAAATAAATAACATAAATTAAATGCTGACACGTTTTTGGCGAGGTGCCAAAAATGAACAATAACTTGTTAAGACTCATTTAGCTGAACAATTAATAGATTGGCACGTACAGAAGTCAGAACAAGGTGATTATTTTGCACTGGGTATGTGAACTGCAATTTCATACATTGAACAAAAGAAAAATAAATTCTGGGAATGGATGCACGTTATCCTATCAGAAAGCGAAATAGAGTGTCGAGCTTATGATGACACGCCAATAAAAATTCTATTGGTTTAAATGTGGCCATTTCCTATTTTACAGTATTAACATCCTGGAGTAAATTTGCATCTTTTCCACCTGAGAATAAATACTGGGAATGGATTGCATGTTAACCTATCAGGAAGTGATAGAGTTGGGCAGAGAGCAGGAAATCTGTTGGGGAGGAATTCACACCAGGAACAGAGGCTGCCTAAGCCCCCTTGCACTGAAATGAATAAAAGACTATTGCTTTGTTGCTGTGTCACACCTTCCTGTTAGCCAGATTTTCCCTTCGACATTCCATCCAAATGATACTTATATGGTGGCACGGTGGCACAGTGGTTAGCACTGCTGCCTCACAGCACCAGGGACCCAGGTTTGATTCCTTGGGCTTGGGTCACTGTCTGCACATTCTTCCGTGTCTGCGTGGGTTTCCTCCGGGTGCTCCAGTTTCCTCCCACAGTTTGAAAGACATGCTGGTTGGGTGCATTGGCCATGCTAAATTCTCCCTCAGTGTACCCAAACAGGCGCCAGAGTGTGGCGACCTGGGGATTTTCACAGTAACTTCATTGCAGCGTTAATGTAAGCCTACTTGTGACACGAGTAAATAAACTTTAAAACTGGCTATAAATAGAGAAATGTCTATTTTTCATCTTAATCTTAATTGTTTTAGAATTAATTTCAAAAGTTCTAATTGCATGGCTTTCCATTGTGTGCTGCCCCACTCTAACAGAAGTCATGAACATGCCATTGCTCAGCCACTGACCAGCTCCTATTGCATTCCTCATGGGTTTTTATCTTCACAATACCTTTTCCTACATGGATTGCAACCAAAATCAAAGAGACCCTTTCATGGTGTAAGGGGAGCAACCACACACATTGGACTCAAGTACCCTGCTGGATGTCAAACCTGTTTTCAGAGTTTCAGTCTGCCACTCAATAGAGTATGCCACTTGGACAGAGTGGGGCATGAGCATGACCCTCTGATTCAGAGGCAGGAAGGAATATTCCCACTGTCCCACTGAATCTGGATGCAAACACCCCCCTGGATAGCAACCTGTTATTTAGAGATCTTATTCCACTTTCCACTCCTCATGGCTGTCTCAAGTGGCACTCAAGTCCTTTATGTCTAACTGAGGGGGACGGGGGTGCTTCTAGTAATTAAAGGCTCCCTAATTGTGATTAATTGTTTCAATGCTCTATCTATATATTCCTTTATGGAATGTAGACATCACTGTCAAAGACAGCTTTTATTGCTCGTCCCTAATACCTTTGCTGCAAAAACATACTTTATTCCTAAAATATCTGAAAGAACATTACAAACAATTCAAAATGGCCATCACAGTGCAATAACATTCAAGTTTTCTAAATAAATCA
Source organism: Mustelus asterias (assembly GCF_964213995.1). Classification (NCBI taxonomy): domain Eukaryota; kingdom Metazoa; phylum Chordata; class Chondrichthyes; order Carcharhiniformes; family Triakidae; genus Mustelus; species Mustelus asterias. The sequence continues at coordinate 19,565,237 of NC_135809.1, forward strand.
TTTTGCTCTCTGAGGTGCTTCAATGCAATCAAAAGAACAAAACAGACATTTCAGAATAGTCATTACAAAAAGTGCAATGGCATTTAAGCTGTTTTGTAGAATCGTACAATCCCTACAGTGCAGAAGGAGGCCATTCAGCTCATCGAGTCTACACCCACTCTCTGACAGAGCGCCTTACCCTCTTCCCTGCTCTATATCTGTAACCCTGCACATTCACCACAGTCAATCCCCCTAACAAATCTTGGGACACTAAGGGACAATATAGCATGGCCAATCCACCTAACCAGCACATCTTTGGACTGTGGGAGGAAACCAGAGCACCCGGAGGAAACCACTCAGACACGGGGAGAACATGCAAACTCCACACAGACAGTGACCCAAGCTGGGAATTGAAGCCAGGTCCCTGCAGCTATGAGGCAGCAGCACTGTGTCACATAGATTAAGTTGCACTCTGGTGAATATGGTGCTTCAGCCACAATTGCCCATGAGGGGGTGGTGGTCAGCCACCTTCTTGGCAATGGTTTGTGAGGCCATTTCAAAGGACAATGAAAAGCCAACCACATTGTTGTGATTCTGGAGTCACATATAGGCCAGACCAGCTAAGGACAGCAGATTTCCTTCCTTAAAGGACATTAGTAAACCATTGGGTTTCTATGCCAATCCATTAGCTAAATGATAACCATTTTCTGATAATATATTTTTATTCCAGGTTTATTTCATTCACTGAATTTAAATTCTCTAGCTGCATATGGTGCTGGATTGACTTTAACCACATTGTCAGACTACTTCTGATAAGCTTAGGAATGTCAATTTCGTGACACTTTGTATTTCAGTCGAAAGATGACTAAAAAATAGTAGGGTATTTAATTTTCTTCGGTTGATGTGTAAGGATGGCATTGGATTATGTGCAAAATTGACTGAAAGTGTAGTTAGCATTATATACCAACAAGCAAGTGGAATTTGTTTCATTTGTCTTATTTCCTCCAGCCTAATAAAGCTTAAACTCAGTACCAACTAATCATTACTTGCCATACTTTTTCCAGTCTTGGGGGTACTCTGCACTTTGACATTTGATTTTCTCTTAGATTTCTTTAATTAAAACAAAACAGAAACACCAACAATCTCTGGGACTGTTGACACTGACATTACAGTACCAAAAGCCATCCTACTGTATTGTTGAGAATATACAGGTTGCATTGGGAATATGGTGAGGGCAGGTCTCCTTTGATGGCAGCTGATTGACGTTTTCCCTAATAACTATTTTCACCTCGATGACTAATTCTTTTTCAGTAGGCAGGATGTTATTTGCATGTTATTGGAAAATGGAAAACACAAAATAGCAAACGACAGTAAGCATTCTTTACAGGGTGTTGTGAATTTTCATAGCAGCATGAATTGTATTGTTACGTTGCCCCACAACGACTTAGTGTTTACAATAGAAGGAATGCATTAGATATTGTTCAGTAGCCCTCCTGGTCTGCTTCCAAACAATTGTGCATGAAATCTTCCAAATAATTGCAAAGGCACTTATTTTAAATCCCCCTGGTGGTGCAGCAGTCAAGTCTGCCTGGTTTGTTTTCCACATTAGAGATCATTAAACATTTACACAACAATACATTTCTACCTGAATTCTTTCTTCTGATTCCTCACAGATTCACGGAGATGATATTGTGTAATTATTACACAATAATTCTGGATTATAAAAGCATTGTGTGAAACAATTAACATAGACAGTGTTTTCCGGTTTTGCACGCTGACTTTAGATTCTAAATAAATTATTTCAAAGGCAACATAGGAAAAATGGCAGCACCCCAATGTGTCACTGTAAGGTTAAAATGAACTTCATATGCAATGGACCTCGATGGGATCAAATATGCATTGTGCCCAACCAAAAGAGAAGGTGCTGTTTCCTTTGTTTAGTTAATTCTGTTTTCAAATTTAAAAACAACTTATTATGCTAAACCCAAAAGTTTTTGCAGCATATTACTACTTCACCTTAACAACTCACTGCACCCACTAAACTTGTTCAGAGAATCCTTACAGTACAGAAGGAGGCCATTCAGCCCCTCGAGTCTGCACCGACCACAATCCCACCCAGGCCCTATTCCTGTAACCCCACATGTTTACCCTGCTAATTCCCCTGACTCTAGGGTGAATTTAGCATGGCCAATCAACCCACCCTGCACATCTTTGGACTGTGGGAGGAATCTCCCACTCACCTGACGAAGGAGCAGCGCTCCGAAAGCTAGTGGCATTTGCTACCAAATAAACCTGTTGGAATTTAACCTGGTGTTGTTAGACTCCTTACTGTAGGAGGAAAACAGAGCACCTGGAGGAAACCCACACAGACACGGGGAGAATGTGCAAATTTCACACAGACAGTGACCTGAGGCCGGAATTGAACCTGTGTCCCTGGCACTGTGAGGCAGTAGTGCTAACCACTGTGCCACCGTGTTCATGGCATGCTCGAGATAAATTATGTAGTTGAAGGAAAATTGAAGGCTTTGCTCGGTATTCCACATCAACAACAGAGCAATAAAAAAGAATGGTTATGACATTGTTAATAAAATGTCTCTTTGAAAGCTCCCTTAGACTTTTTACATGTACACCCTGTGAAGAAATTGATTATGATAATTGTGACTCTGTTGTAAAAGTTAAGCAAACTTCTTGCTTGTATTCTGTTATCTTATGGAAAGTTTACCTCCTTTCATACATTGGTGATCAGTTTATTAAGCTTTCTCCCTATGCTTCTTGTGCAATTATGTTGCCGACTGAACATAAATAAACATGTTCAAATGTACAAAGAATGATTCCCACCTATCCCTTCAATAATGTAAGACTCAATTGTACTGTCATTTTTCATTGATTTATGCCTTCTTCCAAAAATGATTCATAGAATCACGACAGTGCAGAAGGAGGCCATTCAGCCCATCGAGTCTGCACCAACGACAATTCCACCCAGGCCCCATCGCACTACCCCACAAATTTACCTCACCACTCCCTATAACCTACACATCCCGCGACACTAAGGGGAAATTTAGCATGGCCAATGGACCTAACCCGCACATCTTTGGAGTGTGGGGGGAAACCAGGGAACATACATGCAGACATGGGGAGAAACTCCACACAGACAGTGACCCAAGCCGGGAATCAAACCCGGGTCCCTGGCGCTGTAAGGCAGCAGGGCTAACCACTGTGCCACCGTAACGCCCATTGTTCGCAGTTACAGTATTACTAAATTATGAAATTGCTGCTGAATTTTTATCCTGCTATCCTTGAGCTCCTTCTCAGAAAGATTCTGCATGGTGGGAAATATGAAACATGCAGTAGATAAACATGACAAGAGAACAAATTTCAGATTGAGCTTCCCTCCTTGCTGGAGGCACAAATTCTCTTGAATTTATCTTCAGCAGCCCACGGCCTTTACTCTTAACACAAAAAATTAGAGCTTGCATCTAAATGTCGAAAATGGAAAATTAAATATTCTGGTCATTTATTTAATTGCAGTTTGTGGGGTTCTGCTGTGTGAAAATTAGTGACCGCTTTTCCAACATCACAACAGTGGCTACTGTAAACAAAAATCAATCCCATAATCGACAAATCAAATGAAAGCGTACTTTTGAATGAATTGAAATAAAAATGTTTCACGTTACTGATTTTTGAACAATTTCTAACTTTGTACATTTTTAAACAGCAACGAACACATCTCGAGCCCACATTATTAATTTCAAAGTGCACCAATGTTTCTCAAGACTGCAACATCCGGATTTATGATGTTGAAACCATGACTATGTCAGTATTAAAAATGATTTATTTATGATATGTGAAATGATTGATTTATGCTCACAACGAAACTTAATGAAACTTAATTTCAGAACGCGGGTGTTTTTTGAGGTTGTGCATGTACAAACTAGAAGCAAAACAAATCGAAAGGTGTGGCTTATATATTTAATAATCTTTCTCCTGCCTTGTTAACTTGTGGCAAGCAGAAGGATTATTTTTAATTTACAGTGAATACATTTTTCAATATTGCATTTGGAGACCACTGATTATCTGTTGGTGCCTTATTACACAAAACTTCACTCATTTTACATTAAAAATTTAAAACTTACAACTGATCTCACTTGGTTTATGATGGGATAGTCACTTGACACTTTCCAGACCCTGTGGACATTGTGATAAATGTATTTGATTCTATATTGGGAAATTTTCGGTACTGCAAAACTTGTGCTGGTTAGGTGCATTGGCCATGCTAAATTCTCCCTCACTGTACCCGGGCGGTACGGTAGCACAGTGGTTAGCACTGCTGCTTCACAGCTCCAGGGGCCTGGGTTCGATTCCCGGCTTGGGTCACTGTCTATGTGGAGTTTGCACATTCTCCTCGTGTCTGCGTGGGTTTCCTCCGGGTGCTCCGGTTTCCTCCCACAGTCCAAAGATGTGCGGGTTAGGTTGATTGGCCATGCTAAAATTGTCCCTTAGTGTCCTGGGGTGCGTAGATTAGAGGGATTAGTGGGTAAAATATGTCGGAATATGGGGGTAGGACCTGGGTGGGATTGTGGTCGGTGCAGACTCGATGGGCCGAATGGCCTCTTTCTGTACTGTAGGGTTTCTCTGATCTTTCTCTTCTCTGATCTCTGAATAGGCGCCGGAGTGTGGCGGCTAGAGGATTTTCACAGTAACTTCACTGCAGTGTTAATGTAAGCCTACTTGTGACACTAATTAATAAATAACTAACTTAATTTCTTTAAAAAAAAACAGATGATAACTGCCTGATCAACATTTTAAGCAAAAGCCGAATAGGAAGTATATATTTAGCATATCAAATAACTTGTACTTAAAAATAGTGTTCATAGAGCAGATGAAATTAAAACTAAGAGCAGAAATATTTGAAGTTACCAATACATTCAGTTATATAAAGTAGTCATTGCCGATATTCCAATGTGGAACCACAGTTATGAATGTCACACTTCATGCTGCTTCATTGGTGCAAAACCTCAAGCTGTGTTTTGTTCCAAGTGAGTAACTGGATGAGCAGCAATTTATTTCAATTAAATATTGGGAAGACCAAAGCCATTGGGTGGAATTTCCCCATCCTGCCCCCATGGGAATCGTAGAGGGTGGGGGAGGACCCTGCAAAGGTCCATTGACCTTGGGCGAGATTTTCCAGTCTTGGGGACTTGTGAGCCCTGAAAATCCCACCCATTGGGTGGGATTTTTCAGCCCTTCCCACTGGTGGGATCTTCCGGTCCTGCTGAAGGCATCCCCTCGTGGTGGGTTCCCTGATGGCAGCATGGATGAGCTACGCAAAAAACCTTAGATATTAGTAGGACCAGAAGATCCCGCCAGTGGCCAATGGTGACCCACCTCTGTCGCAGGAAGTGGGTGGGTGGGGTGGAAGGAGGGGCTGGAGAATCAAGCCATTGTTTTTGGACCTATTGCAAAATCCATTCCCTAACTACCAAACGCATCTCTCACCCCACGGCTGAGGTTGAACCTGATAGTTAAAAACTTTACTGTTATTGTTGACTCCGAGATGAGCTTCCAGATGCATGTTCATCCCAAAATGGCCTATTTTCATCTCTATATTAACATTTAAGCGGTTATTGGATAGGCACATGGAGCACACCAGGATGATAGGGAGTGGGATAGCTTGATCTTGGTTTCAGATAAAGCTCGGCACAACATCATGGGCCGAAGGGCCTGTTCTGTGCTGTACTGTTCTATGTTCTATGTTCTATGTATATCATCGCCTGACTCTGCCCCTGTCTCAGCTTTCTCACTGTTGAAGCCCTTACCCTTGCCTTCCTTCCCTACCTCTAGACTTGAATATTCCAACACAATCCTGGCAGTCCTCCCACACTCTTCCTGTCAGAAATTTGAGTACACCCAAAACTCTATCGTCTATGTCCTCACTCACACCAAGTCCCATTCACTCATCGTTGCTGTGCCTGCTGATATACACTCCCAGTGAAGCAACGCCTCAATGTTAAAATCCTCATTTGCTTTCAAATCTGTCCATGGCCTCACCTTTCAGTACCTCTTTTGTCTCGCCTAACCTTACACCCCTCCAAAATATATCCACTCTAACTTTAATCGCTAAATTTAATTGCTCCACTGTTGGTGGCTGTGCCTTCAGCTTTCAAGGCTCTATAAACTCTGAAATTTCTTCCCTAAACTATTCAGCTCCTGTATATCTCCATCATCTTTCCTTTCCAGACACTCCTTAAAACCTACCTCTCTGAGCAATATTGCGGGGGCGAGATTGGTGGTTGGTTGAAAGAGCTACCCACCTGCATGGGGAAGGTAGCCAATCAGGCTCATTCGGAGCTTAACTGAGGCCAATTAAGTGAGGAATTTTCCAGTCGACCTTGAGATTCCTGCAGGCCGGCATCCTAAGTGATCTCATGTCTAAAGATGATTTAAAGGTGGAGACGCCTGTCTTGCGATTTGGCATTTCTGTTGAGATTGAAAGTAATATTTGATCGTGAGTCATTTTTGTTTTCAGTTTTTAAAAAATCACTTCTGAACAAAATCTGCTGTCAAAGGTATTTTATTGCTGTCTGCACAGCAACAACGGGGCGTGTGAGAGGTGAAAGTGATGATGTCCTGCTTTGCCAATGCATTCATTGGCATTTTAGCCACATTGTTTTCAGTTGGAGGTGAGGCATCCACCGCCATTGGTACAAAGCTGGCCTAACCCAAGATTTGATAGAAGTTGTTACTTTTCTGCTTGGCAATTGTATGCCACTTGAAAAGAACCTCTGCATTTTCAAAGTTCAAAGTTTATTTATTAGTGTCACAAGTAGGCTTACATTAACACTGCAATGAAGTTACTGTGAAAATCCCCTAGTCGCCACACTCTGGCGCCTGTTCTGGTACACTGAGGGAGAATTTTGGCATGGCTAATGCAGCTAACCAGCACATCTTTTGGACTGTGGGAGGAAACTGGAGCACCCAGAGAAAACCCATGCAGACACAGGGAGAATGTGCAGATTCCACACAGACAGTGATCCAAGCTGGGAATCAAACCTGGCTCCCTGGCACTGTGAGGCAGCAGTGCTAACCACTGTGCCGCCCATTATTGTTGGCTTAACAACTGACACTATTTTTAGTGCTCAGAGCTAGTGCTATTCTCCACATTCTTTTGTTCATTCATGGGACGTGGGTGTCGCTGGCTGCCAGCATTTATTGGCCTTATTCAGAGGGCAAGAGAGAGTCAACCACATTGCTGTGCCTCTGGAGTCACATGTAGGCCAGACAAGGTAAAGATGCCAGATTTCCTTCCCTAAAGGGCATTAGTGAACCACATGGGTTTTTCCGACAATCGACAATAGTTTCATTGTCATCAGTAGATTCTGAATTCCAGATATTTTTAATCACATTCAAGTTCCACCATCTGCTGTGACAGGATTCGAACCTGGGTCCCCAGAACATTAGTTGAATTTCTGGATTAATAGTCTAGCGATAAAACCACTAGGCCATCGTCCCTTTGCCCTCGCTTGCTAAAAATCTATAGAAATGTAACAAAAGGTCTTGCAATGCAGGATCTATTTCAAAATATGTCCTGAGGCTGACAATGTAATAATTATTCCCTTTCTGTTATGGTAGGCCTGGAAGGATGGGGGAGGGGGGTGGGGGGGGTGGGGTGGGGGGGGCAGGTGGCAGCATTTAGATGGTGATTGTGGGGTGTCCGCCGTCAATGTTAGTTGCCAAGAGCAAGCCAACACCTTACAGAATCTGACAAGCACCAACTCAGCTACACACGTGGTAGAGGTAGAAGAGTGGCACCTTGAGATACTGTACACTTGTGGGAAGGAAGAAATAGTCTTCCCTAAGAGAGAGAGCAATCCAACACTGAGAAAACCACAATGGTTTGGCCGTAAATGACCTCCTGCCTTGAAAAAAGCAGCAGCACATTGAAATTAGGAAATTATATTATAACCATGCTGCTACACAATGAAAAATGAGGTGAAAGTGTTGACCATCATTTACAATGAATCAGATACCGATCAGACACATACAACAGTGAACCTTTAACTCATATTGCAGATTATCACTATGCCAGTCTGAATGGAGTCAGACACATCATGGCTGAAGGCATTAATGATATTAATTGCCATTGCCAGTGCTATCCCAGTGTTGCAGATTGGCTGCATCTGCCCTTGAAGCATGAATGCAAACTTACAACTGCCTTCAAGATGATCTGGAATTTTTGGAGTTAATTCCCTTTTGAACCTGCTTCACCTGAAGATTACACTTGCTTGTAACTCATTGCATTCCATGTCACATGTGAGAGTAGTAATGTATCAAAAGCCTTCCATATAGAACATACTGCTCACAGTAATATAATTTGATCTAGAACATAGAACATAGAAAAGCTACAGCACAAACAGGCCCTTCGGCCCCACAAGTTGTGCTGGTCATGTCCCTACCTACCTAGGCCTATATATAGGCCTACCTATAACCCTCAATCCTATTAAGTCCCATGTACTCATCCAGAGTACTATCGAGTTTGCCTCCACCACCATTGACGGCAGCCGATTCCACTCACCCACCACCCTCTGAGTGAAAAACTTACCCCTGACATCTCCTCTGTACCTACTCCCCAGCACCTTAAACCTGTGTCCTCTCGTCGCAGGCATTTCAGCCCTGGGAAAAAGCCTCTGAGAATCCACCCGATCTATACCTCTCAACATCTTGTACACCTCTATCAGGTCACCTCTCATCCTTTGTCTCTCCTAGGAGAAAAGACCGAGCTCCCTCAACCTATCCTCATAAGGCATGCCACCCAATCCAGGCAACATCCTTGTAAATCTTCTCTGCACCCTTTCAATAATTTCTACATCCTTCCTGTAATGAGGTGACCAAAACTGAGCACAGTACTCTAAGTGGGGTCTGACGAGGGTCTTATAAAGCTGCATCATATTAGTGTCACATGCATGTATACAGGGAAAAGTATTGTTTCTTGCATGCTATACAGATAAAGCATCCTGTTCATAGGGAAGGAAAGGAGAGAGTTCAGAATGTAGTGTTACAGCCATAACTAGAGTGCAGAGAAAGATCAACTTAATGTGAGGTAGGTCCATTAAAAAGTCTGATGGCAGCAGGGAAGAAGCTGTTCTACAGTCGGTTGGTGCGTGACCTCAGACTTTTATATCTTTTTCCCAATGAATGAAGATGGAAGCGAGAATGTCCGGGGTGCGTGGGATCCTTGATTATGCTGGCTGCTTTTCCGAGGCAGCAGGAAATGTAGACAGAGTCAATGAATGGGAGGCTGGTTTGCATGATGGATTGGGTTTCGTTCACATACTTTGTGGTTTCTTGCGTTCTTGGACAGAGCAGGAGCCATACCAAGCTGTGATACAACCAGAAAGGATGCTTCCTATAGCGTATTTGTAAAAGTTGATGAGAGTTGTAGCGGACATGCCAAATGTCCTTAGTCTCCTGACTTTCCTGACTCCTAATCTGACTTTTTAAGTCACAATTTTGAGGTTATGTTTCAATGTCAACATTTATAATGGGGAAACCCATTATCAGGCTATTAATATTTTATGGTGTCAACATTTTTAATGTCAGCGTTTTAAGTCAACTTTATCAGTCATGCTGTAATTATGGACCTCCCACAACTGGGGGACAGTATTTCACTACTTCCGCCATGTCCCACATCTTCTGCATGGCCTATTCCCGAGCACATTGATTGAATCACACAGCCCCGTTTCCAGCTCCTCTCTTTAAATAGCTGTTTCTCCACACCAGCTAAAAGTTCTCTCCAGTCCCTCCTCCAATGAATTTTCATGAAAAGTTTTCTAGGTTATTTCATTAAGTTTAATCTCCATACGATTGCAATTGACAATTGTTCTAGGGTGTCTGTCTTCATATTATTTGGCAAGGTCAACAGCAAATGTTCAATGCAGCGCACATTTTGACTCCCCCGCTTACATAATATATTAGTAAGAAGTCTCACAACACCAGGTTAAAGTCCAACAGGTTTATTTGTAATCATGAGCTTTTGGAGCGCTGCTCCTTCATCAGGTGAGTGGCTCTGGTGTGGGAGCTGTGATCTGACGCTTCCCAGATAAGGGAAGTTGTTTACAGTAACCAAAATAATATGACTCTGATTTATATGGCTGCTATGTATGGGACATGTCAAATGAATTAAGTGTAATGGTGTCGTTCAAAAGTAATTTCACTGGATGTTCCAGCCATGTGATCAGTTTCTGGTTACACAGTTGGCTGGATGACAGAGAATCTTCTGAAAACGAGTGAAGAATTGTGGATAAAAGACACTGCAATCCTTTGTTTGGCAGCGATAACTCGAAAAGACCAATGCAAGAAGTCTTGTGCCCTGAAGGATGCTTCAGAGAAGAAGAAGATAGATTCTGCATCAAGGATATTTCTTGGGCAAGGTTTTCCTAAACTGGGTAGTATCTATTTTCAGTTAAATAGTTAAACTTGATGTTTAGTTAAAGTTGATGTTCAGTTAAAGTTAATATGCAGTTTAAGAGTTAAAGTTAAGTTGAAAGTTGATGTTCAGTTAGAGTTAAAGTTCAGTAAAGAGTTAATGAGTTGCAACTGTTTATGTTTGAGTTGGTACCAGAAGTATTAAATAAAGAGTTAATAGAATTACTGTGCTTGTTTGTCTCATTAAACTGGAATGCTTGGAAGGGTGTTTAAATTAAAGCTGTATAACACATATCAATTCCCCTCAGCACGTTATAGGTTTCAATAACATTACTTCTCATTCTCCTAAACTCCAAAGGGCTAACCTGGCCAACCTTTCCTTGTAAGATAACCTATTTACGTCAGGAATCAGTTGTGAACCTCCTCTGAATGCTATTATATCCTTCCTCAAGTAAGGAGGCCAAAACTGTACACATTGCTTCAGAGGTAGTCTCACCATACAATTGTAGCAAAACTTCTCAACTTTTATATTTAATTCCCCTTGCAATAAATGACAACATCCCATTTGTCCTTCTAATCACTTGCTGTACCTGCGTACTAAATATGTTTGTGATTGATATACTAGGACACACAAATCCCTCTGTTCTGCAGGGTTTTGCAACCTTTCTCTATTTAAATAAGACGCTGTTTTTTTAAATCCTTCCTGCTAAAGTTGACAAACTCACTTTTTCCCACATTACACTCCGTCTTCCATTTTCTTTCCCCCTTCACTTAACCTGTCTAAATCCCTTTGTCGTTACGACCACCTTAGGTGAGGTTCCCCAAATTTTTTGATCTGGGCAAGACCCCCCCAATTTGCCACCATCTATCTGGGATACCCCCAAATTGTTAATAACCTAGGTGAGGAAGGATAAACTGGCTCTCTGTCTTTATTCAACCCCCTTTGTCGGTCGCAACAAGATTTAATCTAAATAGGATCCCTTTTCGCTTTACCTTTTCCCAGATCCAATAGTTATTTTTAAAAAGAGCCAATTCAACTGTTTTTCCTTGAGTTAAAAATAGAGTGAGTTTATTAACTATTAAAAGGCAAGGAAAAAAATGATAAAACACATGTATATACTTTCATGCAGATTGGAAGTGAGAGTTGAGTCCAAAGTAAGTAAATTAAAGAAAAAAGAGCATACGAAAAAGTCCTTGACACATGAGGAGTAAGTGATGAAGTATTGTGGCCATTATAGTTTGAGATTCCAGTCAAGTTGGCTTCCGCAGTCAGTTTCTTGATTTCAGTGTTCTGTAGTTCGGTGGAGAAACGTCCCTATTCTCTTTTCAGCTACAATCCTTGTTGACTTGACTGACTTCCACAGTTAGAGAGAGAGATTTGAGATATGCCAGCAAAAATGAAAGAGAATTCCACATACTAATGATCCTTTGTGAGAAAAATAAATCTCCTCACCTCCATCTTAAATGGCAGACCTCTTATTCTTTAACTGTGCCCGCTGGTTCGAATCCAATCCAAAAATAGAAATATTGGGCAGGATTTCACAGCCTCGCTCGACCCAAGACTGGAAAATCCCACCCGAGGTCAATAGACCTTCCCATTGTCCACCCCTTGCCTGCTCCAATTCCTGTGGTGGGTAGGTGGTAAAATTCCAATGATCCTCCCGGTATATATCCCATCAAATCCCCTCAGGATTTTATATGTTTCAATAAGATCAGCTCTCACAATGGATATGGCCCAATCTGCTCAACCTTTCTTGAAATGACAAGCTCCTCATCCCAGAAATGAGTGAACTCCCAAGGCTCACTGTCTCGAGGGCCTTTGATTATTTTAATTACTCTTATCTATGCTTTAGCTTGAGATCCCACCTCCCTCCCCAGGACCTGATTACCATGCATCCATAACATGACCAAACAGATTGAGCATCAACCCACAATTCCTTCCAAATTGTGCAGACAATGGCAGGCAATAAGAGCGGTCAACCACATGATGGAATTAAAATTGGAGCCCCTACTATCACTATCCATGGCTCCAGACGACAACATGCATGTAAAAAAATGCATTTTGGCACAACAACGTGGACTCCCTGAGTGAACTTGTAACACGCCACCACCAGTGATCATATATCCTGTGTCAGGTAGCATAACACCCTTATTGTTATAAAACATCTTCCAGCTCAACATGAGCAATTTGTCAAGAAACGGAGCTCTGTTTGCACTTGCACCAGCTGGTATAGTAAACATGTGAGATTGTTAGACCGGGTTTTTCCTGCCTCTCAATAATATTGGCTTACCACCTACACAAAAGCTCTTTAAGTCTCACCATGGTCATTTTTCACTGCCACTTCATAATTACGGTTTTTGTCAGTAGTAATCAACCATTTTAATACCCAAATGAAGAATGCAGTTACTACTGAGTGGTGAATCTGGAACAATCCTTTTGCATGTATTAAATTCATCTCCAATAATTTGTGACATTCCATTCTTTGACAGTAGATAATTAAGCATACTTAAGAACCTATTTTCTGTGGTGTCAGCCTTACTTAAGCAACATTGAGGAATTTTTAACAAATGATATTCAGTTAAACGCTTAATCCAGGAGTGAACCTTTGGATATGTGGTAGCCTTCTAACCTCTCAGTCAGCAGGTGAAGAGTTCAGAATCACATTCCAAGGGACAAATAGAGGTGAGAACAGTCTTAACTACTTACTAAATGCTTCTGTTTTAGCTGTGCTGGCACCACAGACGAATATCTATATTAGTGTTATCCATATAACATTTCTATGGATAACACTAGCTAAGGGGAGGTGATGGTCTGGTGGCATTATCACTGGACTATTAATCCAGAAGCTCAGCTAATGTTCTGGGGACCCGGGTTCAAATCCTGTCGTGGCAGATGGCGGAATTTGAATTCAATGAAAAATATCTGGAATTAAGAATCTACTAATGACCTTGAAACCAATGTCGATTGTCGGAAAAACCCATCTGGTTCACTAATGTCCTTCAGGGAAGGAAATCTGCCATCCTTACCTGGTCTGGCCTACATGTGACTCCAGAGCCACAGCAATGTGGTTGATTCTCAACTGCTCTCTGAACAAGGGCAAGTAGGGTTGGGCAATAAATGCTGGCCAGCCAGCGACGCCCATGTTCCACAAATGAATAAAAAAAACAGGCAGGAGCTGCTGAGATGGTGATCCTATTAATGAAAATTTTCCAATGGAAATAATCTGAAGATGGGTTGAAGGTTTCAAGTGATGGGGCTGCGACTATTTCCTTTGGCAGCTTGTTCCACAGTGGGACTATCCTTGGGAAGAAAGATTGTTGACACTGCCTTGGAACCAAATGGTCTTTGTCATTTGTGTGGATGGCTACCGCATGTTTTGTCATTGTTGGAGGGTACTAGGTATTTGTTTTTGTCAATTCTCAGCCGTCAATTTTATGGAGTATAATTTATCTATTTTTCTTCCTCCTTTGATGTTTTCCCATTCCAAATCTTTGATAAGATATGTGACACTGATGTATTTCTTATACTGAATCATACAGAATCATAGAATGCCTACAGTACAGAAGGAGGCCATTTGGCTTATCAAGTCTGCATCGACAACAATCCCACCCAGGCCACATCCCCGCAACTCCACACATCTACCTGCCAATCCCCCTGACACCAGGGTCTATCTAGCATGGCCAATCAACCTAATCCACACTTCTTTGGAGTGTGGGAAGAAACTGGAGCACTCGAGGAAACCCACGCAGACATGGGGAGAAAGTGCAAACTCCGCACAGACAGTGACCCAAGGCGGAATTGAACCTGGGAGCCTGACGCTGTGAGGCAGCAGTGCTAACCACTGTGCCACTGTGCAGCATGTCTTTGGATCAGTTCAATCTGTGTTATGCCTATTGCCATATAAGGATTCTATACCCAACTTGCACCCTGCAGGAGTGTAACTCCCTTGCAACTGGTGATACTTGGGCACTGGTCTATTGTTAGTATTCATAGAACCCTGACTGTTGCAGATGTTTGCAGGAGGTCTTGTGGTGGAGTGGGTAGTGTCCCTGCCTCTGAACTAGAAGCTCCATGTTTGAGTCCCACTCCAGGACCGGATGGCCAAGGAAGGTGTGCTCAGAACAGCGGATTATCCAATCTGCAAATCCAATCAACACACGCTAACGGCAGACAGTAGGAATGTGGGAGATTCCTCGTCAGCCATTGAGTTGAAAGAAAGTTGGAGCCTCTACCATGGCAATCCATAGCTCCAGACTGCAAATCACATTGCTATGGCAAACCAGCTTTCCGAAGTGATCTGTGACACATCACCATCGCTATCTGTATGCAGCAAGATCCTTTGCCTCCTGAAAATTGGGAGTTCAGCGGGCAGCAGGTTTGAATATGGTTCAGAGTGGGTGAGAATGCGAGTTTAATACACTATCCCTATAATAATAAGCTCTGGTGCAGCCCATTCTCATTGGGCTTGGCTCAAAGAATCAATTCGACAATGTGGTGGCCCTATGTCTAACTTGCAGTCTGTAGTTCCCTGCTGAGGGCACAGAGTTTACCAAATCAACTAAATTCTTTATTATTGCGCATTTCAAGAACTTCCATTCACAACTTTATTTTGCAACCCCCCCACTCCCTCACTCCCCCACCACCCCCGCCCCCACCGGGGAGGATTTTCCGTGGTGGAGGTGGCTCACTATTGGCCGCCGGCAGGTTCTTCTGGTCCTGCCAATGTCTATGGTAATTTTCATGCCTGCCACTGGGAAACCCGTGGTGGGGGTCGACTTCGGCAGGACTGGACGATCCTGCCGGTGGGAAAGGCTGGAAAATTCCACCCAAGGATAAAAAGACGGGTAGACTGTCTCGAATCTGGCCACCTCAGGACTGAGTCCGTGCCCGATTTTGGATCTTGCTTGTTTTCAGAAAATGGTTCCGAGGTATTTCACAATAGTCATGTAATGAGATTATAGATTGACAGTGGCAGTCGATGGCAGCTGGAGAGTGACAAGGCCACAACTTAAAACTGTGTTCATTTTGGTTCACGGGGGTACAAGAGAAACTGTCAGGATGGAAGTTGGGCAGAGAAGTGCAGCTCCCTGTAATAGCATTGCATCCCTCAGCGACGTCAAGACATTTCGGACTTCGTTAGGAACGAAAGGTATTTATTGATAAAGAACGTGCAGACTCCACACTAAAACTAAACATCATTGGCCGACAGGTCTGTTCCCGTGATTTCCATTTAGAAAAAGGAAATAGAGGCACCGGCGAAGGGGCAAGAAAAATTCACAAGAATAATACCAGAACTGTGATCACTTGTGAACTCGCTGGTGTTTCACCAAGTTTGCTAACCCAGAGGTGCTTGCAGCCCATGGATGCCTAGGGGCAGATTCTCAGTTCTTAAATGCTTGCTACATGGCTGCTCGATGATACTACCTGAGCGTGGACTCCACCCGCTGGGGTGATCACACGCTCTCCGTTCCCATTGGTGCCTCAAACCAGGTGACCCTCTTCCGCTGTGCTGCCTTAAAAGGACAGACACCACAATCACTGCACTCCCCAAACAATACTTTTCACTGCATGCTAATACATGTGACAATAATAAATCAAATCAAATCAAATCAAAAACATTTGCCTGCTGGGTTAGGTGGAATCGAAGGTGAGTCCGTTGAGAGAAACACAAACGGGCAAAGCGGATAACTACCCAGCACATCACCGCACTGACGCAGCAACTTCCCAAGACTATTTCCTCGGGTGAATGGAGTGGTAACTAGGGGGCATAACTATAGGGTTCATGGTGGGAGATATAGGAAGGATGTCCGAGGTAGGTTTTTTACTCAGAGAGTGGTTGGGGTGTGGAATGGACTGCCTGCAGGGACAGTGGAGTCAGAAACTTTAGGAACATTTAAGAAGCTATTGGATAGGTACATGGAGCACTTCGGGATGATAGGGAGAAAATAGCTTGATCTGGGTTTCAGACAAAGCTCGGCACAACATTGTGGGCCGAAGGGCCTGTTCTGTGCTGTACTGTTCTATGTTAAGCCAGTAGGTTTTCTTCGTCATTCGATAGCACTTAAAATTCTTGCATGACCCACTTCAAAAAAGTCCGGTTTTTGGATACTACTGTCTTTCGGAGAGCCAGATTTGAGGTACTGTAAATACGCAAAGGGCTTTTAAGTTCAATTTATTTATTATTGTCACAAGTAGGCTTACATTAACACTGCAATGAAGTTACTGTAAAAATTCCCTAGTTGCCACACTCCTGCGCCTGTTCGGGTACACTGAGGGAGAATTTAGCATGGCCAATGCACCTATCCTGCATGTCTTTTGGACTGAGGGAGGAAACTGGAGCAACTGAAGGAAATCCACACAGACACGGGGAGAATGTGCAGACTGCGCATAGGCAGTGACCCAAACCAGGAATTGAACTCAGATCCCTGACGCTGTGAGGCAGCAGTGCTAACCACTGTGCCACCATGCCATCCTACCCCACATGTAACACAATGTGAGCAAAAAAGGCATTTAAAGTTTCCACTGGGAACCTCTGAATTAAATTCAAGGACTTCAACTTGTCATTGAGTACGGCATTGAGATCTTTAAACCGGAGGGGACATAGCTTTAAATTGAGGGGTGATAGAGATTCCGCACCGGAAATCGGCGCAGAGCTGCATAATTTATGGTAATGTGAATTTTTAATAATGCAAATATCATTAGTAGGCCCAGGACAGAAATCTCGGCCTACTAGCCTCTCCCCCTTGCCAGGAGTGCTTTGCTCCAGCGGGGTTTACAGTAGCTGCCCACTTGCGAGGAGCTGGTGGCTCGATCCCGCTGGAGTGAAGAGGGGACAATTGAGGCTCTGCAGAGGGTCGGGCGCTGGAGTGAGGGGTTGCCCCCAGGGCATTGACACCTTGTCAGTGCCCGCATGGACCCCATGGCACATGCCAATGCCCATGGGACATCTTGGCGAGGCTGGCCCAGGCATGCTTAGGGGGCCACGATTGGGCTGTGGGGGGTGGGAGGGCTGGCAATGCGGGGGTCGCGGGGTTGGCCAGTGATTGAGCTGGCCAGCGATCAGGTGGCTGGCAGACAGGGGCCACTGCGCCACGGTGCTAACAGATCGGCGCATGCGCAGTGGTCCGCTCAGCGCTATGCTGCCGGCCTCTTCTGCGGGAATAGGCCCCGCCCCCTGATTTTTAACGGGATTTATGCTAGTGCACTCTGTAGCCTATAGAGTGTGGCAGATTCTTTTTTAAACTCCCACTGAAGAAAACAGTCTGATTTACTCCAGTTTCAACACGAATTTGACACTGAGGGCGAAATTCTCTGGCCATGCTGTTCTAAAAGCTGGAAATTCCCACCCGACTGTCAATGGGGTTTCACATTCTCCGCAACACGCCCGCTAAAATTCCAGTGGCGTGCGGGCTGGGAGAATTCCGGCCTTAGAATTTCTTTTGGAAAATTGCCCCCTTTTTGTCTAATGCAAGTGTATTTAAACCCGGAAGTTTCATAATTCTATCTGAGCCTAACCTCGCCACAATGAGGTTGTAGATCTGTTATAGATACCTGGGAAATCTTTAGGATGAAGAGTGCCACAGTCTTCTTTTTATTAAATGCCAAAATTGTGAAACTGGAAGACAGAGACTGTCATGAACAGAAAGGATTTATTGCACCGTGACAAAGTTTGCTCAATACACCTAGAGCCATTTGATATTCAGCCAAGAACATTCAACCTGATTGAGTTTGAATTTCCAACACAACTGGAAGCTATAAGGATCATCATCAACTTCCTACGGCAACATTCCTTTCCAAGGTTGCAGCAAATCTCAATTTGTTGCGATCAAAATTTCAAAGAATACCACATGGGATGGCACATTAGCTGTGTTTCAGAACAGGAATTTAATTACGGATTTCATTTCTTGTAGGATTGCCCATGGCAGGGAAGTGCGAGTTGTAAGGCGGTCAATTTTCACCCAAGCTGTAAGGTTCAGAAGTTAAAAACAAATGGGTTACTTTGGGGCGGACGGGATCAAAGGTTATGGGGAGAAAGTGGAAAAGTGAGTTGGATGATCAGTCATCATCATAATAAATAGCGGAGCAGGCTCAAAGGGCTGAATGGCCTCCTCCTGCTCCTATCTTCTATATTTCTATGTTTTCCACTTGGAATTCAACCCAACCCAATTTTAACTTCCAGTGCTCTGCAGGTGGATGAGGAGTCTGCCTGAAGGAGTGAGGGATTGGGGTGTCCTTGTGAGTTCCTGCAAACAGGCATCCCTTATATCAGTATAAGGCTGCTGGCAGTTCAATGGGTTGATGCACCATCAATCGAGCAAAGACTAGTTTGTATGCAAGAACAAATAGGCTTTTATTAGCAAAAGACTTGGAGCACACCCATGCCGATGAACTGGTCCAGACTGAGGCAGGGGTGTGGGGAGCAGTCGCCTTTGTACCTGGACCGGGGGGGAGGAGTCTCGGGTAGAGCTGGCAGGGATGTGTCCAGGCATGTCACAGGTCACAGGTAATAAGCTAACAGTGGTTTACCACATGGGGGTCGAGTGAACAGGGGAGGTGCCGTGGTTTGCCTACCAGCTTGAAGCAGGTTTGCAGCTACTGGACATCGAAGAGGTTCATCGATGGACAATGTTCCTCTGTGAAGCCCATTGGAGCAGTGGAGTTCCTCTGGGCCCCACGAGGAAGGTCACAATGTCCCTTCCCCTGGACTCCATGCTCTTCCCTCCAGTAACATTATGCCAAAAATTCCTTCCCACTATTTACAGAAAAACAGCAGGCTACCAAGATTTTTAAGTTTATTTATTAGTGTCACAAGTAGGCTTACATTAACACTGCAGTGAAGTTACTATGAAAATCCCCTAGTCGCCACACTCTGGCACCTGTACACTGAGGGAGAATTTACCACCACCAATGCACCTAACCAGCATGTCTTTCAGACCGTGAGAAGAAATCAGAGCACCCGGAGAGAACCCACACAGACACGGGGAGAACGTGCAGATAGACAGTGACCCAAGCCAGAAATCGAACCCCGGTCCCTGGCACTGTGAGGCAGCAGTGCTAACCACTGTGCCACCATGCCGCCCAAATCTGCCCAATCATCCCCTGTTGGCAGATGCCCTCGGCTCTCTTCTGGCCCACAAGTGCGTGGGAGAGGGGCTGGCAGCAGCAGAGGACAGGCGAGAAAAGAAGCTGGGCCTGATATGTAGGCTGACAAGTGTTTTTGCACACTCACCCCTCCACCTGCCTGCCTGACAACTGCTTGGGGCTAAAATCAATCCAAAGGAATGAACACAGGAGCTGGATAGGTGGGTGGAGATGAACATGAAATGTATGTTCTTCTGGAATTTAATTTGATCTGTGATCGTTTTCGTGACTGAAGATCCAGCAACACCTGAGGCACACTCCCCGGCAATCATGGATTATTTTAATAATAAAACTTTAGCCCAGTTGAGGCTAGAATCTTATGGTAGATCTGGCAGTAATAGTGGAGAAAAAAAGTCAATGTTTTTAGTTGAATACGACTCTTCTTCTTTCTCTTCTTCTTTGGTCCCAAAAAAGAGTCTCTCGCTCTCCACAGGTGCTGCCAGATGTGCTGAGTTTTTCCGACACTTTCTATTTTTATTTCAGAAATTTCGGCACGGTGGCACAGTGGTTGGCACTGCTGTCTCACAGCGCCAGGGACCCCAGGTTCAATTCCGGCCTCGGGTCACTGTCTGCGTGAAGTTTGAACATTCTCCCCATGTCTGCGTGGGTTTCCTCCGGGTGCTCCGGTTTCCTCCCACAGTCCAAAGATGTGCAGATTAGGTGTATTAGCCTTGCTGAATTTCCCCTTATAGTGTCCCGGGATGCGTAGGTTAGCGAGATTAGTGGGGTAAATATGTGGGGTTACAGAGATAGGGCCGAGGTGGGATTTTTGTTGGTGCAGACTCAATGGGCCGAATGGCCTCCTTCTGTCCTGTAGGGGTTCTATGATTCTATGATTCTTGTTCTTATGATGTTGTTCTTATTACATGAGACTTGAATCTTGCCGTATAAGGAAACAAGTAATAATCCACAACTTATACTTTATTACAGAGAGTATTAAGCCTCCACCACACCGCTACAGCTGGAGCAGAATTTTACAACCCCGCTGCAGTGGAGGGGGATTGGAGCCGGAAAATGCGGCATGCCGTCCAAAATCCAATGACTTTTGGTTGGACCAGAAAATTCTACTGGCGGCAAGGGTCAGGAAATTCCGCCTCTGCTCACCCGAACGTCAAGGTTTTGTTTGTGGAAAGCTCAACTGTTTTCAATGCTTACCGAGGCATCGGGCAGTGCCAAGGGTGCGGGGCCTATGGAGGCATGGCCTGGTGGGGGTGGGGCCTATTGGGGCGGGGCTTAGGGGCAATCAGTGGGGATGGGGGGGTGCAGCTGCCACTCTGCAGACAGGATCGGTTGGGGCTGGAAGGAGGCCAGCGATCGGAGTGGGCTGGGATTGGGGGTTTGGTCAACCATGGGTGGTGTGTCGGGGGATTGGAGGTCAGCCGGTGGGGACGGTCTGCCTGTGGGGCGGGTCTGCACTGTGGGGGGGTGGAATCGGCTATGGGGGGTGCTGGTGATTGGGGTGGGCTGGGGTTCCACCTGCTGAGGGCTCAGCACTGCCTTGGGGAGAAACTGTGGGGTGGGGAGAGCTGGAGACCGAGGCCGCCCGGAATGGGGCGGGGGGGGTGCTTTGGGGCTGGCCCGGGAATGCTTGGGGGAGCTGGCCAGCAAATGGGGAGGCCATCAGTGCAGGGTCACTGCGCATGTGCAGAGGCCCGCTGGCTTCAGCCTCCTGGGTGGGAACAGGCCCCACCCCCTGAAATTTAATGATATTCATGCTGGCGGCCTCTGCAGTACACAGAATGTGGAAGATTCTTGTCTGAAGTCCCACGGAAAAAACAGCGTGAATTACGCCAGATTTCCCACAAATTTAACACTTGAAATTTTTTGGGAGAATTCCACCCAAAATATTGGTTAGACCACAGCTAGATTCCTGTGTGCAGTTCCAGAAGCCGCATTATTGGAGGGTATAATAGCACTGGAAAGGATGCAGAGGAAATTTACCACGATGTTGCCTGGGCTGAAGAGTTTTAGTCACTCAGAGAGATTGGATAGACTGGGGCTGTTTATCTTGGAGCAGAGAAGACACGCGGGGAGGGAGGGGGGGGGAACATGATTGAGATATTAAAAATTATGAGGCACAGATAGAGTAGACAGGAAGAAACTTTTCCCTTTGATGGAGAGATCTATAACCAGGGGGCATAGATTTAAGTTAAGGGGCAGGGGGTTTAGAGGAGATGTGAGGAAAAACCTTTTCACCCAAAGGGTGGTGGGAGCCTGGAACTCACTGCCTGAAGGGGTTTTGGAGGCAAAGATCCTCATGATGCTTAAGAAGTATTTAGGTGTACGCTTACAATGCCAAGGCATGCAAGGCTAAGGGCCGAGTACTAGGGAACAGGATTAGGTTGTTTTTGACAGAGTCTATCAGAGTGGTGGCTTTCTAGTTTCTTGGTTACTTATCTTACGGTTACCTTCCTAAGCTCACAACAATTGTCAAGGAGGATGAATAATGCCTGAGGTTCTTCTGTTCAAAAGTAGATGTGTCTCAGTTTATCATTTGACCCAGTCAATGCCATCTCCAGGAATGCAACATTCCCTCAAAACAGAAGTGTGAGACCGGTTTACGTGCTTAGGTCCAGGAGTGGGATGTTTTTATGAATGACCTTATCTCACTACTATCTACACAGAAGGAATAAAACAGTTAAACTTGGGAAATGACTGGTACTGCACTGAACTGGTCTTAAAATGGAACTCCAATTCACACCAGTAACAGCCATTTCCAAGTTTTACTGTTTTCCCTTCTGGACCAACATCTTTCCTCCTGGGAATTTCATCCGACTCTCCGAATTTCTGGCGAAAGTCAGTGTGACAGTTATCGATATCACCTAGATTTCCACATTCACAGAATTTCCCTTAAAGTGCCCTAATTAGTATTGGGGAAAATCTTAAAGGTACAAATTTAAGGGTGTAAAGTATTCTCTATTGTATTCACAAAAACAATGTACCCTTAATTTACTGAATGGTTTTTTTAAGATAAAATAAGTTATCTTGGGCGGCATGGTGGCACAGTAGTTAGCACTGTTGCCTCACAGCGTCAAGGACTTGGGTTCAATTCCAGCCTCAGGTCACTCTCTGCGTGGAGTTTGCATATTCTCCCCATGTCTACGTGGGTTTCCTCTGGGTGCTCTGGTTTCTTCCCACAGCCCAAAGATGCTCGGGTTAGGTTGATTAACCATGCTAAATTGACCCTAGTGTCAGTCGATTAGCAGGATAAATAATAAAATATGGGCTTTCAGGGTTAGGGCCTGGGTGGGATTATTGTTGGTGTAGACTCGATTGGCCGAATGGCCTCCTTCTGCACCGTAGGGATTCTATGATTTTCTTTCCTAAATTTTCTCCCTTCTCCTGAAGTTGTTAATCTCTCGATGAGTACAGTTCTGCACACTCTGAACCATTCTTCATACAGATGTTATTCGTTTGTTCATCTTGATGGCAAATAGCAGCAAGCTAATCAATTACTTAGGTCATCATAAGCAAGTCTGATGATGTCCTTATCTAACCTGCACTAATGTGTATTTCCAGCAGGCACAGGTAGATAATGAACATGAATTCTGGCTGAAATCCATCCTCCTAGCGCCAACTGCAGTGACTCATGGCTGCCTCATGAGCAAATAACTAATTCAGGGGTGTTCCAGTTAGTGAACTGGTACTTTCCTGGTCTATAAGTTTAAGGGAGATGTGCGGGGGAAGTTTTTCACGCAGGAAGTGGTGGGTGTCTGGAATGCACTGCCAGAGGAGGTGGTGGAAGCAGGCACGTTAGCCACATTTAAGAGGCATCTGGATGGGTACATGAATAGGGAGGGAATAGAGGGATATGGACCGAGTAAGGGCAGAAAGTTTATTTTCGTTTAATTAGGGCATCACGATCGGCATTGGCTTGGAGGGCCGAAGGGCTTGTTTCTGCGTTGTGCTTTTCTCTGTTCTTTGTATATGGTTTGCTTACTCACTTATTAAATTTACTGAACCATCTGGGGAGCAGAAATGTTTATTTTTAACCACATTGAGACCTTGATTTGCCAATGGTGTGCTTCTAGAGTTGATGCAACAATGTGATGGGCAGTACAGGGAGCTGTTCCAAAGGAAACAATGGGAGCCATGCCTTCACAACAGCTTGAGCTCTGGAGGGAGTTCCATACTCCAGACTATTAGCAGGAAAACCTACTCCTGAGCTGGCAGGGTGGTTTCCTGGAGCAGCTTAGGTCTCAGGCCAGTCTGAAGTCATGGCGCCAGCTGTTTACAATGTGCAGGAAGCAAGGAGGTTCTCTTTATTTGCAACATTATCAAAGTAACTAATCAGCAAGGGAAAACCAACTCAAGGATTTCCAAGTGAGTTATAAAATTGATGTTTCCACAAAAAGAACACAACAATATGATGATTACTTTAATTTAAGGACTAGGGCTACTTTAATCATAGAATCATAGAATCATAGAAACCCTTCAGAGCAGAAGAAGGCCATTCGGCCCATCAAGTCTGCACTGACAACAATCGCACCCAGGCCCTATCCCCGTAATCCTATATAGTTACCCCGCTAATCCCTCTAATGTATGCATCCCAGGACACTATAGGACAACTTAGAACGGCCAATCAACCTAACACGCTCATCTTTGGGAGGAAACTGGAGCACCCAAACATAGGGAGAATGTGCATACTCCGCACAGACAGTGACCCAAGCCGGGATTTGAACCCAGGTCCCTGGCGCTGTGAGGCAGCAGTACTAACTACTGTGCCACCATGTCATCAAGAAATATTCCTCATTGGCTTTCATATCCTTACAATTAACACTGCTTAGGCATATTCTACAGACATTTACAATGTCACATTAAATTCTCCAAATAATTACTACCCAGTAGCTAACAATGATTAACAATTGGAGTAGAGTATCAAAGTGGCACAGTAGTTAGCACTGCTGCCTCACAGCGCCAGAGACCCGGCTTTGATTCCAGCTTTGGGTGACTGTGTGGAGTTTGCACTCTCTCTGTGTCTGTGTGGGTTTCTTCTGGGTGCTCTGGCTTGCTCCCACAGTTCAAATATGTGCAGGTTAGGTGGATTGGCCACGCTAAATTGTCCATTAGTGTCCCAAGATGTGTGGGGATTAGTGGGATAAATACATGGGGTTACAGGGATAGGGCCTAGGTAAGATGCTCTGTTGGAGAGTCAGTGCAGACTCGATAGGCTAAGTGGCTTCCTTCTGCACTGTAGGGATGCTATGATCTTTGAAGCAAATCATGATGTTCCAGTAACAACTTAATTTGCCAAATACATCTATGAAACTCAATAAAAGACAACTCAAGTGGAGGATAAATATTAGTTGAGCCTTTTGGCTCCTTTCTGTGCTGTATTTCCTATACCATTAAGGGCAGGTGATGGTGTAGTGGTATTGTCACTGGACTAGTAATCCAGAAACCCAACATAATACGCTGGAGACCTGGATTCAAATCCGATCATGACAGATAGTGAAATTTGAATTCAATTTTAAAAAAGCTGGAATTATAAGTCTAATGTTGACCAAACAATGAAGCCACTGTTGATTGTCGTAAAAATCCATCTGGTTCATTAATGTCCGTTAAGGAAGGAAATCTGCGATCCTTACCTGATTAGGCCTACATGTGACTCCAGATCCACAGCAATGTGGTTGATTCTGAAATGCCCTTTGAAACTAAGGGGCAATTTAGCATGACCAATCTACCTAACTTGCATATCTTTGGATGGTGGGAGGAAACTGGAGCACACGGAGGGAACCCACCCAGACATGGAGAAAACGTGCAAACTCCACACAGTCACTCAAGGCCAGAACCAAATCAAGGTGCCCGGCCAATGAAGTAGCCATGCCAACCACTGTGCCACCACACCACCCCTGAATGAGTTTAGGCAACACAAGCGGAGCATATGCTCACCAAGGGCAAAAACCTGCAGGAATGATTGACCATGGATTATCATGTAGGTCCCAATTCCTACATCACAAGATAAAGACAGACATGCTGATAAAAATGTTGAAAATCAAATACAAATTCATTTGCAGGGAAATGAGTTCTCGGTATTTTCACAGGAGATATTAACAAGGAATGATTTGAGTTACCTGACATCTATAAAATGATAAAGTAGGGTAATTTCTGATTTGGTTTTGTTGGCAGGGGAGCCTAACTTGCTGGAATTTTGGGCACATGCTACCAACCATTTTAGTTAATGACTGGAAAATTGTGTATCGCACATATCCAGGTTTCAAATTGGTACCCCCTGGGAGCTGAGACTTCCCACGATCAGTACCAGTTGGGTATATCTTAGCTATTTAGAAAAAAGACCATAGAAAATGTAGAAAATAGGCCATTTGGCCCTTCGAGCCTACTCTGACATTCATTATGATCATGGCGAATCTCCAACGCAAGAGCCTGCTCCCACCTTCCCCTCATATCTTTTGATCCACTTAGCCCCAGGAGCTATATCTAACTCCTTCTTGAAAATATACAGGCCAGAATTTTGCCATTCGCCCACCATAGAAATTGGAGGGGCGGATCATGAAAAAGTCCGTTGACCTCAGCTGGGATTTTCCGGTTTCGGGGCGAGCAAAGCCGGAAAATCCCGCCCACAATATTTTGGCCTCAACTGCTGTCTGTGGTAGAGAATCCCACAGGCTAACCACACTCTGGGTGAAGGCATTTCTCCTCATCTGAGTCCTAAAATGTTGACTCCTTATCCTCAGACTGTGACCCCCTGGTTCTGGACAGCTCCAACAGCGGGAACATCCTTCCTGCATCTACCCTGTCTAGTCCTGTGAGAGTTTCATACATTTCTATTTCTAATGTGAATAGTTCTCAAATGGTCTGGTGGCTGGCCTAGGGTATTCCCTGTGGATCCAGTTACCAGGACTAATGTCAGCAGGGAGGAGGTCCCTAAATGCTAGGCTTTTCAAAAACTGAGAGGTAAAATGAAAATAAGGTCATGCAGTGGGCAGGGACTTTAACAATTCATTTAGAAGCAGGAGTACTTTCTCTAAAAGTCTTAACCGGTGTGTCATTTCCTCTTTTCCTGGCAGTATGCAGATAATGGACTCAACATGAGTGCAAAGCAATGATATTGTGCAATGGGGTAATATACTTGAAGCATTTTTGACCTATTGGGCCTCAGCGAGGATCCAAAGGAGATTTACCAGAAAACCTCCAGGGTAAGAGACTTCAGTTAAGTGGAGAGAGTGGAGAAGCTGGGGTTATTCTCTTTGAAGGAGGAAACATTAAAGGGAAACTTCATCAAAGTCTTTAAAATCATGGGGAGTTTTTGTACACTAGGTATGGGGAAACCGGCCGAAATACTCCATCTGCGTTCACAGTTAGGATTCTCCAGTGCTGCTGAAAGTGAATGGACTTTTGGCTGGGATGTCAAATTCTCGATTCTTGCTTGCAGTGGGGTGGCCACGGGCGTGATCGGAGAATCCGGCTTCAATGTTCCTACTGGCAGGAGTGCTGGCAACAAATTTATTAGAAATGCCAACAGAACTAGAGGGCAGATGAGTTTTTTACTTAGTGAGTTGCTTGGTTGAATAATGGAAACAGATTCAATAGTAGCTTTTATTTAAACAGAAGAGGGTGAGACTATGGTGAGAGGGGGAAGGTTCAGGGGAGATGTGCGGGGAAAGTTTTTCACGCAGAGAGTGGTGGGTGCCTGGAGCGCACTGCCAGTGGAGGTGATGGAAGCAGGCACCTTAGCAACATTCAAGATGTATCTTGATAGACGTATGAATGGGAGGCAAATAGAGGGATAGAAATCATGATTGGACAGTAAGTAATGGGTCTAAATAAGGATTAGTAATCAGTGGAGGCTTGGTGGGCCGAAGGGCCTTTTCCTGTGATGTATTGTTCTTTGTTCTAATTTTATAGCTTTCAAAGGATGGCACAGAAATAGTGGGCTGAATGGCCTTCTTCTAGTCGGTCAAACTAGAACTCAAATCCGAACCATATGATTCCCCAATAAATTTCTTTCTGCTAAGTCCAAAATTAATTGTCGAATTCGTAAGGTGCATAAAAGGCCGAAAATGAATTTAGTTAGAAACTTTGTTTGAGACAAAAAAGCAAAAGTTTGGTGAGGTATTTGTCTGTATTAATTTTCAACTGTAAAGACAGGTGTGACTGTGTCAGGAGCTGCACAGACTGATTTTTTAGTGACTCATTGCTCCAAAACATCAATCCTTATTGCTTTATCCCTTCGACTTTAAAAAAAAACAAGTAAAACTGGATCTCACTTAATTCATATATTTTACATTAATATTACAGCTGACAGCTTTACCAGCATGCTTGCAGCAAGGTGGGTTTAAGAGTCAGCTGCTGTGTAGGTCAAGGTCACGCACTCTTTATTGAATAAGCGCTGAGACAAGTGTCAAAATAAATCTGCGATATTGATTCAGCAGCTTAATGGATGGCAGGTCTGTTTTTTTTCATATTAATGTTTATTTTTGATGTGTCTTAAGAGGGCGTAGGTTTAAAATAAAGGGCCATAAATCACATTAGAATTTTTTAAAAAGGACTTTGCAGTGCAAACTTTTTAACAATAGAGACCGAAGCATGCAAATGTAGAGCTTGAAAAACTTAAGTGTTGGTGTTGGGGTGCTTGTGCCATACTATGGGCCCAAGTAGATTCACACTTCCCCTTTTATGGGCCTTTCTCTCCTTACTGCATCAGGTGCCCAGGTACATTGTCTAACACTAATTTTGCATGGGTTAATGGTCTTCTGCTTGATTCGGCATTGTTCCTAGGATAACCCAACAGAGGACTTCAGTTCATATGCTATTGAAGCAGAATGTTTTGGCCTCAACAATTTCCTGTGGTAGCGAATTCCACTGACATACCATTCTCTGGATGAAGATATTTCTCCACATCTCTGTCATAAACAGTTGACCCTGTATCCTCAGACTGTGGTCTTTTGTTTTGGACACTCTCACCATCGGGAACATCCTTCTTGCATCTAGCCTGACTAGTCTGTTAAAATTTTATAGGTTTCTATGAGATCCTCCCTCATTCTTCTGAACTACAGTGAATACAATCCTAACCGACTCAATCTCTCCTCTTATGTCAGTCCTGTCATCCCTGGAATCAGTCTGGTAAACCTTCTCTGCACTCCCTGTAGAGCAAGAATATCCTTCCTTCGATAAAAAGACCAAAGTTGCACACGGTATTCCAGGCGTGGCCTCACCAAGGCTCTGTATAATTGCATCAAGACGTCCCTGCTTTTACACTCGACTCCTCTCACTCTGAAGGCCTGCTGCACCTGCATGCTTACCTTCAATATACAGTGGTCACCATCATTGGGTTCGAGCAACACTGCGCACTTAAGGAAGTCTTTGGGGTGAGTTTTCCTGTCCCACCCGCCACGGAAATCGTAGCGGGCGGTGGGGGGGGACGGATCATGCAAACATCCGTTGACCTCGGGTGGGACTTTCCGGTTTTGGGGCAAGCTCAGCCAGAATGTTTCCCCCCCCCATCCCCGACCTCCTTGTGTTCTCGCAATCCAGCAGTGCCACAGGTGTCAGGGAGGAGATTTAAATTTAAATAGTTGGCTTCTCTAAGACAACCAACTGTGGTGTGACCAATTGTGAGCAGAAAAATAGCCTATTCAAAATGTAAAACTGGCTCATTTTAAAAATATATATCATCAGGCGTAATCAAGTCTGACTGCAATATTCTTTCACGATCACCCGGTGACAATTATTTTTATTTTAGTTTCATTCAAGAAATTTGCGATCTCGGGAAGGCCGGGGGGTGGGGGGTGGGGGGGATGGGGGGTTGCAGCTAAATTTGTTCCAACACCAAGGAAGTTTCCATTGATATCAAAGTAAAGGCAGGGGGTGGGATTTTCCAGCCCTTCCTGCCAGCAGGATCTTCCAGTCCCACCAAAGGTGAACGACCTCCCCCTCCCCCCCACCCCAACTTCCCCCTGGTGGTGGGATCCCCAGTGGTGGGGTGGACAAGCCATTCAAAATGCCATGGACATCGGCAAGACCAGAAGATCCCACCTGCGGCCAATGGACCCAAGCCAGAGCCATAAATAATGAATGGGCAGAAGTCTCACCCTATTGAGGAGTCACTGTCATTGTGGCAGACAGAAAGCTTGGGACCACCAAATAACTAGATCAGTAAATATTCCCATTACCTGACAGGCAGAGGGCAAACTGCCAATAGTAAGCATGCACTTACTTTCAAAAGTAATTAAGCTCAGCATGTATACCTGGAAGTACATGCCTCCCAGATATCTTACCGTCCATTTTAGTTCTGTCAGCAACCAACATCTTATTAGAGTTTAAAAACAGGGAGGTTATGTTGCAGCTGCATAAGGTGTTGGTGAAGCCACACCTGGAGTACTGTGTTCAGTTTTGGTCTCCTTACTTGAGAAAGGATACACTGGCACTGGAGGGGGTGCAGAGGAGATTCACTAGGTTGATTTCAGAGAGGGTTGGCTAATGAGGAGAGACTGAGTAGACTGGGGCTATACTCATTGAAATTCAGAAGAATGAGGGGAGATCTTAAAGAAACATATAAGATTATGAAGGGAATAGATAAGATAGAAGCAGGGAAGTTGTTTCCACTAGCGGGTGAAACTAGAACTAGGGGGCATGGCCTCAAAATAAGGGGAAGCAGATTTAGGACTGAGTTGAGGAGGAACTTCTTCACACAAAAGGTTGTGAATCTGTGGAATTCCCTGCCCAGTGAAGCAGTTGAGGCTCCCTCATTGAATGTTTTTAAGGCAAGGATAGATAAATTTTGATCAATGAAGGAATTAAGGATTATGGTGAGCGGGCGGGTAAGTGGAACTGAGTCCACGGAAAGATCAGCCATAATCTTATTGAATGGCGGAGCAAGCTCGAGGGGCCAGATGGCCTACTCCTGCTCCTAGTTCTTATGTTCTTATGTTCTCATTCTGTTCTCACATATCTAGATGATCTAGCGCAGGAGTCAAGAAAAGTTAGTACGCAGATGCAGTATGTAGGCTCATGGAATGCTATCCTTTATTATGAGGGGAATTGAACATAAAAGTAAGGATGTGATGCTTTAGTTGCATAAGACATTAGTGAGACCACATCTTGAATACTGTGTGCAGTTTTGATCTTCTCTTTTAAGGAAGGATGTAAATAGGTTGCAGGTAGTTCTGAGGAGTTTTACTGGATTGATTCTTGAAATGAGTATCTGTCTTATAAGGAAGTGTTGAACAGACTGGACTTGTTCCCACTGGAGTTTAGAAGGGTGAGGGGTGCTTTAATTGAGGTAAACAAGACCTTGAATGTTCTTAGCAAGGTGGACATGAAAAGGATTTTTCCTCCCGCAGGTGAGCCCATAACTAGGGGTCACTGTTTTAAAATTAGGGGTCGCCCTTTGAGGACAGAGTTGAGGAGAAACTTTTCTCTCACAGGATGTGTGACGTTGGAACTCTTTGCCTCAGGTGGCAGTGGAGGTGGGGGTCATTGAATCTTTTTAAGGGGGAGGTATATAGATTCTAGTTGGGCAAGGGAATCAAAGGTTATTGGAGAGTAGATGGAAATTTGTAATTTGAAACACAAACATATAAGCCGTGACCTTACTGACTGATGGAGCAGCTTCAAGGGACAGAATGACATACTTTTGCTCATGGTTCATATGTTCGTATGTCTATCAATGCTTCAATGCTTCAAATCCTCCTCAACTCAGTCCTAAACCTGAGCCTCTCACAAAACACTTAAATCCTTTTACATTCATTCTTGGAATGTGAGCATCACTGACAAAGACAATATTGCCCGTTCCCAATTGGGGTGCTGATCATGTGGATTACTCTGTCTTAGGTGGTGTCAAGCGCCTTTTGTGTTATTGGAGGTGCACTCAGCCAGGCAAGTGGAGAGTCTATCATCACACTCTTGACTTCTGCCCAGCAGATGGTGGATAAACCTTTGAAAGTCAAGAGGTGAGTTATTTGCCTCAGAGTTCCCAACTTCTGGCCTGCTCTTGTAGCCACAGTATGTATGTGTTAATCAGTTAAATTTCTGGTCAACCATAATCCTCATGATGTTGATGCTGGTAGATTCAGTGATGGTGATGTTATTAAACACCAAGGAGAGGCGGTTAGATTCTCTTTTGCTCGGAATGGTCATTGCCTGGCACCTGTGTTCCGAGAATGTTACTTGCCAATTATCAGCCTAGGCCTGAATGTTTTTCAGGCTTTTGTGCATAAAGCATGGACTGCTTCAATATCTGAGGAGTGGTGCGTGATACTGAAAAGAGTGCGGTCATCAGCAAACATCCCCACTTCTATCTTTGAGGGAAGGTCAGTGGTGAAGAAGCTGAACATGGTTGGGCCTAGAATCATAGAGTCATAGAATCCTACAGTGCAGAAGGAGGACATTCGGCCCATCGAGTCTGCACCGACAACAATCCCACCCAGGTTGTATCCCCATAACCCCATGCATTTGCCCTAGCTAGTCCCCCTGACACTAAGGGGCAATTTAGCATGGCTAATCCACCTAACCTGCACATCGGTTTGTCGGTGCAGATCCAATGGGTCGAATGGCCTCCTTCTGCACTGTCGGATTCTGTAGGGTTCTATAATCTTTGAACTGTGGGAGGAAACCGGAGCACCCGGAGGAAGCCCACGCAGACACGGGGAGAATGTGCAAACTCCACAGACAGTGGCCCAAACCGGGAATCGAACCCAGGTCCCTGGCGCCGTGAGGCAACAGTGCTAACCACTGTGCTACCGGGCCTTGGACACTAGCTGAGGAACTCCGACAGCAATGTCCTGGGAATCAGCTGAGTGACCTACAACAGCCACAACCATCTTCTTTTGTGGCAGGTATGACTCCAATCAGCAGAGAACTTTCTCCCTAATTCCCATTGGCTTTAATTTTGCTTGATGTCAAATTCAGCCAGATGCCATCTTGATGTCCAGGGCAGCCATTCTCACCTCACCTCTGGGTTTCAGCTCTTTTGTTTATGTTTGGGTGAAGGCTTTAATGAGGTCTGGAGTTGAGTGGCACTGGTAGAGACAAGCTGTGCATTAGTGAGCAGGTTGCTGCAGATTAGCACTTGTGGATGACACCTTGCATCACTTTGCTAATGATCGAGAGTGGACTGATGCGGCAGTAATTAGCCAGATTAATTTTGTCCTGTTTTTTGTGGACGTCCCTGGGCAATTTTGCACTTCATCAGACAGCTGCCAGTGTTGTCACCGTACTGGGTTTGGTTTAGCTCAGTTGGCTGGACAGCTGCTTCATGATGCTGAGTGATGCCAACAGCGTGGTTTCAATTTCTGTACCAGCTGAGGTTATTCATGAAGGCCCCGCCTTCTCAACCTTGCCCCTCACCTGAGGTGTGGTGCTCCTCAGGTTAAAATCACCTCCAGCCATTGCCTATGGTCACCTGGGACTCTGCTGACTTTACCTTTACTGGAATAGTTCATTATTCAATTATGTTGCACATTTGTAATGGGCAAAATGCTTTTATAGAAATAATGGTCGCGATTCTCCCAGAAGTGCTGAATTGGTGGGAGAACTGCTCTAAATCCTGACTGTTCTGTCAGTCCAGCTTCTCACCTGAATCTCCGCACTTTGTGCACTGCAGAGGTCCCATTCGTGAATCTCATTAAAAACCCAGGGGGGCGGGGCCTATTCATGCCAGAGTTTGACAGTTCTGGAGCTCTGCGCATGCGCAGTGGCCCCAAACTCTTAACCTCCCGTTTGCTGGCCAGCCCGATCACTGGCCAGCCTGGGACCCCCGCAGTGCTGCCCCTCCAACTCCCCCCACGGCCCAATCGCGGCCCCCACAGCAATTCCCGGGCCAGCCCTGATGCCCCCCCCCCGCATCCCAGAGTGCCCCGATGTCCAGGCCCCACTCCCCAGCAGTGGCGATCCCCCCACCCCTTCACCCCAGCAGACCCCCCATCCGCTGACAGCCCCCCGGAGTCAGAGCCCCCCCCGGAGGTCAGACCCCCCCCGGCAGATAACCGCCCCAAGCCCGCACCAATCGCTGCCCTCCCTCCGTCCTAGACCGATCCTGTCTGCAGAGTGGCAGCGGGACCCCCCACCCCCACCGATCATCCCTAGGCCCCACCCACAATAGGCCCCACCCCCTTGGCACTGCCCCCTGGGCATGGGCACTTTGCCCATTGGGCAGTGCCAGGGAGCATAGACTGGTACTGCTAGGGTGCCCGACAGCCTGGGGTGCCCCAATTGCCCCCCTTTCATTCCGACGGGTCTTCTGCTAGTTCCCCGAATGTGGGGAGCAAGTCTGAACCCTGCCGGAATGAAGTACTCCTGGCGGGGTGGGAGATTTAATCAGGACCTCAGGCCCTGATAATTAACTCATATACATATGTAAAACATATTAAAAACAGATTTAAATGACTTACCTGCTTCCCACTGGTTTCCAGCGTGGTCTGACCGGCGACTGTTTGCCCGCTCTAGGAGATGCGCTTGCATTCCCAGCGCATGCGCAAATCCCTGTTCAAGGCTGGAGATGTGCATCTCCCACCCCAACCCGACAGAAAAGTTACGGGTCGCAATGGGAGAATCGCGGCCAATGGTCCAGCTAGCCATTGACTCATTAGATTCATTAGTCACACTGGAGGCAAATTATTGGTGGGAAACTGCAGTAGGACAGAGAGGAACAGGCATATTTTCAAAAATGACTGCGACAACAGTGTTTGAGTTCTGACTAAGATGTTCAACCAATCACCAGAAGACGTGACCAAATGTACTAACATATGGTCAAAGAGGGTCATAAAGCATTAGAATGATGCATCTAAATCTAATCTCGGCACCTGTGCATGATAGTGTATGTTCTATAAAAATAATCTTCTTGAGGGCCTTGGAGATTGGGTAACTTCAACAAGAGTAGATGCCAAGGGGAAAGAGACCTTCCCAACTCTATAGTTCAAATGACAAAGCTGCCAAAATGCTGGGCAGGATTTTACAGTCTCACTTGTCCCGAAACCGTAAAATCCCACCCGAGGTCAATGGACCTTTCCTCCCTCGCCTGCTCTGATTCCCATGGTGGGCGGGACAGTAATAAATAGACAGTTCCCTCCAATATTGACTAAGCTCAGTACACTTAGATATAATACATGCTTCCAAAATGTCCACATCCTTCATGTTGTGAAAATTACCCGAAGTTGCTTACAGTCAAAAAGTGAACAAATTTGGATCTGGAAAGAAAACGTATTATGCAGCGAGTAAGACCAGTGTTCCAAACCTGGTATTGGGTTTTAACCCATTGCCATCTCCATCAGCCGATAGAATACTGTCACTGTGGCATTCAGTAGAGTTTTATTTGGGAATAAATAAAACTGTTTGTTAAGTAGGAAATTGCTGTTAAAAAAAGTCTTCCATCATTTTTAAATTTTGAACTGATTTTCTAGGATGTAGCTCCATCATCCCTTTGCCCCAGGTCTTGTCCCAAATAAAGCAGGGTTTTGCTTTGTTCTGACAATCTGGTTGTTTTTTCATTATTCCCGAACTGCAGGTGAACTCACTATACTGGTACTTGGGAACCCCATGGGCAAGAATATGTCCCTGGATGATCGGTCTGCCATATGGGTTCTCTTCATGTCTTCAGTGACTGACCAGCTACTCTCTGGTGTCCAGATCTCCAACAACCTGTCCTGGTCCCCCCCATGCCGACACTATAGTTAAGAAAGCCCACCAACGCCTCTACTTTCTCAGAAGACTAAGGAAATTCGGCATATCAGCCATGACTCTCACCAACTTTTACAGATGCACCATAGAAAGTATTCTTTCTGTTGTATCATAGCTTGGTATGGTTTCTGCTCTGCCCAAGACCACAAGGAACTACAAAAGGTCGGGAATGTAGTCTAATCCATCACGCAAACCAGCCTCCCATCCATTGACTCTTTCTATGCTTCCCGCTGCCTCGGCAAAGCAGCCAGCATAATTAAGGACCCCACGCACCCCAAACATTCTCTCTTCCATCTTCTTCCGTTGGGAAAGAGATACAAAAATCTGAGGCCATGTACCAACTGACTCAAGAACAGCTTCTTCCCTGCTGCTGTCAGCCTTTTGAATGGACTTACCTGCATTAAGTTGATCTTTCTCTACACCCTAGCTATGACTTTAACACTGCATTTTACACTCCTTTCCTTCTCTGTGAATGGTATGCTTTGTCTGTATAACACGCAAGAAACAATACTTTTCACTGTATGTTAATACATGTGACAATAATAAATCAAAATCGTCCTGGATGCGGTATCTCCTTTATTGCAAGTTACTATAGTGGGATATTGTGTAAAGGTTTCAATAAGCAATCATAGCGCCTTGATTAAGTTTAAGTATTAGTGTCACAAGTAGGCTTACGTCAATACTGCAATGAAGTTACTGTGAAAATCCCCAAGTCGCCACACTCCGGCGCCTGTTCAGGTACACCGAGGGAGAATTCAGCATGGCCAATGCACCTAACCAGCACATCTTTTAGATTGTGGGAGGAAACCGGAGCATCTGGAGGAAACCCACACAGACACGGGGAGAATGTGCAGACTCCACACAGACAGTGGCCCAAGGCCGGAATCAAACCTAGGTCCCTGACACTGTGAGGCAGCAGTACTAACCACTGTGCCACCATGCCGGTTAAACCTCACTGCCTACAATGCTGCTCCTGCTCTGT
Organism: Mustelus asterias; assembly: GCF_964213995.1. NCBI lineage: Eukaryota > Metazoa > Chordata > Chondrichthyes > Carcharhiniformes > Triakidae > Mustelus > Mustelus asterias. The sequence goes on from NC_135809.1 coordinate 19,601,398, forward strand.
TGCCTTCAAGCGTACACTTTCATATAGTTTGGCTGTTGATCTTGTCAGCTTCTTCTCTTCTTCAGGTTGCCATTATTTAGCTGACATAGTTAACGCTGCTAACACAGTTACCACTGCCCTATTGTGTCTCCGCTGTGGCCCCTCCGCACAATTATCTTGACACAATAGTGGAGAAAATCATGTTTCAAGCCAAAGGCCAAACTCCTGTGATTATTTCCTCAACTTCAACTGCTTGAATCAATTAAAATGAATCACCTTTCCCTTCTCCAGTCATCAAGGTTGTCCAGTCAAAGGTCGGCCATTAACCTTTTGCAAAACCGGTTCACTCTGCATCTTTACAATATTGTCAATTTTTTCATCATGCTGAGCAGCCTCTTCGGTTCATTGTCTTAGAACATAGAACATAGAACAGTACAGCACAGAACAGGCCCTTCGGCCCACAATGTTGTGCCGAGCTTTGTCTGAAACCCAGATCAAGCTATTTCCTCCCTATCATCCCGAAGTACTCCATGTGACTATCCAATAGCTTCTTAAATGTTCCTAAAGTTTCTGACTCCACTATCCCTGCAGGCAGTCCATTCCACACCCCAACCACTCTCTGAGTAAAAAGCCTACCTCGGACATCCTTCCTATATCTCCCACCATGAACCCTATAGTTATGCCCCCTAGTTACCGCTCCATTCAACCGAGGAAATAGTCTTTGAACGTTCACTCTACCTATCCTCCTCATCATCTTATAAACCTCTATCAAGTCTCCTCTCAACCTCCTCCGCTCCAAAGAGAAAAGCCCAAGTTCCCTCAACCTTTCTTCATAAGACCTACCCTTCAAACCAGGCAGCATCCTGGTAAATCTCCTTTGCACTCTTTCCAGTGTCTCCACATCCTTCCTCTAGTGAGGTGACCAGAACTGCACACAATATTCCAAATGTGGTCTCACCAAGGTCCTGTACAGTTGCAGCATAACCCTACGGCTCTTAAACTCAAACCCCCTGTTAATGAACGCCAACACACTAACACCTTCTAACACCCTTTGCAAAATTTCCAAGTTCCCAGTTTACATTTGGAACAAACGCATTTGCAACAACAGTTGATCCACAAACTGAAATTCAGCAAAACTGTTCCAAACAAATAGTTTAAAAAGAATGCATAAAATATGCTCCCCCTTGCAACTAAAAGACCATTTTCTTTAGTAATTAATCTTGATGGACAAACGGTGAGGGTTTAAACTGTAGGTGCACCAGGGCATTTATTTTTAATCTTTTTTCAAAAACAAGTCAAATTCAAATATTGTTTTGACTTTAATTAAATGCATACGTAAAACTCTACCCTATAATTTTGTAAAGATAGACACTTCCTTTTTGTTTGCTATGGCCTGAAGTATAAAGAAATTTGACTTGATGTTAACTTAAAAACATATGAATAGCAATATCATTGAAATCCTTGAGAGTTGCGTTTCTCCTCTGTCATAAATTAAGCGAGGCAGTGACAGAAATCCCAGGGGAGCAGCAAAGGATTCTTTGTTTTTCTAGGCGTTTCCTCATTTCCTGCCATTCAAACCTCACAAGAAAATAATGGGCAGGAGCAGGTTTTCAAATGTGCCATCATTATCTCATCTTTCCCACCATTTCTGTTTGAATCCTTCAAACAGGACTGATACTGCCTTGGTTAAAGTCACCCATGACATTTTGAGTGAGGTTGACTGTTGCATATTGTCCGCAGCATCTACTATCATCACCCAATCTTCGGCCAAGTTAATTTTTTTCTTCATTCATTCATAGGATGTGGGCATCACTGGCTGGGCCAGCATTTATTGCCCATCCCTAATTGCCCTTCAGCTGAGGGCATTTAAGAGTCAGCCACATTGCTGTGGATCTGGAGTCACATGTAGGCCAGGCCAGGAAAGAAGAGCAGACTTTCTTCCCAAAAGGACATAAGTGAACCAGATAGGTTTTTACAACAATCAACAATGATTTCATGGTCATCATTAGACTTTTAACTCTAGATTGTTATTGAATTCAAATTTCACCACCATGATGGGATTCGAACCCGGGTCGGTTGAGTATCTTGGAGTACAGAAGAATGAAGTATATAAAATACTCAACGGGATTGATAGAGTAAATGTTAACCAAATGTTCCCCCTTCTGGAACAGTCTACGACAAGAGGTCACAGTTGGAGAGTAAGAGGAGGGAGGTTCAAAGCAGAGGTAAGAACAAAAAACAAAGAAAAGTACAGCAAAGGAGCAGGCCCTTCGACCCTCCAAGCCTGTGCCGATCATGATGCCTTAACTAAACTAAAGAAAAAACGTTTTGCCCTTAATCAGTCCGTATCCCTCTATTCCCCCCCTATTCATGTGCTTGCTTCCATCACCTCCTCTGGGAGTGGGTTACAGGCACCCACCATTCTCTGCGTGAAAAACTCCCCCAGCACATCTCCCTTAAACTTTCCCCCTGTGCCCTCTTGTAATTGACACTTCCATCCTTGAAAAAGCCTCTGACTATCCACCCTGTCTGTGCCTCTCATAATTTTGTAGACCTCTATCAGGTCTCCACTCAGCCTTCGGCTTTCCAGTGAAAATAATCCTAGTTTATTCAACCTCTCCTCATAGCCAACACATTTGAGACTAGGCAACATCCTGGTGAACCTTCTTTGCACTCTCTCCAAAGCTTTCACATCCTTCTGGTGGTGTGGCGACCAGAACCGCACACAATATTCCAAATGCAGCCTAACCAATGTTTTATATAGCTGCAACATGATTTCCCAACTCTTGTACTCAATGCCCTGGCTGATGAAGGCAAACATGTCATATATTTTTTAAATCACCTTGACCACATGTGGTGCCACTTTTAGGGAACTGTGAACATAAGAACATAAGAACTAGGAGCAGGAGTAGGCCATCTGGCCCCTAGAGCTCACATTTACCAACATTGTACTCCATTTGCCAGACCCTCGCCCACTCACTTAGACTATCTATATCCCTTTGCAGACTTTCAGCATCTTCTGCACACTTTGCTCTGCCACCCATCTTAGTGTCATCTGTGAATCTTAGTGTCATCTGTGGACCTGTACACCCAGATCCTTCGGTATGTTCATGTTCCTTAGGGCTCTACCACTTACAGTACAATTCACACGTAAATTTGATCCTCCAAAATGCATCACCTCACATTTGTCCGGATAAGGAGAAGCTATTTCCCACAGGGTTGTGGATCTATGGAACTCACTGCCCCAGAGTGAAGTGAATGCCGAATCTATCAATGGATTCAAGAAAGGGATAGATAAATATATGATCAAAAGCGGGATAAAGGGTTGTGAGGAAAAGGCAGGGAAGGGGAGTTAGGGTGAGATGGAGATCAGCCATGGTCATATTGAATGGTGGAGCGGGCTCAATGGGCTGAAGTGTCTAATCTCACGCTGAATTCCTATGTTCCTATGCCACGACGCTCCTGCCTCCGATCTGTTCAAGATTCCATTCCTGCATGTAGAATACAGGCAGTGCATCTTCTCCAGATGGTTTCTCTTCTTTCTGGCATTCTGCAGTTGAATCATTGCCATTCTCCCATTCCTTCTTTACACCCCATCTGTCAGTGACATTAGTTGCCGACATGGGGTCAGCTTCCATATATTTGCCAGCAACATATTAGTTCCCTGGCACCAGACCCCTCCTTATCCGTGCCCCCCTCTCCCCCCCACCCCCGACACCACAACTGATTCATCAAGCTGTCTCTTAATTAATATTGACAAATCTTGAGGCAGCTCAGTCAGCTTGATCAGAAACTTTGCAGGTTGGCACCACCTTTGTTCTTGGTGAATCATTTTCTCAAGCAAAACCAGTTACAAATCATAGCCTTTTACTCTGGATTTTGCATCAGATTTCTCATTTGGCCCAATCAGGACTGCCTTTCCAACTCTATCATACCACGTATCACTGGGCCCGATTTTACCATCAGTGCCCTGAACAGATGGTGCAAAGAAAGTGTGGCACTCTTGGGTTCCGCTGAGGTGAATGATGACAGTCTTGATGTTTGAAGTATGCGGCCACTCCGGCAGCAGGAATCATTCCTCCGGTGGGGGGGAGGGATCGGCCGCAGACTGGCAGCGGAACCCCCCCAGAGGATGATACGTCACACCCCCCCTTCTCCCACCCCCCCCCCAGAGGATGATACATCACACCCCCCTCCTTCTCCCACATCCCCCCCGCCCCCCCCCACCCCCCACCCCACCCCCACCAGATGGTCTGTGTCAGAGAGCCGCTCTCACCGCTTTCTGCTTTTTTTTTCTTTCGCGCCCGGGCACGTTCTGTCAGATTTTTTTCAAACTGCGTATGCGCAGTTCAGAGCTCCGATCGATCCGCCAGCGCTAAGCCCCGCCCACAGCGCGGATCGGACTGGAGCCAGCAATGAGCGTATGGGCGCGCTGGAAAGAGGATTCCAGGCACGGATCTATTTGATGCCCGGATTCGGCACTTAGACTCAAAATGGTAAAATTCCCCCCACTATCTCTCTTGTTTCCAAAACCCTAACCATTGCCTCCATCACCTACCGCCCAACTTGTCCAACTTTCTTTCATTGGCTACCGATGCAAACTCCAACTCGACTAAACCTCTGCCTCTTATTCCATGTTAAGCACCACTCAGCACAAACACCACAATCTTACTGATGCACTTTCTAAATCTTACAGAAGTTGCGGAGTAATTCAGAAGCAAATTCTACAACAGAATGTACGGGTGGCATAGTGATTAGCACTGCTGCCTCACAGCGCCAGGGACCTGAGTTCAATTCCGGCCTCGGGTCACTGTCTGTGTGGGGTCTGCATATTCTCCCTGTTTCTGCGTGGGTTTCCTCCGGGTGCTCCAGTTTCCTCCCACCGAAAGACCTACTGGTTAGATGCATTGCCATGCTAACTTCTCCCTCAGTGTACCCGAACAGGCGCCGGAGTGTGGCGATTAAGGGATTTTCACTGTAGCTACATTGCAGTGTTAATGTAAGCCTACTTTGACATTAATAACTGAACTTTATAGATGGGATTTTCTGTCCTGCAGGCTAAGTGTGTTGGCGGGCAGGAAAAGTGGCAGCTTCCTGCCAGCGTAATGATGGGTTTACGTTCCTGATTCTCCGCATTGCCCCTCATTAAATCGGCACAAGTAGGAGCCACAATATATCACATGGCAGGCTGCGATGCACCGCCCCTCCCCCCCCCCCACCCCCCGACCCCGCTATGACCTGTTTGGATCATCGTTCCGTGCATCATATTTAAATGGCAATGGAGAGAGGGAGGAGAAAGCCAACACCCCCAGGTTCAGCACCAGAGTGGTGGACTTCTCCTGGATGCTGCGGAGGAGCGCCGGGATGTCCTCTACCCTCATGACGGGTGAAGGAGGTTCACCGACCCATCCACTGGCTTGGAGGAAGGTGGCCAGGTGGTGAGCGCCAACGGATAATTGGCCATCCAGTGCAGAAAAAGGATGAATAATCTCGTCTGTTCCACAAGGTTAGGTCAACATTCTCAACTCTCGCTCCTACAAACCCATCCAACATTCACAGGCTGACACTCCCCAGGGATCTCACACACACTACCAGCACAAAGGACTTCACCACTGACTCTCTCTCTCAACACACACACACACACATATGCACACACACACACACACACACATATGCACACACATACACACACACCTTGGCATCTCCACCTGGGCTCACATCCTGTGTAGCTTGCATCCTCATCCCACACATGGGTCCATACAGCAACCAGACAAGGCAGATATCCTTATCATCAGCTACAGCATTTGTCCTGCTCACAGTCTCCATCTGTCTCTATGCAGGACAAGTTTGCCCTCAGTAAAGGGGAGAGATCCCACACGGGAAGAGAGCTACCAGATCTCAAGGTCCTCACTCTCTATGAGTAGTGCTGCTGAACTGGCCAGAGATGGCCAGTACCGCACCTGCAGCCATGGTGAGATTGGCAGCAAGTGAGGACCCTGCACGATCCTTCAGAATATGAAACAGTGAGTGTATTATAATATTCCTGAGTGTGATGCCATCCATGCCATCCATGCCTGCCATCCCAACACCAGGGACCGGGGGTCAGGGTCCGGGGGCTGTGGGGTGCACATATTTGCCAGTTTTAAAACAAAACGTTTTTTGTTAACTCTTTTCTGGAGCCAGAGAAAGCAGAATTCTTCCTTATAAAAATACTCTGGCTCATGATGACTTGTCTGTCCTAGATAAATATTCACCCTACACTTCCCTTCCCACTGGTTCAATTGTTGGGTTTAAGTCTGAGATAGGCAATCTTTTATTGAGCAAGGGTAAGGGTCTGGGGCAGGTACATGGAATTAGGCCACAGATCATCTTATTGAATGGCGAAGCGGGCTCGAGGGGCTGAATGGTCTACTCCTGTTCCTCTGTTCCTATTGCTCCAGGTTCCTACTGTTCAGACATGCTTTAGGTGGCTTCCAATTTTTCCTCTCACCAGCTGGGTAGCTGTCTGAAAATGTTGCTTTAACCCGGTGTAGAGATAGCCCAGGCCTTACAATAACTCAGGCCCCAACACGGTGGCAGGGGGTGGAAGGTGTGCATTGTGACGGTCATAATGCAAATACGTTGACTATCCACACCAGTGTGTTTTCATATCACTTCAACTTTGCAGTACAAATTTTATGGGTGGCACAGTGGTTAGCACTGCTGCTCACAGCGCTAGGGACCCGGGTTCGATTCCCAGCTTGGGTCAGTGTCTGTGCAGAGTCTGTACGCTCTCCCCCTGTCTGCGTGGGTTTCCTCCGGGTGGTCCGGTTTCCTCCCACAGTCCAAAAGATGTGCTGGTTAGGTGCATTGGCTATGCTAAATTCTTCCTCGGTGTACCCGAACAGGCACCCGAATATGGCAACTAGGGGATTTTCATAGTAAATTCAGTGCCAATGTAAGCCTACTTGTAACACTAATAAAATAAACTTTAAAACTTTAAACTGAACTGAGGGAAAAACTCAGCAGATCACAGAGCATTTGTGGAAGGAACAGAAAAAAGGGGCGGCATTCTCTGGCCGCACTCGCCTGAAAACCGGAGATTCCCACCCGACTTCAGTGGACCTTTACATGGTCCGCCCCCTGCCCAGTGGAATTCCAGTGACCAGTGGTATGGGAGAATTCCGGCCAAGATCTTTTGGGTATGGACTGTTCCTGAGAATGAAGTTGGAGAACTGGAGTTCCAGTGAGTTAATGTAAATGGTGTGCTGCTTTGTTGGAACCCAGTCCGCAGTTGCAATATAAATTCAGCAAGAGAAATACAGTTCTGCTAAGTAGCACAGACATCTGTACTAGCTTAATTGGATAGGAAGAATGAGACATTTAGCGAATGATAATGAGCAATGTCAGCTTCATACATTGAAAACATTTGCTGTCAGTAACAGACAGTTCTGGCTTTCTGGTGCAGGTTTGCCACAGGTTAGATTGGGGCAAAAAAGTCCAGAGGAATGGAGAAATAGAGAACGCCAATGATGGTAGCAAATATCGCACTCCCAACCTTGCCTGTTTATTTATGACACAATAACTGAAGGCAGTGTACATTCAGTTTCATCTTTCGACAGCAAAGCAAGGAGCTCCTGTAATAGATGATGGCCGCCTCAACAGTGAACTCTTCATAAGATGCAATCCTGTATATTATGGGGAGAGGGACCATTAATGATATTGGAGGTGGCTAGGGGAGCATTTACTACCTGTGGGCTAAATGACTGATTCATTGTCAGCGAATGTGGTTAGCACTGCTGCCTCGCAGCGTCAGCAACCCGGGTTCGATTCCCGGCTAGGGTCACTGTCTGTGCAGAGTCTACATGTTCTCCCCGTGTCGGCGTGGGTTTCCTTCGGGTGCTCCGGTTCCCTTCCATAATCTGAAAGATGTGCTGGTTAGATGCATTGGCCATGCTAAATTTCCCCTCACTGTACCCGAACAGGTGCCGGAATGTAGCAACTGGGGGATTTTCATAGCAACTTCATTGCAGTGTGAATGTAAGCCTGCTTGTGACAATAATAAATAAACCTGAAACTGAACAATACCCTTTGACTGGTGGTGAGTTTCAGTCATTCCGAAAACATCATAATCTCTCTTCCCCACTTTTAAACATGTTGCCCGAAGAGGAAGAAGCGGAGACTCCCAATTTCAGTGATTCCAGTGCCTTGATTCCCTTCATTCCCTTCATTATTCAGTGAGGAAATGAAACTGCATTAGGAGACATGCACAGCAAGAGTCCACAGGAGTAGCTGGCGGTGGCAAACAAACAGCTCTACAGCACACTACAGCATGTGGGGTAGCGTCAGAAACAAATTCAGCTGAAGTCCCATGGCAGAGGCCTTAAATATAGCTCCAGCTTTGCACTTGGTCAGCTGGTTGCCTGGATACATTAAGTGTCTTCCCGTTTGGACAGACATGCTGACTGCTTGCAGGCAAAAGTTTCGAACGGTTCTACTGATCTTAAAGTTGTCTTTACTTTTTGTTTCCTCGCAGCTCAGGCTTAACCAGTATCTGGTCTTGATGACATGACAGGAGTTGATGTGTCTGTTTTTATTTAATTAAACTCTAATTTCTGTGTTACAGTTTCCTCAGACAGAGTAACTCCGATCGAACACAGCAAGAACATTTTGTGAGAATCAAGGAATTGTTCAGCTGCCTCAATGCTTTATGTTGTGGGCCTTGAGTTTGGAGTTTTCCTGTACACATTGCTTGTCAAATCCACAGTTGTAAATGCAAAAGCTTTACCTTCCTTTAGCACCTGAGTATTTATGATAATATCTCTTCTCAGGTTAGTTGCATTCAGCGTGTTATATTCATGTCCACACAAACTCCTGGTAACGCTCGTTCTCTATGAGGTAAAGCTTACATTAACACTGCAATGAGGTTATTGTGAAAATCCCTAGTCACCACACTCCGGCGCCTGTTCGGGTACACTGAGGGAGAATTTAGCGTGGCCAATTCTCCTAACCAGCACATCTTTTGGGCTGTGGGAGGAAACTGGAGCACCCGGAAGAAACCCATGCAGACATGAGGAAAACATGCAGACTTCGCACAGGCAATGACCCAAGCCGCGAATCAAACTCAGGTCCCTAGCGCTGTGAGGCAGCACAAGTGGAAAAGGTGGTTCATTTTGGTAGATCCAACTCAGGTGGAAGCTATAAAATAAATGGCAGTAACATCAGGAGCATAGACACACAGAGAGATCTGGGCGTGCAGGTTCACAGATCCTTAAAAGTGGCAGCACAGGTGGAAAAGGTGATGAAGAAAGCATATGGCATGCTTGCCTTCATTGGACAGGGCATTGAGTATAAAAGTTGGCCATTTATGTTACAGTTGTCTAAAACGTTGGTGAGGCTGCATTTGAAATAGTGTCCAATTCTGGTCACCACATTACCAGAAGGATATGGAGTCTTTGGAGAGAGTTCAGAAAAGGTTTACCAGGATGTTGCCTGGTATGGAGGGTATTAGCTATGAGGAGAGATTGAACAAACTGGGATTGTTCTCCCTGGAAAGACGGAGGCTGAGTGGCGACCTGATAGAAGTTTATCAAATTATGAGAGGTATAGATAGGGTGAACAGTTGGAAGCTTTTTCCCAGGGCACAAGTTCAAGTTAAGGGGGGACAGGTTCAGTGGCAATGTGCTGGGGATGTTTTTGCGCAGAGGGTGGTGGTGGCCCGGAATGCACTGCCAAGTGAGGTGGTTGAGACAGATACGTTAGCGACATTTAAGACTTATCTGGATAGGCACATGAACAGATGGGGAATAGAGGGATATAGGCGATTTGTCTAGATAGGACAACACGATCAGTGCAGGCATGGAGGGCCGAAGGGTCTGTTCCTGTGCTGTACTGTTCTTTGTTCTTTGCTAACCATTGGGTCACCATGCCACCTCTCTGTGTAGAGTGCCCACTCCATTCACATCTTCCTGTTCCACTTTCATTTTGTTAACTGCCACTAGATGGCCCCCTGAAGGGAGGAAGCACATTTTAGCAATTACCCCATGTACAGACTTCTGAGTTGGAGAGGTTCTGAGGGTTACGATAAGTGAATCATTGGTGGTCCATGGCCAGTGTTGAGAAGCTATTGTGAATGTATATGTGCTGTCATGATGGAAAGCCAAGGTGTTTAAATATAAAACACCAGACCACATCTAGACCACAGTTTTTAATCTTCTAACGTGGTGAGAGAGAGGTCTTCGGGGGGCCTGTTAGGAAGGACCATTAATTTAATACCCAGTTTGAAGAGCCTTGGAATAAACTTGTCAAATAAACTTGGAAAATTGTAGACTTGAGAAGCTATATTATATTTTTTGCAGTACCTTCAACAGAATGGAATGTCCAAACCGGGTGTTTTGCTGAAGCATTGTAAAGCACAATTTAACACTGACCTACATAAGGAGAAATTGAGACAAATGACCAAAACTGTGGTCAAAGAGGTAGGTTTCATGGGAAAGCATTCAAGAAGAACGAGAGATGTACAGGTTAAAGGAGGGAAGGAAAAAGGCAGCTCACTTTCAGAATGTCATAGGGCTGGAGAAGATTACAGAGGTGGGACGGCACGGTGGCACAGTGGTTAGCACTGCTGCCTCACAGTGCCAGGGACCCGGGTTCGATTCCTGGCTTGGGTCACTGTCTGTGTGGAGTTTGCACGTTCTCCCTGTGTCTGCGTGGGTTTCCTCCGGGTGCTCCGGTTTCCTCCCATATTCTGGTTAGATGCATTGATCCGAACAGGTGCCGGATTGTGGTGACTAGGGGAATTTCACAGTAACTTCATTGCAGTGTTAATGTAAGCCTTACTTGTGACACTGATAAATAAACTTTTTACTTTTAATGAGAGGCTATCCATGGAGAGATTTGAAAATAAAGGCAGCAACTTTAAAATTGAGGCATTGCTTAACTGCCGGACAATTTAAAATTTTTTTTAACTCCATCCTTAAAGTTACAAAGCCAATGCTCAGAGTGGACCGGGCAAACCCAAATCCATTCCTTGCTTGGTCCAAAAACCAAATTCAAAAATCCAATTGAATCCAATTCATGGTCCCCACAAGAGAGACAAACAAGGTCCAAGCTGACAAGATAAGGCATTGCACCCCATCTTGGGCTTGATCTGACGCTTGATCTTAGCCAAAATGCCAAGAAGCGATACAGGTTTGCGAGCAGATGGGTGATGGGTGAATGGGAATTGGTGTGTGCTCAGACATGGGCAATAGAGCTTTGAATGACTTCCACTTTATCATAGAATCATAGAAACCCTACAGTGCAGAAGGAGGCCATTCGGCCCATCGAGTCTGCACCGACCACAATCCCACCCAGAATTTATGAGGTAGACTGTGTGAAGATGGCCAGCATTACATTGGTATAGTAAAGTCTCAAGGTAGAATTTGTTTAGCTGCTAGGTGCTTCTTAGTGTGGAGAGTCTTTGACCTCTGGGATAGATTGCAAGCACACAAGGAGTGCAAATTTATTGAAAATATTTAAAATGACGGAAACACCATAGAACCATAGAATTCCTACAGTGTAGAAGAGGCCATCCTGCCCTCCGTGTCTGCACTGACTCTCTGAAAGAGCATCCCACCCAGGCCCACCCCTCCGCCCTATCTCCATAACCCCGTGCATTTACCATGGCTAATCCACCTAACCGACACATCTTGGGGTACTAAGGGTCAATTTAGCATGGGGCAATTCCTTGGAGCAATGCCTGGGCATGTCCTTCTCCCCCCAGGGACCATACTTATCTTTGCACCCCCTCGACTGAAACACATTCTTAAAAATCTGTTGTAAACCTCGCCAGTGTGACGTTACATTTGAATATTCAGTGAGGGGGAGAATCATGTGCTGGGGGGAAGGGACAGCCTAATTATATTAAAATCCATTGAAATCCATGAAAATGAGGTTGTCGCCCTTTGCCGGCGAGAATCCCGTTTCCCAATTTTCACTGGATTTTCGGCCGAGTTGGTGATCCCACGGGCTCTAAGTTGCCCTCCCAGCCTTGAATAAATAGCACTAAGCAGGTAGGTAGCAATTGCAAAATGGTGAGAGGAAGGCTGTTGGCAGGTCCTCTGGGGTTCTCTCCTAGCCCTTCTTCAGAATGAGTGAACACTGGAAGTATTATCTCTCAGAAGCTGGCAGCCAGACATGAAATTTGTCACATACAACACAGCGACATAAAGCTGACAATAGTAAAGGAGACATTTATGTGCTGTTGCAAGACGATAAGAAGGTTTGCACGTGAGAATTTGTGTCTCAGGACTAAAGTATCAGCCAGGAGCAGCCAACCATTTGTGCGTTGGAAAAGCCAAACAAAGACGAAACAGCTCAAGCTGTACTCACTCTCGGAACCCGGGCTCGCACCACATTTCTTTCTCATCCTGAAGAGGTGTTTAATGAACACATCTTGAGGCACACGAGGAAATCCTCCTGCTTGCACTTTATCTCACATTTGTTTTTGATTTCGTTCAATTCCCTTTCACATGTGATGAGTGTATTTGCTTTCGAACTGAATCAAATCTCGCTATGGTGTCCACTTTGCATTATTCATTAGGATTGCTTCGAAAAGCAACTTGAATGAAATTTCTATAGGCCGTTGTTCTTTATCTCATCCAATTAGGCTTCAATTCCCTGTCCATGAAGCCTCGGTTTTCTCCCCTTTTTGAAGGAGTAGCATTTTCTACTGGTACAGAAGTTGACTGACTAATTTAATTTTCATTCTCACGCAGTGTACTGAATGCTGTTTAGCAGCTCAGAGATTGAAATAGCATGAATTTAAATAGCATTGCAAGTTCCCATTGAAGTGCCCAGCCTTTAACCCATGTGAAATGTTGGAAGTGGTTTTAATAAACCACATCACTTCCAGAAATACAGAACAAGTTCACCAGGTCACATGAATGAATATCATGCATTTGATCAGACAGTATTTAGCTGCAGTGCCTATATAACTTGCAATGCCCCTGACGAAACTCCAGAACCAAAGTTCAAAGCAATAGAGTGAATTTTACATGGCAACTCTCTCCCCCAATCCTCTCCCCCACCCCTTTTCTCCTCCCTCCCCCCACAATTCCTCAGTAGAATACCCATGGGACCTCCAGCCTTCATTGACAGGAGGTTTCCCCCCACTAACCCCCATCTCAAGAGCTGGCAGCCAACCTGATGGGGAGGATGGATGGAGGAGAAGGGCAGGGAAAAGGAGGGGAATGAGAGAAAAAGGAGCAAGTGAGGGGGGAGAGACAATGAAGAAATGGGGAAATGAGGGGGTGGGTGAGAGAAACGGAGGAGGAAAGGGGAGTGAGGGGAGGGGAAGCGAGAGGGTCAAGGGGCAAGATGGGAAGGAGCGGAAAGAGAAGGGATGAGGTAAGTGGAGGGAAGTCATTTAGGACTATGCAGCACTCACATCTCAGTCAGTCAGATAGGAGGCGATGACCTCATGGTATTATCGCTAGATTATTAATCCAGAAACTCAGCTAATGTTCTGGGGACTCGGGTTCGAATCCCACCACGTCCGATGGTGGAATTTGAATTCAATAACAAAAATCTGGAATTAAAATCGACTGATGACCATGAAACCATTGTCGATTGTTGAAAAAACCCATTTGGTTCACTCATACCCTTTGGGAAGGAAATCTGCTGCCCTTACCTGGTCCGGCCTACATGTGACTCCAGAGCTACAATGATGTTGTTGACTCTCAACTGCCCTCTGAAATGCCGAGCAAGCCATTCAGTTTCAAGCGATGCCCATGTCCCACGAATTAATTTAAAAAAACAAACATTAAATAAATGACTGAAATGGAAGTTTAGATGATAATGAGCCTTCTTCTGGCCAGTAATGATGGCTTGTTAATCTGACGCAGGCATAGAGCAGATAGCCCTCTCGTTAGAATTTAAAACATAGGCCTGAATCTTTCAGTCTGTCGGACGCGCACACCCAGCTGACCGGGGGCAGAAATGAAATGCACTTTAGACCGCAATCTGCCTCAGAGTGCAATTTACGCTGGGCGGGAAAGGCGGGACTGTCCAGGAGGTTGGGAAGAGGGCAGGTGCCGAGAAAACTGAGGGTGTGGACTGGCTCTTCTAGTCTGCCCCCTCAGGGGACAGCCAGAGCTGTCCCTGGGAGCTGGGGAACTGTGAAAAATAAATTGTGACTGTGCAAAGCATGTCGAGGCAGCACACATTCAAACACAAACTTCAATCCCCAGTCAACATTTTAAATGATATTTCCGCCCCAACTGTTCATCCCACCCTGGATCGAGGTTGCAGCTTTAAACGTAGCCTGGCCTATCAGCCCGACCACCAACCATAAAAGAAATGGGCCACAGAAAATCAGTTAGCCCCTTAAGGGGCTCAATTGCCTGTTTGAGTGTCAGTAGGCGTGCTTCTAACTCTTGCCTGCGCTGGCTACTAAAATATTGCCTAAGTGCGCAATGACGCTCCTAACAACGTTTTGCTCAATTTCACATGCTTCTGGTTGAGAGTACATCCACCAGAGCAACATAAAACACTTGCCATGGAGTTGGATTGAAAGGCTAATGGAATAAGGATTTTGTTTCTGTGTTGGGGTCATCATCGAATCCCTATAGTGCTGAAGGAGGCCATTTGGCCCATTGAGTCTGCACCGACCACAATCCCACCCAGGCCCTATTCCCATAACCCCACATATTTACCCTGAAAAACCCCTGACACTAGGGCTAATTTAGCATGGCCAATCAACCTAACCTGTACATCTATGGACTGTGGGAGGAAACCAGAGCACCCAGAGGAAACCCGTGCAGCCACAGGGAGAATGTGCAAACTCTACACAGACAGTAACCTGGGGCCAGAATTGAATCAGGGTCCTTGGCACTGTTAGACAGCAGTGCTAACCACTGTGCCACCGTGCTGCCCCGGGTGTTGTCTTCAGCATTGTCAAACATTACAGCCTTCAGCCAAAGCAAATCTTCTAATTCTGGGATCACTTTAGATAAGCCTCATTCTCAATCCCTCTCTGCCTTGGCTCCAACTCCAGGTGCAAGGATCTTATTGGTTTCTTTGTCTCCAGGGTCAGGACCACCCAGGCAGCAGTCTCAGCCATGTTCCTCTTCCTTCTCCCCAAGCTTTGTTCTCTCTCATTCCCCTTTCCCCAAGCTGAGTTCTTTGAGCTCCTCCCTTTCCACAAAACCCCCTGCTCCCTCATTCACTGCCCACCCAATCTCAGACTGCCCAAATATTCTTCCTAGCACCGTTGCCTGCTGGCATGACCCTCTCTGCTTTAGCATTATGACTCTCTTTTTAAAAGCTGCTATCAGCTTCTCCTTCCTTGCAGAGATAATCTGCTATGAGCTAAAAACGATTGATTCTCCTGGAACTGGTTTATCCATAGAATAGAATCCACAGAATCCCTACAGTACAGAAAGAGGCCATTGGCCCATCGAGTCTGTACCGACCACATTCCCACCTAGGCCCTATTCCTGTAACCCCACATATTTGCCCTGATAACCCCCCTGACACTAAGGGGCAATTCAGCATGGCCAATCAAACTAACCCGCACATCTTTGGACTGTGGGAGGAAACTGGAGCACCCGGAGGAAACCCACGCAGACACGGGGAGAATGTGCAAACGCCACACAGACTGTGACCCGAGGCCAGAATTGAACCTGGGACCCTGGCGCTGTGAGGCAGCAGTGCTAACCACTGTGCAACCGCGCATTTACTGCAATAAAAAAATTCAAAGCGAAATTAGACAAGAGTCAATTTAATTTTTTGAGTGCAAGAATAATTTCATATTTAACATTATCAATGGTTGAAAGGTTTTTAATAAATTAGTAAGCAAGGTCATCACATATAAAATTCAGTGTGGAATATTGGATGGGTCCAGTTTAGTTGCATAGAAGGGCGGCACGGTAGCACAGTGGTTAGCACTGCTGCTTCACAGCTCCAGGGACCTGGGTTCGATTCCCGGCTTGGGTCACTGTCTGTGTGGAGTTTGCACATTCTCCTTGTGTCTGCGTGGGTTTCCTCCGGGTGCTCCGGTTTCCTCCCACAGTCCAAAGATGTGCGGGTTAGGTTGATTGGCCATGCTAAAATTGCCCCTTAGTGTCCTGAGATGCGTAGATTAGAGGGATTAGTGGGTGGGATATGAGGGTAGGGCCTGGGTGGGATTGTGGTCGGTGCAGACTCGATGGGCCGAATGGCCTCTTTCTGTACTGTAGGGTGTCTATGATTTCTATGAGAAGATGATGGTGAAACAACAGGGTTATCTTACTGAAGCATTATTTGTTGCAATGATACATTGTGGTCATTCCGAAATGCATTTCTGCCTGCAGGTGGTTTCGTTTTTGAATATCGTGGCTTTCAGTTTCTAGAACGTCCTTTTAATGTACTCTCACACATATTCAACTTTCAAGCGTGCAAGGTCAGGTCAAGTTATCACACTGATGATTAAACTAAGCTGCTCTTTATGGAGATATAACATTTCTGATTTTTATTTAAATCACCATGCTGATGGAATTCCATCTGTAATTTATGAACCAGTGGTACAATACTCACTCTGTAAAAGTCCTGGCAATCTTCCACCAGAACACAATAACCAGCGCATAACTTTTGCACAGTTGTACAAGAATAAGTCAATTTAACAATGAGAGTGAAAGAGTGATGCACAGCTGTGGCCACCTATTTTGTGTTCTTTAATGTTTGACTAAGTGACCTGTGTAAGGCTATCTTTTGGAAACCGTACAAACCACTAGACTGCAGCAGTGGAGATAAGATGACATTTCCTGTAGTCTTTTAGTAAGGGAGAGTAGTAATGTGTATCATATCACTGCATCAGATATATGCAAGCAATAGATCAATGACTCTGAGTTGTTGATTCAAATCTGCCCTTTAATTTTTGAATTCCATATCCTTATCATTGCACTCACTTTTCCTTCTTTGTTCATCTTTTCTGCTTGGGTAGCTTTTCACAACTATCAAACGTCTTCCAATGCATTGATAAAATAGTCTTTCTTCATGTGAGGCCAGATGATGAGTCCCAGCTCACTATTGTACTACAGGTGCATCTCAGCCAGATTCAATCCCATCTTCAGTCAATGACTGAACTTGCTTTTCAGGAAGGCCACTGATGTTCTGAGATGATCCCTCTATCTGTGGATTCTGGACGTGGGCCAGAAATGTACTGCCCCACCCGCCACGGGAATCGGAACTGGGGGAGGGGCAGGACATGGAAAGGTCCATTGACCTTGGGTGGGATTTTACGGTTTTGGGATGAGCGAGACTGTAAAATCCTGCCCAGGGTACTTAGTTAGTAGACAGACTGTAGATATAATCTGGTATTTGCTTAACAGGGCCACAGTGAAAAATAGTGGGAACGGGGCAAGTAATGTTAAAAAGACAAGCCTTCAGTCTTTGCGCCTTAACATGAGGAGCATTCGCAATAAAGTGGATGAACTAGTCATGGAAACAGATGTCAATAGGTATGATGATGTGGAGATGCTGGTGTTGGACTGGGGCGGACAAGATGAGAGGTCACACGCTCCTTCATCAGCACTCCAAAAGCTTGTGATTTCAAATAAACCTGTTGGACTATAACCTGGTGCCGTGTGACCTCTCAACAGGTATGATATAGTTGGAATTATAGAGACATGGCTGCAAGGTGACCAGGGATGGGGAATGAACATCCAGGGGTATCCAGTATTTAAGAAGGACAGACAAAAAGAAAAAGGCAGTGGAATTGCATTGCTGGTTAAAGAGAAAATTAATGCAAAAGTGCGGAAAGATATTAGCTTCAACAATGTGGAATCTGTGTGGGTAGAGATGAGAAACACTCAGGGGCAAAAAATGTTAGTTGGGATTGTATATGGACCCCAAAACTGTGTTGGTGATGTTGGGAATGACATTAAACAGGAACCTAAAGAATATCTGTAATTATGGGTGACTTGAATCTGCATATAGACTGGGCAAATCACATTAGTCACAATACCAAAGAAGAGGAATTCCTGGGGTGTATGGGGAATGGTTTTCTGGATCAATATGTTGAGGGACCATCTAGAGAACAGGTCATCCTAATCTGGGTATTGAGAAAGGAATAAGTAACAATTTAGTTGTGTAAGACCCCTTGGAGATGAGTGACCGTGATATGATAGAATTCTTCACCAAGATGGAGAGTGACATTATTGATCCTGAGACTAGAATCTTAATAAAGGAAACTACTTATGAGGTGCAAGTTGGCTATGATGTATTGGGAAATGTTACTTATGGGAAATGGTGGATAGGCAATGGCAAACATTCAAGGAGCACAAGGGTGAACTGCAACATTTGTTCATTCCTGGCTGGAGCAAAATTAAAACAGGAAAGGTGGCTAACTCATGGCTTAGAGATAGCATTCGATCCAAAGGGGAGGCATATAAACTGCCCAGAAAAAATAACAGATCTGAGAATTGGGAGCTGTTTAGAATTTAGCAAAGGAAGATTGATTTAAAAGGGGAAAATAGAGTATGAGAGAAACCTTGTGGGGAAATAAAAACTGACTGTAAAAGTTTCTATGGGTATGTGAAGAGGAAAAGATTGATGAAGACAAATGTAGGTCCCTTATAGTCAGAAACAAGGGATTTATAATGGGGAACAAAGAAATTGCTGACCAACTAAATACATACCTTGGTTCTGGCTTCACAAAGGAGGGCACAAATAGCATACCAGAAATGCTGGGGAACACAAGGTTTGCTGAGAGGGAGGAACAGAAGGAAATCCGTATTAGAGAAATGGTGTTGGGGAAATTCATGGAGTTGAAAGACAATAAATCTCCAGGGCTTGAGAATTTACATCCCAGAATATTTACAGAAGTAGCCCGAGAAATGGTGGATGCATTGGTGGCCATCTTCCAAGATTCTATCGACTCTGGAACAGTACCTACAGCTTGCAGGTCACAGTCTCAGAATACAAAGTAGACTATTTAGGATCGATATGAGGAGAAATTCTATCAGTAGTGAGGGGGAATGAACCTGTGGAATTCTCTAACACAGAAGGCCGTGGAGGCCAAATCACTGAATATATTTAAGAAGGAAATCGATAAATTTCTAGACACTAATTTTACAAGATAAGTGTCCAGCTAGTCTGAAAATGGGAGAGTTCCAGATCCGTTTACTGGGCGGTTTTCACACCCAATCTTATGCATTCTGTCTCTAAAAAATATGGACTAGTCAGTTTCTAGCCAGAGAGGCTGTGGGCAGGACTTGACTTGCCAGACAGCCCTTAGAGGGAAGTATTGCGTATGTGCAGACCTTTGATGATGCACATGTGCATTAGCAGTAGCAGGTGTCTGACAAAGAGAGAGCCATCAGGCCCTTGCTACCGTAGGCAGCCTCAACTAGCTCTCCCCAGCCTTCGTGGGGGCTCACAGCCTAAGATGCAGCCCCCATTGGCCCCGCCCCTTGGCACTGCCCGGTGGGCATTGCTCAGGTGTCCAGTAGACATTGTCCAGTTGCCAGGCTGGCATTTACCAGGTGCCAGGGTGTCATTGCCAGTCTGGCACTGCCCAAGGGGTACCCCCACCTTGCATTTGGCCACCCCTGAGGGCCTCAATGGCCTCTGGTTCTAGGGGGGGCAGGTGTTTTCCTCGCTGGAGAGAACCTCTCCCAGCGAGGCCATAAAGGTAAGCAAGCCCAGACGATTGAAATTGACACACTGAAATTAACGTGAATAAATTTCAATAAATTAACCAGCCTCTCGCCCATTTCCGGAGAGAGGCTGACCGAGCTGGAAATTAGGGTGTCGTAAAATCGTGACAGGCGTGAAAACCAGCACCATTTGCGCTCACCGCTTTACACTCAATTTTACAACATTTTCCCGCCACAAAACAAGCGTAAAGTGGCTGCAAAATTCCACCCTATGTGTCAAGGTGTATGGGAAGAGCGCTGGAGTATGGTGTTGAAATAGATCAGCCATGATCATAATGAACAGCAGAATAATATTGAGGGGCTGAATGGCCTACTCCTGCTCCTATTTTCTATATTTCTGTGCATAAGAATTACATCTAAACAGATTACGGAATAGGCATGTTGTTCTTAACGCTTGGCTGACTGATGTCAGTGATACATCATTAGCCTATTTCATCTGTTAACCCTTTATACTGCAGTTAGCAGTCAGGAGTGGGATCACAAGCTGTTTATTTTTAAAGTGTTCTGGGCCAAGGGTTCTGAGTTTAGTTCCCCTTTTGCCACAGAGGGGCTGATAACAGCTAATGCATCATATACTGGGCAGAGTGCCAGTTCTGGCTGTTACCTCCTGAGCCATGAGTTGCTGGCACTGCATTTTTCTAATGCCTTTCAAGATCCTTCTGAACCACACCACTTCTATTAATAAAGCACACCAAAAAACATGAAAATGCAATTGTAATGCCTAAACCAACCAACAGAAAATCCACAAACTGCTCCGACCTGAACTGGGAACAATCAGATAAACTTGAATAAATTCACTCTAACTATTAAGATATTTGCGAGGCTGGAAAGGTTATGTAGTTAGGGTCCAGTGCTGTAGCCTATATTCAAGTTCTTTAATTGGAACAAGTACACTTAAAAGGTGAGGTTTAAAAGCAGGGTGGTTCTACCTATTTAATTCTCACCCACACAACCAGCATTTAATGATGATTTCCTCACCTGTAGCAGAGTTCAGACCAAGTACATTTAATGGTGCATTCAGGCGAACAAAGTGTAATAGGAGAACTTTCAGTCTTTTGAATGAATGTTCCATTGAATTGGACCATTGTTCATTGTTCATTATACTTACAAATATGTGTAGCCAACAGTGTAATTTTTTTTTATTCGTTCATGGGATGTAGGCATCATTGGCTAGGCCTGCATTTTTTGCCTTCCCTAATTGCCCTTGAGAAAGTGGTGGTGAGCTGGCTTCTTGAACTGTTTCGGTACATCTGGAGTAGGTGCTTTCATAATGCTGTTAGGGAGAGAGTTTCAGAATTTTGACCCATTGACAGTTAAAGAACGATGATATATCTACAAATCAGGATGGTCAGTAGCTTGGAGGGACACTTGCAGGTGGTGGTGTCCCATGGGTCTGCTGCTCTCACCTTTCTAAGTGGTAGAGGTCATGGGTTTGGAAGGTGCTGTCGAAGGAGCCATGGTGAGTTACTGCATTACATCTTGTAGATGGTACACCCTGCTCCCACTGTGCATTTGGGGCGGAGGGAGTAAATGTTTGTGGAAGGGTATGCCAATCCAATCCAACGAGCTGCTTTGTCATGGATGGTGTCAAGCTTCTTGAGTGGAGTTGGAACAATACTCATCCAGACAAGTGCAGAGTATTCCATCACACTCCTGATCTGTGCTTTGTAGATCGTTTGAAAAATCAGTGAACATTTCAGAAATCCACATCGGGTTGTCATCCAGTGTCCTTCCTGTGACACCATAAGTAGTTTTGTTAAACTATAAGGCAGAATAGAATCATAGAATCCCAGCAGTGCAGATGGAGGCCATTCAGCCCACCAAGCCTGCACTGACAAGAATCCCACCCAGGCCCTATCCCCATAGCCCTACATATTACCCTGCTAATCCCCCTGACACAAAGGGGCAATTTAGCATGGCCAATCCACCTAACCCGCACACCTTTGGAGTGTGGGAGGAAACCGGAGCACCCAGAGGAAGCCCACGCAGACACGGGAAGAATATGCAAACTTCACACTATCACCCAAGGCCGGAATTGAACCCGTGTCGATGGATATGTGAGGCAGCAGTGCCACCGTGCTTCCCTTATAGGTTAAGTGATCTAAAAAGCTCAGGGAGAAACTATTACCCATCGTGTCAAAATCACAGAACTCACTTTTGATTGGCATGGAAGTATGTCCACATGCCAAGTGAATAATACGCAAACATTTCAAGTAGCCATTTGACTATTATTTTATGGTGGGTGATATTTTTGTAATTTATTTTGTTTTGTTGGTTATGGGGGTGTACCATTAGTGACACAGATCCCCAGGAACAAATCGCTGTAAACACAACTCTGCCTGCGGCCCTCAAAGCGCCCACAACCTTGAGCTTGTTTTCATGCTTACCTGACCAATACTGAGGGAATGTTACATTCTTTGGGATGATGGCTGAAATGTTCAACACTTGAACTTGCTTTACGGGTTTACAAGTATCCAATTTGGCAGGTGATAGGCAGACACTTGCATAATCTGAGCTGGAAATTGGCTAGTTGCCATAACGGGGGTATGCCTCAAAAGAGCCAGAAATGGGGCATTGTCTCTTTGACAGATTTAAATAAGAGACCAGTCTGATGCACCCTTCATCAGTTCATTTGCCCTGAATGCAGCTAACAGCAATGATTTTTTAAAAATTCATTCATGGGGCATGGGCATCGCTGGATGGCCAGCATTTATTGCCCATCCCCAGTTGCTCTTGGAGGGCAATTGAGAGTCAACCACATTGTTGTGTGTCTAGAGTCACATATAGACTAGACCAGGTAATGATGGCAAATTTCCTTCCCCAAAGGACATTAGTGAACCAGATGGGCTTTTCTGACAATCAACAATGGTTTCATGGTCATCAAGAGATTCTTCATTCCAGATATTTCTTATGGAATTCAAATTCCACCATCTGCTGTGGCAGGATTTGAACCCGGGTCCCCAGAACATTGGTTGAGTTTCTGGATTAATAATCTAGTGATAATACAACTAGGCCATCACCTCCCCATAGTGAAGCTATCTTAGGTTTCACGATGGGAGCTACAGCAGTTGAGCAAGAGAAACCCCAAGTCTTTCACCAATTTAGCAATTACAATCCCTCATCCATCACACGACCTCTGTTCAAATAAGCAAGTTGACCAATTCCATAATTACGGACCATTTTAAGCTCCAATGTCACATCCACTGGATATGGATTGAGACTGCACAAACTCACCTCAGACTATTACAACTGTTCAGTAGAATAGACTTTCCATCTGCTGGATTGAGATTAATTTATTGTGTTGTCCCAAAAATGAAAAGATAGGATGTCATTTGGAGTGGGGTGTAAAGCACATTGTTGCGATAGAGTAGGAGAAGAATTTAGTCAGCCTTTGAAATTAGAGCGTTGTTAGAGACAGCCACACAAGTGGTGCACTGATCCAAGTAGTTCATACCACCTCCTGCATTTTAACCCCATTTTATGTCCTTATGATGTGAAATAATTGCCATTGGTTTCACCGAGTTAAAGCGATTGTAACATAACGCAAGAGGTGGCCGCACGGTGGCACAGTGGTTAGCACTGCTGCCTCACAGCACCCGGGACCCAGTTTCAATTCCGGCCTTGGGTCACTGTCTGTGTGGAATTTGCACGTTCTCCACATGCCTGCATGAGCTTCCTCCGGGTGCTCCGGTTTCCTCCCACAGTCCAAAGATGTGCCGGTTCGATTGATTAGCCATGCTAAATTGACTCTAGTGTCAGGGGGATTAGCAAGGTAAATGTGTGGGGTTACGGGAATAGGGCCTGGGTGGGATTGTGGTCGGTGCAGACATGATGGGCCGAATGACCTCCTTCTATATTGTAGGGATTCTATCTATGAGATGAGTGTCACAGGTCCACATGCGGACAAAGAACAAAGAACAAAGAACAATACAGCACAGGAACAGGCCCTCCAAGCCCGCGCCGCTCCCCGGTCCAGGATTGAATCCTGAATCCAGGATCCCCGCCCAATTTTCCAGCCTATCTACATACCAATATCCTATCCACCGAGCTGTCCCTCACAGCTACGATGCTTTGTTCATCACAACCTATTAACTCACCCCCACCCCCCCCCATTCCAGACCATGTGATCTCCAGGGAGAGGCGAAAACCCAGAGTGAAAACCCCAGGGCCAATATGGGGAAAAAAAAATCTGGGAAATTCCTCTCCGGCCCCCTGAGGCGATCGAAACGAGTCCAGGAGATCACACTGGCCCTGATCGGAAAATGCTTCCCAACCCTAGTCATTTCCACTTCCACGAACACCATATGAATTCCCTGCCCCCGAGACAGGTTCCCAACTATCCGCAGTCTCGCTCTGTACTGGCACCAGCAAGATGATCATTGAATGAAGCCTTGAAACGAGAAACAAGGAACAATTAGCCCGCGCCGCTCCAAACTAGACCACTCTTTTGTATCCCTCCATTCCCACTCCGTTCATATAGCTGTCTAGATAAGTCTTAAACGTTCCCAGTGTGTCCGCCTCCACCACCTTGCCCGGCAACACATTCCAGGCCCCCACGACCCTCTGTGTAAAATATGTCCTTCTGATATCTGTGTTAAACCTCCCCCACTTCACCTTGAACCTATGACCCCTCGTGAACGTCACCACCGACCCGGGGAAAAGCTTCCCACCGTTCACCCTATCTATGCCTTTCATAATTTTATACACCTCTATTAAGTCTCCCCTCATCCTCCGTCTTTCCAAGGAGAACAACCCCAGTTTCCCCAATCTCTCCTCATAACCAAGCCCCTCCATACCAGGCAACATCCTGGTAAACCTCCTCTGTACTCTCTCCAAAGCCTCCACGTCCTTCTGGTAGTGTGGCGACCAGAACTGGACGCAGTATTCCAAATGCGGCCGAACCAACGTTCTATACATCTGCAACATCAGACCCCAACTCTTATACTCTATGCCCTGTCCTATAAAGGCAAGCATGCCATATGCCTTCTTCACCACCTTCTCCACCTGTGACGTCACCTTCAAAGATCTGTGGACTTGCACACCCAGGTCCCTCTGCGTCTCTACACCCTTTATGGTTCTTCCATTTATCGTGTAGCTCCTCCCTACCTTATTCCCACCAAAATGCATCACTTCGCATTTATCAGGATTGAACTCCATCTGCCATTTCCTTGCCCAAATTTCCAGCCTATCTATATCCTTCTGTAGCCTCTGACAATGTTCCTCACTATCTGCAGATGGACAACAGACATTCTGAGTTTTCATGATATTATAATTTTTAAAAAAGACTATAAAGTCATTTATCTTCAACCTGGTGGGACTCACAGTTCTAAATGGAAGCCAAAATGTTAACATGGGCCATGATGCAAGAAGACGCCTGTAATTTGGGAATCATGTGGTTAAAAATAAGAGGTAGCCTCGCTGCTTGATTATGTAACATTTCTTCAAGTCTGTGCACTTTCTCTGCAGATTCTTGATGATGAAATGAAGGGAACCTATGTGATGGTATCAATAATGGATTAAAAGTATTCCCTGATGATAGAGTAATGAATTAATAAATTATTACTCTAGATTATTTATGTTATAATTGATGATGCCTTACTTTGTGCAATATTTGTTACTTTGTTCATGTTACATGCACAGAAGTGTTTGAAACAGTAATGCAGTGAGGAATCATTGGTCCTAATTCTACAGGCACGTCACGATTTTGGAGTGGGCAAGGCTCGCAGAACGGCATTCTCCATAGGCCTCACCACGATCTTATGAGCCTCGGGCGGGCATGCCGGTAAAATTCCGGCCATTTAGTTTAAGTGACCATTGTTCAGCGTACAAGGGCAAATTCATGTACACAGCAGAACGCACTGACAGAATAATTTTTTTGTCACACACTGGATGGATGTTGGGCATCGATTCCAAGCACAGTGGTTAGCACTGCTGCTTCACAGCTCCAGGGTCCCGGGTTCGATTTCCGGCTCGGGTCACTGTCTGTGTGGAGTTTGCACATTCTCCTCGTGTCTGCGTGGGTTTCCTCCGGGTGCTCCGGTTTCCTCCCACAGTCCAAAGATGTGCGGGTTAGGTTGATTGGCCAGGTTAAAAATTGCCCCTTAGAGTCCTGGGATGAGTAGGTTAGAGGGATTAGCGGGTAAATATGTGGGGGTCGGGCCTGGGTGGGATTGTGGTCGGTGCAGACTCGATGGGCCGAATGGCCTCCTTCTGCACTGTAGGGTTTCTATGATTTTTTTTCTATGATTGGCAGGGATGGCGAGGTAAGCTAAAGGTCAAACGAACATTTCACAAGCGGCAACTAATCAAAAGCAAAGGAAAAAAGAACACTTAAGCAAGTAAATCAGTTTTCTTTTGACATACTGACAGAAATTAACCTCTGGGATTGGAAATGGGCAATTATTGAGGAATGAGCTGTGTAATGCCATTTCAGACCATTCACAAATGGGAAATGCTTAATTCATATGAAGTCAGATTCTTAAAATATTTAATGCAATTAGAACTGTGAAACATGTATTTCAGATTTACAAATTTGTTTAAAATGCATCACCCCGCCATGAAATTTGAATACATTACATTTGACAGATTGGAATTTATTTTCTTATGTGTTATTTGTCAGGTCAATCCCATCGATCTGATGATCACGGACACATCAGTTCAAAATGACAGGGGACCTCCTCTTTCTAGGCAGACTGTTGATTTGGAGGGTGGGTAGTCTGACAGGTCAGTGACCATATAACCCTAAAGGTGGCCAGTGAGGCAGCAGGCAACACAAGGTTATTCAGGATCTCCTATTTCTCTGGTGCAACCATGGGAGATACTTGTGGAACAAGTGGGGAGTGCAGAGTGTCTTCCTTACCTTCAATAGGTGACTGGTTCCCCATCAAGTCATCACCAGCAGTGAAGCTGGTTTGTCGAGAAGGTCAATTCAGTGAGGTTATGTGCAGAGTTTTTCTTGTTGTTTCACAGGATGTGGGCACCGCTGGCTAGGCCAGCATTTATTGCCCATTCCTAATTGACCTTGAGAAGTGGCAGTGAGCTGCCCCCTTGAATGTCTGCAGTCCATGCAGTGTAGGTATATCCACAGTGCTGTGAGGGATGGAGTTCCAGGTTACCCAGCGACAGAGGAGGAACGGCAATGCATTTCCAATTAAGGATGGTGATGAGAAGGGGAACTTCTGGGTCATGGTGTTCCCATATATTTGCTTCCTTTGTCCTTCTAAGTTGGAGAGTTTGCAGGTGTGGAAGATGTTGTTGAAGAAGCCTTGGTGAGTTCCTGCAGTGCATCTTGTAGATGATACACAATGGGAGGAATTTTCCCAAAATCTGGCAGAGTATCAGGTTCAGATTGAAAACTGACATGTATCTCTCCAGATTCACAGCTGAGTTTTCACTCCAGGTTCTCTCGCGCTCAGTGTACAGCGAATCTGGGTGTGGTTTGCCAAGTCATTCTGGTGGGGTTGGGTCTGATAGAGCTGACAAGGCCCACTCTAAAGAAATTAGGACACCATGTTTAACGGGTGTCCCGATCTGCGCTGAAAATTAACTATTCCCCCACGGACATGGAGGACTCCCCACAAGCATCGGGTCTACTCCCACAAGGGAAGTGTCGGGAGGTGGTGGCCTAGTGACATTATTGCTAGACTATTAATCCAGAAACTCAACTAAATGTTCTGGGGACTTGGGTTCGAATCCTGCCAGAGCAGATGGTGGAATTTGAATTCAATTAAAAATATCTGAAATTAAGAATCTACTGATGACCATGAAACCATTGTCAATTGTCAGAAAAATGCAACTGGTTCACTAATGTCCTTTAGGGAAGGAAATCTGCCATCCTTACCTGGTCTGGCCTACATGTGACTCCAGAGCCACAGCAATGTGGTTGACTTTCAACCGTCCTCATGCAACTAGAGATGGGCAATAAATGCTGACCAGCCAGCAATGCCCATGTCTCACGAATGAACAAATCAAAAATTCACCCCCTCCCGCACCATGCAAGTATCAGGGCACTCCCTTTGCAGGCATCGCCCATCCTCCTTCCTCCCCCCCAGGTTGGCATGACCAGGATTTGACACTGCTGGAGGCAGTGCCAGGGCACGACCTGACCTTGTTCCTCACCATCTGGGAATTATACGCCCCCATGCATGGTCATCACAATTGATTTTCATTTCTTGGAAACCGGTAGTGATTCGCATGATGCCACCCTGGTTGGGTGGGATGATGCAGTCAGGGTGGAATTAGTGCCATTAAGACCATTGAATTACTTCCAAATTTCTTCTAAAATATGTCAAACTAAGCTTGCACCCTTCCACAGGGTTCTGAAATGGTCTCCGCATGGAAAGTGAATTAATTATACGCTTAAATATCACATTGCTCTTGGTTTGTAGATTCACATGTTTTATTTTTTTTTCCGTAAGATTTCAGGATGTTATTTTTATTGTCCTCTGTGGTTCTCCTGACTTCACATCATGAGAGCTTGCAGTGATTTCAGAGACTGATTGAAACTTTATAAAGAGCACACTTTATATAATTATCCCCAGCTCATCAATTACAAGTGTATACCCTTTATCCAAACAGAGGTTTTCTATCGGACGTAAGTATGTTACTTTGTCATCAGATGAACCTTATAATGAGTAATATAGTCACAAATGCATTACATCAGCTGTGCCCATCCAGTAAGTCTTTAAAGATGTGCAGGTTAAGTGGATTGGCCATGCTAAATTGCCCCTTAGTGTCAGGAAAATACGTGGGTTGCGGGGATGTGGATTATTGTCGGTGCAGGCTTGGTGGGCCGAATGGCCTCCTACTGCGCTGTAGGGATTCTATTAATCTATGATTTGATGAAAGTGAAAGACATGCATTTACATGGCATCTTTTGCAACCACTGGAAATCTCAACGCACTCCATAGTCAATTCAGTATTTTTGAAGTGTAGTCAATTGTGCTCCCACCAACAGCAATGAAATAATCCCCAGATAATCTGTTTTTGTGATATTAGTTGATAGATGAATATTGGCCAGAATCATGGAGATAACTTCCCCACTGCTCTTTGAAATAGTGCCCTGGGATCTCTTGCAAACACCCAAGCAGGCAGATGGGGCCATGGTTTAACATCACATCCGAAAGCCAGCATGTCCAACAAAGCAGCACTCCCTCAGTACTGCACTGGAGTGTTAGCTTTGATTTATGTCCTCAGGCCTCGGTGTAATTAAACAAGATTCTAGACAACTTGTCAACAAATCAACCGCCAACATTGCTGTTATGGGCCGAATGGACTACTTCTGCTCCTACATCTTATGGTCTATAATAGTTGGTGATCAAACCCACGTTAAACTTGGATTGACCCAAATATTGGTGGGATCATAGAATTATAGAATCCCTACAATGCAGAAGGAGGCCACTCGGCCTATTGAGCCTGTACGGACCACAACCCCACCCAGGCCCTATCCCCATAACCCCACGTATTTACCCTGCTCGTCTTCCCTGTCACTAAGGGTCAACTTAGCATGGCCAATCAACCTAACCCACACATCTTTGGGCTGCGGGAGGAAACGGGAGCACCAGAGGAAATCCACGCAGACACGGGGAGAACGTGCAAACTCCACACAGACAGTGACCCAAGCCGGGTATTGAACCCGGGTCCTTGGTGTTGTGAGGCAGCAGTGCTAACCACCGTGCCATCCAGATCTAAGGATCTAACTCCATTTATTGCTAACAATAGCTGATCCAACATCCATATAAGATTATAGTTATATAGTTATTAGAACTGAATGTGGGAAAATATGAAATCAAACCTGTCGAAATAAAGTTAGTTTTAGAAGTGTCACATGGCAAAGGACCAAACGTCCATTTTCTTTTTAACTCCCCATCAATAAATCACACTACCTAAAAAGAAGTCCAAGGGCGGAATTTTCCAACCGTTTACGCCAGCGGGATTTTCCCATCCAGCTGCAATGAACAGAGATTTGGCTTGTCGCCAAATTCTCCATATTCGCTGCAGCAGGAGCGTGGGGTGAACGGGTGGTAAGATCGCACCCCACAAGTTTACTGCAGGTCAGTAAGCAACAATTTGATACATGAATCTTCTCTGTTAGAACTCCACATGGCAAATTTGTGGATTAAGTATGTTCTGACATTAGGGTTGTGTGGACCCATTCATTCCTCCAAATAGACCGTGGGCAATTGGTACGATTTTGAGACTTCTTTATTGAGCATCATTTAAAATTAGCATTTACAGAAAGCGAAATAAGGATTACTTGAGAGAACGAGAGAGAGAGGAAAGGTTGGGGACTGACTTCACAGATAGGCTCAAAAAAATCTTGCAGCATTCGACTGAATGGGGCGGCATGGGGGCAAAGTGATTAGCACTGCTGCCTCACAGCGCCAGGGACACCAGTTCGATTCCCGGCTTGAGTCACTGTCTGTGTGGAGTTTGCACATTCTCCCCGTGTCTGCGTGGGTTTCCTCCGGGCACTCCGGTTTCCTCCCACAGTCCAAAGATGTACAGGTTAGGTGGATTGGCCATGCTAAATTGACCCATAGTGTCATGGGGACTAGCAGGGTAAGTGCCTGGGGCTATGGGGATAGGGCCTGGGTGGGACTCTGGTCGGTGCAGACTCGATGGGCTGAATGGCCTCCTTCTGCACTGTAGGATTCTATGAATTCTATGAACAATGACTAAAAAACAAATAGTTGTTACTAACAATATAAGAGTTTGGCTATCTTTTGTACAAGCAGTCTCCAACTTTCAAAAACAATTTGCAGCTGTGTGACCATGAAAGCTTCTGTTAATGCAAAACTTTGTTTGCCTTGTCCTTTCAAATGTAGTCAATTTCGAAGCTCAAAGCCCAGAATTCCAAGCTGAGTTTTAAAATGTGGCCAAGTTAGCTTCAGTTAGCTTTAAAGTATGGCACAATTAGTTACATAGGCAGAAATGCTGTAACATGAAGCCTTTTAACTAAAGCAAACCATAAAGAGGATCCCACAGGTTGCTAAGTAGAGGGATGTCAATTTCAGAGAGATCCAAGCCCTGCGCATGCACTTAAATACTGTCACTGGGCTGGGTTCATGTTTGAAGGAAACACAACAATGACATTTACTATCCCAGTGAATTCTATCCCTGAGCTTCAGTATTGAAATTACCCAGAATTATTCAAAACCTCTACAAGGGAATAATAGTTGTTGATAAGGCCACGCTGATCTTGAGTTGGCCAAATATCTATGAGATCCATTATGCGCGTTTATTGTTAAATGTAACGTGAGCCAATGCAATACTGATATCAGTCTTTCGTTATTTTTTATGAGGACTGAATAGGTTAAAATTGAGCTTGACAGTAGCTATCACTTTCATTTTTGAAATGTATTATAGCCGACTTGTATGGCTTTTGTGTGAAGACAATCAGGGCAGATCCTGTGCCATCTCATCAAGTTATATGATTACATTGCCCTAAATATTGGTTTCCAAAGCGTACACTAAGTGCGAAACTAAAATTGTGGGATTGCACACAGTCTATATGTCAGCATATTATGTGCACAATTACTTTTCAACAAGTCATCAAAAAAATGGGCAGCTGAGCACTTGCTTTTGGCAGCTTGCACTGCATCATGCATTCAGAAGCGTCAACAGAACTGTCAATAAACTCATTGCGGGGAGAGAGAGCCAATCCACCGAGATTTCAAACAGCCCAGAGCGAATTTAATCAGCTTCCACCCCTTACACTGAAGCAAGCAAGGCTCCTAACAGGCCGAACCAATTCAATCAGTCAATTCACGACACCAGATGCACCAGAGTAATAACTTCTTCACAAATAGCAGAATGTACATGTGCAGACCCACCTGGTTCACTAACGTCTGTGAGAGAAGGAAATTTGCCATCCTTACCTGGTCTGGCCTACATGTGACTCCAGACCCACTTGACTCTCAAGTGCCCTCGGGCAACTGGGAATGGGCAAAAAATGCTGACCAGCCAGTGATGCCCATGTCCCATGGTGGCACAGCGGTTAGCACTGCTGCCTCACAGCGCCAGGAACCCAGGTTTGATTCCCGCTTGGGTGATTGTCTGTGTGGAGTTTGCACATTCTCCCCGTGTCTGCGTGGGTTTCCTCCAGGTGCTCCGGTTTCCTCCCAAAGTCTGAAAGACGTGCTGGTTAGGTGCATTGACCCAAACAGACACCAGAGTGCGGCAACTAGGGGAATTTCACAGTCACTTCATTGCAGCGTTAATGTAAGCCTTACTTGTGACTCATAAATAAACTTTACGAATGAGTAAAAAAAAGACTGCTGCACATCCACAGCATAAAAAGACAACTTTGCCAGTTAAATTCTGACAACACAATTTTAATTAAGTTTAACAATAGTACACTGTCCCTGTGCATGTGATTAGAAGTTGGATTCTTTCTATGAAGTTGTTGGCTCCCATGTTTATTCCTTTGCTGAGACAGGCTTGTATAATTCACTCATCACTTTGACTCCTGTACGGTGTGAGGTCTCCTTCAGTTGTCAATCAAAGACTAGTTTAAAATGCTACCTGAAACATTGTTGATGTGAGAAAGATTGGGGGGGGTCTATCGTTATCATTTGCTTATGCGACACATTTGATGAGACTTCAACAGGGATTTGAATTTACTGCCTCCAGTATGGAGACCTCTAGAAGCCTGTCGGTGATATAGAAGTGAAATTGAATGGCAATTCATGGGGGTGTTTAGATTTCTGACTGCTATATATGAATAAAGGCTCAGTGCCTCCAACTATTTTCTCAGTTTCCTCTGGCTAGTGTCTTGCGGCGAGTTCTAGTGATCGTGGATGTATTTCAGAAGGTTGAAAACCTTAAAACCAACATTATCAAGTAGCGGGTGGTGCCTTAGATATTATCAATAGGACACCTGACAGGCAAGGCAGACTCCATCCACTGCAGACACTGCTCTGGTGGGGTTTGCAGGTTCCCAGGGAGCTGTTGGAATGCATTTCTTGTGTGGCAGCCCATCATTCGAAACCTGGACATGGAATTGAGGGCTGGCTTGTAAGAGATAACAGGAACTCCCTTCAAACTTGTGACTGTTCACCCTTGGAAGAAATGAGGTTCTACAAGGCATCTTCAGTTATACATATCTTTAGTCCTTTTACTCCATGTGTGAAGACTCTAGATAGTTGCATTGCTCAGGCTGATCATTAACCCTCAAGGCCCTATTTTACCATTTTGATTCTAAGTTCTGGGTGGACTTGAAATCGGGAGTGTTTCAGATCCGACTTTTAGACCCGTTGTCAGGTGCCCCCATACCCAGTTTGCCTGAAATAATAGCAGCGATTCTGAATCGCGCTGCAGAAGCCTGTGGGTGGGGCTTACCGCGCCCGAAACACTGCAGCTCCGATCGGCGCCTCCAACTGCACATGTGCAGAAAACAAAATAGAATGCGCCTGCCCTGCCACATCCCTCCCAGGCCAGATAATGCTTCCCCCTGGCCCCCACAGACATTGCCCCACCCCCATGACATTACTGACCCCCTTATCCCCTCACACCCCCGCCACCTAGACTGATCACGGGTCCCTCACCCCTTCCCCCTCACTGATCTGAGGCAAAGTGGCAGCGGACCCCCCCTTCCCTCCCATTGATCTCAGGCAGAGTGGCAGTGGACCCCCCCTTCCCCCTCACTGATCTCAGGCAGAGTGGCAGTGGACCCCCCCTTCCCCCTCACTGATCTCAGGCAAAGTGGCAGCGGACCCCCCTTCCCCCTCACTGATCACCGGAAGAATGGCAGCGGAACCCCCCCTTCTCCCTCACTGATCTCAGGCAGAGTGGCAGTGGACCACCCCGCCCCCCCCCCCCCTCCGCTCCCCCCCCCCCCCCCCCCCACCCCTCCACCCCCACCGATCTCAAGCAGAGAGCCTTCAGACGCTAGGCACCTACCTCCTCATTAACTCGAGCGCCCGAATCGGACTTTTACGGAGCATGATTCTGGACCGGCGAACGTGGTGGTAAAGGGTGAAGTGCCAGTAAAGTTAGGCGTGCAGCCCATTAAGTCAATTAAAATGCAAGCAAATGCATTTAAATGGCCGTCGTGCCCATTTCGGGCGTGGTCCCAATTGTGGCCATTTTCCGCCTTGATAAAGGGGGAACCAGCGTGGAGGCGGGCATGGATTACGCTACTCACGTCCCGCCCGACTTTACCAAATTTTCTCACCCACAAGCAGGCACAACTTGATGGTAAAATCGAGCCCTTACTGTCTCCTTCTAAAGCCTCGACTTCCTCCAAGTTCCATTTTTTGCATTGGTCTTTTAATAATAAATTTATGATCAAGACTTGCGGGTGTGCATCGATTCTCCCACCTTACCCTCACTCCCCCATCAAAGCTTCAAGACGCAAAACACTGAAGAAAGCACTTAATTAGATAACCACGTTGAAATTGGACATCCCGACTTGGTGAAACTTTCTTCCTCGATTTCACACACGTAATGCCCTCCATCCTGCCAGGAATCCACCTTAATATCAGGGCCGTTGAATGAATATATGGAGCAGAAATCCTATTGTTGCTACGTGTTGGGCTTTACAGCTGAACTCAAGCACTACAGCTTTTCCTCTTGAGGTTTTGAACCCATGCAAAAAATCCTTTGAACTACTTTGAACATTCATTTATCAACTCCAGAAATAAAAGTATGATAATAGTGGAATTTGTTGTTGCTGCATTTTGCAGGTTTGAACAGTCTCTTTTGTGTCACAGTGTACAGTTAGTTAAGAAAGCCCTTGTTAAATCTTATCTTATTCGCCATCCATATTTAATGGACACTGATGTATTGGATTGGACTAACTCAGTTAACTAAACCCTTGTCATGGGGTCGATAATTTATGTTGAAAATATGAGGCCTAACACTTTGATCACTCCTGGCTGTTACTGGCCTGTACAAATGCAAGGTTAGCACTCTGACATGTTTGCATACTCCTAACAGTATTTGACTGATTGGCGTTTGTTGTTATGCCACTATAATAGCTTCATTTTCTTGCCTGAAATGTACAGATTACAAAATCCATAAATTCACCCATCATCGGGACTTCAAAGACCTTCCTTTCCTATTTTCTATTGGTCTGACTTAGTGCTGTGATATGGTGAGCAAGATTTACATTCTAAACGATATGATGGAGACTTTTAAACACTTTCAGAGTGGACATGTTGATTTGCTGTGTAAATAGTCCTGTCACACGACATTTATGTTGCTCAGTCTTCAACAGCACTGGAAATATAAGCCTGGTCTCATACAACTGGGAAGATATTTGTACCCCAGTGATTGTTAGGAAATTATATGTATCTGAAAAAGAATCTGCTCAGTTTTCATTCCAATAACTTAATCTAAAGGAAAATAGTAAAAAGTCTCACAACACCAGGTTGAAGTCCAACAGGTTTATTTGGAATCACGAGCTTTCGGAGCGCTGCTCCTTCATCAGATGAAGGAGCAGCGCTCCGAAAGCTCGTGATTCCAAATAAACCTGTTGGACTTTAACCTGGTGTTGTGAGACTTCTTACTGTGCCCACCCCAGTTCAACGCCGGCATCTCCACATAAAGGAAAATAAGGTTGGTTCCTTTACAGACATGCTCTTAAATCCATCAAATCCATCCATGAGTGATTACATTGGCCGTGCTAAATTCTCCCTCGGTGTACCCGAACAAGCGCCGGAGTGTGGCGACTAGGGGATTTTCACAGTAACTTCATTGAAGTGTGAATGTCAGCCTACTGGTGATGAATAAATAGACTGATCTGTTTTTCCAATATTCATTGATCTTAGGGTCACTGGGCAGACAGACAAGAAAATCTCCACAATTTTTAAAAACTAATTACCTACATGAAAATGGCAATCCAATGGATATGGAGAGATGTTAAGAAAAAAAGTGAAGTGGCATTCCAGCCTAATGGAGTGAGCTAGGTTCGTGAAGAGCAAAGATTATGGACAGATACATCTTCAGGTGAATCAAAGAGAGTTAGGGAGAATAATAATGAAGAACAGAATAAGGGAGGGGGTAAAGGCTGGTGAAGGGTGTGAATTGATCGGAGTTCCAGCAATTATAAAGAACCCTGTGAAGCATTGGAGAACAAATAGTAGAAATCGAACCATTAATTTGCATAGAGGAAGCAATGGTTTTGTAACAGCAGCTGAGGCAATATTGGGGAAAACATAATTTTCAAAAGAGGGAAAAAAGAAAAGTCTTTTTAAATAAACAGCCAATTATAGGAATGGAAAGGAGAGTTTTGTTGTCAAACATGCTCAGAATTGGCTGAATTATGAAATACAGTAAGAGTTTTAACAACACCAGGTTAAAGTCCAACAGGTTTATTTGGAAGCAAATACCATTAGCTTTCGGAGCGCTGCTCCTTCATCAGATAGAGTGGAAATCTGCTCTCAAACGGCACAGAGACACAAAATCAAGTTACAGAATACTGATTAGAATGCGAATCTCTACAGCCAACCAGGTCTTAAAGATACAGACAATGTGAGTGGAGGGAGCATTAAGCACAGGTTAAAGAGATGTATATTGTCTCCAGACAGGACAGCCAGTGAGATTCTGCAAGTCCAAGAGGCAAGCTGTGGGGGTTACTGATAGTGTGACATAAACCCAACATCCCGGTTTAGGCCGTCCTCATGTGTGCGGAACTTGGCTATCAGTTTCTGCTCAGCGACTCTGCGCTGTCGTGTGTCGTGAAGGCCGCCTTGGAGAACGCTTACCCGAAGATCAGAGGCTGAATGTCTGTGACCGCTGAAGTGCTCCCCCACAGGAAGAGAACAGTCTTGCACCGCACCGACCTCCTCAGAAGACAAACACGGGACACGGTGGACAGAGTACCCTTCGTCGTCCAGTACTTCCCCGGAGCGGAGAAGCTACGGCATCTCCTCCAGAGCCTTCAACATGTCATTGATGAAGATGAACATCTCGCCAAGGCCATCCCCACACCCACACTTCTTCCCTTCAAACAACCGCACAACCTCAAACAGACCATTGTCCGCAGCAAACTACCCAGCCTTCAGGAGAACAGTGACCACGACACCACACAACCCTGCCACAGCAACCTCTGCAAGACGTGCCGGATCATCGACACGGATGCCATCATCTCACGTGAGAACACCATCTACCAGGTACACGGTACCTACTCTTGCAACTCGGCCAACATTGTCTACCTGATACGCTGCAGGAAAGGATGTCCTGAGGCATGGTACATTGGGGAAACCATGCAGACGCTACGACAACGGATGAATGAACACCGCTCGACAATCACCAGGCAAGATTGTTCTCTTCCTGTGGGGAAGCACTTCAGCGGTCACGGACATGTAGAATCTCACTGGCTGTCCTGTCTGGAGACAATACACATCTCTTTAACCTGTGCTTAATGCTCCCTCCACTCACATTGTCTGTATCTTTAAGACCTGGTTGGCTGTAGAGATTCGCATTCTAATCAGTATTCTGTAACTTGATTTTGTGTCTCTGTGCCCTGTTTGAGAGCAGATTTCCACTCCATCTGACGAAGGAGCAGCACTCCGAAAGCTAATGGTATTTGCTACCAAATAAACCTGTTGGACTTTAACCTGGTGTTGTTAAAACTCTGACTGTGTTTACCCCAGTCCAACACCGGCATCTCCACATCATGAATTATGAAATAACAAGGGATCACCGAATCATAAAGTCCCTAAAGTGCAGAAGGAGGCCATTCAGCCCAACGCATCTGCACCAACTCTGATAGAAGATCCCAACCAGGCCCTATCCCGTAACCCTACGTATTTACTCCGCCATCCCCGCCCCCAACCTAAACATCTTGGGACACTAAGGGGCAATTTAGTATTGCCAATCCACCTAAGCTGTACATCTTTGGAGTGTGGTAGGAAATGGGACCACCCAGGGGAAACCCACGCAGACACGGGGAGAATATGCAAACTCCACACAGTCACCCAAGGCCGGATTTGAACCCAGGTCCCTGGCGCTGTGAAGTAGCAGTGCTATCCTGTGCCACCGTGCCACCCATTTTACTATATTGGAAGTAGATTGTCAAGCATTGAATAATGGGAAAGACAAAAGTTTGTGGGTAAAAAAAAAGAGGGCAGAATCTTCCCATGGTTCCACGACGGGTTCAATAGCTGGCGGGGGAAGGTAGAATTCTGCGGGTGCCCAAAAATACTTTTCACGCTGACGTGAATTTCCTGTGTGATCTTCTGCTGCTGCCCGCCATGGTGGATTGGGAAACCCACTGGAGACTGGCATGAAACTGATTTGCATCCCACCAATGGAAGGCTTTGTGGAAGTTGGAACCAGCCTCTAGCAGGTGAAGGGTCTGAATCTGTTTTGCAGCATGACTGGGTCCTTGAGAAAATACAGAATGTTCCAAGTGATGATTGAGGTTAAAGAAAATCAGGATGTTTCCTGAACATTGCCTGCTAAAACTGTCAAGGATTCTGCACAATTGTGTGTATAAGTGATAAGGATGCAAATGAAGGATTGAAATGATGCTAACTTCTATTGGTTGAAAGTACACACCAAAATGTAAGGCTATTTGTGCTTTACCTGGCATGTTCTCTCTCATTGGCTATAAAATGCTATAACTGACACTGTTTTTCAGAACTCTGTTGTAACACCATCGTGAAATTCACTGTGTCTGTTCTCCTTGCTAGCAAGTAATAAAGCTTAGAAGATTGAGTACTCACCGTGCCTTGTGTGGGTAATCCTCAACAGCTTGACCAGATTCCAATCCTGATTGTCTGCAACACCAGTGGGAAAGCACATTGGTCCAGAACACGTCTGAGATAACATGACATGCAGGAGTCAGGACACCTGAACAATGGCTGGGACTGCCGCTGTTTTTCAGAATGAAAGCCGTCAGCAACCCTGGACCACCACAGAAATGGCTGAGGGGAGCACCTATAGGTGGATATTCCAGATTCATTGTCATCGAGGATGTCCATCCTCCAACCTCAGAGTGTCCCTTTTTCAGGGGGTCCATCTTCTTTCTTCAATGGTGGGTTGATGATGTTGGGCACCTTTTTAATACAGCACCCAGATGTGATGGCGGGCCACAGAACATGGCGCAAAAGCCCTGGGTGCATAATTCATGAGGTCGGGCTGGAAGATATGGCGGGTTTCCCGCATGGCCTCTGCAGCCACCCTTGCTCCACCAAGGAACTTAGTCCCAGATCAGAGAATTCCACCCAACATTTTCCTGGAATACATTGGAAACTATGGGTGGAATTTTCCACTTCTCTTTCTAAGTGCTGGCTCAAATGAGGAGAGCAAATTCAGGAAGCCAGCCGCATAGCCAGCTTTTATCACCAGATAATCCAGCACTTGGGGAAATAAAATGCGGGAGGCGTGCTTTCCCACTGGCGATGCGGACAATCAGGAGAGGAATCCGGTCAAATCACATTGGCAGAGCAGGCGCTTTTAGAACTCATCCCACTGGCCACATCAGCCCTGATCTCCAGCACCAAAAATTAAAACAAGTAACCCTGCCAACAAACAAGGGGAATGTCTCCCCCACTCACTGGGATCCCCTCTCATTCCCATGCATACAGGAAAACCTCCAGGGATATGGGGAACCCCCCATCCCTCCCTCCCCCCATGGAGCTCTGTGGAGGAAGCAGAGGAAGTCCCCTAGCATCCCTCCCTGGCACTGCCTCTTGGCATTGCCCTCTGCACTACCAGGACAAATCCAATCCGGGCAATTGTTGCCCCATCAAGTGACTCTGAATCAGTAAAGTGATGAAAAGGTCTTTGGCAGCACTATGAAGCGACAAGTAGAGACACCAATAACCTGCTCACTGATGCCCAGTTTGGGTTCCGCCAGAGCCTCTTAGCTCTCATTACACCCTTGGTCTAAACATGGGCAAAGGAGTTGAATTCCAGAGGTGAGGTGAGAGTGACAGCAAAACAGTTAACTGAGTGTGGGTTCAAGGAACCCAAGTGAAATTGATGTCACTGGGAATTGGCAGCGGGGGGGTGGGGTGGGGGGGGGGGGGGGGGGGAGGAAATTGATGCCACTGGGAATTGACGGTGGGGAGGGGGGAGTGGGTGCGTGTGGCAAGTGTTGGAAACATTCTGTATGTAACACAAAGGAAGATGGTTGTGGTTGTTGGACGCCAATCATCTCAGACCCAGGCCATCACTGCAGGAGTTCCTCTGGGTGGTATCCTAGGCTGGCCATCTTCAGTTGTATCATCCTCCCTGCCGGCAGCAAGGCCTTGCCTTGATTCAGACTTGATTAGATAAGTGGGTACGTAACTTTTGTTCCACACAAGTACCAGACAATGATAATCTCTGAGGGAGAGTTTTGTCAGCTCCTCTCGATATCCAATGGCTTTATCCTTGATGAACTTCTTGACTTTATGACAACCTGGAGATCCCCACTCACCAGAAACTTAACTGGACTAGCCACTCAAACGTTGCGTGACAGGGACATGGGACAACTACCCCCTCCAACTTCCCTTACAAGTTATACACCATCCTGACTTTGTGAATGCGATGTCTGGGGGTGGCGGAGGATGCTGCAGGTCAAACAGGCATGGTACCACAGCGGTTAGCACTGCTGCCTCACAACGCCAGGGACCCGGGCTCAATTCCAGCCTCGGGTTACTGTCTGGGTGGAGTTTGCACATTCTCCCCGTGTCTGCGTGGGTTTCCTCTGGGTGCTCGGTTTTCTCCCACACTCCAAAGATGTGCGGGTTCAGTTGATTGGCCATGCTAAATTGACCCTAGTGTCAGGGAGGCTAGCAGGGTAAATATGTGGGGTTACGGGAATAGGGCCTGGGTGGGATTGTGGTCGGTGCAGACTCGGTGGGCCGAATGGCCTCCTTCTGCGCTGTAGGGACTCTATGATCCTATTCCATGATCAAAATCCTGGAACTTCCTTCCTAACAGCGTTAAGAGAGTACCCTCACCACGGATTCTAAGGGATCAAGAAGTTGGTTCATCACCATATTCTCATGACAAACCGTGACAAACCAATGAGTGCTTGTCAGCGATGCCTGCATTCTGTGAATGAATTTTTAAAATGCAAGCAGTAGAACGTGAACAATTTTCCTCTCCACATTGTAGGGTCATTGAGACCAATTATATATATATATATATCCCAACTGAGATTAGCTAATTCAACACAGGCCAGGACTTGAACCTGGGGCCTTTTTGGTCTGTATAACACAGCAATCACTGTCTTAAACGCAATGTGCGTGGAATAACTATTTTGCTGATCCTATTTGAAAGCAGAATGCATTGTAAGTTTTTCCTGTGTGGCAAATATATGTGCCAGCAATTTCCGGGGGAGTTTCCCAAACCATTGCGATAGCTTCAACAGAAGATTGGCAGCGATCCTGGAGAAATCAGTTCTGCTGTTACTTCAGGATTTCTGCTTCGCCCCGACTGAATTTCCGTTTGCAGATCACGGAGCCCGTGGGGAAATTCTGCCTCATGGTAATTACTATGGCTGCCTGGGAGGGCTCACTATTGTCACGGAAATAGAGTGCTTATCACAACTTTCAGCCACCTCAATAAGATTGTGTGTGAACACCCAAATGCTGAGCATATTGAGTGACATTCCTTTGTCTGATATAATAATGCAAGCAGTAACACATTTATAAAAATATAACATTCAGCAGTGGAGAAATGGCCTACTTCTGCTTCTAGTGTCTGTGGCTGGAATTCTCCCATCCTGACTGCCACTGGAACTTTAGCAGGTGGGTTGTGGACAATGTGAAACCCCATTGACAGTCAAAGTTTTAAAGTTTATTTATTGGTCACAAATAAGGCTTACATGAGCACTGCAATGAAGTTACTGTGAAATTCTCCCAGTTGCCACAGTCCGGCGCCTGTTCGGGTCAATGCACCTTTCAGAATGTCTTTCAGAATGTGGGAGGAAACCGGAGCACCCGGAGGAAATCCACGCAGACGCAGGGAGAATGTGAAACTCCACACACAGGTGGCTTTTGCTACCAAATAAACCTGCTGGACTTTAACCTGGTGTTGTCAAACTTCTTACTGTGTTTACCCCAGTCCAATGCTGGCATCTCCACATCAAACTCCACACAGACATTGACCCAAGTCGGGAATCGAGCCCGGTCCCTGGCGCTGTGAAGCAGTGAACCACTGTGCCACCAATCGGGTGGGAATTTCCGGCTTTTAGACCAGCGTGGCCAGAGCATTCCACCCTATGCTTCTATCCATTTCAATGCCACCGACATTGCCCCTTTCTCACTTGGCTCACTTACTAAAGACAGCTGCTTCAAAGGTGAGCTGGAGGGTTTTTGTCCCGGGGAAGAACATTTTCAAAAGGAAATAGGCACCCAAGCCTCCAAAATCTGAGGAAGCACTTCACAAATGTCATCCAAGACATTAACATCAGTAAGATAAGTTCAGGGGAGGTCAGATTTCACTCCTAAAATTTTAAAACGATGAACAAATAAACAAGCTGAGTTCATCATCGGTATAAATCCCAGGGACTGAAAATCCGATTGTGAAATGGAATGGTTGAGAATGTCAGACAAACACACACACTTTGCATGATTGCCAATCACCCTGGCTGTCTGGTATTCGAGACAAATCAAAGAGAAATGTTGGGAGGCATTTTCAATACATACGCAAGATCCCTGATGGAATTTTTCTTGAGAGATGATACAAGATATACCTCGTATTACAGAATGCTGAAATGTTAAATTACACGGTTCGACCAAGATTCATGCGATAAGACAGCTATAATTGTGCACCATATGGCCAGGATGCAGCCAAATTTCCAAACCGGCCTGATAACATTGACCGATTTCAGAAAATGTCTGATATAATAAAACGCAGGTGGATTTCATGGCGCATTTTTATCTTCAACATCAAGCACAACAAATATTCTGTCGTGCATCTAGCCCGAAGAGTTTGTGTGTCCTTGTGTACAAGCCAGAGTCCGGGAGGCACGGGGTAGATTGAAGCAAATGTGACTGCAATGCTGGAACTAACATTCGAATCCACATAACTCGGCTGGATTGAAGAGGTCACGCTGCAAACTGAGCTTTAACCAGCTCAGCGCCGATTTCTCAAAGGGCACCTTTCTTTTCAGTTACTTGATAAACATTATCGGATAAAAAGCTTTTGGAGCTCTGCCAGTTCTTCAACACGCTATTGACTTTGTCTGAGCAGTTTTAATGGTTTGGATGTGAATGTGATGTCTGGGGGTGGTGGAGGATGCTGTAGGTCAAACAGGCCGAAAAATTCAAGCTAAAAGCACTCAGGCTACACTTAGTGATGTCCCATCACAGCTACAACCTATCGCTGAATGTGCCTGAAGGGAATACAGATAAGCTAATTCATATAAGGATAACAATTGCTCATAGAATAATTGTATTTTACCTGTTGCTTTTGCTTCAATTTGGCCTGATATTGATTTAGAATTTTAAAACCTCCACAAGATGATTGCGAGGCCGAGAAATTGATTTGCACTGCTGCCCTGAACCGAGGGCCAGGACGGTAGACCCGATGAGCATCTAATACCGGGCCTCAGGCCTCATTTACATGAGGTCGGTAGGTCGCCAGCGAAGAGGATTTCAATTTCCACACACTGGTAGCCAGCAGGGCCTTCACTCCTGGGAGAGGGAGAACACGATCCGGAGGCGGGAGAGATTGGGATCCGGAGAAAGCCGCTTAGAGAAACCAGTGGATGGAAACAGTCTTTGTCGCACCTCAGTACATCTGGGAAGGATAATTCTGGATCTCCCACCTCCACATTCACTGTGTCTTTCTTTTAGATGTGGAGATGCCGGCATTGGACTGAGGTGAACACAGTAAGAGTTTTAACTTTAACCTGGTGTTGTTAAAACTCTTACTCTTTCTTTTAGAGTCATAGAGGTTTACAGCATGGAAACAGGCCCTTTGGCCCAACTTGTCCATGCCGCCCAGTTTTTACCACTAAGTTAGTCCCAACTGCCCGCATTTGGCCCATATCCCTCGATACCCATCTTACCCATGTAACTGTCTAAATGCTTTTTAAAAGAAAAAGCTGTACCTGCCTTGACTGCTGCCTCTGGCAGCTCGTTCCAGACACTCACCACCCTCTGTGTAAAAGATTTGCCCCTCTGGATCCTTTTGAATCTCTCCCCTCTCACCTTAAACCTATGCCCTCTAGTTTTAGATTCCCTTACCTTTGGGAAGACATGTGTGCTGGAATTTTACCGCCTCATCCGCCCTGAAATTGGGGCGGGCGACGCAGAACGGAATTCTCTGTTGGCCTCGGGATTTTATGAACCTCACTCAAGCGACGTCGTAAAATCCTGGTAGTTGACTATCCTAATAAATCTTTTCTGCACTCTTTCCAGTTTAATAATATCCTTTCTGTAATGGGGTGACCAGGACGGTACACAGTATTCCAAGTGTGCCTTACCAATGTCTTG
The DNA here is from genome assembly GCF_964213995.1 of Mustelus asterias. NCBI lineage: Eukaryota > Metazoa > Chordata > Chondrichthyes > Carcharhiniformes > Triakidae > Mustelus > Mustelus asterias. Next base: position 19,645,421 of record NC_135809.1, read on the forward strand.
TACAACTTCAACAAGACACCCCAACTCCTGTATTCAATGTTCTGACCAATGAAACCAAGCATGCCAAATGCCTTCTTCACCACTCTGTCCACCTGTGACTCCACTTTCAAGGAGCTATGAACCTGTACTCCTCAATCTCTTTGTTCTACAACTCTCCCCAATTTACATTTCATTTACATTTTTGGTGGTGGCCCTTTAAAGACCACCGGTTAGGCCATGTTTTCCTGGAATGCACTGGAGTGCATTCGGGGTAGGCCAACATTGCAAAGGGGGCTTCAATGAGGCATTAGGTCCCCGATTTGAATTTACAAAGTATGCAGAGGATGTGCAAGAGATGACGGTCAGCACATGTGTGAAAGCTCGACCTGATTGTACCATTGGACCAGTTTTTAACAGATAAGCAGTCCTAAGAGTTAGAAACATCTCTTGTTCTGGAATTAAGGCCGCTTAATATTTAGCTCCCAGGCCTCATTTAAATCCTATCAGCTGACTACCTACCCAGAAGCCACCATTAAGTGATGGAAAGTTATATGCAGCCCAGAGGTTGCTCCCTGGCAGCCATTTAAGTGTTGGGGCCAAAGGTTATTGAGCAAAATATAAAGTCATTGTATAGGCGGTAACATATGGCAAGGATTGAAGATTGGCTAGCTAACAGGAAGCAGAGAGTAGGTACAAATGGGTCTTTTTCTTGTTGGCAAGGTATAACAAGTGTTTTAATTTATTTATTAATGTCACAAGTACTTTACTTTAACACTGCAATGAAGTTACTGTGAAAATCCCCTGGTCACCACACTCCAGCGCTTGTTCGGGTACACTGAAGGGCAATTTAGCATGGCTAATGCACTTAACTAGCAAGTCTTTCAGACTGGTGTGCCACAGGGAATCAATGCTGAAGCCTCAACCTTTTACAATTTACATAAATGACTTGGGTGAAAGGATTGAAGGGATGGTTGCTAGATTTGCTGATGACACAAAGATAGGTAGGATAGTAAATTGTGAAGCGGACATAAGGAGGCCACAAAGGGAAATAGATAGGTTAAGTAAGTGGGCAAAAATCTGGCAAATGGAGTATAATGTGGGCAAATGTGGAATTGTCATTTATGGGAGGAAGAATGAAAAAGAAGCTTATTATCTAAATGGTAAGAGATTGTAGAGCTCTGAGATGCAGAGGGATCTGGATGTCCTGGTGCATGAATCATAAACAGGCATCATGCAGGTACAGCAAGTAATTAGGAAAGCTAATAGAATGCTTTCTTGTGGGGGGAATTGATTACAAAAGTTGGGAGGTTCTGCATCAGTTTTACAACTCATCCGCTTCATCCTGGACCATAATGTCTTCACCTTCAACAACCAGTTCTTCATCCAGACACACGGAACAGCCATAGGGACCAAATTCACACCTCAATATGCCAACATCTTCATGCCCAGGTTCGAACAAGACCTCTTCTCCGCACAGGGCCTTCAACCGATGCTACATACTAGATACATTGATGACATTTTCTTCCTTTGGACTCATGGTGAACAATCACTGAAACAATTGTATGATGACATCAACAAGTTCCATCCCACCATCAGACTCACCATGGACTACTCTCCGGAATCAGTTGCATTCTTGGACACACGCATCTCCATCAAGGACGGTCACCTCAGCATTTCACTGTACCGCAAGCCCACGGATAACCTCACGATGCTCCACTTCTCCAGCTTCCACCCTAAACACGTTAAAGAAGCCATCCCCTACGGACAAGCCCTCCGTATACACAGGATCTGCTCGGATGAGGAGGATCGCAACAGACACCTCCAGATGCTGAAAGATGCTCTCATAAGAACAGGATATGGCACTCGACTCATCGATCAACAGATCCGACGCGCCACAGTGAAAAAGCACACCGACCTCCTCAGAAGACAAACACGGGACACGGCGGACAGAGTACCCTTCATCGTCCAGTACTTTCCTGGAGCGGAGAAGCTACGACATTTATGAAGATGAGTATCTCGCCAAGGCCATCCCCACACCCCCACTTCTTGCCTTCAAACAACCGCACAACCTCAAACAAACTATTGATCGCAGCAAACTACCCAGCCTTCAGGAGACCAGTGACCATGACACCACACAACCCTGCCACAGCAACATCTGCAAGACGTGCCGGATCATCAACACGGATGCCATCATCTCATGTGAGAACACCATCCACCAGGTACACGGTACACACTCTTGCAACTCGGCCAACGTTGTCTACCTGATACGCTGCAGGAAAGGATGTCCCGAGGCATGGTACACTGGGGAGACCATGCAGACGCTACGACAACAGACGAATGAACACCACTCGACAATCAGCAGGCAAGAATGTTCTCTTCCTGTTGGGGAACACTTCAGCGGTCACAGGCATCCGGCCTCTGATCTTCAGGTAAGCGTTCTCCAAGGCGGCCTTCACGACACACAACAGCGCAGAGTCGCTGAGCAGAGACTGATAGCCAAGTTCTGCACACATGAGGACGGCCTCAACCGGGATCTTGGGTTCATGTCACACTATCTGTAACCCCTGCGACTTGCCTGGGCTTGCAAAACCTCACTAACTGTCCTGGAGACAATACACATCTCTTCACCCTGTGCTTAACCCTCTCTCCACTCACATTGTCTGTACCTTTAAGACTTGATTATCTGTAAAGACTCGCATTCCAGCCATTATTTTGTAAATTGAGTCTGTGTCTTTATATGCCCTGTTTGTGAACAGAACCCCCACTCACCTGATGAAGGGACAGTGCTGCAAAAGCTGGTGGCTTGTGCTACCAAATAAACCTGTTGGACTTTCACCTGATGTTGTGAGACTTCTTACTCAGTTTTACAGGGCATTGTGTGAGACTACATTTGGAGTTTTTTGTACAGGACTAGTCTCCTTATTTCAAGAAAGATGCAAATGCACTGGAAGTAATTCAGAGAAGGTTTACTAGACTAATACCAGGAATGGACGGGTTGTCTTATGAGAAAAGTTTGGAGAGGTTGGGTTTGTATCCATTAGAGTTTAAAAGAGAAAGAGGCGACTTGATCGAAACCTTTAGGATCCTGAGGGGTATTGACATGGTGGATGTGGAGAGGACAATTCCTGTTGTATGAAAATGAAGAGCTAAAAGAGATGTTTAAAAAAAGGGATAATCTATTTAAGACAGAGACGAGGAGAAATCCTTTCTCTCAGAGGATTTGGAGTCTCTGGAACTCTCTTCCTCAAAAGGCAGTGGGAGCAGAGTCTTCTATTTTCAGGCTGAATGAGATAGGTTCTTGATTAACAAGGGGGTGAAAGGTTATCAGGGGTGGGCAGGAATGTGAGGTTGAAGTTACATTCAGGTTAGCCATGATCTTACTGAATGGCAGAGAAGGATCGACAAGACATGCGGCCTACTCATGCTCCTAATTCATGTCTTTGTGTGATTGATTATGAGGCCATTCTGAGGGGATTGCACGATTGGCGTGAGGGAGCAGGGGAGGGGCAGGTTGGGGGAATGGGGTGGTGGTGAATTCACAGTGGTCCAAAAGAAGCATCCCCTGTTACACCTTTGTCGAGAGAGAAGTAAAGTAAAAGATATCCAAACTATCCTTATTGGCTTGCCCGGTTAAAAATTGCAGTCCAGTCGATATTAAAAAGAATTCCAGGAAAAATGTCCTTGTTCTTTGCCGCAAAAACAGTTGGATCCTGACAGCTTTCAGAAGGGTGGGCAATTTTAACTGCCCACTCATTTGGTGTCTGCTGGGCAGGTAAGGTTAAAATCAGTTAAAGTAAGGATGCCACAGTGGCAGAGTGGTTAGAACTGATGTCTCACAGTGCCAGGGATCCATTTTAATTCCGGCCTCGGTGACTGTGTGGAGTCTGCACGTTCTCCCCCAGTCTGCGTGCGTTTCCTCCGGGTGCTCCGGTTTCCTCTCACAGTCCAAAGATGTGCGAGTTAGGTTGATTGGCCATGGTAAATTACCCCTTAGTGTCCGAAGATGTGTAGATTAGGGGAATTAGTGGGGTAAATATGTGGGGTTACGGGGATAGGGCAAGGGGGAGGGCCTGGGTAAGATATTCTGTCAGAGAGTCGGTGAGAACCTAATGGGCTGAATGGCCTCCTTCTGCTCTGTAGGGATTCTGTGATTTTATGAGATCACTGCCTATCACCCCCCCATTCCAGGTCTGCAGGATATAGCGCCTCAGGGCAGCATGCAGATGAGTGGCAAGGATAGGTTCTAACTGTCTAGACCTCACCTGAAGCTTGTACAAATAAGCGGCACAAGTAACCGTAACACCATGTGGGCCAAGGCAGGGAAGTCTAACGATTCATGAAATACATTTCTGAAGATAACCAGTTGAAACTTGCTGGCAGCTGAATCCTGAATTGTGCAACACCTCCTCAGCTCTCTCTCATTTTAGCAATGTAGCAGCCACAGCAGTTGCAAAATGATTTAACATCATTGTAATACATGCTCTATATATAATTCATTTGGAGGAATTGATATAATAAATTAATTATACCTAATTCATTTCTCTCGCTTAGACTTGTGAGATGAGCTTGCAACAATTAATGGTTAGGACAGTGAACTATGCTGTTTACTTTCTAGTGAGATTGCTGCTAGATTTAAATGCAAATCAATACAGTAAAAACAGTTATCAATAATCTCAAGGTCATAGTTCAGTGTATGGATCTGGGTAACGATAAGAAGATTCTGGAAGGAAGGTACAGAGAAATTAATGATGATAATTATAGAATTATAGGAATCCCTACAGTGCAGAAGGAGGCCATTTGGCCCATTGACCTTGTACCGACAGCAATCCCATCCAGGCCCTATCCCCGTAACCCCACATATTTACCCTGCTAATCCCCTTGACACTACGGGGCAATTCACCATGGCCAATCAACCTAACCCGCGCATCTTTGGACTGTGGGAGGAAGCCAAAGCACCCAGAGGAAACCCACACAGACATGGGGAGAACGTGCAAACTCTACATAGACAGTGACCCAAGGCCGGAATTGAACCCGGCTCCCTGGCGCTGTGAAGCAGCAGTGCCACCGTGCCACCCTAATGGCTCAGTGCAGGTTAAATCAAAGAGAGATGGGAAAAGGCCGAAAAATAAAGACAATAATTTACCAAGGGTCCTTCAACAGCTCCTTCCAAAGCACCAACCTCTATCGGTCAGAAAAATCAGGACAGCAGGTAAATAGGCCGTCCATCAGCTGTGTGTACCCCTCCAAGAACCATCCTGACTTGCCATTCCTTCATTGCTGCTGGGTCAAATTACAGAAGCTCCCTCCCTAACAATGCTCTGACACATGGACTACAGCAGTTCAAGGAGGCAGCTCGCCATCATTTGTTCAAGGGCAATTTGGAATGGGCAATAAATGCTAACCCTGGCAGTGTCAGTCACACCCCATGAATGAACAAACTGTGCAAATTGTGCAGCAAGCAATTTGGGAGACAACTCATCAATTGGGTTTTGCAAGGGGATTGGAGTACAGGAAGACTTGTTGAACTTTTACAGGGCAAGGATGAGACAACACCTTAACTATGTCCACAACTTCAGCCTTTGTATCTAGAAGAAGAATATGCCTTTGTGGGGGCTTAGTTCTGGGAAGAGAGAGTTATTAAATTCATTCCAGAAATTCATTCCAGAAAGGATGTATGACCGACTTCTCCTAGCTTGCAAATATATAGCAACTTTAACTCATTTACTATGTAAGTGCAAGTTTATCAAAGGAAATGGTCCCATAAATTTTGTTTTGGGATTACTTCCTTCAATCAATATTTATTTGTTTTTTTATGCAACCTAATATCTCTCATTTTTTGACAGTGGCTAGATTTGCTTGGTTTCATACATCCTTTCCGGATGTATCACAGCTTGGTATGGCTCCTGCTCTGCCCCAAGACTGCAAGGAACTAGAAAGGGTTGTGAATGTAGCCCAATCCATCACGTAAACCAGTCTCCCATCCATTGACTCTATCTACACTTCCTGCTGCCTCAGAAAAGCAGCCAGCATAACCACACACACCGGACATTCTCTTTTCCACCTTGGTATTTGCTTACGATTTTCACAGTAACTTCATTACAGTGTTAATGTAAGCCTACTTGTGATTAATAAATAATCTTTAAAACTCATGAGAAATCTGCTTAATAAGTCTTGACAATCTCCTTCCTGTACCATTTTGCCAATATTTACCTCATAACCCTGCAATATCTCTGCAGGGTCCACATCTCTAATGCGTGCCTGCATTTATCTGTGTAAAACCGGTAAAATAATACGCTGTTTCCATAGTGATCGTCTAACTCTGGAGAGGATCTCATTCAGTGTATTCATAGTACGGGTCACATCACTGTGGATTTAACTGTTCAACATTTCAGTAATTGTACTTGAGCACATTTGAATAGTTACCACAGAGACTCAATGGTTGAGGAGTCCAAACACTTTTTCACACACATTTTAACAAAAATCCTACACATTAGCAATATCCTAATTGCATACATGAATTACTTGACAAAACAGACTGCACTCAGTGCTGTCAGTAAATGATAAGCTTATTGAAGTGCTCGCCATTGTTCTTGGAGTGGGAGTTCACCTCGTATAGTTTAATGATGTATTCATGCTGTATCAATGAGTGCAATAGGGAAAGCTTTTCAGCTATGATATGAATGAATAGCCATGGCTGTCTATCATGTTCATAGCATTTATGTGGCAGAGGAACAAATGGACCTGTGAATGGGCATCCAACATATATGTAGGATACTCCTTACTATCCTTGGTAAGGAACTGAGATCCATACAATCAGTTAAAAAAAAAGTTAAGTTTGAAAGAGATTTCACACTGAGTCTGGTTATATAACTGCTGGTGATACTGAATGTGAAATTAAACAACTATTGGCACCGAGTTGGGTGGCATGATGGCACAGTGGTTGGCACTGCTGCCTCACAACGCCAGGGACCCGGGTTTAATTCCAGTCTTGGGTGACTGTCCGTGCGGAGTTTGCACATTCTTCCCCGTGTCTGCATGGATTTCCTCCGGGTGCTCCGGTTTCTTCCCACAGTCCAAAGGTGTGCAGGTTAGGTGGATTGGCCATGCTAAATTGCCCCTTAGTGTCCAAAGTTCTGTAGGCTAGGGGGATTAGCGGGGTAAATGTGTGGAGGCCGCGGGGTGGGCCTGGGTAAGATGCTCTTTCGGAGAGTCAGTGCAAACTCGATGGGCCGAATGGCCTTCTTCTACATTGTAGGGATTTATGATTCTATGATTCCATGTGATTCCACCTTGCAAACTTGATTTCCATTGTAAATACTGTTCCTTCTGAATAATTGAGGCGAACATGATGTAAAGAAGATGTTGTGAGATCTTCATTTGTTTTTACAGCACCCTCACTTTTAAACAATGCATGTTCCACAAAGAACTGTTACTGATAAAATCTCTTGTCAGGGTGAGGGTTTGAAAGCAGTTGGGAAAATGATTAAATAAAGTTCAGATTTGTTTAAATTAAGTATTTGAAGTTCCAATTAAACCTTACAGTGATTTTGATTACTAAAAATCACTCGTGCATGCATCATCTGTGGAACTTGTTTTCACAGGATATGTAATTTACTTAGCATGGGTGAGACCACGTCTGGGGTACTGTGTACAGCTTTAGTCTCTGTACATAAGAAAGGATATGTTTCCTTATAAGAGTTCTTTGGAAGACTTTTCAGACTTCTGAATTTATCTGTCTTGCTAGAATAATAAATATCATTTCCTCCAACATTAAAGTGGTGACCTTTTATCTTGATTGTCAACTTTCCAGATTTTATGCCACATCTCAGTCGTTTGGGAAAGATTTTGGCCTCGATTTTAACTTAGAAAAAAACCTGGATACATTAAACCTGCTGGACAGCCAGTCAGGGCAGGTCGGACCTCAGTCAGAAGCAATGTAAAAATCTGTGGGCCATAATTTACCTGTCTGCAATGTTGCCAACGACGACTGCAGTCAGCAACTAAACAGTCTCCACAACCCCACAATGCCAGCACCAACAGGGATCTTAGCATCGCCTTGAATGTCGAGAGACTGAAGAAAGAACAAAGAAAATTACAGCACAGGAACAGGCCCTTTGGCCCTCCAAGCCTGCACCGACCACGCTGCCCGACTGAACTAAAACCCCCTACCCTTCTGGGACCATATCCCTCTATTCCCAACCTATTCATGTATTTGTCCAGACGCCCCTTAAAACTCACTATCGTATTTGCTTCCACTACCTACCTCGGCAGCGATTTCCAGGCAACCACCACCCTCTGTGTAAAAGATTTGCCTCGTACATCTCCTTTAAATCTTGTCCCTCGCACCTTAAACATATGCCGCCGAGTAATTGACTCTTTCACCCTGGGAAAACGTTTCTGACTATCCACTCTGTCCATGCCTCTCATAATCTTGTAGACTTTTATCAGGTCGCCCCTCAACCTCCATCGTTCCAGTGAGAACAAACTAAGTTTCTCCAACCTCTCCTCATAGCTAATGCCCTCCATGCCAGGCAACATACTGGTAAATCTTTTCTGTACCCTCTTCAAAGCCTCCACATTCTTCTGGTAGTGTGGCGACCAGAATTGAACATTATATTCCAAGTGCGGCCAAACTAAGGTTCTATAAAGCTGCAACATGACTTGCCAATTTTTAAACTCAATGCCCCGGCCGATGAAGGCAAGCATGCTGTATGCCTTCTTGACTATCTTCTCCACCTGCGTTGCCACTTTCAGTGACCTGTGTACCTGTACACACAGATCCCTCTGCCTATCAATACTCTTAAGGGTTCTGCCATTTACTGTATATTTCCTATCTTTATTAGACCTTCCAAAATGCATTACCTCACATTTGTCTGGATTAGACTCCATCTGCCATCTCTCCGCCCAAGTCTCCAACTGATCTATATCCTGCTGTATCCTCTGATGGTCCTCATCGCTTTCTGCAAATCCACCAATCTTTGTGACATCCGCAAACTTACTAATCAAGCCAGTTACATTTTCTTCCAAATCATTTATATATATTACAAACAGCAAAGATTCCAGCACTGACCCCTGAGGAACGCCACTTGTCACAGCCCTCCATTCAGAAGCACACCCTTCCATTGCTACCCTCTGTCTTCTATGACTGAGCCAGTTTTGTATCCACCTTGCCAGCTCACCTCTGATCCCATGCGACTTCACCTTCTGCACCAGTCTGCCATGAGGGACCTTGTCAAAGGCCTTACTGAAGTCCATGTAAACAACATCCACTGCCCTACCCTCATCAATCATCTTCATCACTTCCTCGAAAAACTCGATCACGTTAGTGAGACACGACCTCCCCTTCACAAAACCATGACCTCCCCTTCATAAAACCGAATATCATGAATATCATCCCATTTATCTTTGTGCTAATTTTGACCAAACACTAACATACAAAAAATATCTGAACAAGAAAGCAGCAAAAATCAAAATGCGAAACAACCTCCTCAGCAAACTTGCTGCCTCTTCATGGGGCGCAGATGCTCGAACCTTAAGGACCTCATCTTTTGCCATTGTATACTCAACTGCTGATTACTGTGCACCAGTATGGTACAACTCATCTCACAATAGTCTTGTAGATACCCAGCTTAATGTAATAATGTGTACCATTTCAAGTACCCTCCAATCAACTCAAATCAAAAAATCTGGAATTAAGAGTCCAGTAATGACCATGAAACTATTGTTGATTGTTGTAAAAACACATCTGGTTCACTAATGTACTTTAGAGAAGGAGATCTGCCATCCTTACTTGGTCTGGCTGATCTGTGACTCCAGACCCACAGCAATATGGTTGACTTAACTGCCACTCAGTTCAAGGGCAATTGGGGAATGCAGGCCTTATCAGCATTACCCACATTCCACGAAAGAACAAAGAAAAAATAACAATACGATACAAATCATTCTAAACCAGTTATGTTGATGTTCAGCTCAACACAACAATCTGTATCATTTTGGGTACTCTCAGATCAACTTAACTTCCCTCTTTCCCAGCCCTGAACAACATCCTGACCTCTCATATATAGGGAGGAGGGGTGGTGATTTCAACAAGAAGGTTCCTGGAGAAGGTTTACCTCAACCCAAGCCTGCTGCTCCACAAGGACCTTAACCATCCACCTACTGACCCCACAGTCTGCCCAACCTGCCATCAACCTGCCATGCCAACATTGGGCACCCCTTAACTATTTCCACTCTGGCCAAAGCCGTGTGCAGCAAATCAACACAAGTCATAAAGTCCTACAGTGCAGAAAGAGGCCATTTGGCCCATCGAGTCTGCACCAACCACAATCCCACCCAGACCCTATCCCCATGACCCCATGCATTTGCCCTAGCTAGTCCCTCTGACACTAAGGGGCAACTTAGCATGGCCAATCCATCTAATTGTGGCATTGCAGGCTACCTGGGCTGCAGCTGTGCTGCACCCCAATCAATGATTTACATCATTGGAGACTGTGCCTGACTAAATTCAGCAGAAAGTCCAGAGAACTCCATTTAGCCACTGCGGAAGCCATTGCCTAGCTTGATGATTACTGCACATGCTAAAACAAAAAGCAGCAAAGTTTTATCATGGGCACTGGGCAGATCCATTATCCTGTCATAGTGGGCATGACTGCCAAGGAATAAACTTTCAAAGGAAAACTCAGGAGAGTTTCATGATGAGAAGAAATGCTTTTTATTTGCAAAGATAAGATCATAAAAGACACGTGACAAAACATTTCAAATTGTTATAATAGTAAAGTGCAACAATATTCACATTTACTCCAGAGATCAGGATGCACTCTGAGGTGCTACAATTCAGTAAATGGAACATGGGAGTAAAGCTCCTTACAAGCGATATACATCGCTAACGTCGCACTCTGAGATGCTACAAAGGTTTGACATTTTGGATTTCTTCTCCAATCCTCATTGCCACTGGGTCGACCTGACAGGAACTTTAGCGTGGCACTCTGCTCAGATCAACCAGTAACAAAACAATGCAGTCAGATCCAAATGTTGTCATCGAGACCCAATATTTTAAAAAGGACCTTACTGGATATGGGTGGGTCACATGACTAATTCCACAGGCGAACAAGTAAAATTCAAAGCCTGTCAGCCAAAATGTTTATTTATTAGTGTCACAAGTAGGCTTACATTAACACTGCAATCAAGTCACTGTGAAAATCACCTAATCGCCACACTCCAGCGCCTGTTTGGGTACACTGCGGGAGAATTTAACATGGCCAATGCTCCTAACCAGCACGTCTTTCAGACTGTGGGAAGACACCGGAGAACATGGAGGAAGTCCATGCGGACAACGTGCAGGCTCCGCACAGACAGTGGCCCAAGCTTGGAATCGAACCCGGGTCCTTGGCACTGTGAGGCAGTTGTGCTAACCATTGTGCCACCGTGCCATCCATTCTAAACTTCAAAAGCAAGATCATACAAATAAAAAGACTGAAATAACCTAAGGAGCTAAGAAAAAAGGGCACAATTTTCTTCTTTAGCACTTGGGTTTGAAGTATTGCCTGGATGTTGCACAGAGAAAATAATCCAGGGTGAGAATTGTCTCCCTCTCTAACCCCTGCAACAGAGCTTGTTTGATTTCCTGTCCATCCAAATTAATGGTCCAGGTGTCAGGAAAATCATGCCCAATTTTCCTCAGTGCGTTCTGCCCAATGGATGTTTAATGGTTAAATCCTAACCAGGGAAATCTGCTCCAAGGAATTTGCATTTCTAAGGTGCCTCATCATGTCTAAAATTCTTCATCTGATGCTTTTGTTAGAAAATGGTATTGCTGTTATACTGGGACATTTGGAAGCCATTTTGCATATAGGACGATTTCACAAAAGGCAATCTGATCGATAACGTGTTATATTTTGAAGCTTGTGTTTAATGAGTTAAAGTTTATTTATTAGTCACAAGTAAGCTTACATTAACATTGCAATGAAGTTGCTGTGAAAATCACCTAGTTGCCACACTCCGACACCTGTTCGGGTCAATGCACCTAACCAGCACGTCTTTCAAACTGTGGGAGGAAACTGGAGCACCTGGAGGAAACCCAGGCAGACATGGGGAGAATGTGCAGACTCCGCACAGACAGTGACCCAAACCGGGAATTGAACCCACGTCCCTCGTGTTGTGTGACAGCAGTGCTCACCACTCTACAGTGCCACTGCGAGGGAAAATGAGGGGAAAGTATTAACCAGGATACAAGGAGAACACCTTAATCATCTTTGAGGAGTGACATGGATCTTTCCCCTTCACTTGAATCACTGCAATAGACAGATGGAGACTTATCGTCCGATCCATAGGACAAGAAAAAGACCGTGGAACATATTTTGCTGATTAAATCCTTCGTAAAGACCCAAACAGACCCTGTTCATTTCTGCCTACCTTGCTGCCAACTCTCTCCCCTTCTTAACCAAAGGTTAATGAGAGCTCTCACTTCCAGGAATTAAGAGAATTAATGACATTTTGAACCCGCTGTCAGCATTGAGAGCTCTCAGGCTTTCTGTATGGGTTTCATGCAGGATAAAATGAAATTTCTGAAGGTCACACGGCAATGAGGAGCTTTGCACACACACAATGGACGGCTTATTGGAAAGTTGCAGATGAACGGCTGAAGATTTTCCAGGAGGAAAGAATGCTGGAAGTGCCCCAGTGATTTTCACATCAGCCCCAGTCTACTTGCAACTCCCCAGCGGTTGTGAAGAATCACCGGACATTTCACTGACAATTCCCCTTAATTTATCCCCATAATGCAATAACAGTCATTTCAGGACGGTATCCCTGGGTGTAATGCAGTGACACTTCCATTTTCCACAGCATTCCCCACTAATTTCTTGGACTATCCCAATGTGCAGGTTCAAGCCTACTGTTTTCTTTTAATTTTCCATGTGATATGGGTGGTGCTGGCGAGGCCAGCATTTATTGTTCATCCCCAACTTTCAATTGAATGGCTAGGCCATTTCAGACCGCTGTTAAGAGTCAACCACTTTGTTGTGGGTCTGGAGTCACATGTAAAATCATAGAATCCCTACAGTGCAGAAGGAGGCTATTCAGCTCACCAAGTCTGCACCCACTCTCTGACAAAGTATCACAGTGGCACATGTGGTTAGCACTGCTGCCTCACAGCGCCAGGGACCCAGATTCGGTTCCTGACTTGGGGCAATGTCTGTGCGGAGTTTGCACGTTCTTCCTGTGTCTGCGTGGGTTTCCTCCGGGTGCTTCAGTCTCCTCCCACAATCCAAAAGACGTGCTGATTAGGTGCATTGGCCGTGCTAAATTCTCCCTCAGTGTACTCGAACAGGCGGCGGAGTGCGGCGACTGGGGGATTTCCACAGTAACTTCATTGCAGTGTTAATGTAAGTCTACTTGTGACTAATAAATAAATCTTTTACCCAGGCTCTCTCTCCCACCCTATGCCCGTAACCCCAAATATTTTCCATAATCTATCTAACCTACACATCTTGGGACGCCAAGGAGCAATTTAATATGGACAATGCATCTAACCTGCATATCTTTGGGACTGTGGGAAGAAATTGGAACATCCGGAGAAAACCCACGCAGACAAGGGGAGAACATGCAAAATCCACACAGTCACCCAAGGCCGGAATTGAACGCATGTAGGTCAGACCAGGTAAGGATGGTAGATTTCCTTCCTGAAAGGACAATAGTGGAACAAATGGGATTTTATGACAACTGATAATGGTTTCACGTTCATCATCAGACTTTTAATTCCAGATTTTTTCTTTTATTGCCATGGTGGATTAGAGAAAATGTTGTGCTATGAGACATTCACTTGACTGGAATGAATGTGTGAAATGACAATTCAGGTTGATTGTAGATAAATAAGTCAATGCTGGTATAAAAAATGACTACGTAAACAGACCGAATTAAGTCTATTTTTGAATTGATGCTGCAATGAAGCGTTGCTCCAGAAATAAGTTTTCTTTCATTTCTGAAATAGGAGAAAAGCTTTGATATAATTTATTCTGCATGTAACCAGCAGAACCAAATATAGTAAATTTTGCCAGCATACAGCAATGTAGCACTCTTGCATTATTATTCAACAGACAATTCAGAAGAATTTGATAAACATCTAACAGATAGGACAGATTTTGAAATTGCTAATTCTCCAGTATAGAAATCAGAAATAGTAGAGGATCTATCTTCAGGCCTGTGAGACATTTTTCTCACTACTGTCCTTCTCTCTTTCCCTGTATGTTATCCACACCTTTTCAATTCTATTAATATTCAAGTTGAAGGCCAGCTAAATTGCTGATTTTTATATATGGAAATACAGATTTATGTTGAAACTTTAAGAGCAATGGATGCACAATTATTTTGTTATCTTTTGTGACTGATGATTGAGCTTTCCATAGCAAAAGATGAGCCTTTTAGCTTTTTGCCTTTCTTCGTTGACACAATGGGCTTGTTGGGCCAATGGTCTCTTTCTGCACTGTGGATTCTATGACAGAAGGTATCAGGTCGTCAGCTGTTGCCAGCTTTGATATCACTGTCATTTTGCATTTCGGCCAAGTACTAAATTATCATTCACAAGGGCAAAAAGAAATTGAATAATTTCAAGCCAAGTTAATGGAGATGGTAAATTAAGATACGTTAACATTTGGATGTAAAATGTTTGTGATCAGGAATCCTACATGAGGCAGTTTACACCCGTAAGTTCCAGATGGTCTAACATCTAGATATCACTTTGCAGTAATCAGAAACAGATTGTGCAAAGATCAGAATTTAATAAGGGGGGAAGTTTAATGGACGAATAATCCATGGGATGTGACTTTACATCCTAAAATGGCAAATTGAACATTTGTATTTAACAAGTCTGAAAATGGAGAGTTGGTACCAGTGAAACTGACCATGATTGCTGTAAAAACCCAACTCGTTCACAAATAGCCTTCAGGGAATACTGTGGCTGTAACTACTTTAATCAGGCAATTGAGGTTGGTCTGTTAGAATATGAAATCCCTGATTAAGGGCCTAATTGATGGGCCAATCAGGGAACCTCTTGCTTTTGTATTTAACCAGGAGTATCAGCTCCTCTGGGACCCTTAGTGTAGACTGCTAACTGAAAGCATGCTGTATGCTGTTATTTAACTTGTAAATAAAGGGATTTTGGTGATGGAACTTCTGCTTCTGAGGACTTTTATAGCGGACTCTGTATGTTTCTTTTGATTGGAGCAGCATTTATTACTACTCCCTAATTGCCCTTGACTAAGTGGCTTGGAAGGCCATTTTGGAGGACATTTAAGAGTCAACCACATTGCTGTGGGCTTGGACTCGTATGGAGGCCAGACCAGGTAAAGATGGCAATGTTTCTACCCTGCAGGATGTTAGTAAACCAGATGGGTTTTTAAATTTAAGTTTATTTCTTAGTGTCACAAGTAGGCTTACATTAACACTGCAATGAAGTTGCAGTGAAAATCCCCTCGTCACCACATTCACAATGGTTTCATGGCCATTCTCCAGATTTGTTTAAAATTCAAATTTCACCATCTGCCTGGGTGGTATTTGAACCTGGAACCACAGAGCATTACCCTGGCTTTCTGGATTAGTATTCCAGCGACAGTACCGCTACACCATTACCTCCCCTTCAATTGAAATTCAATCCAATCCTAGTATGATTGACTGACTCTAAATGGGCCTCTGAAGTGATTGAGCAAGATTATAATAATAGAGTGAGTCAAGAAAAAGAATCAACTGTTTTCAGGTCCACTGGGATTGGCCATTCTGTCCCTCACATAAATACTAGCACTGCCAGTGATGGTCACATCTAAAGAATAAATTTTGAGAAGTTACTTCCACCTCAAAAAACCTTTGTCCAATAAAATATTCTGCTCAACAGAATTAGATTTTTTAAGGTTATTGTTTGCAATATCACCAGTGGAGTTTAACCTTATTCGAGGTGCGGTGGTCTCACATCAGTATTTACAAGCTGTCAGAACTGTGATGAATGTGTGATGCTACTGTGCCTTTAAGGAATGCATTTTAATCCTGTTTCTCATAGAATCCCGACAGTGCAGAAGGAGGCCATTCAGCCCATCAAGTCTCCACCGGCAACAATCCCACCCAGGCCCTATTCCCATAACAACATGTATTTATCCTGCCAATCCCCATGACACTCAGGGACAATTTAATCTGCACATCTTTGGACTGTAGGAGGAAACTGGAGCACCCAGGGGAAACCCTTGCAGACATGGGGAGAACGTGCAAACTCCATGCAGGCAGTGACCCAAGCCTGGAATCAAACCTGGGTCCCTGGCGCTGTGAGGTAGCAGTACTAGCCACTGTGCCACCGTGCTGCCCCAAAGTCTATCGCAATTTGCATCGCTCGCCCACCCTGTCACTGGGGAACCTGCCGCAGGGGCGCCAACTTCAGCAGGACTGGAAGATCCCACTGGTGGGAAGAGAAGGAAAATCCAGCCCTATGAATTGGTGCTAGAGAAGTTGACAAAATCTTAAGCATTTCTAAAGTGCCCACCTCCTCAAAGTCAAAGCAATACTTTCAGGATTGAACTATGAACATGTATCATAATAATAATTCAATGATTTCAGTTGATTTAAATCTCAGCCATAATGTCACCATAATTAAATTTATTTGCACTAATATTGGATCTACAGGTATTTTCATGTTTCACCATTACCTCAGGGCACATTAACTCTGTGACAGTTCAGGATCAAATGTTGCTGTGTCAGCATTTTTAATATCAATTAGAGGAGTATTAGAGGCAGGACAGTTTCAGAGAATCCCTGCAGTGCAGAAGGAGGCCATTTGGCCCATTGAGTCTGCACCGGCATCTCCACATCACTAATTCTCTCTGACAGAGTGCCTTACCCAGGCCATTCCCCACATCCTATCCCTGCAACCATCTAACCTACACATCTTGGGACATTCAGGGGGAATTTAGCATGGCCAATTCACCTAACCTGCACACCTTTGGACTGTGGGAGGAAACTGAAGCACCCGAAGGGAACACATGCAGACATGGGGAGAATGTTCAAACTCCACACAGACAGTCACCCAAAGCCGGAATTGAACCTGGGTCAACACTGTGAGGCAGTGGTGCGAACCACTCTATGAGCTGGATTTTTTGGCCGCCCATGCCCCAAGACTGGAAAATGCCCCCCCAAGGTCAACGGACTTTTAAATTGTCCACAAAATTTTCTGTCCCATCCATTATGATTCCTGTGGACGAGATGGGAAAATTCTGTCCTACATCATTGTGGGCAAAATTCCTTCACAAAGGCTTAAGAACATATGGTCTACTAGCAACAAACATTGAACAGAAATCTTTCAGCTTAAAGCGGAATGCACAGGAAGGACTGTTTTCATATTTTGGATGCTGAACAGATGTAGGGAAATGGTTCAGTAAATTAGAAGCAACAAATTTAATATTTTTTTCCTGATTTTGAATCTGTGTCCCCTTTGCCCGCCATCACAATTGAACTTAAATTAATAGTGTAGATTTCTCTTTTACATTTCATTAATTACTTTACAAGCCACCAAACCCATCTTTAAATGCCTCCTTTCAATGCAAAGAGGTGTAAATTTTTCCAAACTTTTCATCCATGATCATTTACAGAACATGATTGAGGGATTGAATGGCCTATTGTGTTTTCATTCCTATCAGAGCACTGTGCAATTTAATTAAGGTTTCCCTTATATGTTTCAATTATGTAGTTAAACATTCAATTGGCTGTGTTCAATTATACTTGTATTGAACATTGAGTTCAGAAAAAATCCTAACGGGGTGATCTTATCAAAGAAATTTGAGCGTGAAAACGGGAGAGTTTCAGATCTGGTTTTTGGGCGAGTTTGAAAATGTAATCTTCTGCCATTTTGTGCAAGAACTGGTGTGCAAACTATTCTCCGCCAGTAGGCGGAGGGGATGGGGCCTAAGCGTGGCAGAAATCCGGCTGCTCACACCAGAGTGTGCAATTGTGCATGTGCAAATCTCTCTCTGTTCTGTTGCACAGAAAAGAAAGATCTGTCAGGCACCCCCACTAGGATATCCTCCTGATTGCTGGCATCCCCGGCCAATCACCACGCAAACATCCCCACAGCCTGATCAATCACCGCCCGAATCCCCCACCCCCGGCCTGGCCGATTGCAGTGTGCGCAGTTCAACTGTACCCCCCCCCCCACCCCCCCCCCCCCAGCCAATCCTTACTGCAGAGTGCACAGCCCCATCATGACCCCTCCCATTAGACCCCCACCATGGCACTTCCCTGTGCCTGGCTGGCAGTGCCAGGGTGTCAGGCAGGCACTGCCAAGGTCCCAGGCTGGCAGTTCCAGGCTGGCACTGTCACCCCCTTACCCCCGACCTCCCGGTGAGGTCACCACATCAAGTCCCTGTCGTTGGGGTCTTGTCGATGAGGGTCCTCACCGGTGAGGCCGCTAAGGCAAATGAGCCTGGACGATTGCATCCCAGGCTCACTAATAATATTAAAAATGGATTTAGAATAGATTTAAATATTTGAATCAACCTCACGCCCTTCCCAGGCGCAAGGCTGATCACGCCGGATATCCAGGCCCGGTAAGATTGCGAGAGGCAAGAAGTCATGCGTGAACTGGATTTTTCGCCTCTGGTGCAATCTTAACAGCTCGCCCCACACATCGACCGGCAGGACGAGAAGGTGAGGTCGACCCCTAAGTCTCATCCTCAGCTCAACAACCCCTTTCATGGGTCATCAATCTTCCCTTCCTTTGTGCAGTAGGTTTCATTAAAAAACAATGAAATTTCATCTGTCATTCTGCCCATTTAGCCATACTGTCCAACTCATCCTGCTATCTCTGAGCATCCTTCTCTGATATTATTATCCCTGCCTAATAAGTAATCATTTACAAATTTGATTGCTTTGCAGTGAGTTTCTGAAACCAGAAATACTGATTGGTTTCAAAGCCAAGCCCTGAGTACTCTACCCAGCACTGCTCTGCACCCTGTACAGTTCCTCAAAACAGGCACTCTTTGTATCCTACCCATCAGCCAATTATTTGCCCATTGCTCAATTTTACCCTGAATCCTCACAGATTAGAGTTCAGCTGATGCACTTTGTATGGAACTGTGGTAATCGTTCTTCGTCGCAGTGTTATGTTTGCTACATTTGCATTTTGTTCATCTCAATCAACAGATACTAAGATACACCCAGTTTTTGGCCTGGAATAAAGAATTAACAAGGGACTTAGCCCACACAGTGAGATTTTTACAGAACTCACACACTCACATCCAACTGCTTCCTTTCAGTAGCCCCTTCTTTCTAACCACTCGCAGTGATGAACACTCTCCATTAATTAAAGCTCCCCACTTCTCACAAGAAAGTAAAATAATTGAAATATCCGAATGTGTTCAGTTAGAGTTTTTAGTCTGCTGCGAACACCATTACATATCCAAACAACAAATCCCTTCCAACCGATCCAGTTAACATTCTGAACTGGGTGTCTCAGAGGGAATTTTATTTTGGTGACTTCAAAATTTCTGAGGACGTCCAATTAAACAATTTTTCTTGTATTCAACGTAAAAAATGTAAAATATCAATGTCCGATGAAACCTGCGAATTACTGAATCCTTGGGGACTGCTGCCAGCTATCACAGGTTGAATGGTCATTGTGAAATATGTAGTTTTAGCCAAGTTGTATGTAGATAGTATTGGGGTGATGAGTTTTACCTGGTAAGTACTCACACAGTCCTGCAAACAAATTTTTTACAGAATCATAGAATCCCTACAATGCAGAAGGAGGCCATTCGTGCCATCAAGTCTGCACCGACAACAGTCCCACGCAGGCCCTATCCCCATAACCCCATGTATTTACCCTAGCGAGTCCCCTTGACACTAAGGAGCAATTTAGCATGGCATATCCACCTAACCCGCACATCTTTGGACTGTGGGAGGAAACCGGAGCACCCGGAGGAAACCCACGCAGACATAGGGAGAATGTGCAAACTCAGCACAAACAGTGACCCAAACCGGGAATCGAACCCAGGTCCCTGGCGCTGTGAGGCAGCAGTGTTAACCACTGTGCTACCGTGCTTCCCCATTATTAAATGGCATTTTTATTTTCATAAGATCAGCAATTAAAAATCGCAATCAGCTACCTGTTAAAATAAAAAGCCACTCATTCATCATTCAGTCACTCCACTAGAGCTACTCAAGAGATGAGGCCAGAATTTTTCGGCTGTTCACACTCCGCTACCGCTGCAGGTGAGGACGGAGAATATAGCGCTCAACCAAATTGTCGTTCACTGCAGCAGGACCAAAACATCCCGCCAGCGTAAACAGCTGGAAAATTCTGACCAGGAACAGGAATGCTCAGCAATTGCTCAGGTAGCATCTGTGGAGGGAGTTAACGGTTGGAGTTTTACAGCCCCTCCCACCTTTCTCCAGTCCTGATGAAGTCAATGGGTTTTTGAATGACACCTTGCATTTTATGCTCTTGCCCTTGTCGGAACGGACTGTAAAATTTCGCCCAATGATTCAGGCAAATGATCTTTTATCAGAACGAGGAAAAGTTTGAGATGATAAGGTGGATGAAGGCAGCACGGTGGCACGGTAGTTAGCACTGCTGCCTCACAGCACCAGGGACCCATGTTCGATTCCAGCCTTGGCTGACTGTCTGTGTGGAGTGTGCACATTCTCCCCGTCTCTGCGTGGGTTTCCTCCGGGTGCTCCAGTTTCCTCGCACAGTCCAAAGATATGTGGGTTTGGTGGATTGGCCATGTTAAATTGTCCCTCAGTGCCAAGGGACTAGCAGGGTAGGCATCCGTGGGGTTATGGGGATAGGGCCTGGGTTGGATTGTGGTCAGTGTAGACTCGATGGGCCAAATAGCCTCCTTCTGCACTGCAGTGATTCTATGATTCAATGAGAGGCAGGAAAGATTCAATGATAAAAGAGATGATGAGGCAAGGCAAAAGGGAGTGCTAATGGAGGAGAAGCAAAAGATGGGTCTGGAGAAAAAGGATAAATGGAACAAGAGCAGAACCATTACTAGCATCTACTCACTGAACAAAAGTTGAAGCAGTTGTTCAACCCAGTGGTCAGAATTGCTCGGGTTGGTGCGTGTTCTTACATCATTAAACCTGCGCAATATTTTGGATAAGCGGGAATGGGAAGGGCGCCCACCAACAGTCAAGCAGGCAATTTATCCCATCAAGAGACAAATTGAATGCAGTTTTATGTGGGCTGTCTGCTTTTGCAGTTGGTGGACAGGCCAGTTGGCCAGGTGGTTTTTATGTTTTAGCTTCAACCTCGATCCAAGGCGGGATGACTGTCCGGCCTGAAATAAAATTGAAAAAGCTGCCTGGAGTCTGAGGTTTGTGTTTGAATGTGCTGCCCAGACACTCCTTGCATAATCTTCCTGGTCCTGAGTCTGCAGCCACCTTAGACAGCTCTGCAGAGGCTGCCCACCTCAGAGAATACATCAGAAGCACCAGCCCTCCCCTTTCTCAGTGCTTGCCCTAGTCCCATCTTCCCCGGTACGGTAAGACATTCTCATTGAGTGCCCCATGCTGACCGCCCATTAACTGACCATCCTGAGTGAAATGTGGTATCATAAGTGTGGGGCAAGCTGCCTTTTCCTGCCCATCGCCTTCATACGCTCATACGTTCATAGCATCTTTGCACGTTATTAAAATAAGTCTCTTGTTCTCCTGTGAAAGCTGATGGGTATCATTGAGACCATCTTGGTGAAAGTGAGAAGTGTGCAGAAACCACAGAGAAACAAAGGTTTCTTTACTCCAATACACAGCTGCAGCTCTGGCCCGAGATGAGGAAATTTCAAAGCCCATTGTTATCATTCAGGTCAGAAACTCCAAAGTGTTTTATGAAGTCTGCCTAGATCATAAGTTTTGCATCTTGAATTTGGCTCGGGTAAGCCTGAAATGTTTCACTTCAGGCATGATTCAAATGACCCACTAGGGAGCTTTTATCAAACAAAGTTTATTTAAGAATACAGTCAACATGTATGGAAAGAAAATTAGCAGTAACTTTTATCAATTACAAATAAGAAAAAAAAATGATATTGTATAAACCTTAACAGCTAAGTACCATTCCAACCAAACAAATTCCAAAAACAAGCCCTTGCCACAGATTTAGCATAGAAAATACGAATGCTCACGTGATGCTGGAACTTAGTCCTTTAGTTGGATGCTGCAGTTCACTTGATACACACACCGACAAGCTTGATGTCAGAACACCAGGGAGAGAGGCTCCAGTTACTAGCTAGCAAACCACCAACAGCAGAATTTTCACTCTAAGAAGGCAAGAATACCTGCTTCCAACTAGCCATCAGGATTTCCAATACCAGGGCAAGAGAGAAACACTGCTTTTCAGTCTGATGCCCAAACACCTTCTGAACTAAAACAGCAACCAGCAGCCCAAAACTGAAAATGAAACCTTGAATTCACCATGAAGAAAAACTATCCAAAACATATTACCTGCCAACCAGTCATAAATTCCAAATCAGTGCATTAGGCCCAGATTAAAAATAAACAAAACTCCACTTAAGCCATTGAAGCAGCAATAAAAGGACTTCCAGCAGACAGCCTGGCAACAATGACAAGACCCAAAGCTGTTTAATTTCAGAGAACATGATTTAAAAAATATTTCTTAAAGGCACATTAATGTTGCACTGTATCATTGGACAATTTGCAAATACTAATGGAAGAAGAATTGTTACTACTTTATGTCAATAATTTTCCCTCAGCAGAAAGATGCACCAGGAAAAATAGAGTTCAGCAGGTTCATCTTTCCAGAAAATGTGGCTGTGACCCGGGTCTCTGGCACTGTGAGGCAGCAGTGCTAACCACTGCACCAGCGTGCCGTCCTACTGTGCCACCGTGCTGTGGATATAGGTAAAAACTTCTAACTCCCTAAATTCAGCTTGTAGGATGAGGTCCTACAAGCTGAATTTAGGGAGTTAGAAGTTAAACTAAAAAGTAGGACCTCAAAGGTAGTAATCTCAGGAAGCTACGAGTGCCACGTGCTAGTCAAAGTAGGAATGTCAGGATAGCTAAGATGAACATGTGGCGTGAGGGATGGTGCAAGAGGGAGGGATTCAAATTCCTGGAACATTGGAACCGGCTCTAGGAGAGGTGGGACCAGTATAAATCTGACGGTCTGCACCTGGGCAGGACTGGAACGTTGGGGGAGTGTTTGCTAGTGCTGTTGGGGAGGGTTTAAACTAATGTGGCAGGGGGATGGGAACTGATGCAGGAAGTCAGAGGAAAGTAAAGATTTGGATGAAAGAAGGGCAAGACTGACATTTTAGCATTCCAAGATTTAGATCCTTCAGGCGAGATAGAGAGGGTGACTGATCTTTACTGATTAAGGAGAATGTACAGAGGGAGGACAGCTTGGTGGGATCATGCAGTGAGGCCATATGGGTAGAACTGAGGAACAGGAGCAGTGCAATCATACTATTGGGGCTGTAGCACAGACCTCTCAACAACTAGCGTGAAGTGGAGGAACTGATATGTCAGCAGATTATGGGAAGATGTAAAAACAACAGGGTTGTTGCGATAGGTGATTTTAACTTCCCCAACATAGACTGGGATTCCTTTAGTGTCAGGGGCTTGGATGGGGCAGAGTTTGTCCAGTATGTCCAAGAGTGCTTCTTGAGGCAATGTGCAGGTAGTCCAACTCGCAAGGGGCTATCTTAGGCCTGGTTCTGGGAAACGAGCCCGGACAGGTGATTGATGTCTCAGTGGGGGACCATTTTGGGAACAGTGATCACGATTCTATAAGTTTCAAGAGACTTGTAGAAAAGGATAGAAGCAGTCCCAGAGTGAAAGCTGGGGGAAGGCTAACTACAACAGTATTAGGCAGGAGCTAGGGAATCTAAACTGGGGGTGGATGTTTGAAGGTAAATCCACACGCGATATCTGCGAGTCTTTGAAAAGTCAGTTGTTAACAATCCAGGACAAGTATATTCCTGTAAAAATGAAGGATAAGGATGGCAAGATTTGGGAACACTGGATGACAAGAGAGATTGTGAGCTCAGTGAAAAAGAAGAGGCATACATGAATTTCAGGAAATTGAAAATGGATCAGGCTCTTGAGAAATACAAAGATAGCAGGAAAGAGCTTAAACAGGGACTTTGGAGGGCAAAAAGGGCCAAAAATGTTCTTGGCAGGCAAGATTAAGGAGAATCCTAAAGCTTTTTATGCGTATATAAGAGGGAAGAGGTCCACTCAAGAAAAGTGGAGGGAATTTGTGTGTGGAGCCAGATGAGGTGGGTGAGGTCCTTAATGAGTACTTTGCATCAGTATTCACAAAGGAGAAGGATGTGGTAGATGATGAGTGTAGAAAGGAGGATATTGACATATTAGGACATGTTGAGATAAAAAAGGAGGAGGTATTGGAGGTTTTAAAAATCATTAAGGTAGGCAAATCCCCAGATAGGGTCTATATTATAGAATACTGAGAAAGGCGAGGAAGAAATTGCTGAGGTCTTGGCCAAAATCTTTGTATCCTCTTTAGCCACGGGTGAAGTACCAGAGGATTGGAGAAGAACTGACATTGTTCCTCTGTTTGAGAAGGGGAGAAGAGACGATCCGGGAAATTACAGGCCTGTGAGCCTTCCATCAGTGATGGGAAAATTATTGGAGAAGATTCTTAGGGGCAGGATGTACTCACAACTGAAAGAGAATAGGCTTATTAGTGATCAGTAGCTTGGTTTTGTGAAGGGGAGGTCGTGTCCCACAAACTTGATTGAGTTCTTTGAGGAAGTGACAAGAAAAGTTTACCAGGGCAGGGTAGTGGATGTTGTATACATTGAATTTAGTAAAGCCTTCGACAAGGTTCCTCTTGGCAGGCTGATACAGAAGGTGAAGTCATATGGGATCCGAGGTGAGCTGCTAAGATGGATACAAAACTGGCCTGGGCACAGAAAGCAGAGAGTAGCAGTGGAAGGATACTTTTCTAACTGGAGGTCTGTGACAAGCGGTGTTCCACAAGGATCAGTGCAGCGGCCTCTGTTGTTTGTTATATATATATAAATGATTTGGAAGAAAATGTAGGTGGTCTGAATAGTAAATTTGCAGATGATACAAAAACTGGGGGAGTAGCGGATAGTGAGGAGGATTGTCAGAGGATACAGCAGAATGGGGCAGCACTGCCTCACAGCACTAAGGATCCAGGTTCGATTCCTGGCTTGGGTCACTGCCTGTGTGGAGTTTGCACGTCTCTCTGTGTCTGCGTGGGTTTCCCCCGGGTGCTGCGGTTTCTCCCACATTCTGAAAGACGTGTTGGTTAGGTGCATTGACCCGAATAGGTGCCGGACTTTGGCAACTCGGGGAATTTCACAGGAACTTCATTGCAGTGTTAATGTAAGCCTTACTTGTGGCTAATAAATAAACTTCTAAAACTTTTATGTAAATCAGCTGGAGACCTGAGCCAAAAGATGGCAGATGGAATTTAACCTGGACAAATGTGAGGTGATGTGATTTGGAAGGTCTATTGCAGAAAGAAAATATACAGTAGAAATATTAGCACACAGAGGGATCGGGGCATGCAGATCGACGGGTCTCTGAAGGCGGCAACTCAGTGGACAAGGTGGTCATTAGGGCATCTGGCATTCTGGCCTTCATCGGTTGGGGCGTTGAGTATAGGAATTGGAAAGTCATGTTGGAGCTGTATTTCACTTTGGTTAGGCCACATTTGGAGTATTGTGCACAATTCTGACCGCCACACTACCAGAAGGATGTTGATGCATTGGAATGGGCACAGAAGAGATTTACCAGGATGCTGCCTGGTTTGGAGGATATGGATTATGAAGAAAGGTTGAACAAACTTGGATTGTTTTCATTGAAGTGTCGGAGATGAGGGGGAGACCTGATAAAGGTTTACTAGATGATGACTGGCTTGGATAGAGTGGATAGTCAGAGTCTTTTTCCCAGGGTCGATGGGTCAAGTACTCTGGGGCATGGGTTGAAAGTGAGAGGGGGAAAGTTTAAAAGAGGTGTAAGGGGCAAGTTTTTCACACAGAGGGTGGTGAACGCCTGTAATGCACAGCCAGAGGAGGTGGTGGAAACAGATTGTATAACAACGTTCAAGAGACATCTGGATAGACACATGAATAGGCAGGGAATTGAGGGATATGGACCAAGTAGAGGCAAGAAAATATTAGATTAGAGAGGCCACTGTGTCAGCACAGACTTGGTGGGCCGAAGGGCCTGTTCCTGTGCTGTACTGTTCTTTGTTCTTTGAGGAATGTGGGATGATTTTATTTGCTGTTCCCACAAGTTGGGTCTTAGAATCTCCGGGATGCTACCTGGGAACAGCAGAATGAAGAGCTTGAACAACTAAACAAACAGCTTGGGAAACAATCAAACCTTTAAGGAATAATAAAGTGATTGACGAAGAGATTGGATGCTACCTACACAAGACGTAAAAGTTCATGGAAGGCTTGAAGGAAAGTGATGAGAAAAGGCAGAGAAGTCACAGATATACTTTAATGCAGAGGTAAAATTATCTCATGTAATGGTACGGTGAACATTAAATCTACATGGAGATTAGTGAAGGAAACCATGGGGAAATATTAGTGTCTGGACTGAAACAACTATTTATTTTCTGCTTCATTTGCTGATAGCCTGTAAAAGAAAACTGCAAAAGTTTACTGTTCTGAAGGCTGGAATTCATCCGTAATCAAACCACTGGCTAAAAATCAGGATTAGAACCACATAAACAAGGGTTGTGCGACTTTAGTTTCAAAATTGTGTTTTAATTTTTTCCCTTGACTGCTACAATTTCCTGCTGCAGCTATTCATTTTGTTTTCAAAGCTAGAAACGAGACACTAAGTTATTTTATAAATTGAATCTGTACATGGGAATATCAAAATAATTATTTTAAAAACTACTGAGGTTTAGCTAAACTCTTTTCTGACAGCCCCATAAATTATTGGAATTACAGGATTAATTGGAGCTGGCTTATCTGAATTGAATTTCCTTCAATGTTTATTCTTCTCTTAATAGCTTGTGTTTTTTCCTCTCTCTGAAGCTGAATTAAACATCTGCTAAAGTGATCCAATTGTTTCCGCGATAAACAGACAGAAACAAAATGTGAGATCTGGAGTTGTGAAAAACATATGTTATTAATATTGTAGGATTATTATTTTTTTTCATTGATGGGACATGGGTGTCGCTGGTTGGCCAGCATTCATTGCCCATCCCGAGTTGCCCAAGGGCAGTTGAGAGTCAACCCCATTGCTGTGGCTCTGGAGTCACATGTAGGCCAAACCAGGTTAGGAGAGCAGATTTCCTTCCCTGAAGGACATTAATCAACCAGATGGGTTTTTCCTGATGATCGACAATGGTTTCATGGTCATCAGTAGATACTTAATTCCAGTTATATTTTTTATTGAATTCAAATTCCACCATCTGCCATGGTAGGATCCAAACTTGGATCCTCAGAACATGAGCTGAGTTTCTGGATTAATAGTCTAGCGATAATACCACTAGGCCATCACCTCCCACATTCTTTGCTAGCTCGATTTTCAGACAGTTTCAGCATAGGTAACAGTTTTTGACACTGGATGTGTCACCTTCAGAGTCCATCAAAGCATCTAAATTGTACAATTTCATTCCAAGTTTGAAATTAGCACCACTGCCTCTCAGTGCCAGGGACCCGGGTCCAATTCCAGCCTTGGGTCACTGGCTTAAAGTTTAAAGTTAGATTTAATTTATTAATCACAATTAGGCTTATATTCACTCTGCAGTGAAGTTACTGTGAAAATCCCCTACTCGCCACACTCCGGCACCTGTTCGGGTACACTGAGAGAGAATTTAGCGTGGCCAATGCACCTAACCAGCACATCTTTCGGACTGTGGGAAGAAACCGGAGCACCCGGAGGAAACCCGCACAGACACAGGGAGAACAAGCAAACTCCACACAGACAGTGTGGAGCCGGGAATTGAACCCGGGTCCCTGGCGCTGGAAAGCAGCAGTGTTGACCACTGTGCCACTGTGCACCAGAGTGTGTGGAGTTTGCACATTTTCCTCATGTCTGCATGGGTTTCCTCTCACAGTTCAACGATGCGTAGGTTAGATGGATTAGCCATGGTAAATGTGTGAGGTTATGGGGATAGGGCAGGGGAGAGGGCCTCGGTAAGGTGCTCTGTCAGAGAATTGTTGCAGACTCGATGGGCCAAATGGCCTCCTTCTGCACTACAGAGATTCTACGGTTCTATGTTTGGAATTTCCAACATCAGACCAATTATAGATTGCTTGACAGGTTTAATATCACAACAGCTGCATAATTAATTCCATCACATTTTCTGGTTTGGGCACTCAAAAATGAAACTATTTTCGAAGGTGATTTTTTTTTGTAAGCACTGTTGATTTTGACTTGCACAGTCAATTCCAACAACAGTCTTAGCATATCAGAATCAAATGTGAGCTCTTTATTCCAGAGCTTCTGTGCTGCGTACATGTAACACTGAAGGCACAACTCAGGTGAATCTCTAATTCCCAAATAATCCAATAAGCCTTTTGAAAACAGCAGTGGCCTGAGGTACTTTTGTGAGACCCAGATGAAGGTTTCCTGCTCCTTGTGTACTGGGAGATCAGGGCACATGCGCAATGGTGCCCCTAGCAGTCTGCAGCTGGCTTCCTGACATGAATAGGCTCCGCCCACTCCGCTACTGATGAGAATCACACTTTGCCTCTTTTTTCTAAGTGCCGTATGATTGCATCTGGGAGCTCGCAAAAAAATGTGTGCAATTCACTCCTGCTTTCACACTCGTTCAACACTTAGAATATTTTTGGCAAGATGGCCCCCTCAGTCTCTCTCTCTCACACACACACACACACACACACACACACATATTGGTTGCAGATAAAGGCTGCAATTTTACCATTGATGGGCAGGGCGAGCCGGTAAAATCACGTGAGAGCCGAGAAATCAGGTTTGTGTCTGGCACCGGATTACCAACGCATTCAACTTCCCGCCCATTTCTGGCATGAGGCTGAATAAATTATTTAAATATATTTAAGACAGAATTAACATGTGACTAGCGAGCCAGGGCACAACTTGATCTTGTGGCCTCACTGGGAGAGATTCCCTTCAGCGAGGAAAACACCTGGTCCCTACGGACGGGGGACAGTCATGATGGCCTCACTGGTAGAATTGGAGGTCACTGATGCCCCCTAGGGAGGTTGAGGGCAAGGGTGAGGTTGCCCCCATGGGCAGTGCCAGCCTGGCAGTGCCAGCCTGGCATTCTGGCACTGCACACTGGGCATCCTTGCACTGCACACCAGGCACCCTGACACTGCCCATCAGGCAATACAAGGGGGTCGGGGCCTGGAAGGATGGAGCATATGGGGGGCTTGAAGGGGTGGGGCCAACCCAGGGGTGGGGCCAGGCGGGGCCTACAGGGGGGTGGTTCAATTGAGTAGGGAGGGGGGTCCATTGCCACCCTGCTCATGATTTTGTGGGTGAGGGGGACAATCGTTCTGGGTGACAGGAGGGCAGTTGACATTGGCCACAGGGCCCTGAGATAGCTGGAGGCAGGGGAGCTGTAAATAAAATATATCGGGCTGGCTGCAGCAGCAGAGCTGACAGATCTTTCACATCTGTCAGCTCTCTGCTGGTGCCATTGTGCATGTGTGCCAACCAAAGGTGTGCACATGCGTAATGGTTCCCTCTGCTGCTGCACAGCCTTGCTGGTGAGTTAAATGCTGCCCACGCCATTTAGTGGCTAGAAATTGTTTAGCCCAGTTTTTTTAGTGTCTAAATCCATAAGATTCGGGGTAAAGACTCACCCAAAAAACGGACCTGAAACTCCCCCTTGTACACACCAGCTGGACACTTAGAATGGGATTTTATGGCCTGGCACATCCCAAAACCATAAAATCTCATCCGAGGTCAATGGACCTTCCCATTCTCTGCTCCTCACCCACTCTGATTCCTAGGATGAGTGGGCTAGTAAAATTCTGACTAGAATTTTCTCATAAAATTCTGTCCAAAGGGCGGAAATAGTTTCATCACTTTTAGATTGTGCCTTATAGATTGTGGACAGTTTCTGGGGAGTCAGGAGCTGAGGTACTTGGTGCAATGTTCCTTGTCTCTGACCTGCTCTTGTGGCCACAGTATTTAAATGGCTAGTCCAGTTCAACTTCTGATCCATGATAACCCCTAGGATATTGATAGTGGAGAATTCAGTGACGGTAATGCCTTTGAGATCCAAGGGGCGACCGTTAGATTCTCTCTTGTTGGAGATGGTCATTCCCTGGCACTTGTGTGGTGTGAATGTTACTTGATAACATGGGTTAAGGTTTCTTAAGTGCTGAAACATTGCACAAAACCTGCATCTTGAGCCATCTAGTGGTGCGGCAAACATGTATTCACTCGCTCATTTAATAAATGTAACACATTTTCATTAAATCTGCCTTTTTAAACAGGAGCATTTCAAAAGTAATCATAAAATATCTACATTCAATTACAGTCACTTTTTGTGATTGTGAATATTACTCAATTTTTTTAGATTCTTGAAGAAATGCTTGACGACAAAACATAAGAAGATTAATACATTGTATGGTGACTTTCAAATCAAAAGTCAATACAGGATTGGGGCAATGACTGTAAGGCGTGGTTAATCTTTAGTTTTATAGGCCAAAGTGAAAAACGAGATAAAGTTGATGTAACTAAGCAGTATTTTTAATAGAAAATATCAGTTATCTATTCCAATTTTGAATTGCGATTAGTTTGGTTTGCATAATGATCATGTAGCACTGCTTACTTATAGGTGCTGACTAGTAAGTTTTCCCACAGACACAAGAGCATGGAAAAGAGAGTGATTTTTTGCACAGCCCGATGTCGGAACCTCAGAGGCTCCTGGAATTATTTGGAAAATGGTGGTGTGATTCTACTGTGCTACCTCATTGAAGCTACTTTCAGGTAACAACAGGGCAGTGAAGTAAAGAGAAGAGAGGGAAATAAATGTTTCCCTTGGTGGAAGGATAGAGAACAAGACAGCACAGATTTAAGGTGACTGGTGAAAGAAGCGATGGCAACATGAGGAAAGACTTTCTCATACAGCGAGTGGTTAGGATCTGGAATGCGCTGTCTGGGAGTGTGGTGGAGACAGGTTAAAACGAGACATTCAAGAGAGAATTAGACTGTTATCTGAAAAGGAAGAAAATGCAGAGCTACAGAGAAAGGGCAGGGGAGTGGCATGAGGTACACTTCTCCTACAGAGAGCTGGCAGAGACACAATGGACCAAATGGCCTCCTGTTGTGCAGTAACAATTCTGTGATTCAGTGCTGCATGCCCATTCTGCTATATTCATGCTACAACTTCCAATTCTTAATACATTTCCTTCAAAAATCTTCACATACAAGATCACAGCACCACAATCTACTTGTTTGAATATAGATGTATCGTCACAAATTGATACATGACTGATAGGAAGACCACATGACTGCCATCAATGATCTACACCCCTCCTCTCTCTTTCCTCTTTGGAAAAGCAACAGTCCAATTACATTTGGAAGCCATGTTATGCTCCAACCACTATTCCACAGGAAGGAACACAAATGTGCTGTCCATTCTGAATATAATCAGTCATCCATCTGATCCAGAATGTTGGCAGCACCTAGGCTGATGGCTGCAAGTTGTCCCCATAATAACCTTAACAAAGCTGAAGCCATTAAAGTTAAATTAGAAGGTGATAGTGACTGCCATTGATTATGCAATCCCAACTGTGAAAATTAGCTGCAGTGTCCTTGCCTGGCTCCATACTGAATCTTATCCTGTGCAACAATCTCTTCGCTGTAATTATTAGATAGTTGTGGTGGACTTGCAAATATAACTGGCCACATAATAATGCCTATTAATCTCCCCAATTAACCTTCTTTCATCTTTATCGTGAAATATTGTATTTATACACATTAAAAAAAAACACTTTTTTATTCATTCGTAGGACATGGGCGTTGCTGACTGGCCAGCATTCAGTGTCCATCCCTAGTTGCCCAAGGGCAATTGAGAGTCAACCACATTGTTGTGGCTCTGGAGTCACATCTAGACCAGAACAGGTAAGGAAGCCAGATTTCCTTCCCTAAAGAACAGATAGTTTTTTCCGACAATTGACAATGGTTTCATGGCCATCAGTTGATCCTTAATTTCAGATACTTTTCATTGAATTCAAATGTCCCCATAGCATTAGCTGAGTTTCTGGATTAAGAGTCTAGTGATAATGCCACCAGGCCATCGCCTAACGTAACTTGTCTTGTCAAACATCATGGTCAAAATTTTCTTGCCGTTTACGCCGGCGGGATTTTCTCATCCCACTGCAGTGAATGGAGATTTGGTTGGGCGCCGAATTCATAGAATAATTGAATCATAGAATCCCTGCAGTGTAGAAGGAGGCCATTCGGTGCAGCGAATCTGCACTGACCCAATCCCACCCAACCCTATTCACATAGAACAAAGAACAAAGAACAGTACAGCACAGGAAACAGGCCCTTCGGCCCTCCAAGCCTGTGCCGCTCCTTGGTCCAACTAGACCAATCGTTTGTATCCCTCCATTCCCAGGCCTCTCATGTGACTATCCAGGTAAG
This sequence comes from Mustelus asterias, assembly GCF_964213995.1. Lineage (NCBI taxonomy): Eukaryota > Metazoa > Chordata > Chondrichthyes > Carcharhiniformes > Triakidae > Mustelus > Mustelus asterias. Next base: position 19,677,992 of record NC_135809.1, read on the forward strand.
TCTTAAATGATGTCAGCGTGCCTGCCTCCACCACCCTACTTGGCAGCGCATTCCAGGCCCCCACCACCCTCTGTGTAAAATACATCCCTCTAATATCTGAGTTATACTTCGCGCCTCTCACCTTGAGCCCGTGACCCCTCGTGATCGTCACTTCTGATCTGGGAAAAAGCTTCCCACCGTTCACCCTATCTATCCCCTTCATAATCTTGTACACCTCTATTAGATCTCCCCTCATTCTCCGTCTTTCCAGGGAGAACACCCCCAGTTTACCCAATCTCTCCTCATAGCTAAGACCCTCCATACCAGGCAACATCCTGGTAAACCTTCTCTGCACTCTCTCTAACGCCTCCACGTCCTTCTGGTAGTGCGGCGACCAGAACTGGACGCAGTACTCCAAATGTGGCCTAACCAGCGTTCTATACAGCTGCATCATCAGACTCCAGCTTTTATACTCTATACCCCGTCCTATAAAGGCAAGCATACCATATGCCTTCTTCAACACCTTCTCCACCTGTGTTGCCACCTTCAAGGATTTGTGGACTTGCACACCTAGGTCCCTCTGTGTTTCTATACTCCTGATGACTCTGCCATTTATTGTATAACTCCTCCCTACATTATTTCTTCCAAAATGCATCACTTCGCATAACCCTCATATGTTATAACCCTCATATATTTACCCTGCTAATCCCCTGACACTAGGGTCCATTTAATATGGCCAATCAACCTAACCCGCACATCTTTGGACTGAATTCTCTGACTTCACTGCGGCAGGAGCGTGGCGTGAATGGCTGGTAAGATCGTGCCCCATGTAATTCTTCACTTACATGCCTTATTGTCCATTGGAAACCCATGATAGTTTGTGTGACAAGATCTTCTCCTTTAATGGAACTACTTTGATTATAATTTCCCGAGAAACTGCTGAAAATATGACACTATTTCTGGAGTACAAAACTTATTGAAGCGATAAAACAGAACCAAGACAAAGTGTTCCTGGATTCTTAATACATTTTAAGGATCTGACTAAGGAGTCCAAATCCATTCAGCCCAGGGAATCTCTCCAGCAGTATTTGACTAGGATGGGAGAAGTGAGTAAGGGAGGGAAAGTGGATGCGATGTGAAATGTAATTTTGAGGGAACTTAGGAGGAAAGGAACAGTTGCACAGAGTCAGTGCAGAGGTGCATATTGGACATTGTTTCACAGACCTATAGGATGGCACAATGGCACAAAGACCTCTTTTTGGCACTGAATCAATGATAACCAGAAAGAATTGGGGCTGCAGAAGGACTTGGACAGATTAGGAGAGTGGGCAAAGAAGTGGCAGATGGAATACAATGTGGAAAACTGCGAAGGTATGCACTTTGGAAGGAGGAATGGAGGCATAGACAATTTTCGAAATGGGAAAATGCTTAGGAAATCAGAAACACAAAGGGACTTGGGGAGTCATTGTTCAAGATTCTCTTAAGGTTAACGTGCAGGTTCAGTCGGCATTTAGGAAGGCAAATGCAATGTTAGCATTTATGTCGAGAGGGCTAGAATACAAGAGCAGGGATGTACTTCTGAGGCTGTATAAGATCTGACCCCATTTGGAGTATTGTGAGCAGTTTTGGGCTCCATATCTAAGGAAGGATGTGCTGGCCTTGGAAAGGATCCAGAGGAGGATCACAAGAATGATCCCTGGAATGAAGAGCTTGTCGTATGAGGAACAGTTGAGGACTCTGGGTCTGTACTCATTGGAGTTTAGAAGGGGGGATCTTATTGAAACTTACAGAATACTGCGAGGTCTGGATAGAGTGGACGTGAAGAGGATGTTTCCACTGGTTGGAAAAACTAGAACCAGAGGACACAACCTCAGGCGAAAGGGACGATCCTTTAAAACAGAGATGAGGAGGAATTTCTTCAGTCAGAGAGTGGCGAATCTGTCAATCCCTTTGCCGCAGAAGGCTATGGAGGCCAGGTCACTGACTGTCTTTAAGATAGAGATAGATAGGTTCTTGATTAATAAGGGGATCAGGGGCTATGGGGAAAAAACAGGAGAACGGGGATGAGAAAAATATCAGTCATGATTGAATGGCGGAACGGGCTCAATGGGCCGAGTGGCCTAATTCTGCTCCCATGTCTTATGGTCTTATGGTGTTATAGTTGATGCATAAAGTTTTCCTCACCCTAGTAGCAAAAGGACTGCCCCCTTTCCTCCATGCAATTTTCAAGCACAAACTACAACTAGTCATATGGGTTCCCTGAATGAAACTTAATTTAGTGCTAGGTGGTGCCTAATTATGGATGGTTTTTGTGTTTTGAATTGTTTAAGTCTGCTAGAAACTAGGAGCGATCTGCCCAGATACATTTCCTTTAAGATTCTTATTAACAGTGGAGAGACTTCCTGTCAGCCTGGCCCCAAGTTCAAACAACGGTGCCAGGAAAGATAGCACAGGAACCCACTGCCAACCTCCAGCTACCCCTGGCATATCGCGCTGAGTGGTTCCAATAGCCATAAGATATTTTCAAGCCAGTCTGTTAAAGATGCTCAAGGATACCACACAGAGCACAGACAGAAGATCTGTGGATAGCTGCTTCCTGACTTCTGGCTGCTTTTATAACCGGCAGTCATGTGGAAATTCCACAAATACGTGATTCAAAATGAGCCAAAGGCAGAAATCCCTGAAAGGGAACGGTTGCAGAAACATAGGAAACCACAAATGTCCAGAAGGAATTTTTCAAAAATCAATTACAATAGCATAGAATGTTATTTTAAGAGGAAACTAAAAATAATTAGGTGCATGATTTGTTCTTTTTTAACACTAATCATACAGACCATAAGGTCCAGATCTGTGCCAAGATTGCTGCTCTAATACAGAACAACAGTTGCGGCAATGAAGTTAGCCACAGCACTACCATGGTGAAAATTAGGGAAACAAAGCCAGCGGGTACATCCGATCACCACTCAGTGGTTGCTTCAGAAAAATAGACGCATGTAAAGATGGAAACCAGGAGCAGGAGTAGGCCATTCGGCCCTTCGAACTCCAGCATTCAACATGATCATGGCTGATCCTCTGTCTCAATAAGAAGTCTCACAACACCAGGTTAAAGTCCAACGGGTTTATTTGGTAGCTCAAGCCACTAGCTTTCAGAGCGCTGCTCCTTCATCAGGTGAGTGGGATTTCTGTCCACAAACAGGGCAATATAAAGACACAAACTCAATTTACAAAATAATGGTTGGAATGCGAGCCTTCACAGGTAATCAAGTCTTAAAGGTACAGACAGTGTGAGTGGAGAGAGTGGAATTTAATGTTTGAGTCAAAAAAACCAGCAGGAGACCTGTGTCACCGCTCACCACGTTAATTAACCATCAGGCACTTAAGTGGCCAACGTAAGGCATTCCCTGGGATTAGCGGCTCCAGGGCAGAATTCCCATCCTGTGAGAGTGTCTGAAATGCACCTACCCAGAGGCCCAGGATCAACAAAGGACCCCAGGCCAAAGGTAAGTGAGAGATGGGATTGGAGGATGGGGGTGGTTACAGGAGGCAATGGAAGGGGGCACCTCTCTGTGCCTCTCCCCGCTCCCTTTCCGGTGCTGCATCCCTCCAGCAGGTCCCGAGTGCCTTTGAATCAGGAACTCCTCAGGGCGCCCGCAAGCAACCTAACAGAGTTTGTTTTTTGCGCCTCCTTTGTGACAGCCCCCTCCCCCCCCTCCCTTCCCCACCACCAGTCGGGTGCCAACGGCAGCAGGATAAGAACACTAAATGGGCATCAAACGTCTTTAAAATCTTTAGACGCCTCAATTAGCATCCAAGCTGGGAGGCTGTCCACAAGTTCTTTGGAGGCGTTAAGGCAGGGCACCATAAGGCAGGGTCCCCACACCATACCCTCCTGCCAAATTAAATGCCTCCCTCCCCTTTCCAATCTCACGTCCAGGGTGGCATTAAATTGCGTCCTTGGTTTCCTTATCACTTTCAAAGAAAGATTCAGCATTTTTACACCAATATAATCTTGCATAGCCATGGTAATTGCCATTTACATGGCATTATCTGCACATGGGACAAACTTTAAAACAGTTCAACCTTTACTATATATATAATATTTGACTGAAGTAAGTCTCCATCACTCTTCATTAGCAGGTAGTATATGATGTTAACCTTGAGAGTGGAAAGCTCCCAGTAAGCTCGGGCACAGAGCTGCTCAACACTTACTTGTCACTGCGAATTCTGTCCGTCATCAAGCAGATTGATCGACAGAGTTACATGCAAGAGCAAGATATTCAAATCCAGAGAGAGAAGGGAAAGAATACAGGATACAACCTGAAGTGACCTCACCCTCCTACCATACTCAGTTAGGAGATTGATGAGAGCTGCTATAACTTATGCAAACATTCTCTTAATGGAAACTAGCAGCAAGAATAGGCCATTCCGCCCTTCGAGCCTGCTCCACCATTCATAATGATCATGGCTGATCATCAAATTCAATATCCTGATCCCCCTCCTCCCCATAGCCCCAGGAGTTATATTTAATTTCTTTTTGATAGCAACATCTGAATCACTGTTTTTAAAGTTTATTTATTTGTGTCACAAGTAGTCTTACATTAACACTGCAATGAAGTCACTGTGAAATTCCCTGAGTCGCCACACTTGGGCACCTATTCGGGTACACTGTGGGAGAATTTAGCATGGCCATTGCACCGAACCAGCACGTCTCGCAGACTGTAGGAGGGAACCAGAGCACCCGAAGGAAACTCATGCAGATGCGGGGAGAACATGCAGACTCCCCACAGAGGGTGACCCAAGCCGGGGACCGAACCCAGGTCCCTGACTCTGTGAGGCAGCAGTGTTAACCACTGTCCCATCGTGCCGCCCAGGAGAGAAGAGTTATCTGAGTCACTGTTTTCAGGAGAGGAGAGGTCACCAGAGACAATCAAATGGAAAACTGGAGAAGGGAAAGAGTGAATACGATTGGGCCGAACAGCCATCCCTCGAGCACTGAATCAGTCTATAATTCTATGATGCCTGCGAATAGTGCAACAACTCCAATAAAAAAATCTCCTGAATTCTAATTTTCACTGTAGGAATTTGTTGTAGTTTCTTGGATTCATGATATAAAAAGGAATTGTTATATTTGCAGCTGACAGCAACAGAAATAAAACTAAGTATCCAAATGCAACATTTTATATAAAATGACACAAAATCACATCCACTTAAGGATAACAAGACAGACAAACCTCATTGTAATTAAACTTGAAATATATATAGGGATGCTTTCTATCTCATTGTCTGCCGGTGCATTACGTGTGTTGTAAATTTTGATGCACATCGATGAAAGCACCATCTGCTACATTAGTGTCACTCTTGGAAGGAGCATTGTTCCACCGAAGGGAAAATTTTATACACTTCCAACTGTTTCTCAGGCATCCCTTGTTGCCATGTTTTTTGTTTTGACACTGCTAGCTTGCAACAGATTGGGAATAGAGGAAGATGATTTCCTCTTGGCTATAGATGTAATAAAATTAAATGGATGTATAAAAGAATGCGTTCATGATTTATCTGCAGAGGGATCTTCTACTTGGGTGGGTGAATATTGGCAGGCATTGCATGCACCCTAGCACATGCCAGCCTGCGACCTTCAGGACTGACCCTGCCAAAATTCACACGGTCAAGGTCACTGTGGGGCAGCACGGTGGCACAGTGGTTGGCACTGGTTTCCTCCCATACTCCGAAAATCTGTGTTAGGATGATTGGCCATGCTAAATTGACTCTAGTGTCAGGGAGACTAGCAGGGTAAGTATGTAGGGTTATGGGGATAGGGCCTATGTGGGATTGTATTCGGTGTTGGCTTGATGGGCCAAATGACCTCCTTCGGCACTGAAGGGATTCTAAGTTTCTATGATTCTTCTGCAAAGTCTATTAACTTATATGCTACTTTTGGGTTCCAAATCCCACCAAAATCAGCACCAATGCCCATACAATTCTGTTTATCATAGGGTTGACACCAGACAAAAGTACACCAACATGCTGGCTTCCACCTGCGACTCATGCCTGGGCCCCTTAAACTTGGCCCACCTTCTGACAACAGAGCAGCAGCTATACGCATCCAACACCGTGTGCTAGCTCTGTTGGACCTTTGACATGGCAGGGATATAGTATCTCCTGCATTGGGAATCCCAACTCTCCTCACATCTCCCTCCTCACATCCCCCTCCTCACTATTTCCTCTGATCATGTTTGGAACAGTGAAAGGCTCTGTCATCCCAAGGTCAAACGGATACAGTGGCCGGGATTTTCCAGTTCCGCCTGTGACAGGACCCATCGTGGGCAAGACGGAAAATTCAGAGAGGTAGCAAAATGTCCGGTTGACCTCGGGTGGAAATTTCCTGGCGGGACATAAAAATCCCAGCCTTCGTATCCTGGGCTAACTTACTGTGGAGTTACAGCAGAATGGGCCATATCGGCTGCAGATCTATTGTCGCTTGGTTTGGAACACTGCATTTGTATCATACACGACAGCGTGTATATTTATGGGCAGTATTTTCCCTTCATGAGATTGCTGAGGTGGATCTCCACAATGTCACCTCAGGGGGACACAACGCAAAATGTTTCTTCCCCATCTGCTTCCAGCTCACAATTTTATCACACCAAACTCAGTAACAATGAACACTTGGAAAACACAATTCAGTCTATAATTCCTATTTTAATTAATTTGAATTTGAATACACTACACGTCTTAACCGCTCAAATTTCCTGCAAATGTTATTCTGGATTCTTCTTAACAAGTCATTTCACGCCTACTTATTTTTCACAAATAAAAGTATTCTTTTAGTAAAAAGAGAAACTAAGTAACAGATGGCCAGGGATAGACTTTAGCTGCTTACAGATCCACTGTTGGACACAAGCTAGCGTTGATACACATGTTGACCTCAATCCAGCAAGGGAGCTCCATAAGCATCCAATAATCAATGAACATCTGTTGCTTTGCGGTAAAGGGAACATTCTAGATGCTACTCATTTTTACTTTCAACTGCCGAAGAATTGTCGCTTGCCTTCCTTATAAAAAAAATGCTGAAGACTTTCCTTTCCACAATAAACAGAGCAATGCACGATTCACAAGGCTACAAGAATGCTTGTATCATTTACATTGGTGAAATCACCAATGCTGCAAATCGCAGCTAGTAATAGTTCTTGGCATCCAACACCGGTAAAACCGTACCCAACCATGAATTATTGAAATGGGAAGAGGAAACAATAAATATCAATAAAAGTCGAATTTTCAGCAGCGGAGCTTTACACACTGGAAGCCCTCAACGGTTCGGGCACGACGATCGGTAGCCCTGCTGAATTTCCAATCCACTGTGAGGAAAATCCAACTGAGACCCAATGGGTTCCATTACCCAAATTCATGAGATATACACCTGATGGACGTAGAGCCAACACTGTACATGATAAGATATATGAGTGTTCAATTGAAACAAAAATAGGCCTTAGGCTGGTATTTTGATTTGATTTGATTTTGATTTGATTTATTATTGTCACATGTATTAGCATACAGTGAAAAGTATTGTTTCTTGCTCGCTATACAGACAAAGCACTCTGTTCATAGAGAAGGAAACGAGAGAGTGCAGAATGTAACGTTACAGTCATAGCTAGGGTGTAGAGAAAAATCAACTTAATGCAAGGTAAGTCCATTCAAAAGTCTGACAGCAGCAGGGAAGAAGCTGTTCTTGAGTCGATTGGGACGTGACCTCAGACTTTTGTATCTTTTTCCCGAAGGAAGAAGGTGGAAGAGAGAATGTCCGGGGTAACATAGACTTTAACTATGCTGGCTGCTTTGCCGAGGCAGCGGGAAGTGTAGACAGTGTCAATGGATGGGAGGCTGGTTTGTGTGACGGATTGGGCTACATTCATGACGTTTTGTAGATCCTTGTAGTCTTGGGCAGAGTAGGAGCCATACCAAGTTGTGATACAACCAGAAAGAATGCTTTCTATGGTGCATCTGTAAAAGTTGGTGAGAGTCGTAGCTGACATGCCAAATTTCCTTAGTCTTCTGAGAAAGTAGAGGCGTTGGTGGACTTTCTTAACTATAGTGTCGGCATGGGAGGACCAGGACAGGTTGTTGGTGATCTGGACACCTATAAATTTGAAGCTCTCAACGCTTTCTATTTTCCAGCTCTGCATCTACATTGGCTTTCGGCAGGATTGGACAATCGGCAATCGACAATTGGCAAGAGGTTAGCCATGAATCTCCTGAATGGTTATGTCAGTAAAGAAAGGTTGTTGTTTTCATATGCAGAGCTCTGGATCTCCAGTGTTTGGCAGAGTGCATCCAAGTTTTTCCAAGGCAATTCTCCAAGGCAATGCCTCGACCAATCAAAATCATCTTGCCAACCAATCAGCACCCTTTCCTCATGCAGCTTAAATTGTTGCTCCCTTTGAAGTGTGAATTCTTGCCGGAATTTTCCCATAATTTGCACAGGGTGTTGGATCAGGTGAGAAAAGCTGTGTGAAACTCGCTGGCTTCACAGCCAGCTTTTCTCACCTGATCGAACAACTCCACACAATTTCAGATTGCTGGCGAGAACCACACAGCCAGCTGGAGGGGTGGGGCCTAAACACAGCAGGGCAAAACTGAAATTGGAGCCCCATTTATAAAGGGTACTCCAATTGCAAAGTTAAATTTAAGCCCCCCTCCCCCCCCCCCCCCCCCCGCCACCCTCCCCACCCCGCTACATATATAGCCCCCAGCCACTCTGCACAAGCATTGGGGCAACCCCTCCACTCACAAAATTGGGGAACACTACCCCACCACCCCCCTTCATGCAAACAACGAGGCACTCCTCCATCCCCCTCTCAGCATCAATCCCCCTCCTCCACATGCATTGGTGTAGATGAAGGCACAAATCCCGATTTTGGCCTTTCATAAAATACAGTGGCCATTAGGGGATTTGCATCCACGAGCAACAGGGCCACTAAACGACGATCCTTGTGTTTGTCCTGAAGAGTATAAGGTGAAAAGCTTCAACAACATGTCTATTTTTTCAGCAATACATATCATTGCCTTCGAGTAGAGGGTCCAAAGGAAGGGGTGGGGGGACAGTTAAAGAAAGGAATTAAAAAGTATAAAATGAGGCAAGTCACCCTTCTTTTATAGTGAAATGTGCTTGGATGCATTCTTGATATATTTTAATTGGTTTTCGAGTACATTTTGAAGGGTTTTGGAGTAAAAAAAAATCAACTCCAACAGTGCAAAATGCCTTGACCCAGCAGTGAAGTCAGGCATCTCATAAAGACTGATCTCTGGAAGTCACAAGAAATTACAGAAATTACCATAGCAAGAGCTGTAACCCTCACCTCAGGCAATAGCTTCCATCAACAATAACATTCTAATTAAATCTGATACACAGCACACATACAGAGGAAGAGCAACTTCAACATAATAGTTCATGTAAGTTTAACTCAAACAGATTTTAGCAATAAATAGTAATCATGCTAACATTTTATACAATAATTATATATCTTTTGAGGAGTGTCCTGGAGAGGGAGAGGTATGTAGTAGGAGAGGTTCAGGGAGCTTCCAATCATATCCACACGGTCACAAAGACTATCTACATCCACCTACAGTACATCACCTGACTCCGCTTTGCTTCAGCTTATCTGCCGCTGATACCATCATTCATGCCTTTGTAACCTTTGATTTTGATTTGATTTGATTTATTATTGTCACATGTATTAGTATACAGTGAAAAGTATTGTTTCTTGCGCGCTATACAGAGAAAGTATACCGTTCATAGAGAAGGAAAGGAGAGAGTGCAGAATGTAGGGTTACAGTCATAGCTAGGTTGTAGAGAAAGATCAACTTAGTGCGAGGTAGGTCCATTCAAAAGTCTGATGGCAACGGGGAAGAAGCTGTTCTTGAGCTGGTCGGTACGTGACCTCAGACTTTTGGAGCTTTTTCCCGACAGAAGAAGTTGGAAGGGAATATCTCCGGGGTGTGTGGGGTCCTTAATAATGCTGGCTGCTTTTCCGAGGCAGCGGAAAGTGTAGACAGAGTCAATGGGTGGGAACCTCTAGATATGGCTGTGAGTTTCAAGGGAGCCGAGGAACTGCCTTTTTGTTTTGCATTTAAATGTTGAGGATCTCTGTTCAAGAGGATTTTCTGGAGAATCCCTCTTGCTGACCACAATGATGTTGGATGGCAGTCGGATGCTGGCGCCCCTTCAAGTGCAGAAATGCTATAAATGAACAATACTGGCATGAAAGCCTGAAAGTAAGGTGACCATTGGAGAAAACTTCCCTGCTCAGGAACTCAGGGTGGCACGGTGGCACACAGCTACCTCACAGTGCCAGGAACCCAGATTCAAATTCCAATCTTGGATCACTGTCTGTGTGGAGTTTGCATGTTCTCCTCGTGTCTGCGTGGGTTTTCTTCGGGTGCTCCAGTTTCCTCCCACAGTCCAACAACATGGGGTAGGTTGATTGGCCATGCTCAAGTGCCATTTAGTGTCCCAAGATGTATAGGTTAGGGAGATTGGCAGGATAAATATGTGGGCTTATGGGGATAGGGTCTGGGTGGGATGCTCTACCGGAGGGTTAGTGCAGACTGGATGAGCCAAATGGCCTCCTTCTGTACTATAGGAGTTCTATGACCCTTTGCTCAATTTTCAACCCTCCCACCCACATCCACCTGAAATTGGACAAAGGAAAATGGCAAACGCTCCATTTTAAGGTATATAAGACCAATTCGGACTAGTACTCAATCTTTACTGTTCTCTCATTCATCCTGCAGGAGATGGTCAATTTGAGAAATGTATCCCTCTCATTTCAATTTTTCTCAGTCATTACAACATTAAAAAATTCCAATGTCCACTCAGCAGATATATAAATCACTTAGTATAAAGCAGTACAGCAATCCAAGTCTGTATAAATTGATGTATTGCTGGTAAAAATGACCTGATTATGTGACAAAAGGACAAATTTAAAATAGACCTTGCAAGAATTAGCAATAGGTTCTTTCAGAATTTCTATGCAGTGACACTGTGCAGTCAATAAAAAGCCATTATTGATCACTTCTCACTGATGGCATGTTTGGAATTCAAACGTTCATCTCAAAGGCAATGGAACTTTGGCTCTTATTCAAGACATTTGTCAGGGTGTCACAGCAGCTATGTAACATCAGCACACACTGGAAGAAAAGGCAGTGACAGAAAACTTTGCTTCTGTTAATCTTTCACTTTACAAGGTCAGAGAAGTTGCTACATCTGAGAGTGCACAACAGAGGTCTAATACCACTCAAACATGAACCTCAGTGCATGAGTTTAAAGATATGCCAGAAATCTGTAGGCCTTTGATCTCCCTTCAATGAGTGAGGGGATACCAAGGTCCATGGCCCAGTGTGGTATGGAGACCTGGATGGTGTCAAATTTTCATTCCCGATCAAAATGGTGGCAATTGTCCGACAATGGTCACAACTATACAAGGCTCAGGAAGGGAAAGAAAGGAGTGTGCGGAGTCCAAGGGCATAGTTGAGGCCTTCCGTGCTCGTTGAGCCCCGCAGAGACTGGGGTGCATTATTCATTCCTTTAACCACATTTTGCTTTGATGTTTCCTTTATGCTTTGTTTTCTGTTTCAGCCTGCCCCCCCCCCACCTTTGAGGAGCTACCCCTTTTACTTTGTCCCTCAGTTTTGGTTGATTTAGTTTATTTAATTTGCCAAAAAGATTGGAAAGGAAAAAAATAATCCAGGATGATTGCACTTAGTTTCTGTTCAATAACACCTGAGGTAAAGTATTTATATATCAATATTAGCTGAGGATGATATTGTGCTCAATTATTTACATTCTCCATAGTTGAATAATGACCAGATCTTTAAGGCACTACAAAAGAGCTGATGATTTCTTTAGAACTGATTGCAGCTCAGTTTAATTACTTTGTTGATGTGATCTCAAATAATTTGATCTATGAGATTGCACAATGTTTAAAGTTAAAGTTTACGGTACTAACAGCTGTCCAGTACACAACAAAAGCTACTCAAATAGCATAGCATTTAATGAGCTTGCAGTGACTTGTTCAGGCAATTTACAATGGTACATATAACATTGATTGTACATTGCCTCTGGACCTGCTTGTTTCCACATTCTCCCCGTGTCTGTGTGGGATTCCTTTGGGTGCTCTGATTTCCTCCCGCAATCCAAAGATGTGCAGGTTAGGTGGATTGACCATTCTAAATTGCTCCTTATCGTGTCCCGAGATGTGTAGGTTAGTGGAATTAGTCAGGTAAATATGTGGGATTACAGGGATAAGGTCATTGGATGCTCTGTCAGAGAGTCCATTCTCTGTCATAGTTGGTACAGACTCGATGGGCTGAATGGCATCCTTCTGTACTGTAGGGATTCTATGATTCTATAACTCCCTAAGGAGATCAAAGGTTACGAGGAAAAGACGGGAGAATGGGGTTGAGAAGCTTATCAGCCAGGATTGAATGACGGCGCAAACTCGATGGGCTGAATGGCCTAATTCTTCTCCTATATCTTATGGTCTTTTGGTCTTATGGGTTTTGGATTCTGGATTTTTGTATCCCTTTCAGATTCCCTCAAAATTTTCATTTACTGCCTTTAGATTTTAAATTATGATTTAACATAATAATAAAAGGAGTGAATTTATGGGTAAAATTTGCTTAACTGCTGTGATGTGCTGTCATTTCTAATTAGTGCATATATGCAAGTGAGAATTGTTGAGATATGGAGCTGAGTTTTACGCTGTGAAAGAAGGACTGTCGAAGTCACGCAGAAGCCTAATATCCAGTGTGATGACTTCAGGTTACTAACCCCACATACCACACTGGTCTGTAATAACATGGCTCCTGAAATACGCAATCCATCTGCCATTTTTGAAATGCCACCTAATCTTCCAACTGATTGTAATAAGGTGTTTCCAATGCAATAATAAAGTGGGTGGAAGCAAAACATGCAAGCAATTTTATTCGCACTTTTGTGTAACCTAGAATTTTTTGAAAAAACAAAGAAGAGCGGCACAGTGGTTAGCACTGCTGTCTCACAGTGTCAGGGACCCGGGTTCGATTCCCGGCTTGGGTCACTGTCTGTGTGGAGTTTGAACGTTCTCCCCGTGTCTGCGTGGGTTTCTTCTGGGTGCTCTGGTTTCTTCCCACAGTCCAAAAGATGTGCTGGTTAGGCGCATTGTCCGTATTAAATTCTCCCTCAGTGAACCCAAACAAGCACCGGAGTGTGGTGACTGAGGGAGTTTTACAGTAAAAGTTTCTGTCTTTCTTTACTTTTACTTTCCCCCCACTCTTTCCCCCTATTTTATCCCCCCTTTTCTTGCCTTTTCTCCTCCTTTGCTTCCCCTTTTCCCTCTTTTTCTCAATTTCACCTCTCTCCCACCCATCTCCCCCCTCCCCCCACATCTTCATCTGTCTCAGCTTACCCTCTGATTTCAGCTTCTCTGCCCTTCGCCCATTCACACCTTCTATTTTCTCTATGGACAGCCATTAGCAGACTTTCCCCTTGTTTCTGTGGCTATGACTCATCTTTCATTCCCTCACCCTACAGTATAAATATCTCCCACTTTCTATGCCTTTTAGCTTTGACAAAGGACTCGAAACGTCAGCTCTTTTCTCTCCTTACAGATGCTGCCAGACAGGCTGAGAATTTTCCAGCACTTTCTCTTTTGATTTTCACAGTAACTTCATTACAGTGTTAATGTAAGCCTACTTGTGACAATAAATAAATAAACTTTAATTAAGTCAACACCAATGTTCTCCATCTAATGGGATCTCCTGCCTCCCACCTTATAATTTGACATCATTCTAGGAGAAAAAAAGAATCCTGAAGAACCTTTCTTCATAACGTTTGACTGACACCTTCCAGGACAAGCATCTGGAGACTAAAGAAAGCTGATCTAAACTCATTGAGAATTCAGACTGAATTTCAGGCTCTAATCATGCTGGTCTTTGTTTACCGTTCCTGACAGGTACTAAAGGTGTGGAGATGCTGGCGTTGGACTGGGGTAAACACAGTAAGAAGTTTAACAACACCAGGTTAAAGTCCAACAGGTTTATTTGGTAGCAAAAGCCACACAAGCTTTCGAGGCTCTAAGCCCCTTCTTCAGGTGAGTGGGAATTCTGTTCACAAACAGAACTTATAAAGACACAGACTCAATTTACATGAATAATGGTTGGAATGCGAATACTTACAACTAATCCAGTCTTTAAGAAACAAAACAATGGGAGTGGAGAGAGCATCAAGACAGGCTAAAAAGATGTGTATTGTCTCCAGACAAGACAGCCAGTGAAACTCTGCAGGTCCACGCAACTGTGGGAGTTACAAATAGTGTGACATAAACCCAATATCCCGGTTGAGGCCTTCCTTGTGTGTGCGGAACTTGGCTATCAGTTTCTGCTCAGCGACTCTGCGCTGTCGTGTGTCGCGAAGGCCGCCTTGGAGAACGCTTACCCGAATATCAGAGGCCGAATGCCCGTGACCGCTGAAGTGCTCCCCAACAGGAAGAGAACAGTCTTGCCTGGTGATTGTCGAGCGGTGTTCATTCATCCGTTGTCGCAGCGTCTGCATAGTTTCCCCAATGTACCATGCCTCGGGACATCCTTTCTTGCAGCGTATCAGGTAGACAACGTTGGCCGAGTTGCAAGAGTATGTACCGTGTACCTGGTGGATGGTGTTCTCACGTGAGATGATGGCATCTGTGTCGATGATCCGGCACGTCTTGCAGAGGTTGCTGTGGCAGGGTTGTGTGGTGTCGTGGTCACTGTTCTCCTGAAGGCTGGGTAGTTTGCTGCGGACAATGGTCTGTTTGAGGTTGTGCGGTTGTTTGAAGGCAAGAAGTGGGGGTGTGGGGATGGCCTTGGCGAGATGTTCGTCTTCATCAATGATATGTTGAAGGCTCCGGAGGAGATGCCGTAGCTTCTCCGCTCCGGGGAAGTACTGGACAACGAAGGGTACTCTGTCCACTGTGTCCCGTGTTTGTCTTCTGAGGAGGTCGGTCGGTACTAAAGGAACATGAAGGTTTGAAACTTGACACATGAATTTTACAAGGTTTGCCTCTAGGTGCACAGACTTATCTGGATTAGCTAATTGGGTCTTGTGGTCGGCGGGCTTGATCAGTGGTGCTTCTGATTTTCTGAAAAACACGAGAGGTGTGAATTGGATACTCTAACCTCTGGGCTCCATTTTTCAATTTGCGCTTCCTTGTAAAGCTGTGTCCTGGGAACAAAGCTGGGCAAAATTTTCCATCTGTATCCAGGCTGGGAAGTGTGCAATGCCAAGACCATAAGAGCAGCAATGTACAACTGCTGTGATCACGAAGCATGTCTGTCAGTTAACTGTCAGGGGCGGCACGGTGGCACAACGGTTAGCACTGCTGCCTCATAGTGCCAGGGACCCGGGTTCAATTCCGGCCTCAGGTCACTGTCTGTGTGTGGAGTTTGCACATTCTCCCCATGTCTGCGTGGGTTTCCTCTGGGTGCTCCAGTTTCCTCCCACACTCCAAAGATGTGCGGGTTAGGTTGATTGGTCATGCTAAATTGCCTCTTAGTGTCAGGGGGACTAACAGTGTAAATATGTGGGGTTATGGGGATAGGGTCTGGGTGGGATTGTTGTGGGTGCAGGCTCGATGGGCCGAATGGCCTCCTCCTGCACTGTAGGGATTCTATGATTCTATGAATTCAAGGTGTACTGGTAGGGAGGGGAGTTCCATTCTGTGCTCTTCAACCCCTCATTGCGCAGTTTTCTTCTGTTTTTTTAATTGATTTGTGGGATATGGGCGTTGCTGGCTGATCAGCATTTATTGCCCATCCCTAGTTGCCCTTGAAACTGAGTGGCTTGCTAGGCCATTTCCGAGGGCAGTTGAGAGTCAACCACACTGCTGTGGCTCCGGAGTCACATGTAGGTCAGACCGGGTAAGGATGGCAGATTTCCTTTTCTAAAGGGCATGAGTGAACCAGATGGGCTTTTCCGACAATCGACAATGGTTGCATGGTCATCAGTAGATTCTTTATTACAGATCTTCTAAGGGTGGCAAGTCACAAGCTGCCAAACGCAGAAGGAAATAAACGCTGAGTCCATGTGTATGAACCGAAGATATCGGATCACCTGCATTGCATTTTGTAACTCTGGAGCTTGGTAAAACAAACCCGATCATGGCTATTGTTATGGTCATTTTCTGCATGTCCTGCTGGGTCCATATACACAATGATGTGCTGGCTGTGTTAATTGGCTCAATCACAAATTTACAGAATCTTACAACGCAGAAGGAAGCCCTTTGGCCCATCGTGCTTTGATTTGATTTGATTGGATTTATTATTGTCACATGTATTAACGTGCAGTGAAAAGTATTGTTTCTTGCGCGCTGTATAGACAAGGCATACAGTTCATGGAAAACGAAAAGAGAGAGTGCAGAATGTAGCGTTACAGTCATAGCTAAGGTGTGGAGAAGGATCAACCTAGTGCGAGGTAGGTCCATTCAAACGTCTGGTGGCAGCAGGGGAGAAGCTGTTCTTGAGTCGCTTGGTGCGTGACCTCAGACTTGTAACTTAATACCTCAATAAGCTTGTGCCTATTGTCTGCAAGAGCTATCCAGTTTGCCATAGTCCCCTACTCTTTCTCCATAGACCTGCAAATATTCCCTTCCCAGAAAGAAAAAGAAGCGTTTGGATGAGTATTCTTATCTCCCAGTGTTTACTGATGTTCAATTTTAAAGGTACACAACACCAGTTTGGACCAATATTCTTATTTCTCTGTCTTTGCTGTTTTTTCCTCCTGTGTTTTCAGATATACATCTAATTCTCTTTGGAAATTTACAATTGATTTCACTTCCGTTCTGCCAGTGCATTCAACAAAATCTCCTAAATCTGCCCTCTGGTTCATTCACCAGATTTTAAATCTGCTTCCATTGGTTACTGACCTTTGTGCCAAAATAAATAGATTCTCTCATTTACTCCAACCAATCTCCTCATAATTATGAACATGTAATCACTCAGGAAGCCTGACTGGAGAGGAACATAGTTTATTATGGAATGCAAAGTAAAACTACTACTATGGCGTACACACATTAGTCCCTGCCTTAAGTCTACAGTTCAGCAGGCCCAATCCTGGGCCTGCCTTATAAAAGGCCAGGTAATAAGTTCCAGCTGATACCAAGGGAACTCCTACTCAATGAAGCTCACAGGGAGATCAACAAGTGATTCCCCATAGACCTCCTGGGGCTTATCACAGAACACCTCTATTACTTTGATCCAATTGTATTTGTAACTTTAACCAGGGGTCAACTTATTTATCTGGATTTAAAATATGAACTGTTGGTGCAGGAGCGGGTGGTCGCCATTTTGAAATGTGATTTAAAGCAATGTGCCATGAAGCAATTTTACAAGGATAATTTGAACCACAATCGTAACGTTTTAGGAACTGTCAAGTTTATAGTCTTCGGCATCCTATACAAAGATTTCATCAAATTAATCGAGAGTCACCTTGACATGGTATCATCATCAGGATCTTGTTCTGGGAACCGGGAATTTTGGCATCAAAGTCTTTTGGTTCTCTCTGAGTGTGGTGAACCATTGTTGGTTCCCACTGGATAGTACTGAGCCAGGGGCTGGCCGGTACTACAAGGATGTACATATGTTACTGTTGGGTTGTGCTATTGTTGCTGTTGGGGTTAGGGTGGGGTTGTTACACCTTTGTACTGTAGTGTTGTGGCACATCCCAGTCGGGCTCCGCCTCCTGGGAGAGGTATAAGAGTCTCTGCTCTGGCCGGGACCCCTTCAGTCTGGGATAGTGTATATAAGTACTGGCTGCTTCATGACAGTAAATAAAAGCCTTTCATTTACCGAGCTTCAGGCCTCGTGTTTGAGTAGCGCATCAATTTTATTTACTGTCGTTAAACTCTCGTCGAAAAAAAAGAGAGAGAGTATGGAGCAAATTCTGAAGCCGGAACGCCTTACACTAGATCCACGTGCGGTGGGCGCTTCTAACACCTTCGACCACTGGCTGAAGTGTTTCGAAGACTACCTGGCAGCCTCCGCAGCGGTCACCACAGATGATGACAGACTCCGGGTCCTCCATGCGAGGGTAAGCGACACTGTCTACCTCACGATCCGTGCGGCCACCGATTATACTAAGGCCCTCGAGCTTCTGAAGAAGCGCTATATCAAACCACCCAATGAGATACACGCTCGTTACCTCCTAGCCACTCGACGACGGCAGTCTGGCGAAACGATGGAGGAATATGCGAACGAGCTCCTACAGCTAGCCAGGGGCTGTAACTGCAAAGCTGTGTCGGCTGAGCAGAGCATGTACGACCTCGCCCGAGATGCGTTTGTGGCGGGGGTCGGATCTTCGTACATTCGACTTAAACTGTTGGAGAAGGGTAACCTTAATCTTACCCAGGCCATCGAGCTAGCAGAGATGCTCGAGACGGCCTCCAAAAGCTTAGTATTATATCCGGAGGACCATGTGGAGACAGCGTGGCAGGAGCAGTCGCCAATCCCTCCTCGTCCGTCGGGTTCGAAATGCTGTGTAATGGCGTGCTCACACTCGGGCCAGACGACGGCAGCAGCCCCGGGCGGCCCGCGGTGCTATTTCTGTGGGGGAGCGACGCATACTCGGCAACAGTGTCCCGCTAAAGCTGTGTTGTGCACCGCATGTGGTAAAAAAGGGCACTATTCAACAGTGTGCCGATCTAAACCCAGGAACGGCAGTGCGGCCTGCGATTCTTCAGAGCTCGGGTCTTTGTCGTCGAAGTCATCGCGGGGTTCGTCCACGTGCGAGGCCAGGACGACGCCATTACGGTCGACGGAGTTGGAGGAGTGTGACCACCAGGGGTCGTTGAGTTTGGCGCCCTCACCCACGTGCGACTCATGGGAGCGGCCATGTTGGTTGACACTGACCACGAACGACCAGCAGGGGTCCTCCTCATCAATTTCAGCTGCCTGCAGTGGCGCTCATGAACCAACGGTGGCGTCGATCATCCTGGACCAGGCTAAGCCTCATAGACTTGACAAATCTATGATGAATATCCAGGTAAATGACCACGTGATTTATTGTCTGTTTGACAGCGGGAGCACTGAGAGCTTTATCCACCCAGACACTGTGAAGCGGTGTGGACTCCAGATTCAACCTGCCAAACAGACAATCTCTATGGCATCAAGGTCCCGGTCTGTTGCCGTGCTAGGGAGTTGCGTGGTAACCTTGAAGGTGCAAGGCACAGTTTACGAGCGTTTCAAGCTCCTCGTGTTGCCGTATCTTTGCGCGCCAATACTTCTCGGACTAAACTTCATGCTCCACTTGAGGAGTGTAATCCTACAGTACGGTGGGCCACTCCCTTCACTGGCAGTGGGAAAACAGCAGCAGCCTCCAAATTGCCCAACGTGCCCCGCCTGCAGCCTCTCGACGCTGAAGATCACCACACCCTCCTTGTTCCAGAATCTTGTGCCAGGCTGCAAGCCCATCGCGACTAAAAGTAGGCGTTACAGCGCTGAGGATCGGATCTTCATTAGATCTGATGTTCAGCGGCTCCTCAAAGAAAGGATCATACAACCCAGCGCTAGTCCGTGGAGGGCGCAGGTCGTGGTGGTCAAGAGCGGGAACAAACCCCGGATGGTCATTGATTACAGTCAGACCATTAACCGATATACGCAGCTGGATGCGTATCCTCTCCCGCGCATATCTGATATGGTCAATCAGATTGCGCAGTACCGGGTGTTCTCCACCATAGACCTCAAGTCTGCCTACCACCAACTCCCGATTCGCCCAGAGGATCGACAGTACACGGCTTTTGAGGCGGATGGTCGCTTGTATCACTTTCTCAGGGTTCCCTTTGGTGTCACCAATGGGGTCTCGGTCTTCCAGCGTGCTATGGACCGAATGGTGGACCAGAACGGGCTGCGGGCTACCTTCCCGTACCTGGATAATGTCACCATCTGCGGCCATGACCAGCAGGACCACGACACGAATCTCCTGAACTTCCTACGCACTGCATCTCGCCTGAACTTGACCTACAACAGGGAGAAGTGTGTGTTTCGTACGCGCCGCTTAGCCATCCTAGGATACGTGGTGGACAACGGGGTCATTGGCCCTGATCCAGATCGTATGCGCCCCCTTTCTGAACTTCCCTTGCCTGCTAGTGCAAAAGCACTGAAAAGATGCTTAGGCTTCTTCTCTTATTATGCGCAGTGGGTCCCCAACTACGCGGACAAAGCCCGTCCGCTCATTAAGTCCACGGCTTTTCCCTTAACGCCAGAGGCCCGATTGGCCTTCGATAAATTGAAAGCCGACATCGCGAAAGCTACGATGCACGCTGTAGACGAGTCCATCCCCTTTCAGGTGGAGGGCGATGCATCTGATTTCGCCCTGGCCGCCACACTTAACCAGGCGGGCAGGCCCGTCGCATTTTTTTCCCGCACCCTCCAAGGCCCCGAAATTCGGCATTCAGCGGTGAAAAAGGAGGCCCAGGCCATTGTGGAGGCCGTCAGGCACTGGCGCCATTACTTGGCGGGAAAACGGTTCACCCTGATCACGGACCAGCGGTCCATGGCGTTCATGTTTAACAACACGCAGAGGGGCAAGATCAAGAATGACAAGATCTTGCGGTGGAGAATTGAACTCTCCACCTATAACTACGACATCATGTACCGTCCAGGGAAACTCAATGAGCCCTCGGATGCCCTCTCGCGTGGAACATGCGCCAGTATACAGGAGGACCGTTTGCAGGCCCTCCATAATGACCTCTGCCATCCTGGGGTCACTCGGCTCCACCACTTTATAAAAACCCGCAACCTGCCTTACTCGGTGGAGGACGTCAGGTCAGTAACAAGGAGCTGTCGGGTTTGCGCGGAATGCAAACCGCACTTTTACCGACCTGACCGGGCACATTTAGTCAAGGCCACTCGTCCCTTCGAGAGACTGAGTGTCGATTTTAAGGGCCCCTTTCCCTCAACAGATTGGAATGTGTACTTCCTCAATATCATTGACGAGTACTCTAGGTTCCCTTTTGTTGTTCCCTGCTCTGATACATCCGCTGCCACGGTTATCAAGGCATTCCGTGATCTCTTTACCCTGTTCGGGTACCCCGGCTACATCCATAGCGACAGGGGCTCGTCGTTCATGAGCGATGACTTGAGGCAATTCCTGCTCTCATACAGGATTGCCTCTAGTAGGACCACGAGCTACAACCCTAGGGGTAACGGACAGGTGGAACGTGAGAATGCTACTGTCTGGAAGGCTGTCTTACTGGCGTTGAAGTCAAAAGGTCTTCCAGTCTCCCGTTGGCAAGAGGTGCTCCCTGATGCGCTCCATTCTATTCGCTCCCTCCTGTGTACGGCAACCAAT
The DNA here is from genome assembly GCF_964213995.1 of Mustelus asterias. Taxonomy (NCBI): domain Eukaryota; kingdom Metazoa; phylum Chordata; class Chondrichthyes; order Carcharhiniformes; family Triakidae; genus Mustelus; species Mustelus asterias. Next base: position 19,699,323 of record NC_135809.1, read on the forward strand.
GCTACTCCCCACGAGAGGATGTTCTCATTCCCTCGGAAGTCTTCCTCAGGGACCTCATTACCGTCTTGGTTGACGTACTCAGGACCCGTCCTCCTGCGGCGACATGTAAGGGCCCGCAAGTCCGACCCATTGGTCGAACAGGTCCATCTCCTCCACGCCAACCCTCAGTATGCCTATGTGGCATACCCTGACGGGCGAGAGGATACGGTCTCGGTCCGAGACCTGGCGCCAGCAGGGGACGTAGCAAACCCTGTCACTCCCATACCCCCTGTTACAAACCCTTTATCTCTTGTTTCTTCCCCGGACACGGCGCGGGCAGCATCGGGACCGTTGCTTAACCATTTTACTCCCATGTACAGCTTGCCTGAGCCCAGAAGATGGTCGCCACTGCAGGGCGTGTCAGGATCCCATGGACTACCGTCAACTCAGGGTCAACCGGCCTGTGAGTCCGTGGAAGAACAGCTGGACGCCGCCTTGGGGAGAACGCCACCGCTAGTGCCTACTCCGGTGTCACCGCCGGTATTGAGGAGGTCACAACGACGGTGCGGTCCCCCTGACCGTCTGAACGTATAGACTGCTGACACTTTATTCTGTTTTGTACCCCGCCGGCCTTTGTTCTCAAAGGAGGGGTGAATGTGGTGAACCATCGTTGGTTCCCACTGGATAGTGCTGAGCCAGGTGCTGGCCAGTACTACAAGGATGTACATATGTTACTGTTGGGTTGTGCTATTGTTGCTGTTGGGGTTAGGGTGGGGTTGTTGCACCTTTGTACTGTAGTGTTGTGGCACATCCCAGTCGGGCTCCGCCTCCTGGGCGAGGTATAAGAGTCCCTGCTCTGGCCGGGACCCCTTCAGTCTGGGATAGTGTATATAAGTACTGGCTGCTTCATTACAGTAAATAAAAGCCTTTCATTTACCGAGCTTCAGGCCTCGTGTTTGAGTAGCGCATCACTGAGCAATCCTGATTTTCTGCCGCAAGACATTTTCGTTCCATGGGACAGTGATGCCAAGTTTGATCAGATTTGATTTGATTTATTATTGTCACATGTATTAATATACAGTTAAAAGTATTGTTCTTGCGCGTTATACAGACAAAGCATACCGTTCATAGAGAAGGAAACAAGAGAATGCAGAATGTAGTGTTACAGTCAGAGCTAGGGTGTAGAGAAAGATCAACATAATGCAAGGTAAGTCCATTCAAAATTCTGATGGCAGCAGGGAAGAAGCTGTTCTTGAGCTGGTTGGTACGTGACCTCAGACTTTTGTATCTTTTTCCCGAAGGAAGAAGGTGGAAGAGAGAATGTCTGGGGTGCATGGGGTCCTTAATTATGCTGGCTACTTTTCCGAGGCAGCGGGAAGTGTAGACAGAGTCAATGGGTGGGAGGCTGGTTTGCATGATGGATTGGGCTACATTCACGACCTTTTGAGTTTCTTGCGATCTTGGGCAGAGCAGGAGCCATACCAAGCTGTGATACAACCAGAAAGAATGCTTTCTATGATGCATCTGTAAAAGTTGGTGAGAGTTGTAACTGACATGTCAAATTTCCTTAGTCTTCAGAGAAAGTAGAGGTGTTGGTTGGCTTTCTTAACTATAGTGTCGGCATGGGGGAGCCTTGCTGGTCTCAAGGTTTGATTTGACCCACTTAGGTGCGTATACAGGCGTTGCACTCCTGACTTCTGGACCCTTTCCATTACAGGCTTCTCAAGATTATACCAGTGGCTGGTCCCTGCTCTCACACCACATTTGATATTGAGCATTTTCTTCAGGCAGATTCCTCCTTCTTCCATTCTCGCACCAGTTATTCAGTAACACCAAATTCCCTCACTGCAGCAGTTATTCGACAAATTGGCAAATGTTACAACTTTTTCAGCTTGGAACCAGCTTCATACTTCATTCTTAGTGGTGGAGGTCCGATTTCGGTTCATCCGTCGCTGTGTGTGAGTTGCTCAGTGTGGTCTTAAACTCCTGCGCATCTGCTTGGCACCATAACCCGTATCACCTGCTTGATGCCATGCGCTGACTTATGAGGCGAATATAACTCTCAACATGTGTTTTTGAGCTGAAAAATTAAGGTCAGCTCCTGATGGGAGTATAGCTTTCAAACTGCATTTATTAGCTGTAAATGGGGTGGGGTGGGGAGGGGTGTGGACTTGTGTCTAGGCCTAAACATGCATTTTAGTGTTGACAAAATGAACCCTCCGAGTTGCTGGGTTAACGTAAACACTGCAATCTATGGTTAATCTGGCTTTAAACTCTTCTGTTCCAAGAAGGACATTTCCTCGTCCCATGTCATAGATCTCTCATTCCTGGGGTCTTTCTGATAAATCTCTTCTGTACTCGCTCCAAGGTTCAATAAACTGTTCTGTTTTAGACTGATTTTCTCTGGCACTCCATTTAGGCCTGTTGATATCACAGGCTCTATTTTACCATTTTTACCAAGTGCTGGGCGGACTTGAAACTGGGAGTGTTTCAGATCCGACTTTTAGACCCATCCTTCGGCACCCCCATACTCACTCTGCCTGAAAAAATATCAGCAATTCCAAATCACGCTGCAGAAGCCTGTGGGCGGGGCTTAACACACCCGAAACCCTGCAGCTCCGATCGGTGCCTCCAACTGCACATGCGTAGAAAGAAAAATGATAGAATGCGGCTTCCCTGCCACATCGCTCCCGGGCCGGATAATGCCTCCCCCTGGCCCCCACAGACATTGCCCCACCCCCACAACCCTCTTATCCCCTCATCCCCTTCGCCACCCAGACCGATTGCGGGCTCCTCCCCCCCTTTCTCCCCACTGATCACAGACAGAGTGGCAACAGACCCCCCCTTCCCCCTCACTGATCACAGGCAGAGTGGCAGCGGACCCACCCCTTCCCCCCCACCAATCTCACGCAGAGTGGCAGGGGACTCCGCCTTTCCCCTCCCACTGATCTCAAGCAGAGTGGCAGCGGACCCTTCCACTGATCTCAAGCAGAAAGCCGTTGGACCCACCTTCCCCCCTCCCCAACCAATCTCAAGCAGAGAGCCGTCAGACGCTTGGCACTTACCTCCTCACTAACTGGAGTGTCCAAATCGGACTTTCGTAGAGTATGTCTGTTTCGCGCCAAATCTGGATGGGGGAACACGTGACAAAGGGGGAAGTGCCGGTAAGGTTGGGCGTGCAGCCCATCAAGTCAATTTAAATGCATGGGGTCATTTTCAGACTTTGATAATGGGGGAACCAGCGCGGAGGCGGGCGCGGATCACTCTACTCGCCACATGCCTGACTTTACCAAGTTTTCGCATCTGAAAATGGGTGCAACTTGATGGTAAAATCGGGCCCTCCAAGTTTCAAGTTTATTTCTGAGTGTCACAAACAGGCTTGCATTAACACTGCAATGAAGTCACTGTGAAAATCCCCAAGTCGCCACACTCCGGCACCTGTTCGGGTACACTGAGGGAGAATTTAGCATGACCAATGCACCTAACTAGCATGTCTTTCACACTGTGGGAGGGAACTCGAGCACCCGGAGGAAACCCACGCAGACACGGGGAGAATGTGCAAACTCCACACAGACAGTGACCCAAGCCGGGAATCGAACCCGGGTCCCTGGAGCTGTGAGGCAGCAGTGCTAACCACTGTGCCACCGTGCTGCCAGGATCATGAGGCCCATAGTTACAAAAGAACAGTTCTCGCCATCATTTTGACCTTAATTTGTCATATTTTGCCTCATAAACCCTGTTCTTGATTGTCACTCAATCACCTTATTGTTGACAAAATTATTTTAATTTACACGTCATGGTTTAGTTTTGTTCACTGGGTTGGCAAATCCTGATTCTTTGTTTGATATCCTCTAACCAAATTACTTCATCCGGTCTCGTGTTTGTTGTGATTGCAGCTTGTGGGGAAACACAGCTCAAACCTGCCAACATCTTCCAATTCATACAAGTGATAACTCGCCTTGTTTTCTTTCTTCAGTCACAGCCACTTACTGCACTGTTTCCCATTCATACTGACAGATTCCCCATGCTCTGAACTGTGTTATTCCCTCAAACTCTTAATACATCATTGGCCGGAGGCTCTGTTGCAACAAGACAAGGATACTCCAGACTGATTCACCTACCAACACTTGTAAAACCACAAACCTATATTGCCACTTAGTAATCAAAAAATCACAGCTGACTAAGGGAATTTCACAGTAACTTCATTGCAGTATTAATGTAAGCCTTACTTGTGACTAATAAATAAACTTTGACTTTGACATTCTGGTAAATGTGTTGGGATAAGTTCCGTTTCTCGATACGCTCCATAAAATTCAGGTTATCCAAACCTTGATCATCTGAAAAATATCGATATTGTGTGACAACACAGCCTAACATTGGGCAGGATCTTGAGCCCACTCTCTCCATCCATGGGAATGGCGGCATGGCCTCTAAGGGCAGAGAGTTTGAAAAAATGTGAATCAGGCTGGCAAGATCGCGCTTCCCGATTTTGAACTAACATTGGGCAGAGTGATTGTGGAAGATGCCGGGAAAGGGTGGAAACCAAATTTGAATGCATCCGCATATCATTAGCGAACACTCACACCAGATATCGAGCACTGAATATTCAGCTGGTGCCGGCATTGCGTCACTTTAGTGCCATTTTAAACAGCTCTGCATAAGCGTGAACCTGGCACCATCACCTCTGAGGGCAATATCGGAGCTGAACGCACACTTGGCCATTACTTCTTGGACAGTCCAATGCTCGAGGGGCACCGGGCAGAATGCTGGGGACACACAGAAATGCAGTTCAGGGCCAGGGGATGTCACCTTCGGGGTACGGGCAGGGGTGAGGGTGGTTAGGACTGTGATTGGGGGTGTGGGTGGGCAGAGGCCTTACCTTCCCTTCATATCGGATCACCCCCCTTGCTCCGAGGGGATGTGCTGGCTGCCAAGCAGGCATCGTTTCCTGGTTCCTTCATCCTGGGTTACTGTTCAAACAGTAGCTGAGCGGGTGCCCTTCCTTGGTAGAGCTGGAAACTGGCAGCCTCAACAGACCGGCAGTGCTGGGGGCGACTATGGGGTCCTGGGGTGAGAGGCCAGGCTGCAAGAACAGTGTGGGAGTCCCAGTGATGGGAGATAACTGGACTGAAATCTCAAATCCACTTCTCTACCAGCTCTGATTGTCAGGTAGAGCAGCGAGAGTGCATTTATTGTTCTCATGCAAGGCTGCTTAGCCGAACAGCATTCAAGACCCGGAAGAATGAGGCTGCCCTTGAGGGAATTGCTTCAAATATTAATTGCACACCTCTCAAGATTCTTGACAAAATGAATGTTGTGGCCAGAGTGACTAGCTAACGATTCTTTGAGGAGTCCAGCATACCAGTTCAGTAGCCAAGTTTAGATCTAGTTTGACAGTCTGGGGACATAGGTCCTTTGGAACTGTACACTTTGGAACACCAAGCCCCAAGAATGTAGAAGCACCTTTCAATTCAAGCTTCAGCAGTACACAGCTTGCACTGTGGAGAACCCCCCTGCAAGGTAAGATGGTGATAGCTGATACCACCCGCCCGTTCAATATCATGACTGGCACCGTTTTTGACGTGCCCCATCAGGGTGCAGACCTTGTTGCCATGCATTCTCTCTGATGCACTTTAGTGCTACACAAGGTCAAGACTTATGTTCTTTGGCTGAACGGGGAGGGGGGGGGAGCAGATGTCAGGAATGTGCGGGTCAGATGCCCTGTCACTGTGTAAGTGAATTGTGGTTTCACTCTAAATGTTAGACGATTTGAATTTGATTTGATTTGACTTGATTTGATTTTGATTTGATTTATTATTGTCACATGTATTAGTATACAGTGAAAAGTATTGTTTCTTGCGTGCTATACGAAGCATATTGTACATAGAGAGGAAAGGAGAGGGTGCAGAATGTAGTGTTACAGTCATAGCTAGGGTGTAGAGAAAGATCAACTTAATGCGAGGTAGGTCCATCCAAAAGTCTGACAGCAGCAGGGAAGAAGCTGTTCTTGAGTCAGTCAGTACGTGACCTCAGACTTTTGTATCTTTTTCCTGACGAAAGAAGGTGGAAGAGAGAATGTCCAGGGTGTGTGGGGTCCTGGAAACAACATACAATAAGAGGTGAGGTTCTTAAAGGGGGCACAGGAGCAGAGGGACCTGAGTGCATATGTGCAGAGACCATTGAAGGTAGCAGGACAGGCGTAGAGAGCAGTTAATAAAGCATATTGTATTCTGGGCTTTATTAATAGGGGCACAGAATACAAGAGCAAGGAGGCTATGCTGAATTCATACAAGACACTAGGTAGACCTCAGTTCTGGGCGCCACACTATAGGAAGGATGTGAACCCATTGGAGGGAGTGCAGAAAAGGTTTACAAAAATGGTTCCAGGGATGAGAAACTTCAGCTGTGAGGATCGATTGGAGAAATTAAGAACTAGTAGCACAGCAGCGAGATCAGAAGACAATTAGTTAAAGATTTATTTGAGGGTCTTGGGCAATATTTCCACCCCTCCTGGCTGACCAGCAGTGCTACATGAAGAAAAAACAAGTCGCCAGTTTGATCCCGCTGCTCCCATCTTCACTTAGCTTCCAAGTTTCCTGAATCTTGAGAAGCCCTGCCTGCCAGCGTTGAATCTTACCCCAATTCAATGCTCTGCCACCTGTCATGGGAGGGTTCGAATCCCGATCCCGTAGCTTTATACAGTCCACAAAAGAATAATGGTTAATGGACATAATGCATTATGGGTGAGGCAATAATTGTCATGACTTTTATCCACATTATTTCTTTAAAATGTGAGCCCACACAATCTTAAATCTAAAGCCTGCTCTTACATTTTGGGAAGACTGTTGCTTGGATGAAATTCAAGCTTAGAATGTTCCCATGTTACATAGGCTGGATCTAACAAAACTATTTTATTCCACACTATTAATGAATCTGCTAAAAATAGTTTTTATACCTTCAGTGGACCATTAAGTAAGTTGTAATTTTGTTTTAACTGCCACACATTACCAATTTCTAAGATTGTGAGTGTCCTTATTATAAAAATGTGCTTGTAATCAGAGTATTCATTTAAAATAGCAACAGGTAATGCCAACTCTAACACTGGCATGGCGTACAACTTATGGTGTTATCTCACTTGGACGCACAGATCTCCAAAGTTAGCTCCCATTGAAATTTCCCACACATACAGTAAATATTTAACTCCCCTTGGCCTATTAAATACACCAGTCAAAATGTTGGCATCCAGAATCACAGAATTATTAAGGTGCGGAAGCAAACCATTCGGCCCATCCTCTCTGCACCGGTTCTCCAAATGAGCATTCTGGCTTACTCTTACTCATTCTCCTGTCTTTCCCTTGGATGGATTCTCTGACCTCGCCCGCAGCTGGGATTCTCCGGTCCCGCTGCAGTGAATGGAGATTTGGCTGAGCGTCAAATTCTCCGCTCTCGCTGGCAGCGGCAGCTGGGCAAGAGAGACTGGAAAATTCCGGCCTTGTACCCCTGCATGTTGTTTCGATTCAAATTATCATCTAATGTTCTCTAGAATTATGCTGTTGAACCACACACCCAGGCAGTGCATTCCAGATCTGACCTGTCCATTGTGTGAAAAAGCCTTTTCTCACATCATATTTGCTTCTTTTGCAAATCACTTTGAACCTGTGCCCTCTCATTCTTGATCTTTTTACGAGCGGAAACTGTTTCTCCCTATCTACTCTGTCCAGGCCCCCACCCCCGCACCATTCATGGTTATGAACATCTCTATAAAATCTCCTCTCAGCCTTCTTCTCACCACGGAGAACTATGGTGAGAGTGGCACGGTGGCACAGTGGCTAGCACTGCTACCTCACAGCACCAAGGACCCGGCTTCGATTCCCTGCTTGGGTCACTGTCTGTGCGAAGTTTGCATGTTCTCCCCATGTCTGCATGGGTTTCCTCCGGGTGCTCCAGTTTCCTCCCACAGTCCAAAGATGTGTAGATTAAGTGGATTGGCCATGCTAAATTGCCCCTTAGTGTCAGAGAGACGAACTAGGTTAAATACATGGGGTTATAGAGATAGGGTCTTGGTGGGACTGTGGTCAGTGCAGATTTGATGGGCTGAATGGCCTCCTTCTACACTGTGGGATTCTATGATTCTACGATTCTATGATTTCAATCATTCCAGTCAATTGTCATCACTGAAGTTTCTCATCCCTGGAACCATTCTTGTAAACCTCTTCTCCAATGCATTCACATCCATAATGTGGAACCCAGAACCATAAACAACCATCTGAACCTTGTATCAGTTCAACATGACCTCCTTGCTCTTGTACTCTATGCCCTTGTTAATAAATGGAGACTACTCTCCAGAATCGGTTATATTCTTGGACACACGCATCTCCATCAAGGACAGTCACCTCAGCACTTCAGTGTACCGCAGGCCCACGGCATCCTCAGATGTTCTCAGATGAGCAGGAATACAACAGACACCGACAGATGCTGAAAGATGCCCTCGTAAGAACGGGATACCGCGCACAACTCATCGATCGATAGTTCCTATGCACCACAGCAAAAAACTGCACCAACCTCCTCAGAAGACAAACATGGGACACGGCCGACAGCGAACACTCCCTCGTCCAGTACTTCCCCGGAGTGGAGAAACTACGACATCTTCTTTGTAGCCTTCAACATGTCATTGATGAAGACGAACATCTCACCAAGGCCATCCCCACATCCCCACTACTTGCCTTCAAACAACCACACAACCTCAAACAGATCATTGTTCACAGCAAACTACCCAGCCCAGCCTTCAGGAGAACAGTGACCACAACACCACACAACCCTGTCACGGCTACCTCTGCAAGATGTGCTGGCTCATCGACACAGATACCTCCACCACACATTGAGAACACCATCCACTAGATACACGGTACATACACATGTGACTCGGCCAACGTTGTCTCCCTGATACGCTGCAGAACAGGATGTCGCAAGGCGTGGTACATCGGCGAGACCATGCAGACGGATGAACGGACACCACGCGACAATCATCAGGCAGGAGTGTTCCCTTGCTGTCGGGAACACTTTAGCAGTCAAGGTCATTCAGCCTCCAATCTTCGGGTAAGCGTTCTCCAAGGCGGCCTTCAAGACACACGACAACGCAGAATCACCGAGCAGAAACTGATAGCCAAGTTCCCCACGCATGAGGGCAGCATCAATCGGGATCTTGGGTTCATGTCACACTACATGTAACCCCCACCATTTGGCCAGGGCTGGCAAAATCCTCCTAACTGTCCTGGCTTGAGACAATTCACACCTCTTTAACCTGTCATTAACCCTCTCTCCACTCGCATTGTCTGTACTTCTAAAGACTTGATTACCTGTAAAGAATTGCATTCCAACCATTACCTTGCAATTGCGTCTCTGCCTATGTATGCCATGTTTGTGAACCCAACTCTCCGCTCACCTGATGAAGGAGCAGCGCTCCGAAACCTCGTGATACCAAATAAACCTGTTGGACTTTAACCTGGTGTTGTGAGACTTTTTACTTGTTAATAAAGGCCAGGATACGATTTGCTTTATCAGAGTTCCCACTCAGACTTCAATAACTTCACTTGAAATGTAACAGTCTCCGGCACACTGATAACTTTTTTAAAATTCATTCGTAGGACAATGGGCATCGCTGGCTGGCCAGCATTTATTGCCCATCCCTAGTTGCCCAAAGGCAGTTGAGAGTCAACCAACCACACATTGGTGTGGCTCTGGAGTCACATGTAGGCCAGACCAGGTAAGGACGGCAGGTTTCCTTCCCTAAAGGACATTCGGGAACCAGATGGGTTTTTCCGACAATCGACAATGGCTTCATGGTCATCAGTAGGTTCTTAATTCCAGGGATTTTTTTTATTGAATTCAAATTCCACCAACTGAGTTTCTGGATTAATAGTCTGGTGACAATACCACGAGGCCATCGCCTCCCTTCTCACAAAAAAATAATTCAACTATCTGCATGAGAGGGTCCATCTTTTCTTCCTCATTTAATGACCTCTTCTTGGAAGCAGACATTTTGTTTAAGGATGCCACTAATCTGGTGAGCAATCACAACAGGGTCAGCAGTGACTGAAAACATTATTTAACCACCAGAAAAATCACCGTTGTGGTTCAGTGACACAGCTGATTGTGACGGTTCATCATAATAACTATGGAATCGCATTTGAGCAATGATTGGTGCACTCAATTGAGAAAAAGGCACCGAGAGATGATTTTGCTAAAAACATTTATTTTTAATTATTTCAGCTATAGGCTTCTAAAGTGCAAAGAGACCTCTGATTCCATTTTGGCAATAATTAGTACAATATGGTGGATTGAGCTAATTATAAACGACAGCTAACATTGAAAGTCTTCACAGTCCCACCAATGCCTCTACTTTCTCAGAAGACTCAGGAAATTTGGCATGTCAGCTACAACTCTCACCAACTTTCACAGATGCACCATAGAAAGCATTCTTTCTAGTTGTATCACATCTTGGTATGGCTCCTGCTCTGCCCAAGACCACAAGGAACTACAAAAGGTCATGAATATAGCCCAATCCATCACGCAAACCAGCCTCCCATCCATTGACTCTGTCTACACTTCCCGCTGCCTTGGCAAAGCAGTCAGCATAATTAAGGAACCCACGCACCCTGGACATTCTCTCTTCCACCTTTTTCCCCATTGGGAAAAAGATACAAAAGTCTGAGGTCATGTACCAATCGACTCAAGAACAGCTTCTTCCCTGCTGCTGTCAGCCTTTTGAATGGACTTACCTTGCATTAAGTTGATCTTTCTCTACACCCTAGTTATGACTGTAACACTACATTCTGCACTCTCTCATTTCTTTCTCTATGAACGGTATGCTTTGTCTGTATAACGTGCAAGAAACCATACTTTTAATTGTATGTTAATACATGAGACAATAATCAATCAAATCAATTCAAATCAAATCAAAATCAGTCGTCGTCTGCCAAATCACATAACTCAGGCAGGAAATAGTATTAAACATAGAAACATAGAAGATAGGAGCAGGAGGAGGCCATTTGGCCCTTCGAGCCTATTCATCACGATCATGGCTGATTGTCCAACTCAATGGCTTAATCCTGCTTTCTTCCCATTACCTTTGATCCCGTTCGCCCCAAGTGCTATATCCAACCACATCTTGAATACATTCAATGTTTTGGCATCAACTACTTCCTGTGGTAATGAATTCCACAGGCTCACCACTCTTTGGTGGAGAAATGTCTCCTCACCTCCATATTGTTTCATAAAATTTAGCAAATGTTAAGATTTATGTGGGGAAACAAAATCTGTAGATTACACACCCAAGCTGCAATTATGTTCTACCGTTCTGTCTGCTCTTTTTACAGAGAAGTAGGCCTCACTTCCTTTAAATTGTAAGACAGGTTACAGTGACAGGAATATTCCCAAACTGCGACCTATCCTGGGTGGCAGAAAATAACCCAACACCAACTCTCACCAACTCTCACCAACCTTTACACTTGCATCTTTCTCTACACCTTAGCTATGACTGTAACACTACATTCTGCACTGTCTTGTTTCCTTCTCTATGAACGGTATGCTGTGTCTGCATAGCACGCATGAAACAATACTTTTCACTGTATCCCAATACATGTGAGAATAATAAATCAAATCAAAGCAAATTTCTACAAGTCCTGAGAACCTTAATTGGCCTGACTCCCACTGTGGTTAATTATCGCTCAGTAAGAAGGCTCACGACACCAGGTTAAAGTCCAACAGGTTTATTTGGAATCACGAGCTTTCGGAGCGCTGCTCCTTCATCAGGTGAGTGGCTGATCCCACTCACTTGATGAGGGAGCAGCACTCTGAAAGCTCGTGATTCCAAATAAACCTGTTGGACTTTAACCTGGCGTTGTGTGACTCCTTACCGTGCCCACGCCAGTCCAACACCGGCATCTCCACATTACTTGTCGTTTATACCTGGCTCTTCCTTTCTGTCAGTCTATTATTGTTGCCCACTTTCAGTGTGTGGTTGAGTATTTCCCTTCCTCTCCCTTTCACAAGCATGCCTGTGTGGATAGATAGTAAAAATAAGTAATAAGACTTTTTGCAGATCTAATGTTACAGCTGCTGAGTGTTGAGTTGGTCTTGCTGAAGCCACATCTGTAGAAGAGCTTAGTTTTAAACAGCTGTCCAGATGCCTAATTGAGGAAACAATAAAAAGGAACAAGAAACATTCTTGTGTGCTAAAAACAAAATCAAAGCATAATTCAGACTACCCAGGTGGAAGAGAAGGATGCCCAGTTTCATAATAAAAAGCTTAAAGGTTTTAAATCGTGCACTGATTGCTCTACTATTTATATAGCTGTGCTTTGTGAAGGAAGTGTGTTTGTTTCTATATCAACTTAAGTGGGCAAAGAAAGCAATATAACCATCGACAAAATTCACTGGCTGAACGGATGTTTAACAAACCTCTTTCCTTTCAGTCAAGATAATTCACTCCAACGTTGCCCGCCCCTTTGTGAAATCATATACTCTGGGATGGATTTTACCATCCTTCCCATCACAAGAATCTTAGCAGGCAGGACACGGACCATGCAAAGGTCTGTTGACCTCAGGCGGGATCTTCTGGCTTTGGGGCGAGCATGGCCAGAAAATCCCACCCTCTGACGCAACATGAACAAGGTAATGGGAAATCTGCAAGTAATTATGGGTGGGATTTTCTAGTCGCACACGCCCCAAGACTGGAAATTCCTTCCCCAAGTTTAATGGAGTTTTTAATGGTCAGCCAAATTTTCTCTCGCCCGCTACGATTCCCGCGACGGGCCAGATGGGAAATTTTCAGCCATATACCCGTACAATATTAGAAAAATGGGAGCTGTATGTACTGTTTCTGTCCACCATATTTCAAGAATCACACCTCCTGAATAACTGTCAGCTCAGCCTGGGTTACCTGTGAGTCAGAAGGTTGTGGGTTGCACGCCAGAGACCTGAGCATATAATCCAGTCTGGCCATCCTGCACAGTACTGAGGGAGTGCTGTACTGTTGGAGATGCCGCCTTTCGGATGAAACCATGAACCGAAGGCTCTCTGCCCTCTTAGTTGGATGCAAAGGATCTCATGGCATTTCCTTGGAGAGGAGAGGAGTTCTCTATAATGTCCTGGCCCAATGGATATCTCTCAGCCAACACCAGATAACGGATTCTTGAATCAATAACCGTACCTGAAAAGAATTTCTATAGTTCTTTAAGACAACGTGGCTGGCAGACTCACCTGCACAATACTTCCAGAGTCTTGGATAAAGGCTGCCAAGGACCATGGACCCAGGAATACTACAGCACTGGGTGAGGGAGCAATGATGGGTGGATCTTCCAGATTCAGTGTCATTGAGAAATTCCGTGTTCCAGCCTCAGAGTGTTCCTGGAGATCCAACTTCTTTCTTCAATGATGGGTCAGTGATATTGGGCGCTTTTACAACACAGCACCCAGAAATGATGGCGGGACTTGCACCATCATTTTATTTAAAATTTATTTATTTATTAGTGTCACAAGTAGATTGACATTAACACTGCAATGAAGTTACTGTGAAAATCCCCTAGTCGCCACACTTCAGCGCCTCGGGTACACTGAGGGGGAATTTGGCATGGCCAATGCACCTAACCAACACATCCTTCGGACTGTGGGAGGAAACCGGAGCACCTGGAGGAAACCCACGCAGACACTGGGAGAATGTGCAGACTCCACACAGACAGTGACCCAATCTGAAAATTGAACCCAGGTCCCTGGCACTGTAAGGCAGCAATGCTAACCACTGTGCCATTGTGCCACTGTCTTGTTTAAATGAATGAACCCATAACATGGGTATACAATCCCTTATGAGTGATTGGTGCTTAGACCATGATAAAAACCCAACATGACGCTCAGGGGTGGACAAACAGCTTGGTACCAAGATTAAGTGCCGGTATGACATGGTAAACAGCCTTACTTTGTGCTACATGGCATCAGATGGCCCTTGAAGATTGGGCCAGACCGCAATAAGCTTACAGCACCAGACAGTGTTAAATCACAGCATGGTTACCGCATTGAAAATCTTTGAAGGCACAGCATTGGAATAGCGCTCAGATAAAGAGCTGGTAAGCAGACAGATGATGGTGAGATTGCAGCTCACAGCCTGTCATTCCCAGCATGTTGACAGGATCAGCACCAGGTAAGCTCAATTGGGAAATGTGAGTAACCAGGATGCGATCTGGATCGACAGTGAGTGAGGGAGAGTACAACAAAACTAAAAAAACTCGCAAAACCAGCATTAAATCTGGCCAGAGAGGGTTGTGGCTAAAATGGAGAGCTTTTGAAATGGCTGAACAATACATTAAATAAAATGTGGGGAAGGTCAAAGGGATTTTGTCAAAACGTCCTCAAAATTCCCCAATTTGGATGGGGATGGAGTTGACCCACTATCCAAATAAATGGTCAAACAGTGTACTTAACTATGGTTTCTTGATTCAGGTACGCTTGAATCAGACAAACAAGCCATAACAAAAATCACCTAAAAATTGGGAATGAAGGTGAACACAGGGTGAACACATCAGAAATAACAGCTGGGGAGCTAAAAGATTCCCAAAGGATTTGGACCACTTTGGAAGACCAGTTGAGAATCAGATTAAACGTCTGTGTTCATCGACTAAAGTTCATGGCATTTCAATAACTGCCTACAGAATCCATAGACCACTTTGTCAGCAGATGTAGAGAAAAAGGGTACATGCTCTGATTTAGACCAGTTGAATTGGTGATCACCTCCACTTCCATGGAAGAATTCCAGAAAGATCTGTTAGGCAATCCCAAAACAAAGAGCATCGCACGTCATTGACGCTTACAAGCCCCAAATACAACCCCAATTGTTGACTCACTTACTAGAACCTCCAAACCTAGAAAAACAATGTGGAAGTTGCGGGCGTCTGCATTCACCAAGGAAATGCCCAGCTTTCCACCCATTCTGTAAAGCATACGGCAGAGAGGGACACTGGGAGTGGCAGTGCACTAGAGCAAAGGTGGATGCAGCTACAATGAGTCATGCACTGATCAAAACAGACCATACACAATGGGTAGCCTCAAGCAATAAGAACAATCACCCCTTAAGAAACACATACATGGGATGATTGACAAAACAGAAAATGAGGCAACAAGTAATGGACACAGATTTTTTATTGCCAATCTTGTGGCAATCATATCTGCCATTACACCATCCATAGTGTTTGCCAAATTCAAATGGTCCGTCCCAAGAAACTCTGTAACTACTCATTATTGGCCAAAATTGACACAGGGCCAAGTGCCAATGGACTACCCTTGCAAATTCTAAAAGACATATATCCACAGGCATGGAGGGCCATGGTGAAAGATACGACCACATAACGTTTGGTGTACAAATGTTAATTAATTCCAAGTGCAGGATCCATAGTCCTGGAGTGCAAACGCAATCAATCCTCTTGAGTGCAACAGAAAAGTGTATCATGTGATCCCACTTCAGTTTCATGACTTGACATCCAAATTTCAGAACACTTTGACAAAACTGACTGTTTCAAGGGAGCTACTACATTCCGCTTGCAGAAGAATGCAAGTCTGTCAATTGGTCTGGTACATTTTGCACAATGCAAATACCAGCATCCACAAGAATAAATGACAAGAGATCCTACACTACATAAACAGTGGCAAATCATCATTGAAGAATGGCCTGATTCAATTTAGCGTGTCCATCTTTTATTTTGTGTCTGGAACTCAATTTGATTTCAGGACTGATAATGTCCTAGCCATTTGCTTTTTAAAGAATTACCATCAATACTGAGGTACTTGTGATCATCAATGCAGATTGTCTGACTCTGCTAGAGGAGCAAACCTAAAAAGATGCAAAAGATGTCCATTGTCTCCCCAATGATCCCGTTGAAATGGATTTGCGTCCGGAAACAACTTATTTCAGCACAAGCTTTAAAATGAACAGAAAAGTATTTTAGTTCCAGCCCAGACTAATCGCCATAGACTATGTAGATTGTGGCCAAGTATCAGAAAGCTCCAAAAATACATATTTTTCTACCGACATCCTGAAGAAATAATTCAGAAACCAACCTTTCATTTGCTCCTGATCCCTTTATGTTGGTGTGGGATCCTTCATTCTGTTTAATATTGCATTTAACTACTTAAGGTTAAGACTGAAGGGTGCAGCTGGAAAATGGCAGTGCTGGCATCAAATTGATGTTGCATATTGATTGCTGTCTGCTCTGATAATCTACAGGATGGCACGGTGGCACAGTGGTTAGCACTGCTGCCTCACAGTGCCAGGGATCTGGGTTCGATTCCGGGCTTGGGTCACTGTCTGTGTGGAGTCTGTACATTCTCCCTGTGTCTGTGTGTGTTTCCTCCAGATGCTCCGGTTTCCTCCCATAATCTTAAAGATGTGCGGGTTAGGTGCATTGGCCACACTAAGTTCTCCCTCAGTGTACCCGAACAGGCACCGGAGCGTGGCGACTAGGGTATTTTCACAGTAACTTCATTGCAGTGTTAATGTAAGCCTACTTGTGACGCTAATAAATAAACTTGCTCAACATGGTGCCAGCAGTCATTATGTACAAACAGAGAAACTCCTAACAAAATGGTATCTTGTGAATTGCATTGAAAAGGTGACAACATTTTTGACTTAATTTTCAAACATTAGGTGACCTAGTAATGGGTGCGATAGTGACCAATTAAGCATCGGTATTTTTATGGTAATTTGGTTTTCAAATAGATTTAAAAGAATGAAGTTTGGTTTTCATCTGAATCACATTGGTCCATACGTCTTCCCTTCGAGCTGTTGTTGTTCACCTTTTCAGGTGGGATCATTACCATAAATTACCAGCAAAAAAATTCCAACAGGAAAATAACGTTGCTCCTGCCTGAAGGAAGAAACAGGCTGGAACGGAGGTGATGACTATTTCCGGCAAACACAAAAGCAAACCTGCCCAAAGCCACAACCAGACAAAACAATCTGTCTGGCCAACTTTCAGTGCATAATGTAATTTATGTTGTCACAACAGATCATTCATTAATACTAAGTAACTGATGACAGAAAGGCTTCTATTTTATAATCACAGTGAAGTTACACCTGAAACAGAAATGGCTGAGCGTCAATGTTAACAAATGCCATTCCAAAGTCATGAGCTTTTAAAATTCGAATGTAGATTCTTATTCCTTACAGTGAAAGCTTCGCCAGAAAAATTACACCTTGAGATTAATGTTCGGGGAATGGTGGTGAAGAACAAAGAACAAAGAAAATTACAGCACAGGAACAGGCCCTTCGGCCCTCCAAGCCTGCACTGACCATGCTGCCCGACTGAACGAAAACCTCCTACCCTTCTGGGGACATATCCCTCCATTCCCATCCTATTCATGTATTTGTCAAGATGCCCCTTAAAAGTCACTATTGTATTTGCTTTCACTACCTCTCCCAGGAGCGAGTTCCAGGCACCCACCACCCTTTGTGTAAAAAACTTGCCTCATACATCTCCTTTAAACCATAGAACCATCGAAAATTACAGCTCAGAAACAGGCCTTTTGGCCCTTCTTGTCTGTGCCGAACCATTTGTTGCCTAGTCCCACTGACCTGCACTTGGACCATATCCCTCCACACCCTCTCATCCATGAACCCGTCCAAGTTTTTCTTAAATGTTAAAAGTGACCTTAAACCTATGCCCCTTGCAATTGAGTCTTCCACCCTGGGAAAAAGCTTCTGACTATCCACTCTGTCCATGCCCCTTGTAGACTTCTATTAGGTCGCCCCTCAACCTCTGTTGTTCCAGTGAGAACAAACCAAGTTTTTCCAACCTCTCCAACTGGTAATTGAAAAAAAGAACCAAGCCAAAATGTGGCATCAAATGTTTTCTAATGGGTAGTGAAGAAGGTTATCTAGGATTGCAACGAGATCTTGATCAATTGGGCCAGTGGGCTGATGAATGGCAGATAGAGTTTAATTTAGATAAATGTGAGGTGATGCATTTTGGTAGATTGAACCAGGGCAGAACTTACTCAGTTAATGGTAGGGTGTTGGGGAGAGTTATAGAACAAAGAGATCGAGGAGTACACATTCATAGTTCCTTGAAAGCGGAGTCACTGGTGGACAAGGTAATGAAGAAGGCATTTGGCCTTCTTAGACAGTTACATGGCTAAGATGAGTAAAGAGGGATATGAAAAAGGGAAATGTGGGTAATTGGGAATAGCTTAGTGGTAAAAACTAAGCGGCATGGACAAGCTGCCCGAAGAGCCTGTTTTCATGCTGTAAACCTCTGACTCTTTGAATTCCTTGCCCTCCCACATATTCCAACCACCAGTCAAATATACAAAGTCAAAGTGGGCGGCATGGTGGCACAGTGGTTAGCACTGCTGCGTCACAACGGGTTCGATTCGCATCTTGGGTCACTGTCAGTGCAAAGTCTGCATGTTCTCCCCATGTTTGCACGTGTTTCCTCCGAGTGCTCCGGTTTCCTCCCACAGCCTGAAAGACGTGCTAGTTAGGTGCATTGGCCATGTTAAATTCTCCCCCAGTGTTCCCGAACAGGCGACTAGGGGATTTTCACAGTAACTTCATTGCAGTGTTAATGTAAGCCTACTTGTGACCCTAATAAATAAACTTTAAACTGTTCTCATTTTCCCTCCTACTCTTAGTCAGCTTGTCATATCTCCAGGTGACAATCTGACAAGCCGAAAATAGCTTAGGACCCTTTATCTTTTCTTCGGATGAAACTTAGTAGGTCTTGCTCTTCTCTCTTCAATTTCCTCCGATTATCCTTTGGCCAAGGTACAGCCAGACGGTTGCCAAACTAGGCCTCTGTTACTCCTGCCCTGTAACTAACCACGGGGAGGTGTGAAGAGTAGCCCAGGGTGAGCCACACAATCAGGGTCCTGTAGTGAAGCAACTGGTCTTCAGTTGGCGTGTCTTGCAAATGGCTCACCCGAGATTTAGAATTTCTCACGTGTGTAACTCGACATTACACCATTCCTGGCATGTTGCACAGAAATCTAATGTATATCATTATCATGCCAATTGTGTGAGTAGTTGTGGCATAGGTGATTAAACCATGATACAACTTGTACTGCTTTATACTCAGTTAAAATGGGTTTGATTAACAAAACAACTCTAACGTAAACCCAAAGGCTGACTATGAGCTATTGTGACTAATTAACTACTGTGACTAATTAATCTTCTGTATTATGGATTAAAAATGATTTTGACAATGCAAACACTTGAGTTCAAACTTTACTAGCTTTGCAGTATTTGCACATGCCCCATACATAGGGGTAGAATAGAGGAGGAAGGTGGCCTTGCAGTTGAAAGAGTGTAACTCACTCACACCATTGAAAACTGAAATGTGAATATTTTCTATGGGATTTATAATGTTCAAATTCCATAGTCAGCTGTCTCAACTCTCAGATTGCCTTGCAGCACCAGGGACCCTTATGGCCTTGGGTCAATGTGTGTGGAGTCTGCACGTTCTCCCCGTGTCTGCTTGGATTTCCTCCGGGTGCTCCACTTTCCTTCCACAGTCCAAAGATGTGCGGGTTAGCTGGATTGACCAAGCTGAATTGCCCCTTAGTGTCAGGGGGACTAGCAGGGTAAATATGTGGGGGGGGGGGGGGGGGGATTGTTGTCACTGTAGGCTGAATGGGCTCCTTCTGTACTGTAGGCATTCTATGATTGCATCCATACAAACTTGGGTACATAATGCACAAATGGAACATGACACCCTCTCCAGTGGTCACCCAGAACAGACCAGGGATTAAAATAACTTGAGGACCAATTCACAAATTAGAGGGATGCATCCACTATCCCTTATTTAGCTTAACTGGCTATAAAGTTAAGGTTGTTATTCCACACCTTCATCAGTCATTAGAAAGAAGAAAATTCCTTATCATCCAGTAGACAGCACCCTAATCGGACAGTTGTGTGCCACATTATCAAGTCCCATCGTGTCTTTAGTTGCAGCTGTAGGATACAGTCACAACCTTGTCATTATAAATAAAATACTTGCAACTTCTTTTCTTCTTGGAGTCTGTTGAGATGCAACAGAGTTTGCCGCTAGATTTACCTGGGGAAAACTGTAATGACCTCAACAAGGCCTATGAGGTTGGCCTCTTGGAGTATGAGCTCCCTGATTGAGGTAATGATTGCTTCCATGTTCGTTGGGCACTGCAGGAACTAGGGGTGCATTATTGACCCCTTTAATCACATTTTGATTTGATGTTTTAAGTTTCCTTTCCACTTTGTCTTTTGTATCGGGCAGTTCCCCTCCTTTTGGGAGCTGCCTCTTTTCATTTGTCCCCTCATTAATTTGAGTTAGTTTATTTGGTTGGCCAAAAGGATTGGTAATGATTGCCTGCCCAATCATATCCGTGTATACTATGAAGAGTGTCAGATCCTTTGACACTCCGGGTTCTGACTTTGTACCTGAAGCATTCTTAGGAGAGGAGACAAGTTTGTAAATAAAGGGAATCTGGTGAAGGGACACCGGCCTCTGAGGAGTTATTTCAAAAACCTGAACTTTGAGAATCACTAACGGTGTTCAACTGCTGAGGACAGGAAAGAGAATTGGCTGATCAAAGGTTGTATGGGAATTGGTTCAGGTGAGCAGCAGGTGGGTCTGATGGACTTGTTAAGCACTGAGAAGGGTTTGCAGGGAGGGGGAGATTAAATAGAAACTACGGCCTGGAATTTCCTGTCGTGGTGGGACTCGTCACAGAAGATTTGGCAGCCAAGCCAAAAGTGCATTGACTTTCAGCAGGACTGGACAATCCCAGCAGTGGGCAGGGCCAGAAAATCCCCACCCTAGGGACACACCTTAGGGCGGCAGGGTAGCACAGTGGTTAGCACTGCTGCCTCACAGCGCCAGGGAGCCGGGTTTGATTCCCGGCTTGGGCCATTGTCTGTGTGGAGTTTGCACATTCTCCCCGGTTTCCTCCGGGTGCTCCGATTTCCTCACACAGAACGAAAGACGTGCTGGGTAGCTGCATGGGCCGTGCTAAATTCTCCCTCAATGTACCCGAATAAGCGCCGGAGTGTGGCAAACTAGGGGATTTTCACAGGAACTTCTTTGCAGTGTTAACGTAAGCCTACTTGTGACTAATATATAAACTTTATTGATAGCAACGGGGCAAGGACAGGGGTAGAATGTGGGAGCTTTGGCTTGCCGACAAGGGTGTGTGGTAGAGGCAGATGAGTGGATGATCTCAACCTTAATGATAAATAATTATTTTCCTCTTACTAATTTTTCCTCTTGTTATTGGAAGTCAGGAAGGACCAGTGTTTCGATCACTCACTGGACTCTCTGGTAACTTATGTTGCAGCAATCACTTTGCTCTCCTCTTCAAAAATGACATCTAAAGCAGCAATGCAAAGTACACAAGTGGAGAGGAACACATATCTGGAGAGAAGTGCAACTTATCTAGACAGCTATATGAACGGAGTGGGAATGGAGGGATACAAAAGAGTGGTCTAGTGTGGACCAGGGAGCGGCGCGGGCTAATTGTTCCTGGTTTCTCGTTTCAAGGCTTCATTCTATGATCATCTTGCTGGTGCCAGTACAGAGTGAGACTGCGGATAGTTGGGAACCTGTCTCGGGGGCAGGGAATTCATATGGTGTTCGTGGAAGTGGAAATGACTAGGGTTGGGAAGCATTTTCCGATCAGGGCCATTGTGATCTCCTGGACTCGTTTCGATCGCCTCAGGGGGTCGGAGAGGAATTTCCCAGATTTTTTTTTCCCCATATTGGCCCTGGGGTTTTTCACTCTGGGTTTTCGCCTCTCCCTGGAGATCACATGGTCTGGAATGGGGGGGTGGGGGTGAGTTAATAGGTTGTAATGAACAAAGCATCGTAGCTGTGAGGGACAGCTCGGTGGATAGGATATTGGTATGTAGATAGGCTGGAAAATTGGGCGGGGATCCTGGATTCAGGATTCAATCCTGGACCGGGGAGCGGCGCGGGCTTGGAGGGCCGAAGGGCCTGTTCCTGTGCTGTATTGTTCTTTGTTCTTTGTTCTTTGTTCCAGGTTAGCCAGGACTGCAGGGCAGTGTTGGAAGACAATGTTTAATGACTTCAGCAGGGCAGGTAAGGTAACACACTGGCTATTCTTTTTCTTCTTTGATCTCTCTTCACCTTCTCAAAGTAATACTTGTAGAATTAAGCCTGCACAATATGCTTTGATTAAGGATGCCTTGAACTTCGCACTCTGGCTAAGAGCTCCCCACAGAACAAGTGAAAAATTTATTTATTCGTCACAAATAGACTTCCATTAACACTGCAATGAAGTTACTGTGAAAATCCCCTAGTCGCCACACTCTGGTGCCTGTTCGGGTACACTGAGGGAGAATTTATCATGGCCAATTCACTCAACCCGCACATTTTTGGACTGTGGGAGGAAACCGGAGCACCTGGAGGAAACCCACGCAGACACAGGGAGAATGTGCAAACTCCACACCGGTAGTGATCCAAGCCAGGAATCGAACCCAGGTCCCTGACACTGTGAGGCAGCAGTGCTAACCACTGTGCCACCGTGCCCGCCACTACATGCACGATTCCATAAGCCCTTCCTCCATTATGACAGTCTCATATTCCCACATTCCTTACTGCAACTCGATCTTGCAGGTCAATGAAGCAATCTTCTCCTCTGCTAGCCTTCCTCTCATTAACTCTACTTTCTCGCAACAGAAATTAGCTCCCACTGCTTGTCAGAGATAGTTCCAAATAAGATAACCGGTGCTTATGAGGGGGAAGCGATGCTGTTCAGTGGAAAACATTCAGCTTTCTCTGCGGAAGATGGCTCAATTCAGCGGTTATTGCTGATGCCAGGGTTCAGACTGAGCATTTCCACTGCTGGCCTGAGAACGTTGCAGGTTTTGAGGAGTGAGACATGAGGATTTGACCTATCCATTGACCTTGCAAGTTGATTCTGATTCTGCCAGCAAAAAAAAACATCTGTCTGGTAGTTCCGGGCAAAAGCAAACCACTGAAAGCAATCCCAACAAACCTCAGGAAGGTTTATCATAGACTCATAGAATCTACAGTGCAGAAGGAGGCCATTTGGCCCATCGAGCCTGCACCGACAACAATCCCACCCAGGCCTTATCCCCACAACCCCACATATTTACCGTCCTAGTCCCCCTGACACTAAGGGGCAATTTACCATGGCCAATCAACCTAACCCGCACATCTTTGGACTGTGGGAGGAAACCGAAGCACCCGGAGGAAACCCGCACAGACACGGGGAGAACGTGCAAACTCC
Organism: Mustelus asterias; assembly: GCF_964213995.1. NCBI lineage: Eukaryota > Metazoa > Chordata > Chondrichthyes > Carcharhiniformes > Triakidae > Mustelus > Mustelus asterias. The sequence continues at coordinate 19,722,588 of NC_135809.1, forward strand.
ACACGGACAGTGACTCGAGGCTGAAATCAAATGCAGGTCCCTGGCAGCAGTGCTAGCCACTATGCCACTGTGCCACCCTTTATTTGATTGGACAGGGAACGTCACTACGGATGTATCCAAATTTTGATATTCACACGCTGCATGGAATTCCCCCATCCAGGACTAAATCCCCTGGTGGAGGCGGCGAAGGGGAGTATTTCCCACTGCAAAGGCTAATGGGAAACCATGCTCGACCTTCCCCAGCGTAATTAACGATGCGTTCAAGGGTTTTGAGTTATCTTCTGCGGTAGGACAAGCTTGATGGTGTGCATCCCACTGTCGTACCTGGGGGTGCCATATTGAAAAGGCACCCAATACCACTGATTCACCATTAAATAAAGAAGATGGACCTCCAGGATCAGGCTGAAGCTGAAAGGTGAATCTTCCTCAAAGATACAGGGTGGAATTTTCCCGTCCCACCCGCCACAGGAATCGTAGCAGGCGGGACAAAGGCCGTACAAAGGTCCGTTGACTTTGGGCGGGATTATCCGGCTTTGGAGCGAGCATGGCCGGAAGATTCCACCCACAGAAGCTGAAAGATCCATCTGTCAATGCCTCCACCCATCCACAGTTGTGATGCCCCAGGGTTCAGGGCCTCTGGTGGCCTCCATCCCAAAATCCAAAGGGAGCTCCACCCAGGCCTCCTTCAGGTCAGTTTCAAGGATTCCCAATCCGCCATAGCAGGGCATCAGCGAAGGATCCCGCTGTAAAACCACGCCAGCGGAAAACCAATTTTTGGGCCACGCACCAAATTCTATCCGCCACCCCCTCCCCCCACCTGCCATAGAAACCATAGAATCCCTACAGTGCAGAAGGAGGCCATTCGGCCCATCGAGTCTGCACTGACAACAATCCCAACCTGGCCCTATCCCCACTTAGTTACCCTGTGAATGCCTCTAACCTATCACATCCCGGACACTGAGGGTTAATTTAGCATATCCAATCAATCTAACCCGCACATCTTTGGACTGTGGGAGGAGCACCTGGAGGAAACCCACGCAGACATGGGGAGAATGTGCAAAGTCCACACAGACAGTGATCCAAGTCGAGAATTGAACCTGGGTCCCTGGAGCTGTGAGGCAGCAGTGCTAACCACTGTGCCACCGTGCTGCCCCATGCTTCCCGTGCTCAACTGAACCTGTTGGCAGGCGCATGGGAGAATTCCACCCATTCTTTATATTCACCTTCTTTTTTGAATTTATATGTGAGGAGAGGAAGAGAACTTTAAACGTGATTTCAGGGTTAGTGCATCTTCAATAACAGGATGGTAGACATTGAGGCATTAATGTATGCATTAAGGCATTAATGTATACTGCAGAGTTGAGAACCTCCATCTTGAATTTCCTCTAAATAGGCACAACCTCTAAATGGGATGGCTGTGGTAGAATCATAGAATCCTTGCAAATGTATCAAAGCTCGGCACAACATCGTGGGCCGAAGGGCCTGTTCTGTGCTGTACTGTTCTATGTTCAGCCATCTTATAATTTCAAATGGATCAGTCAATTCCGTCCCACACACTGGCTCAGTAACTCCTCGTGAAGCAGATCTCTCTGAACTGTTGTCAGCATCCAATGTTGAAATAATATGTTATTACAAAAGGATTAGAAATAGGTAGAACAACCAATGCAGATTTAAATCTTTGTAATGCACTGGCATTGGAACAAAAATCCAGAGGGTGCGACTCCTCTTGAAAGAAAAAAATGCTCAGGACAATACCCCCTTCAAGTCTTCATTCGGAAAATGCAATCTGTATTTCACATAGAAGTGAGAGTATTCAAAGGGAGTATTTTTCTAATTAAACGCATGGTTTTATTTTTCCAATGAATGCTCAGTGATAACGCCAAAACTCAGATCTTTCCTGAACTATTCCGATGCATGACTTTAGATGTATTTCTGCACTTATGCACAAATTTCAAGAACAATCTTAAAATGCACTGAATTGGTACAAAAAAATTGGCTTATGAATGGCACCGATCCTATTATGTCAGCAACAACTTGGCACTTGTACAAAACACTAAAAAAGAAAAAGAAAAGAAATGGAAAATTGCAGCTGTAGCGATCTGAGCTATAGCCTGCTGAATGGAATCGAAGCTAGTTGGGGTTATCCAGCGGAGCCAATGACTAGCAATTTTTCACAACTGTTTTTTTTGGGAGATTTATATTGCTTGCATGGCTTCCAGAAGTAAAAAAAAAAATGAATAATTTCCTGATTTAGTACTTTACGCCAAGGGTGGCACGGGGGCACAGTGGTTAGCACTGCTGCCTCACAGCACCAGGGACCAGGGTTCAATTCTGGCCTCGGGTGACTGTGTGGAGTTTGCACATTCTCGCCGTGTCTGCGTGGGTTTCCTCCGAGCGCTCCAGTTTTCTCCCACACGCCAAACATGTGCAAGTGGATTTAGGTTGATTGGCCATGTCAAATTGCCCCTTAGTGTCAGGGGTAACTAACAGGGTAAATACTTGGTGTTATGGGCAGAGGGTCTGGGTGGGATTGTTGTCGGTGCGGGCTCGATGGGCCGAATGGCCTCCTTCTGCACTGCAAGGATTCTATGATTCTACCACAGCCATCCCATTTAGAGGCTGTGCCTATTTAGAAGAAATTCAAGATGGAGGTTCTCAACTCTGCAGGCAAATGGGAGACAGCTCACATGATAACATGGCGATTCTGAGAGAATCTTCTGGAAGACATATTAGTGTGACTGAAAAAGGACCAATTTTAATCCCCTCCCCATGTCTAGTGGGGATGGTGCAGGAAGGCAGTCAAGGTGGGGCCATATTCCAAAGCCATTCCTGACTCCCTTCTTCCCCCCGCATTCCCTCCCTCCCATCCACCATCTAGCTTACCCGCATTCAGGCAAAGGAAAGCTACCCACTCTCGGTTAATGGGGATCTGTTTAAATGGTTTTGTCATAATCTAATGTTGCAACCAGGCCATCCATCTTGTTATAACCATGGGTCTAACTATTGCTACTACTCCCATCCCATGGCTGCATGAGTCCCAGATCCTTATAAACCAGGAGTACTTCAAACCTTCCGCAAATTTCCACTCTTCTCCAGTCACAACCTCCCCATAACCAAACTGCGTCCCCTCCACCTCCCCCATCCATGCTCACCTTTCTAGGGACTGTTCCACAAGAAAGAGAAGCAGAAGTAGGTCATTTAGCCCATCGAGATTGCTCCACCATTTGACAAAATCATGGCTGATCTGATATAATCCACAGCTACGCTTTCCCGCTGGCGGGGGTGGGGGTGGGGGGTGAGGTGGCAGCTGGGAAGACAAGGGTTGATGGCAAGACCGATGGAACAGAGTGCTTGGCTCATCCCTGACACCTCTTACCCAGTCCAGAGAACCCCCGATGCTCAGGCCCACCCGGACCCCTCCCTTCTCCCTCATGGCTGCTGGAAACATTCCTGGGTCTGTGCTGGATCTGGCCACCTGGACTCAAACTTCAAAGGGCTGCCACTGAACCAGACTTCAGAGCATTGCGGCCCGGACATCAATTCAGGCTTGAGTGATGCCATTGAGCTGCCACCTCAGAGAGAGTCAGCCTCTCCCCATTCCTGGGACACCCCCAACCCATCCATGCACCTGTCAAAGCAGGGAGGAGAGTAGTGACAGTTCTTCCCTCTTGGTTTCAGAGTCCAGGTGGGGTTTCTTAAGGGTTTGACTGCTACACAAGAATCTTACCATCGACTTTTATTCATAAAACCATTCTTGTTTAGGTACAGGTCGATGTATATCTCAGTGCACCACACAAAGTTGTACTCCTGCTTCCCATCAGATCTCAGTCTCTTCATACAGACACCAGCCCTGATCAGGCATCAGCAAGAGGAGAGAAATCTGGGAAAAACGGCCTCACGGGAAGCTCACACGTAGGTCTGGGATGGCAGGTCGAGGGCAAATTCTGGGACAGTCCCGGAAAATGATCTCTTTAAAAATTTATTAGTGTCACAAATAGGCTTAAATTAACACTGCAATGAAGTTACAGTGAAAATCCCCCAATTGCCACACTCCGGTGCCTGGTCATACTGAGGGAGAATTTAGCATGGCCTTGGTTTGCGGGAGGAAACTGGAGCACCCGAAGAAAACCCACGCAGACATGGTGAGAATGTGCAGACCCCGCACAGAGAGTCACCTGAGCCGGGAATCGAAACCGGGTCCCTGGCGCTGTGAGGCAGCAGTGTGCCACCTTGCCAGACCCGATGATTCTATTTTACACAACAACATGTCGCATCGAAAATGACTGGGTGAACTGTTAGCTACAAGTATTTCAATGTACTTTGATGGTCATTATGCATTTGGCAATGCAAGTACTTCCCTTCCAAAGGTTTTAATCGTTATTGAATATAACTATGTCAGGCAAAACTGGCTGTACAGTAATTATATCACAATATAACCGATTGAAATTTTACCCAGGGATGCAAATGATGAAAAAGCAACCAGAAAAATTGACAATTTAGTGTGGCAGGTTGTGCAATTAACTGTAGCATTACAATTGTTTAAGGCAAGCAAAATAACATCTCTCCTCTGCTGCAGATCACATTCTAAGAGAAAAAAGTGCCTGGCATCTGGACCTTGTTTTTTTGTCTCTTCCATGAAATGTGTTTTTTGCACTCACCTGGGACAGCCAGCGCCACGAGGGACCTGTTAACTTGAGTTTGAAGCCACACTCTAAAACATGAAAGGCAATAATTTTCAGGGATGCAATCCCTTTACAGAAACCCTGACTTAAAATGATAAATGTTTCCTCGTGAGGAATAAAGAATTGCAGATATTCATGACGTATCAGCCTGGTATTCGCACATTCATCTTCATTATAACCTTTGTTAAGGTTATAAAATGTGTTACCCACCTATGCAAATGCAACATTATTATCATCCTCCAAAAGACATCTCGCAAAACTATTTTTTATATAAACATTAATGATTTAAAGGGTATTTTATGCTCGTTACTGCAGTCGCTTCCTCACTTGTCAGCATCCGTCTGGTGTTGCTTTCTATTTTAAATTGAATTGGAAAATCTAAACCCTTGGCTTGCCGGGCGATCTTACCAAAATGGTTCTGGGTGGGATTCTCCGGCTGCGCTCGCCGCAAAACTGGAGAATCCCGCCTGAGGTCAATGGACCTTTGTGTGGTTCACCCGCCACCCGTTACAATTCCGTGGTGGGCGCGATGGGAGAATCCCCCCTTCTATGTGCCAAACGGGCATGAAAACGGGAGAGAATCGCGCCCTTTTTTTTGGACAAGCTCCCAGGTGCAATCTTACGGCACTTAGAAAAACAAATGAGGCAAAATGCGATTCTTGGCAGCAGGGGAGTGGGTGGAGCCTATTTTCGCCGGGAAGCTGGCTGCTGAACTGTAAGGGACCGTACGTGATCCTTGCCGGTGAGGACCTCCACCGATGGGCAGGTAAGGACAAGTGAGCCCAGACGATAGCGCCCTTTCTGGTAACATTGCGAGAGGCGAGAAACCAGGTGCGAGACCAATTTTCCGCCTCTTGCCCAATCTTACAGGCTCGCCATGCCAGTTAATCGGCATGACGAATGGGTAAGATCATCCCCTTGATATTTAAGGTGGGCTTCTCACTCATTAGAAGGGTACTACAAAGTTTCATCTAAACATCTGTAGTGTGGGTTTTATGCCTGCAGGCGAAATTGTTGTTGTATAATGCTCAGCATTATGAAGGAGACAGTGGCATAGTGGTGTTGTCACTGGACTAGTAATCCAGAGACTCAAGGTAATGCTCCTGGGACCAGGGTTCAAATCCCATCTTGACAGATGGTGAAATTTGAATCCAATTTTAAAAAAAATATGGAATTAAGAAAGTCTACTGATGACCATGAAACCATTGTCAATTGTTGGAAAAACTCATCTGGTTCACTCATGTCCCTTAGAGAAGGAAACGTGTCATCCTTACCTGGTCTGGCCTACATGTGATTCCAGATCCACAGCAATGTGATTGACTCTTGGATGCCCTCGGGCAACTAAGGATGGGCAATAAATGTTGGCCCAGCTAGTGATGCACATGTCCCATGAACAAAAGTGAAGAAAACATTTACTGGATAACAGCAAATTATTGCGGATGCTGGAATCTGAAACCAAAACCAAAATGCTGGAAAATCTCAGCAGGTCTGGCAGCATCTTTAAGGAGAGAAAAGAGCTGATGTTTCGAGTCCAGATGATCCTTTGCAAAAAATTACAACTGGTATCACCCTGGTGTGGCAGACAGAGGCTCAAAAAGTGGTAGATTTTTAGAAGCATAGAAACTAGAAGCAGGAATGGGCCATTCGGCCCTTCGAGCCTGCTCTGTCATTCATTTTGATCATGGCTGATCATCAAATTCAATATCCTGATCACCCCTTGCCCCCATATCCCTTTTGCCCCTAGAACTATATCTAATTTCTTCTTGAATCAGACAACATTTTGGCCTCAGCTACATTCTGTGGCAATGAATTCCACACATTCACCATCCTCTGGGTGAAGAAATTTCTCCTCTCCTCACTTTTGGACAAAAAGGTTTCTCAGGGGCAGGAATGGCCCCAGATCGGGATTTGAGCCTGTGCATTGGAGGCAGCTGCCATCACTCATATCTAATTTTGGTGATCCAGGTGTGTTCGGTTGTGTGTAATATGACATATGCAGGTTTGAACAGGTAGCAGTAGATCTTAACTTTGCAGAATCCTTTGGAGAGGTGGAGTTCCCCTATGGATATAGTCCTGGGATATCTTTGGGGGAGATCAGGTGCCCATTGCGGGAGGGAAGGTGTCACTTGGAGAGGTAAAATGCCCCTTGGGATTAGGAAGAGGCATGATTATGCATCAAAAGAGAATAAACTCATTAACCAGGGACTGGGTACTGCACATTCCAAGCCACAAGGTGTTCAGAAAAGAGGAAATGAAAGGAAGTGAGTTGGCAGTATTTCTCAGACTAATATGAAGGAAATAAAAGCACGATTACATAATTAAAAGTGATTAATGCATTACAGCCTAAATGATGCATAGGCTTAGATGTTGTGCAAGAGGATATTACAGTCATGGAGAGAGGATGTCCTGGAGGGATCAAGGATAGAATCCATTTGGTTTGAGTTAAGGAACAACAGAGGTGCATTACTGCATGTATTCTACAAGCCATCAACTAATGGGAAAGATATAGAGGAGAACAGTTGTTTGGAAATAAGAGAGAGGTGCAAAAAGGGACATTAATAATCATAATATACACTTGGATAGTAATAATGTAAAGAGTACGGAGGGAAAGAGTTTCTGAAATGTGTTTCTAGCCCAACCATAAGATCAGAAGGCATAGGAGCAAAAGTAGGCCATTCAGCCCATCGAGTCTGCTACATCATTCAATGAGATCATGACTGATCTGATGTGATAATCCTCAACTCCACTTTCCCGCTTTATTCCCTTAACCCTTGATTCCCTTATTGAGTAAGAATCTTTCCATCTCTGCCTTAAACATACTTAATAACTCAACCTCTACAGCCCTCTGTAATAAAGAATTCCACACATTCATGACCCTCTGAGAAAATAAAATTTCCTCAGCTCTGTCTTAAATGGGTGACCCCTTACTCTGAGATGATGCCCTCTGGTCCGAGACTCACCCACATGGGGAAACAACTTCTCAGCATCTGCCTGACCAGGAAGGAGATGTCGCTGGTATGGTTTTGGGGAATGAGTTGGGTCAAATCAATCAGCTGTCAGCAGGGGAACATTTGGGGAAGAATGATTATAGTGATTTTGATTAACATTATAAAGGACAGGGCGCAATCTAATCACTGAATTGGAAAGGGCCAATTTCAGTGGGTTGAGAATAGATCAGTTTCAGGTAAATTGGACTCAATTGGCTGGCAAAATTGTAATTGAACACTTGGCTGCTTTTAAAGAGGAGGCGGTTTGGAAGCAGCTGATATACGTTCCCAGAAGGGTGAAATGTAGGGCAAACAAAGTCAGAACTCCCTGGGTGATGAATGAGACGGACAGCAAGATGAAACAGAAAAAAAGGGAGCATATGCCAAAAGTTAGGTTTTTAATACGAGGTTTTCTCCGGGTGCTCTGGCTTCCTCCCACAGTCCAAAGATGTGCGGGTTAGGTTGATTGGCCATGCTAAATTGACCCTAGTATCAGGGGGATTAGCAGGGTAAATGAGGTTTACAGGAATAGGGATCTGGGTGGGATTGTGGTCGGTACAGACTCGATGGGCCAAATGGCCTCCTTCTGCACTGTAGGGTTTCTATTATTCTAAGAGCCAGGCTAAATATGGAAAATACAGAGGGGAAGTGAAAAAGGACACAAGGGAGCAAAGCATGAGTATGAGAAGAGACTGGCAGCTAACGTAAAAGGAAATACAAAAATGTTCTTTAAGCTTATAAATAGTAAAAGGGTAGTAGGGGGATCGGGGCGAAAATGGAAACCTACACATGGAAGCAGTGAAAATGGCTTAGGTTCTAAATAAGCGCTTTCCTTCTATCGCTACCAAAGAAGAGAATGCTACAAGTCAGAGTGAAAGAAGAGGTGCCTGAGATACCAAATGAGGTAAAAATTGATAAACGGTAGGCGATATGAAGTTGACAAGTCAGAAAGACTAGATGGGATGCATCTGAAGGTATAAGGATGGAAGTTACAGAGGTACTAGCCATAATCTTCTAATCCTCCAGAATAAGAGATGCCTCACCCTTGTTCAGAAAAATAGTCTGAGGTTAAACCCAACAACTGCAGGCTAGTCTATTTAACCGTGATATTGGAAATGTTTAAGAAACTGGGACAAATTATCTGTCATTTGCACATTTGGTCTCAGTTCGTGTTATTTGATTTGATTTCATAGAATCCTACAGTGCAGAAGGAGGCCATTCAGCCCACCATGTCTGCACCGACCGCAATCCCACCCAGGCCCTATCCCCATAACCCCATGTATTTACCCTAACTAGTATGCCTGACACAAAGGGGCAATTTAGCATGGCCAATCCACTTAACTGGCACGTCTTTGGGACTGTGGGAGGAAACCGAGGACCCGGAGGAAACCCATGCAAACACGGGGAGAGCGTGCAAACTCCACACAGACAGTGACCCGAGCCAGGAATCGAACTCGGGTCCCTGGCATTGTGAGGCAGCAGTGTTAACCGTTGTGCCACCGTGCCATCCCAACAGATTAGAGCTGCAGTTTCTGCCACAGGTGGGGGCAGACGATGGTTGGAAGAGTAGGTGGGTAGGACATTGAATACACTATGGTCTTGTTATGATGACCACAAAAGTCACAGGCATCATCAATAGATATACCTATGGGCTTCTTGGAGTACGATCTGCCTTTCTGAGCACATGGAGGCTCGCTCAATGGGAAGCAAATAGCGGGGGTGGGGCTTGAGCCTGTAACTTTACCCAGACTGGAGTTGTAGGTCCCGAGGTGGAGACTCCTTGACTGTAAGCCACGGGAACAACCTTTCCTTTGGTGTTGGGGGTTGGCATTTGGCTGAATTACTGCAGGGTCTGTCCACCCAAATGACCACTTCTCTCAGAAGGGAAATCTGAGCACTCAACAATGACCACAGCCAATGAACACCCCAAGGTAGTCCATGAATGTGCCTGATTTTGTTGTGAGGTTTCCCAAGAAATAAAACATTTCCCTTGCTCAATACTTTTGGGCTGGAATGCAGGAATGTTTGAGATGCATTATTTGTTTGATTTCCATGGTTCAACGGGCAAAGATTTCCCTTGTGTGTTTCTGCAGTGAAATCATTAACCAATTCCCTATAAATGGGTATATGACTCAGTCCCAGTTGAAATCCTGTAAAATCACTCATTCTTAATTCTAACCTTTGATATTTATGTTTTCTTTTTGCCTAAAATAAGATGTTTTGATGCTTTGCACATTCCTTTACCGCTTGTAAACCTACATCAAACTGATTTTTTTTAAATCATAGAATTAGTTGAATAATAAATCCTTGGCTTTTTAGACATTCACCCCGGCAAAGTAAGTTACGGCACGGTAGCACAGTGGTTAGCACTGCTGCCTCACAGCGCCAGGGACCCATGTTCGATTCCCAGCTTGGGATCAGCCTACACTTCCCGCTGCCTCAGAAAAGCAGCTAACATAATCAAGGACCCCACGCACCCGGGACATACTCTCTTCCATCGGGAAAAAGATACAAAAGTCTGAGGTCACATACCAACCGACTCAAGAACAGGTTCTTCCCTGCTGCCGTCAGACTTTTGAATGGACTTACCTTGCATTAAGATGATCTTTCTCTCCACCCTAGCTATGACTGTAACAATACTTTCTGCACTCTCTCCTTTCCTTCCCTATGTACGGTATGCTTTATCTGAAGAAACAATACTTTTCACCGTATACTAATACATGTGACAATAATAAATCAAATCAAATCAAATCAAACATTGTCTGTGCAGAATTTGCACATTCTCCCTGTGTCTGCATGGGTTTCCTCTGGGTGCTCTGATTTCCTGCCACAGTCCGAAAGACGTGCTGGTCTGGTGTATTAGCCATGCTAAATTCTCCCTCAGTGTACCCGAACAGGCGCCAGAGTGTGGCAACTAGGGGACGTTCACAATAACTTCATTGCAGTGTTAATGTAAGCCTACTTGTGACACTAATAAATAAACTAAATTAAAGTAGTGTCAGTTGAACCTTCATCAAAGAATAAGAAAATATCTTTTTTTTTACAAGTGGATGTTTCCTTTCAAGATTCAAAGAATTTTATGCAGCAAAGTTATTTGCATGTATAAGCAATATGGAGATCATAGAATCCCTACAACACAGATGCATGAAATTCGGCCCATCGAGTCTGCACTGACTCTCCAAAAGAGCATCCCACCGTATTCCCGTAACCCCATGTATTCAAGCCTCTAATCCATCTAATATTTTGGCAAACTAAAGGTCAATTTACCATGGCCAATTGGCCAATCAACCTAACCTGCACCTCTTTGGACTGTGGGAGGAAAATAGAGCACCCGGAGGAAACCCACACAGTCACGGGGATAACATGCAGGCTCCACACAGACAGTGACACAAGGCTGGAATTGAACCCAGGTCCCTGGCGCTGTGAAGCAGCAGTGCTAACCACTGTGCCACCTCAATGCAATATGCATTGATTGCATGGTGAACAATATCTTGTATTGTCATGAAGTGTTGTGTGATTTCGTTGAGTATCGCGTGCAATCAGTGGGTTGGATCAATTTGCTTCCAAAAGACTACACCTTGGGATTTCTCATCAGACACCATGGCCGGAATTCTCCGACCTTGCCGTGTGCTGGAGTTCTCCGGTCCTGCTGCAGTGAATGGAGTTTTGGCTGAGCGTCAAATTCTCCGTTCTTGCTGGGAGGGCTGGCGGAGCGGATGAGATCGGAGGATCCTGGCCCTTGAATGTTGATTTCATCAAGTCCACCTTATTTTAATATATGGACCGATCTCCATGTTTCTGGAATAATCCTGACTGGAATTTTGCTTGTTAGAAGACAGGAAATGGCATGCTGTTAGTCCTTTCACTCCTTCAGCAGATTAAATGGGCTGCGACTGATTTTCTGGTACCTCAACAACTTCTTGGCCCAAGAAATGTCTGTGTCGTAGGCGATATAGACCAGGAAGCCTTTACTTCTCAGACATTGGCATGCTAGTCCTGCCACAAGGAGGCCCAAGGTATAAGAGGGGCTTGTTTGAGTGACACTAGCTTCATGAAAGAGGGGACAAATCACTAAATCTCATTCACGGGACCGGAGACTTCAGTCCCGGGCCCAATAGCCCCTCACCCATGGCAGGCGTGTTTCACTCCAGCGCCATTTGCAACAGCTCCCCACAAATGGGGGACTGGCGCCCTGACCCCGCTGGAGTGAAGGGAGGTCATGGAGGCCCTCCAGGAGGCCAGGGGTATGGGGGGTATTGCCTGTACATTGTCAGCCTGGCAGTGCCAGCCTGGCCCCCGGCACTGCCCAAGGAGCAAGGTGGCATTGCTCAAGGGGCACCTTGGCACTGTCCACCGGCCATCAGGCAGTGCCAAGGGGGCGGGTCAGGGCCTAGAGGGGGCAAGACCTCTGGGGAGATCGTTGAGGGTGGTGGGGTCCTGCTGCCCCTCTGCAGTTGGGATTGGTGACAGAGGGAGGGTGGTCAGCGATCACGGCTGGCCATCTATCGCAGTGGGCTATCGGGCTGGGGGGGGGCCTGTCGGGGAGTCGGAGCTGCAGGGGGGGAGGGGGGAGGGGAGAACGAAACTGCTGCGGGGGGGTGAGATTGATGTGGGTTGGAGTGGGAGGGGGGTTGTCGGGGCTGGCCCGAACATGTCCGGGAGGCGAGCAATCAGGGGTGGTGGGATTGGAGGGGCAGCATTGCGGGGATCACAGTGCCGGCCATCGATTGAGCTGGCCAGCAATCGGGAGGTCAGCAGTGCAGGACTACTGCGCGTGTGCAGATCTTGGCCCTGACAGATTAGCGCATGCGCAGTGGCCCTCTTCGCGCTATACTGCCAGCCTCTCCAGTAGGGATATGCCCCGTCCACTGATTTTTCATGAGATTCACGCTAAGGCTCACTGCAATGCACAGAGTGTGGGAGATTCATTCTGAAAAAAGCAGCAGGATTTATTCCAGTTTTTACGCCAATTAGGCACTCAGAATATTTTTGGGAGAGTTCCTGAATTTTAGTCAGTTTCGGTTGAGGAATGTTTCTGACCCAAAAACAGACTCAGTTCCAGTCTCCCACATCCATGGTGAAATTTCAGCTGCTCTAGTCAATTTCTTTCCACCCACACCTTGGTGAGATTTTTGTCGGTGGAGACTCGATGGGCTGAATGGCCTCCTTCTGCACTTTAGGGATTCTATGATTCACGGCAGTTTAGGAATGTGTATGCATTTTAAAAATCTATTCAATTTGCCTGTCTTAATTATTGTGCTATTTATCTTTCGATAGAGCTGATGGACAAACAGCAGAAGGCAGGATGGCAAAGAAGGCATCTTTGTTGAAATGTCTTGGAGCTTGTTCAGGAAATTAATCCAGAGTTGTGCTGCATTGCCCTCTGCTGGTGGGTTGACAGCATTGGAAGCTGTCAACACAGCTGTCTATTGTTCACAATGTGGAGATGCCGGCGTTGGACTGGGGTAAACACCGTAAGAGTTTTAACAACACCAGGTTAAAGTCCAACAGGTTTATTTGGTAGCAAATGCCATTAGCTTTCAGAGCGCTACTCCTTCGTCAGATGGAGTGGATATCTTTTGTTTACAAGTACATTGCTTCAGTATTGCAATAACCAACAGTGGGTTAACAGGCAGGTTATGTGATTCCTTTACACAAAAAGGGAAATATAACAAGTCCAGGTAATGAGAGGCCAACTAGCTTATCTCAGTGGTCTGAAAGATACCTCTACTTTCCCAGGAGGCTCAGGAAATTTGGCATGTCTGCGACAACTCTCACCAAATATGGGGAGGCAATGGTCTGGTGGGATTTTCGCTAGACTATTATTGCAGAAACTCGACTAATGTTCTGGGGACCTGGGTTCGAATCCCGCCATGGCAGATGGTGGAATTTGAATTCAATAAAAAATATCTGGAATTAAGAGTCTACTGATGACCATGAAACCATTGTCGATTGTCGGAAAAACCCATCTGGTTTACTCATGTCCTTTAGGGAAGGAAATCTACTCTCCTTACCTGGTCTGGCCTACATGTGACTCCAGAGCCACAGCAATGTGGTTGACTCTCAACTGCCCTCCAAGGCAACTAGGGATGGGCAATAAATGCTGGCCAGCCAGTGATGTCCATGTCCCATGAATGAATTAAAAAAACTTTTACAGATGCACCATAGAAACCATTCTTTCTGGTTGTACCACAGCTTGGTGTGGCTCCTGCTCTGCCCAAGACCACAAGAAACTACAAAGGGTTGTGAACGTAGCCTAGTCCATTATGCAAACCAGCCTCCCATCCATTGACTCTGTCTACACTTCCCACTGCCTCGGGAAAGCAGACAGCATAATCAAGGACCAAAAGAGAAAACGCTGGAAAATCTCAGCAGGTCTGGCAGCATCTGTAAGGAGAGAAAAGAGCTGATGTTTCGAGTCCGGGTGACCCTTTGTCAAAGCATAATCAAGGACCCCACGCACCCCGGACATACTCTCTTCCGCTTTCTTCCGTCAGGAAAAGATGCAAAAGTCTGAGGACAGGTACCAACCAACTCAAGAACGGTTTCGTCCCAGCTGCCATCAGACATTATATGGACCTACCTCAAATTAAGTTGACCTTTCTCTACGCTCTCGCTATGACCGTAACCCTACATTTTGCACCCTCTCCTGTAATGGGATGAACAGCAAGCTGGCTACAAAACAGAAAAGGAAGAGTAAATGCTTGGCAAGTCGGGGGAAGTGCTGCTAGAGTCATAGAGGTTTACAGCATGGAAACAGGCCCTTCAGCCCAACTTGTCCATGCCGCCCTTTCTTTTTTAAAACCCTCTAAGCTAATCCCAATTGCCCGCATTTGGCCCATATCCCTCTATACGCATCATACCCATGTAACTAACTAATGCTTTTTAAAAGACAAAATTGTACCCGCCTCTACTACTACCTCTGGCAGCTTGTTCCAGACACTCACCACCCTCTGTGTGAAACAATTGCCCCTCTGGACACTTCTGTATCTCTCCCCTCTCCCCTTAAACCTATGCCCTCTAGTTTTAGATCCCCCTACCTTTGGGAAAAGATATTGACTATCTATCTGATCTATGCCCCTCATTATTTTATAGGCCTCTATAAGATCACTCAGCCTCCTACGCTTCAGAGAAAAAAGTCCCAGTCTATCCAGTCTCTCTTTATAACTCAATCCATCAAGTCCCGGTAGCATCTTAGTAAATCTTTTCTGCACTCTTTCTAGTTTAATAATATCCTTTCCATAATAGGGTGACCAGAATTGCACACATTGGTAAGGCCACAGTGAGTGTGGCCTTACCAATGTCTTCAACAAGACATTCCAACTCCTGTATTCAATGTTCTGACCGATGAAACCAGGCATGCCGAATGCCTTCTTCACCAGTCTTCACCACTCTGTCCACCTGTGACTCCGTGAGAATCAGTGCTGAGGCCACTGTGTTCACCATTTACCTGAATAATTTGGACTTGGGAATCAGAACAACAATATCAGAAATTGTGAATTATGCCAGATTGGGCCGGGGAGCGACTGTTAATCCAAAAATAGACGGCAATAAAATACAAGAAGAAATTCAGAAACTCGCAGAACGTGTTTGTAATTGCAAAATGAACTTCAATGGAGATAAGTGTGATGTAATAGATTTAGATAAGGAGAACAAGGAGGTCACAAAAACATTTGGAAAATAAACATCTAACTGGAGTACAGGAGTAGTGAGATGACAGGCTACAAATATTAAATCGCTAAACGTAGTAACATGGATTTAAAAAACATTAAAAAACAAAGCACTGGGGTTCATTTCTGGAGGGGTATAATTGAGGGCAGCATGGTGGCACAGTGGTTAGCGCTGCTGCCTCACAGCACCAGGGACCCAGGTTCAATTCCAGCCTTGGGTCACTGTGTCTGTGTGGAGTTTGCACGTTCTCCCCGTGGGTTTCCTCCAGGTGCTCCGGTTTCCTCCCACACTCCAAAGATATGCAGGTTAGGTTGATTGGCCAAGCTAAATTGCCCCTTAGTGTCAGGGGGATTAGCAGGGTAGATATGTGGGGTTACAGGCATAGGGCCTGGGTGGGCTTGTTGTCGGTGCGGGTTCGATGGGCCGAATGGTATCCTTCTGCCACTGTAAGGGTTCTGTGATTCTATGAAAAGGAAATAATTTTTTTTCAATCTGTATGAGACTTTGGTTAGACCACACTTGGAGTACTGTGAGCAGCTCTCATTGAATATATTAAAAAGGACATAAAAGCACTGGAAAATGTGCAAAAAATATTCAACAGAAAAATCTTCATTAGCTGGAGAGTGGCCAGAATGTGAAACTTTCCACCTTGAGTAGGAGTTGAGACAAATAACATGGATATATGAAACAAAGGAGCTGGAGAAACACACAAGGAATAAAGCAATAGAAAGAAATGTTGATGAGACGAAAAAGAGTAGGGGAAGGTTCACATGGAGCTTAATACCAGCGTGGACCTATTGGGCTGTGCTGTAAATAATGTGTAAGACTTTGTAACTCAGTTAATCAGATCCAGGCTGTTGAAAGCACATAATTAAATGGGGGTTAATTTATAAAAAGGAATTATCTCCTTTTTCAGTGTCATCATAAACTCAGTTTAACTTGGTTCAATTTCATTACAAAATGTGTAATCTGTAATGGAGAAATGAATCAGAATATGTCTGCAATAATTCTGCCCAAAAACGTTCTAGCTAACCAACATCTGCAAGTGAGACTTTGCACTGTATCTTGTGGAGTTGTTTCATCTTGTGGCATTGATTAGACACTTCTCTGCACTCATTAGCTTGGAAACAAAATTGTGCCATTTCTTCCTGGTAAGAAGTTTAACAACACCAGGTTGAAGTCCAACAGGTTTATTTGGTAGCAAAAGCCACACAAGCTTTCGGAGCTCTAAGCCCCTTCTTCAGGTGAGTGGGAATTCTGTTCACAAACAGAGCTTATAAAGACACAGACTCAATTTACATGAATAATGCTTGGAATGCGAATACTTACAACTAATCAAGTCTTTAAGAAACAAAACAATGTGAGTGGAGAGAGCATCAAGACAGGCTAAAAAGATGTGTATTGTCTCCAGACAAGACAGCCAGTGAAACTCTGCAGGTCCACGCAACTGTGGGAGTTACAAATAGTGTGACATGAACCCAATATCCCGGTTAAGGCCGTCCTCGTGTGTGCGGAACTTGGCTATCAGTTTCTGCTCAGCGACTGCGCTGTCGTTTGTCGCGAAGGCCGCCTTGGAGAACGCTTACCCGAATATCAGAGGCCGAATGCCCGTGACCGCTGAAGTGCTCCCCAACAGGAAGAGAACAGTCTTGCCTGGTGATTGTCGAGTGGTGTTCATTCATCCGTTGTCGCAGCGTCTGCATAGTTTCCCCAATGTACCATGCCTCGGGACATCCTTTCTTGCAGCGTATCAGGTAGACAACGTTGGCCGAAGTTCTGTTTGTGAACAGAATTCCCACTCACCTGAAGAAGGGGCTTAGAGCTCCGAAAGCTTGTGTGGCTTTTGCTACCAAATAAACCTGTTGGACTTTAACCTGGTGTTGTTAAACTTCTTACTGTGTTTACCCCAGTCCAACGCCGGCATCTCCACACCATTTCTTCCTGCCAGTGCAACCTGTGACAAGGATATGTTTCTGAATAAGAAAAAAAAGCTATAATTTTTAATTCTTTTTTTCTGGCTGGATTGTTTTCAGTAAAGCAATAAGTTGTAATCTTATGAAGTCAATGGGGCATCAACTATAATACATAACTTGCACTTCATCCAAGTGGGATCTAAAGGGAGCAAAGACTGAGTCCCCCTGAGTGTGCAATACCCCATCGCATGTTGGCTTTTGCACTACCTTGAAACTAGTCAAACACAATGATGACAGCAGACATGGTAATCAAATTCCTCTGGAACATTCAGCCAGCAAGGCTGTTTTACCAAGCCAGAGAACGGAAGATATACTGAAATAAGGAGGGGTTAAAATTGACTCCTCTAATTTACCACTCCAGGTCTGTTGTAACAGGGTTTCGTTATGAACTTAGAGAGGTTGTGCTTTGCCAATGCTGCAGGAGTCCCACTATTTACACTTTCAGGATATAAATCAAAGAGCGAGCTAAGTTCATTGACTCTACTTCCTAAATTTAAAAAATCTAGGTAAATCAATGTAACACACATGTCTTGGGCCCCCCTCATGCGCACATCTGTACGACAGACTTACAGATTTTTTTACAGTTCGCCAAGAAAATAAACAGAGAGATGACTCTCTCTCTCAGAAGTATTATTCACAGATATCGCAGAGTAACCATTACAAGAAGAGAAAATTGACTGCAAACCAAGATCTGTTGGGGATAAAATCCACTCTGTACAGTGACAGCCATGAAGACAACGGGAAAATCGGATGCAACATGGAATCACCAAATCACCACATTGAAACCAGTTAAAGGACAGTAATAGAATCATAGAATCCCGGCAGTGCAGAAGAGGCCATTTGACTCATTGACTGTCTGACAGAATATTTTAGCCAGGCCCCCTCCCCCACCCTATCCCTGTAACCTCACACATTTACTATGGCTAATCCACCTAACCTATACATGTTTGGACACTAAGGGGCAATTTAGCATGGCCAATCCACCTAACTCGCACATCTTTAAACTGTGGGAGGAAATCAAAGAAAGCCCACACAGACACGGGGAGAACATGCAAACTCCACACAGACAGTCACCCAAGGCCGGAACTGAACGCAAATCCCTGGCACTGTGAGGCAGCACTGCTAACCACTGTGCCACCATGCCGCCCGAATCGTTTATTTTCTTTGATTCTTTATTTTCTTTGCAAATTGTAAGAAACAGTTTAACTATTCCCTTTCTGGGCCAGGAAGGTTGATTGGTATTGCATGAATAATTATCAGATCATTCAAAAGGTACTTACAATGTTACGTCTGTGAACAGTCAGAGGGCAATTTATATGCAAAGTCCAATAAGTTCATAGGAACAATGGGAAACAATGGGCAAAATGTAATTTTCATTAAATAACCAATAGAGTAAATCATTCAGCAAGTTCTGGAGATTTGTATCTCTCACCGTATCTCTTAAACCACTGAGCATGTTAGCCGATTTGCATATCATTAATGGTATTTTTCACACAGCAAGGTCTGGCCCTTTAAATAACCAAGGTCACCAGTGGGCTGCATGAAGATGAACGTTAAATAGATATCATGAAAAGGCAATGTCACTGAAGACACCTTTCAAATGATAGTGGATGGTGTGTGGAATGGTAAAATCGACCAAAGGGGACAAGCATCTTGCCAGCCCCACAGAGCACCCAGAAGATGTGGGAAGCAATCAATCACAGGGCAAATTTAATCCTCATTTCTACCACCATTGGAAGGATGTGCAGATATGGTAGCCAATTTGAAAAAAAAAATGCTAAGTTAAATGATGCAACTATCCATGAACTTAGGATAAAGGGAAATTACTGTGGATGCTGGATTCTGAAACAAAAACAGAAAATGCTGGAAAATCTCAGCAGGTCTCTCAGTATCTGTGGAGAGAGAATAGAGCTAATGTTTCGAATCTGGATGGCTCTGCTCTGAAGGGTCATCCAGATTTAAAACTTTGGCTCGATTCTCTCTTCATGATGCTGTCAGACCTGCTGAGTTCATAGAATCCTATCGTGCAGAAGGAGGCCATTCAGCCCATCGTGTCTGCACCGACCACAATCCCACCCAGGCCCTATCCCCATAACCCCATGTATTTGATTTGATTTATTATTGTCACATGTATTAACATAAAGTGAAAAGTATTGTTTCTTGCACGCTATACAGACAAAACATACCGTTCATAGAGAAGGAAACGAGAGAGTGCAGAATGTAGTGTTGCAGTCATAGCTAGGGTGTAGAGAAAGATCAACTTAATGCAAGGTAAGTCCATTCAAAAGTCTGACAGCAGCAGGGAAGAAGCTGTTCTTGAGTTGATTGGTACGTGACCTCAGACTTTCGTATCTTTTTCCCGAAGGAAGAAGGTGGAAGAGAGAATGTCTGGGGTGTGTGGGGTCCTTAATTATGCTGACTGCTTTGCTGAGGCAGCGGGAAGTGTAGACAGAGTCAATGGATGGGAGGCTGGTTTGCATGATAGATTGGGCTACATTCACGACATTTTGTAGTTCCTTGCGGTCTTGGTCAGAGCAGGAACCATACCAAGCTGTGATACAACCAGAAAGAATGCTTTCTATGGTGCATCTGTAAAAGTTGGTGAGAGTCGTAGCTGAGATGCCAAGTTTACCCTAGCTTGTCCTTCTGACACTAAGGGGCAATTTAAAGTAAAGTTAAAGTTTATTTATTAGTCACAAGCAAGACTTACATTAACACTGTAATGAAGTTACTGTGAAATTCACCGAGTCGCCACACTACAGCGCCTGTTTGGGTCAATCCATTTAACCCGCACATCTTCGGACTGTGGGAGGAAACTGGAGCACCCAGAAGAAACCCAATCAGACATGGGGAGAACGTGCAAACTCCACATAGACAGTGACCCAAGCTGAGAATCAAACTCGTGTCCCTGGCACTGTGAGGCAGCAATGCTAACCAGTGTGCTACCGTGCCGCCCAGTTTTCCCAGCATTCTCTGCTTTTGTGTCCATGAAAGTAAGTTGCCTTCACGGCGTATCCAACACAGGTCTAGGTACCGCCAGACTCGTGGCTCTGCTGATCAAACATGGGAGGTAGTTGTCATTTTATTCTCTGATCAGACCTGCCTATCTATGTGTAGTGTCATCCAAGCATCGCCTCTCAGGAAAGTAATTTTCACACAATGAAAGCTGTTCTCTCCTTGAAGAAGAAAATTGCTTTGTGTGACACCAGAATATGTGACAGTGGTGCCACTGTGTGAATAATACTGCTCTGAGAATGGAAATCAGAGGTTGGGAATTGCGTCGGTTGTGTGAGGGGTTGAGGATTTGTGGAGAAGACATTTATTCTGCTTTCTGAATGACAGCAAGAAGATTGACTTTCACTGGCTTGAAAAACATTTATTTATTTATCCGTGTCACAAGTAGGTTTACATCAACACTGCAATGAAGTTACTGTGAAAATCCCCAATATTTGCATTCTGCTATGAAAGCAGAACACACGTGCCATCTCGGGAAACCTAACCTCCTCGAGCAGTGCAGTTCTTCAAGCGTTTCTTGATTCCTTTGTGTGTTCTTTCACATTGAAGTAATCAATGAAATTAAATGTGTGAACAACCACATTAAAATAGTGTGGAGTTTGATACGCCAATCTGGTCCTGTTTACTGAAATACTTCTCTCTGACAATACGTTTTGTTACCTCTTGTTCTGTTCACACCACACACGCTGTCGGCTGTCTGCTGCTTTGACAACAGCTTCATTGGTGAAAATGTTCGTGCCATGTGTGAAGTAAGCGGCTCCAGAATAGATTTGCATGTTCCTTGTTACTTACAGCGCCATGAGCAAAGGCAAGCTGCTGGGGGTAATACACTGGACCTTACTCTGCTCATTTCCCAGGGAAATAATGTCAGTGTGGTTTATATCTCATCTGTCCGTTATCAAGGACACTCAGAGGCAGAGATGTATATATTCGAGAACATTCTGTTTGAGTGCCAGAAGCACAATTATTGGCTGGGGGATTCTCCCGGCCCGCCGCGCTACTCGAACAGCGCAGCTGACCGGGAGACCTCGGTAGGGGGGGCTCTCGACCGGCATCTGGCCAATCACAAGTTTCCCAGGCCCTTTTTTTCCACAAATCAGCCTCGAGCTGGAAATCAGCGCGGAACTGATGATCATATTGAAATATTAATTTCCAGATGATTAGCGGGCCGGGGGCAGTATTCTCCGGGCCCGCTAGCATCTCCCCCCTCCCCCCCCCCCCCCCCCCTCCCCCCCCATGCCAGGAGAGGTTCCCGCTTGCGGAGTTTACAATTGCTCCTCACCAATGGGAACCAGGCATGCTCACCCTGCTGGTGGGGACAGAGGCTACTGAGGTCCCCGCCAAAGGGTGTGGGTAGGGGGGTGCCCATTGCACAGTGCCAGCC
This sequence comes from Mustelus asterias, assembly GCF_964213995.1. NCBI lineage: Eukaryota > Metazoa > Chordata > Chondrichthyes > Carcharhiniformes > Triakidae > Mustelus > Mustelus asterias. The sequence goes on from NC_135809.1 coordinate 19,744,300, forward strand.
TGGCAGTGCCAGCCTGACACCCTGGCACTGCCCTCCAGGCACCCTGGCACTGCCCACCAGGCACTAGGCAATGCCAAGGGGGTGGGGGCAGGGGGGGCAGGGTCTACTAGGGAGTGGGGCCTACTGGGGGATGATCAGTGGTGGGGGGGACCCGCTAAGCACTCTGCAGTGGGATTGGTCGGGGAGGGAGTGAAGTTTAACTGGCCTGGCCATGGCAGTGGGTTGATCGGGCCTGGCCATGGCGGGGTGGTGGAGTTGGGCTGGCCATGGGGGCGGTGGGGTTGGTCTGGCCATGGAGGGGTGTGGGGGTCGGCCATGGGGGGCTGGTGATTGGGGTTGGCCTGGGGGTGGGGTCAGATAGGCCGGCGATCGGGAGGGTCAGAGATAACATCGGGGAGGTCAGCGATTGGGAGGCCGGCGATGGGGGGGCCAGTGCGCATGCACAATCTTCCCACTGACAGATTTGCGCACGCGCAGTGGCCCGCTCAGTACTGTGCAGCCGGCCTTTCCAGTGGGATGAGGGCCTGTCCCCCCACTTACCGGCGTGAATTCCCCTGAGACACTCTGTGAAGCACAGGGCGACAGAGATTCGTTAAACTGAGTACACCCAAAAATTGGGCGGGAAATTCTCCCATTTTCCTGCCCGTTGGGCAGTTAGTTTTTTGGTGGGAGAATCCTGGCTATTACGTTTTGATACTTTCAACAGCCAGATTCCGTGACTTGTCCTCAAGGGAGCTGGAGAGTACGTAGCCAGAAACAGCAAATGATCAATCATAATTAACATAACAAGGAGATTGCCTCTACCATGGTACCTAAAGGAGATCATAGAACCTTACAGTGCAGAAGTAGGCCATTCGGCCCATCGAGTCTGCACCGACAACAATCCCACCCAACTCCTATCCCTATATATCTACCCTGCTAATCCCTCCAACCTACCAATCCACCTAACCCCGCACATCTTTGGACTTGTGGGAGGAAGCTGGGGCACCCAGAAGAAACCCCGCAGACACAGGAATAATGTGCAAACTCCACACAGACAGTGACCCAAGCCGAGAATCGAACCCAGACCCCCTGGAGCAATGAGGCAGCAGTGCTAACCACTGTGCCACTGTGCCTCGCCTTAAAATTGCCTTTACCTTGGTACCTAAAGGCAATGTTCCGGAATAATATTAAACGGCATCTCTAAATGTTTCAGATAGTTAACCATTACTTTGCTTCATGCCAACACTCTCTGTGTGAACATTGGGTGCGATTGCCTTAGGAGAAGTACCTTTGCCCTTTTTGAATTGAGTTCCCCTGAACAGCCGATTCCTATAAGATTTGTCACCTTTACCGCCCTTCCATAGAATAGTCCTGCTTGCTACAATCTTATTGAATTAATTCTGTTTGCAAAAGACTATTACGATTATGAGGATGCAATTGTTTAAAATCAATTCAAAACTAATGCCCATCATTTGTGTACACCGGTGGATTATCGTGCAAATATTTTGCTCCGTAACTTCACACCAAAGTAGCCTTAACAAGGAGAAAACAAAGCAGCTGCTTTGCATGGACTACCAGCTAATTATCCTTCTATTTGAACATTTTGAAAGAATTGTATTTGAAGCAAGATACTTTGAATAGTTTTCATTCCACCAGCACGGAAAATTAGAGAGAAAATCTATAATTAGAACAGAATGCATCAGAGTGCTCAGCATTTCATCACTGAAGTCTCTCAAAGCCGTTTTTTTTAGTTCTGAAGGGATCAAATATTTCAGCTCGATAATATTCATGGTTAGCTGCATTTCAATTTACTGAAGAGAGGCCATCTTGAAAGGTTGATTTAAAATTGATTTCCTGTCAGAGGGCCTAATTCCACCTTTTTTTTTCTCGGGTAACAGGATAAAACAAATCAGTTGTAGGAAGCAGTTACAATCAAATGCTGATTTCCAAGAGCTCACCATAAATTATGTATCACTTCACATACCTCATAGAAACACTGTTGCGTCATAACACAAAGCAGCTTGCTTACTCGATTTAAGGACAGCTCCTCTTCTCTTAGTTGCCGGGCGGCCTGAATTGTTGGTGAGAATGGACTAGTCCCTGTCCATTATCTACCAATGTACGTGCTTCTTAACTTTAATGTGAGTTGGGCAATTATTGATGGGTGATTTTCACTCACGGTTGACTGCTTTCATGTTACTCGACTTCAGGCCAAATACAGGAGGAAAGGACTTGCACTCGCAAAGTGTCTACCAGAACCTTAAGATGTCCCAAAATGCTGCACAGCCGATTAAGCCCTTATGAAGTGTCGCTACTGGTGCATTGTGGGAAATACAGCAATCAATCCATTCAGAGCAATCTCCCAAAAACTGCAGTGTGCCAACGACCAGGTCACCTCAGTTTCTTGGGTGATTTTGTGATTTGATTTATTATTGTCACATGTATTGGTATGCAATGAAAAGTATGGTTTCTTGTGCGCCATACAGACAAAGCATACCGTACATAGAGAAGGAAAGGAGAGGGGGCAGAATGTAGTGTTACAGTCATCGCTAGGGTGTAGAGAAAGATCAACTTAGTTCGAGGTAGGTCCATTCAAAAGTCTGACAGCAGCAGGGAAGAAGCTGTTCTTGAGTCGGTTGGTATATGTGACCTCAGACATTTGTATCTTTTTCCCGATGGAAGAAGGTGGAGGAGAGTATGTCCGGGGTGAGTGGGGTCCTTGATTATGCTGGCTGCTTTTCCGAGGCAGCGGGAAGTGTAGACAGAGTCAATGGATGGGAGGATGGTTTGCGTGATGGACTGGGCTTCGTTCACAACCCTTTGTAGTCTACATTGCCCATGACACTGATAAGAACTCTTCTTCAAAAGAGTGCCCTGGGATTGCCTGAAAGGGCAGATGGGGCCTTGGTGTCACCCAAATCAGAATGTTTCACATTGGTGCCCTATAAACCGCACTGCGCTGCAAATTAGGTGAAATTATTATTTTTTGAATTGCATTTTATCAACGCAAAAAAATAAGCTGCATTGCAACACAGAGCACCATGGGTAGAAACAAAAAACAGCAGACTAATGTCACACACGCTAGACATCCAGCTGGAATCTTCAACCTCATCTGCAGCTGGGATTCTCCCCTCCCACTGCAGTGAACAGAGATTTAGCTGAGCGCCAAATTCTCCTTTCTTGCCCTCAACGACGGTGGGGCATGAACGGCTGGAGAATTCCACCCATCCTGTCCAAAAAATGTTGAAAACTTCTCAGACATCCTCTCGGTTGCTTCACAGTGCCAGGGACCCGGAATTCAATTCCCGGCTTGGGTCACTGCCTCCATGGAGTCTACGCGTTGTCCCCGTGTCTGCGTGGGTTTCCTCCGGGTGCTCCGGTTTCCTCCCACAGTCTGAAAGATGTGCTAGTTAGGTGCATTGACCCGAACAGGCGCCAGAGTGTGACGACTAGGGGAATTTCACAGTAACTTTATTGCAGTGTTAATGCAAGCCTTGCTTATAAGTAAGAAATAAATAAACTTTAACAGCTCAAAAAGTATGGACAGGTTTGTCAGTAATGGTGAACAAGTCCAAGATGATACATGTTCCTCATGAAAGGAGAGTGAGTTTATAAAGTTAAGGAAAAATGGATATGGACAAGATTAACCACCACTAAAACACCTGGAACAACCAAATCATGAAGGAAAGAAAAGTGGAAGAATTTAAGAAAATATGACCATATCTCATGGGTGGCACAGTGGTTCGCACTGCTGCCTCATAGCACCAGGGACCCTGGTTCAATTCCAGCCTAGGGTAACTGTGTGGAGTTTGCATCTACTCCATTTGTCTGCCTGGGTTTCCTCCGGGTGCTCTGCTTTCCTCCCATACTCCAAAGATGTGCAGATTAGATTGATTGGCCATGCTAATTTGCCCCTTAGTGTCAGGGGGATTAGCAGTGTAGATACATGGGGATAGGGCCTAGGTGGGATTGTTGTCGGTGCAGGCTCGATGGACCAAATGGCCTCCTTCTGCACTGTAGGGATTCTATTCTATTCTATTCCACCCTAACTCCAGGAAAAAAAACTTTGCAGTGCTAAATGATAGAAGGAACTGACACCAAATCGTGGAGACATGACAACTTTGGCACCTTTGCCACTAAAACAGAATGTTTATTGAAGATCTTGAGCAAGTGATCTCAGTGAGCACTGTAGCTCAGTACTGAGGGAATGCTGAACTCACCGTCTCTCAGATAGGGCATGAAACCAAGGCCTGGTCTTCTCTCTCAGGTGAATGGGAAAGATCCCCTGGAGCTATATTGCTAAAGAGCAAAGGGGCGTTATCCCTGATGTCCTGGTAAATTTGTATCATGATCAAAATGGGTTATTTGCTGTTTTATCTCACAGCTGGATTCATTTGTGGAACTTTGCTGTGCACAATTTGTTTGCCGTGGTTTTTCTACATCACAGCAGCGAGTATACGTCAAAGCCCGTGGCACAGTGGTTAGCACTGCAGCCTCACAGTGCCAGGATCATAAAATCATTGAATTCCTGCAGTGCAGAAGGAGGCCATTCGACCTATCAAGTCTGCACTGACTCTCCGACAGACCAGCTTGCCCAGGACCACCCCCTTCCCTGTCCCCATAACCCCACACATTTATTCCACGAACTTCCCCCCTGAACCCACACATCCTTGGACACTAAGGGACAATTTTATTACAGCCAATCCACCTAACCTTCACATCTTTGGACTGTGGGAGGAAACTGGGGCACTCAGAGGAAACCCACGCAAACACAGGAAGAATGTGCATGATGCGCGACAATCAAGCACGAGGTACAAGGCTTCAGCGATTGAAGGCTTTTATTGACAAACAATGGAACTATCTAACACGAGTACACCAATCCAGACTGGAAGGGTCCCGCCTGAGCAGAGGGTCTTATACCTCTCCCCAGGAGGCGGGGCCCGACCGGGATGTGCCATAACAACATCTACCACAGGTAAACACCCTAACCCAACAACATTATAACAACCCCCACAGTGGCAACACCCTAACCCAACAGTGACATTGGAATAACCCCACAGTGGTAACCAACGATGGTTCACCACATTCACCCCTCCTTTAAAAACAAAGGCCGGCGGGGTGCGAAAACAGGTCACATATATACAAAATTCACAAGTCCAGACGGTCTGGAGGACCGCACCGTCGCTGTGATCTCCTCAACACCGGTTGCGACACCGGAGCAGGTGCTTGCGGTGGCGTTCTCTCCAAAACAGCGTCCGGCTGTCCCCTCGAGGACTCCCGGGCCGGTTGACCCTGGTGAGGCGATGGTGCAGGGGATCCTGGAACCTTCTGTGGTGGCCGCACGAATCGCAAGATAGACCGTGTCGCTTACCCTCGCGTGGAGGACCTGGAGTTTGTCATCGTCCGTAGTAACTGCTGCAGAGGCTGCCAGGTAGTCCTCGAAACACTTCAACCAGTGGTCGAAGGTGTTAGAGGCACCGACCGCACGTGGGTCCAGCGTCAGACGCTCTGGTTTCAGCATTTGCTCCATACTCTCTTTACTGTCGAGAGTTTTGTGTTTGTCAATAAAATTGATGCGCGACAATCAAGCACGAGGTACAAGGCTTCAGCGATTGAAGGCTTTTATTGACAAACAATGGAACTATCTAACACGAGTACACCATTCCAGACTGGAGGGGTCCCGCCTGAGCAGAGGGTCTTATACCTCTCCCCAGGAGGCGGGGCCCGACCGGGATGTGCCATAACAACATCTACCACAGGTAAACACCCTAACCCAACAACATTATAACAACCCCCACAGTGGCAACACCCTAACCCAACAGTGACATTGGAATAACCCCACAGTGGTAACCAACGATGGTTCACCACAGTGCAAACTTCACACAGGCAGTCACCCAAGCCGGGTATTTAACCTGGGTTGCTGACGCTGTGAGGCAGCAGTGCTAACCACTGTGCCACCGTGCCACCCAGGAACTCGGGTTTGATTCCCGGCTTGGGTCACTGTCTGTGCGGAGCCCGCACATTTACCCCGTGACTGCGTGGGTTTCCGTCGGGTGCTCCGGTTTCCTCCCACAGACTGAAAGACATGTTGGTTAGGTGCATTGGCCATGCTAAATTCTCCCTCAATGTACCTGAACAGGCTCCAGGGGATTTTCACAGTAACTTCATTGTAGTGTTAATGTAAGCTTACTTGTGACACTAATAAATAAATGTAAAACTTAAATACATAATTGGCTTTAAAATACTGAGATTGTGAAAGTTGCTTTTTAGTGCAAGTTATTCTTTTCCTTTTTTATTTAAGGGATGGAAGTTATGAGGAGAAACTCAAAAGCTGCAGTTCTTTTCATTAGAGATTTGATGGACTTGAGGGGCTTAGATTAATTATATAGAGGAAAAATATGTTTCTACTTGAAATAACTCCTCAGAGGCCGGTGTCCCTTCATCAGATTTCCTTTATTTACAAACTTGTCTCCTCTCCTAAGATTGCTTCAGGTACAACGTCAGAACCCGGAGTGTCCATAGGCCTGACATTCCTCATTATATACACAGGTGAGAATCCCTGACTGAGCAGGCAATCATTACCTCAATCAGGGAGCTCATACTCCAATTACATGGGTCTCACTGAGACCATTACACTAATGGTCAGTGGATCAGTAACTGGAGAGTGTAAGAGTAAGACCACCATCAACATCAATAAAAAGGTGGCTTTTACACAGAGGAAATTTGGGACAAGGAATGCAGTACTAGAAACATAATCCATAAGTGCTTACAAAAAAGAACTGACAAAGGTATGAAAAAGACATTGAAGAAGTGAGATCAAAGGCAGGAGAAGCAAATTGAGTTTTTTTTTTCAAGAGCTAGTACAGACAAGATGGACCAAGAAACATGTTATGTGGTATAAATTCCTATACACTCAGAATTTTCAATGCGAACACCTCTGTCACCAACATAGGACACCATTCATTTTTGATAAAATAATGGCACTGCTGCATTAACTTTTTCCACATGAAGGGGGATCTCATAGAGACTTATAAAATTCCAACAGGACTAGACAGGGTAGATGCAAGGAGGATGTTCCCGATGGTGGGGGAGTCTAGAACCAGGGGTCACAGTCTGAGGATTCGGGCTAGACCATTTAGGACGGAGATAAGGAGACATTTCCTCATCCAAAGAGTGGTGAGTCTGTGGAATTCATTACCAGAGGAAGTAGTTGATGCCAAAACATTGAATGTATTCAAGAGGTGGTTGGATAAAGCACTTGGGGCGAATGGGATCAAAGGTTATGGGGAGAAAGGTTATGGGGAGAAAGTTTATGGGGAGAAAGCAGGATTTGGTTATTGAGTTGGACGATCAGCCATGATCGTGATGAATAGCGGAACAGGCTCGATGGGCCAAACGGCCTCCTCCTACTCCTATCTTCTATATTTCTATGTTGCCTCTTTATCCTGATGTAAACATTCACACATATATTTATATTGCTATCGGATTCCAGCATATTAAAGGATGGAAAAGGGTAGGGTGGCACGGTGGTTAGCACCACTACCTCACGGCGCCAGGGACCCAGGTTCGATTCCAGCCTCAGGTCACTGTCTGTGTGGAGTTTGCACATTTTCCCTGTGTCTGCATGGGTTTCCTCCGGGTGCTCTGGTTTCCTCCCACAGTCCAAAGATGTGCGGGTTAAGTTGGTTGGTCGTGCTAAATTGTCCCTTAGTGTCGGGAATTAGCAGGGTAAATTCGTGGGGTTATGGGGATAGGGCCTGGGTAGGGTTGTGGTCGGTGCAGACTCGATGGGCTGATGGGACTCCTACTGCGCTGTATTGATTCTATGAAAAGAACCCTACAGTGCAGAAGGAGGCCATCGAGTCTGCACCGACCACAACCCAATCCAGACCCTATCTCCACAACCCTATGCATTTACCCTAGCTAGTCGTCCTGACACTAAGGGGCAATTTAGCATGGCCAATCCACCTAACCCACACATCTTTGGACTGTGGAAGGCAACCAGAGCACCCGGAGGAAACCCACACAGACATGGGGAGAATGTGTAAATTCCACACAGACAGTGACCCAAGCCGGGAATTGAACCCGGGTCCCTGGCGCTGTGAGGCAACAGTGCTAACCACTGGGCCACCGTGCCGCTGAGGAACTTGGGGAATCCTCTCAAGTCACTACGGAGTGTGAGGCAGTTTCTGGGTTTATACTACCAGCAGGGAGCTTCATTCATTGGCTGCTCCTGTCAGATTATTTTGCTAAAATCACCCAGGGTAACACTGTACGAACTGGGCAGAACTTTCTGATTGTTTTTTCCAAGCGTGGGCGGGAAAACTGGACGGCAGCCCTGCCAGCTGCCTTGATGGCTTTTCCCACCATATTTTTAAGCTCTTTGAAAGAGTACATTCCATAATGTCATGCAAGTGGGGAAGCCTCTGATTATGCCCACTCCACCAAATAAAAGCAGAAACATCCCACAATGCCCCTCACGAAACACCCCGCCCCACCCACCCATGGAGCCCCTCCCCAGAGAATGCCTCAGCCCCACAAGTACACAGGGGAACCCCCTTCCCCCGCACAAACATAGACTCCCACCCCCACAAGGAACCCCCACCTCCAATGGCTATGGGACCCACACCAGAGAACCCACCCCGAACCTCCCCAACAGAAGCCCTCAGGCAGTGCCTCCTGGGGCAGTGCCAGAGGACAGTATTTGGGCACTGCCACGGCACTACCTGGACATGACCTTCTCCCCCGGGGTCTTCACTAACTTGTGCATTTCCATTGGGGTCTATTCACCAATTCCCCATTTGTCAAAACCTGGTATGAACCTCAGCGACCTGACATCACATCAGCGGGGGGAGGGGGCAAAGGGCGGAATCCCTACATGGGGGGATGATACAATGGGATGATACAATGGGAAGGCTCGCTAATTGTACATGAATGCATTTAAATGGCATTCCATCATTTCATGGCGGGAACCCTGTTATGTCATTGGAGGGGAGAAAGGACAATGGAGCCAGGAATTCCTGGTGGTGTGTTCTGGGACACCCTGTTGATTCTCCGCACCCTCCCCCGCCATTTCCGCCCACCGTAAATGGAGGCGGAAAGTCCCCCCCCACTATCTGTGGACAAGATACCCTGCAAGAAACTTATAAAATTAACTTTTATGAGTGTCTTTTGTGCCTATGTTTTCTGTTTGATATTTTACATTTTACTGCAAAAATTCCCTGACACATTTGCAACGCGCAAATTCATATCTCATTCATGAAAAAGACTTGCAGCTGCCTAAGCACATCATTTGATTGGTACATGAACTCTTGTGTAAAATTAAAAGATACTGGCAGGAAGATCCCAGATTTGATCACTATCCTACATCGAGCCAGTCAGACTTACCCATGGTGATAATTGCCCCCAAGGTTTCAGTGCTCTTCCAATTCTGGTCTGCGATAACCCCCACGATGTCCAAGGGGAAGTCACTGATTAAACTCCCTGTGGAGTTCATTAGTAAAAGCTCCCCTGGTACAGGCAGTGGCCTGCCCAGCTGGAATTCATTAGCCGAGCCTTTCACAAGGCAGGCCCAGGACTGGGCCTGCTGGACTGCAGTCTTAGGCAGGAACTACTGTGTGTACACAATGGTGGCGGTTTTACTTTGCGTTCTGTAATAAGCTATGGCCCTTTCCAGTCAGGCCTCCTGAGTCATTACACAGTCTCTTCAATGTTATTGCTTCACCATTAATGGCTGTGCCTCCAGTTATCTAGAACAGTTAGCTCCCGAAATCCCTCCATCCTCTGAATAGTTTACTGATACGCAGTGATTAACTCATATGTGCTGGGGAGGTGGTGACACAGTGGTATTGTCACTGGACTAGTAATCCAGAGACTCAGCATAATGCTCTGGGGACCGGAGTTTGAATCCCATCAGATGGTGAAATTTGTACTTAATAAATATCAGGAATTGAAAGTCTTAAGGTGACCTTTAAACCATTGTTAATTGTTATAAACAAAAACCCCCATCTGGTTCACTAATGTCCTTTAGAGAAGAAATCTGCTGTCCTTACCTGGTCTGGCCTACATATGACTCCAGGCCCATCGCAATGTGGTTGATTCTTAAATAGCCTAGCACACCATTAGTGCAAGGAATGGGCAATCAATGATGGCCACATCTAAAAATACGGGGAATCATAACAAAAGCAAGGAGGTACTAAAGAACAGCAAGAACCCAGGCTTCTGTATGTCAACATATCCAACACCAGCTATGCAGAAGCAGAGAATCATCATAGAATCATAGAAACCTTACAGTGCAGAAAGAGGCCATTTGGCCCATCGAGTCTGCACCGACCACAATCCCACCCAGGCCCTACCCCCATATCCCTACATATTTTACCCACTAATCCCTCTAATCTATGCATCTCAGGCCACTAAGGGGCAATTTAGCATGGCCAATCAACCTAACCCGCACATCTTTGGACTGTGGGAGGAAACCGGAGCACCCGGAGGAAACCCACGCAGACACGAGGAGAACGTGCAGACTCCTCACAGACAGTGACCCAAGCCGGGAATCGAACCCAGGTCCCTGGAGCTGTGAAGCAGCAGTGCTAACCACTGTGCTACCGTGCAGAGGAAACTGTGTGTGGGTTAAGAAGTAATAAATAGCTTCGAAGGGTCATCGAGACTTGAAACGTTGGCTCTATTCTCCCTCCACAGATGCTGTCAGACGTGCTGAGATTTTCCAGCATTTTCTGTTTTTGTGTCAGGAACACGGAGCCTGGTGACTCCAGGACTGAACTATGGATCAGCTCTGAACGAACTGAATGGTGAGCAAGTTTGAGGGCTTGTCTCCCTAAGATTCTACCCATACATGTCTTCAGCTAGACATAGTCACAAATCAGGTACTAATTAATTGGTTACTCACTGGCAAACTGTTCATCATTTAGGTTCTTCAGTTTGACACAGACACTGAAATAAATACAAACCTATCTCGGCAGCAGCGACCGTTCACAGGTGTGGATTTGTTTGTCTTAGTTTACAGTAGGATGTCATGTGGTCAAGTTGCTGCTGTCTAATTGATGGAGAACAAGCTCTAATCTGCAAATGACTGATAAACTCTACACACCTCGTGATAATCCTCTTCACCAACCATTGCCAAAGTGTTGCACTGACTATATAGATTATAATGTACGATTGTTTACCATTTAATCTGGTAAAGGAGGAAGTGATCTGGTTCAAAAGGCAACAGCCACATGAAAGATAAGATTTTAAAAATATTCTTTTTGACCTATTCCACCCGAAATGTTTCCCTGCTACTAACTCAAATCCTGCAAATTGACCATACATCTGAAGTGGGTTTTCTGAATTGCAGACACCTTAAAAGTTACTGCCAGCTGAGGAATATTACCACAACTTCAACACAGAGGCTTTCTGAGGCCTGGCCTGTTGGAAATTACAGTAAGAAGTCTCACAACACCAGGTTAAAGTCCAGCAGGTTTATTTGGAAAATTACCCCAGACCCGCCAGCATTTCATTCTCTCAGGGTTTGCAACATTACAGCACTACTTTTTAAAGTCTTGTCCCTTGCTGCCATCTGGTGGTGACTTGTGATACATTACCTCCTTCTGAATAATGACACTCACACCGCCTGGAATTGTCGAAAGCAAGCCCTCACCATTTAGATGTCATTTTGAAAATCTTTCAATGTCCTATCGGTTCATATGTGACCATTGATTTTTGGAATGATTGTGTTGTAAATACTGAGGAAGAATGAGGACTTTATTGGGACAGCATAATTCTGATTTGATTTGATTTATTATTGTCACATGTATTGGTATACAGTGAAAAGTATTGTTCCTTGCAAACTATACAGACAAAACATACTGTTCATTGGGTACGTAGGGGAGAAGGAAAGGAAAGAGTGCAAAATATAGTGTTACAGTCATACCCGGGGTGTAGAGAAAGATCAATTTAATGCGAGGTAGGTCCATTCAAATGTCTGATGACAGCAGGGAAGCAGCTGTTCTTGAGTTGGTTGGTACTTGACCTCAGACTTTTGTATCTTTTTCCCGACGGAAGAAGGTGGAAGAGAGAATGTCCGGGGTGCGTGGGGCCCTTAATTATGCTGGCTGCTTTGCCGAGGCAGTGGGAAGTGTATTCAGAGTCAATGGATGGGAGGCTGGTTTGTGTAATAGATTAGGCTACATTCACGACCTTTTGTAGTTTTTGCCGCCTTGGGCAGAGCAGGAGTCCATACCAAGCTGAGATACATCCAGAAAGAATGCTTTTTATAGTGCATCTGTAAAAATTGGTGAGAATTGTAGTGTACATGCCGAATTTCAGGGTTTCAAGGGAAGTGAATTAACACTTAGCTGAAAGGGGAAGATTGAAATGGTAACATCTTCAGGCACATCTCAGTTACCTCCAACAATGTGGCTCAAAGCTCCTCCAAGTCGTCATATCTTTGTTCGTTTAGATAGACTTCCACTTGTGGAGTTAAAATTGAGGCGGTTGGTTCACTGGTCCATTCCTTTGCAACCCAGAGCCACCTTTGTAGGCGGTGGGGGGGGAAGGGGGGTAAGGTAGGTGGAGAGTGATGGGGATAAGGATGGGGTCGGCCTGTTTATTTAATCGTCTTCTAAACACGTTATGGATGTTGGGCAATCCAAGAGTTTAATTATGATAAGCCAATGTCCCCACTGAATATTCAGTGTCACTCCACATAAAAGGAGAACAAAGAACAGTGCAGCACAGTGTTATGAAGCGGAGGTTGATCCACCCTCTGTGAACTAACACTGAACCACTCAAAGAGGAGTACCTCACCCTATAATCTGTTAAAAGTGAGTGTGAAGTGGTACGATCTGCTCTTCAGCAACTTTTAGTGGTTAAATCAAAATAACTCCCTGACACTCTCTCTAAAGTGAACAAATAACTATTTATTTATCTAACTAACAGTGAACAAGTCAACAAAACTATTAACAAACTGAATAAAACAATATTCAAATGGAATGCTGTTCCAACAAATACCATTCCCACTCATTCACAAAAAAGGAGAATTTTAGTCACTCTCCAAATTACAACCAGGTTTTGTGTCTTCTGGAATATTCGGGGCCTTCTCTGTTGATTCTTCTTTCTTCTCTCTTCTTCTTTGCTATGCAGATGAGGCTTTGAGCTGTGGCAGATGGCAGTTGTTCTCTCTCCTTGTCCCACTGCCCCCTTCCTTTTATACCTATGATGACATATCAATATCCCCCACAATAGGATTGGTCCTAGGTTGCCAAAACCATGAGATTTAAATTTAACAGGTTGCCGGTAAAGAGGTGTCTGATTCAAATTGATTGGCTAAATTCAAAAACCTGTATGCCTGTTGCCTTGGTAACACTGCTGCTTGGCCTTCCACACAAATGTTTCAGTTTGGGCTCCCTAAGCACTTTTAACTTCTAAGCACAAAAAACCACGCCACCTTTTAACAGAACCATACAATGTCTTTTCCTCTTAGCATTTTATCATTTTACAAACACCAAATTCTAACATCCTACTTTTCGATCTACAATTACTCTACTCAACTTCGCAACAACAGGCCTTTTGGCCCACCAAGCCTGTGGTGACACATGACACCTTTCTAAACTAAAGACCATTTTCTTCTACCCGGTCCCTAACCCTCTATTTGCTGCCGATTCATGCATCTGTCAAGATGCCTCTTAAATGTTGCTCTTGTATCTGCTTCTACCACCTCCTCTGCCAGCGCACTTACCATCCTCTGTTTTAAAAACTTGCCTCTCACATCTACTTTAAATTTTCCCCCTCTTACCTTAATCCTATGTCCTCTAGTAATTGTCATTTCTATCCTGGGAAAAAGACTCTGACTATCCATTCTATCCGTGCGTCTCATAATTTTGTAAACTTCTATCTGGTTGTTCCTCAGCCTGCGACGATCGAGTGAAAACAAACCAAGTTTGTCCAATCTTTCCTCAGAGCTAATATGCTCCAAACCAGGCAATATAGAGGACATATTTTAAACAATATTAAAAAGTAAAAGGAACGACTTGCATTTATATGGTGCTTACATGGCCAAAGGACACTCAGAAGCGCTCTACAGCCAATGAAGTACTTTTGAAATGTAGCCAGTGTTGCAATTTAGGAACCACGGCTGGCCCTTTGTACACAGTAAGTTCCAATGAACATCAATGTAATAATGACAAAGTAATCTGTTTGTGTGATTGCCCCTTTCAGAGTTACAGTTAGATTCAGAACCATACTCCAGACATAACAGGAATGAGTGACTATGACAAGAAATGTGTGAGAAGAACAATTTGATCAAATATTGAATAATATAATCATAATTATAATTATAATAGCGATATATGATCATTATAATTGATAATACCAAAAAGAGAAAAACCTGGCAAAAGAAAGAAAGGTAACTTTATTGAAAGGAGAAATCTCTTTATAAATATCAGAAGAAAAGTTGAAACACAGCCTTAACCATGCAAGTTGTATAGTCTGCAGCTGATATTTAAAAGACATTTGTGTGCTAAATAAATGAATTATTCAATTGTTTTAATCAAACAATATAAATAATGCAGCATAGTGGCAAAAATGAATCATCATAAGATTGCAAGTTGGTGTCAGAAAAGGAATGCAAATTGGTGCGTCTAAATTGATCGATCTAGTAAGGTCCCAAAGTCCCCGACTTCAACTTTCTATTGTTTCCTTAAAATAATCTATGGTTTTCACCCCCATTACTATTGCTGGAAGCACAAAATAACTTAGGAGTCCTTGTTCAAGACTCTCTTAAGGTTAACGTGCAGGTTCAGTCGGCAGTTAGAAAGGCAAATGCAATGTTAGCCTTCATGTTGAGAGGGCTAGAATACAAAAGCAGGGATGTACTGCTGAGGCTGTATAAGGCTCTGGTCAGACCCCATTTGAAAAATTGTGAGCAGTTTTGGGCCCCATTTCTAAGGAAGGATGTGCTGGCCTTGGAAAGGGTCCAGAGGAGGTTCACAAAAATGGTCCCTGAAATGAAGAGCTTGTCATATGAGGAACGGTTGATGACTCTGGGTCTGTACTCGTTGGAGTTTAGAAGGATGAGGGGGGATCTTATTGAAACTTACAGGATACTCCGAGGCCTGGATAGAGTGGACATGGAGAGGATGTTTCCACTGGTAGGAAAAACTAGAACCAGAGGGCACAACCTCCGGCTAAAGGGACGATCTTTTAAAACAGAGATGAGGAGGAATTTCTTCAGCCAGGAAGTGGTGAATCTGTGGAACTCTTTGCCGCAGAAGGCTGTGGAGGCCAGGTCATTGAATGTCTTTAAGACAGAGATAGATAGGTTCTTGATTAATAAGGGGATCAGGGGTTATGGGGAAAAGACAGGAGAATGGGGATGAGAAAAATATCAGCCATGATTGAATGGCGGAGCAGACTCAATGGGCCGATTGGCCTAATTCTGCTCCTATGTCTTATGATCCTGGCAGATTCCAGTCTCCTAATCCAGAGAGAGAAAGAGAAGCATTGCTCTCGAATAACTCCAAGCAGCATTCGAGCTCGATTATTCTGTGTGAGCCTATCTTCACCCAGTCACCTGATTTTTCTGCCAATCAAGCTAATCAAGCCCTATTCTGCAAAACCCCAGGGGGAAACACTAAAATAGCAGAACAGAATTAGCCCAGGTTAAAACAAACATTCTAGCAATTAGGACCAATTATATTGCTGCAGAAACAGCAGAGGCTGCTGGTTAGAAATCAAAAAGGCGCTGGTGTTAGAGCAGACTGTTAAAAAAAAATCCTGCACAGAAATATGACGAAAATACATTTCTTAAAGGCACAGTATTGTCACACAAGTTCAGGAATTATTTTACTAGTAGGCTACAGATCTTTGAAAATGAAATTCCACTCACTTGTGGACTAACATCTATCCAGGTAAATAACTGGTGATTTATAGATTCATAGACATTTACGACACAGAAGAGGCCATTCAACCCATCATGTCCATGCTGGTCAACAAAGATCTCTCTGCACTAATCCCATTTTCAGAGTATCATAGAATTATAGAATCCCTACAGTGCAGAAGGAGACCATTTGGCCCATCGAGTCTGCACCAACCACAATCCCACTCAGGCCCTATTCCCGTAACACCACATATTTACCCTGCTAATTCCCCTAACAGTAGGGTTAATTTAGCACGGCCAATCAACCCAACCCACACATCTTTGGACTGTGGGGGGAAACCGGAGCACGTGGAGGAAACCCACGCTGACATGGGAAGAATGTGCAGACTCCACACAGACAGTGACCCAAGGCCGGAATGGAACCCGGGTCCTTGGCGCTGTGAGGCAGCAGTGCTAACCACTCTGCCATCATGCCACCCCTTTTCGAAAGGTACTTTTTGCCTTGCTCCCGGTCCCATTCGCCACTTCTATGAGGCTCTTCCAGCACTTTTCCCATAGCCCTGGCAGCTACGGCAGTGCAAATGAATATCAAAATACTCCTTAAATGTCATGAAAGTTTCTGACTCAACCACCCTTTCAGGCAGTGAGGTCCAGACTTCATCACTCTCTGAGTAAAAAAGTTTCTCCTCTCTTCTACCTCTTACCTTAAATCTCTACCCCTTGCTTATTGACTCCTCTACAAATGGAGAAAGTGCCTTCCTATCCACCCTCTCTAAGTGCCTCATAATCTTATTCACCACTATCAGGTCCCCTCTCAACCTTCGCTACTCCAAGGAAAATGGCCCCAACCTATGCAATCTTTCCTAATAGCTCAGACCCTCCAGCCCAGAAAACATCCTGGTAGCTCTAATGAAGGGTCATCTCGCCTCAAAACGTTAGCTCTGTTCTCTCTCCACAGTTGCTGTCAGACCTGCAGAGATTTCCCAGCATTTGCTGTTTTTTGGGTGGAATTTTCCAGCCGCGCTCGCCCCAAGACCGGAAAATCCCACCCGAGGTCAACGGACCTGTTGTGCCTGCTGCACAGTCTGTTTTAACCTTTATATGGTGGACAAAGAACTGCGAGTAGACATCATGTTAGTACAACCAATATTTATTTAAAACACACAATCAATAATCACCCACCCAACCAACAATAAGTTATCTTACAGAAAATACTAAAGTTCAAGTCCTATACAAGACCTTGACTTAACTTTGCGTGACTGGCAAGTACCCAAGCAGATATTGGCCTTTATCTGTGCGCTGGTCTCGGTCGTCCTCTGCGTAGTCTGGTCCTTTGGTCTGGTCTTCCTTCCTTCTCGGGCGGGGTGGCTCTCCTCACGCTGGTCGTCGCTGGCGACGGTCACCGTTGTTGTAGCTCGTTCGTGGGGTCAGAGAGAGAGAGCTTCTTCTGTTGCACAGCACCTTTCATCCCTCTTTGCTTTTGTGTCCTTTTAGGGCGGTCTCCTGATTCTTGTCAATCAATCGATCAGGGCCTGATCACCCTGATCGATAAGAATCCAATCAGGTGCTGCCACACCGATCTCTGGGTGTGTACCCAACGGCCATGCCTGTAGGTGCTGGAGGCACATGGATCACATACTTCCCTCCCAATTAAGGGGTTAAGGTAAACAAGTATGTTTGACCAGAAAGTGTCCATTGTCTTTGGGATGGCCTATTTCCTGTGTATTCAGTCGTCTGAGTTGCAGCCTGTTTATCTCTGTCTTTTAGTCTGCAGCCTGCCGTTTTAGATCTTGCCCAATTGTCCCAGCGTGCTTTACAAAATGCCGTTTTAGGTGGCCCGTTTGGCCACAGACCTTTGCATGGTTCTGTCCCACCTTCTACGATTCCCTCGGTGGGCAGGACGGGAAAATTCCACACTTTGTTTCAGATTCCAGCAGTAATTTGCTTTTAACATCCCAGTAAATCGCCTCTGCATCCTCTCCTATTCCAACAGATCCTTCCTATAATGTGGTGACCAGGCCTGCACGCAGTACTCCAGTTGTAGCCGAACCAGCATTTTCAAGAGTTCGAGCATAACCTCCCTCCTTTTGAGTTCTATGCCTTTTGGTTCATGTGAGAGTTTTCAGGAATGCGCCCCTACACCCTGTTCTTAATCAATTGATCTGAAGGAGAGAATATAAAGTGACATAATTACGCAGAAAAGGTTAGAATCAAACCAATTTGCATCACTGATTTCATTTTACCAAGACTTCAGTTTGAGTGCTTTCAGTAAATAGCTTTTAAGTAACTTCAGTGGAACTGAGTAATGATTTCAATCAAAGGAGGAAGGTTCTCTTAATGAAAGAATAGTGTGCATAATTACAATCATGAGGCAAAATGCTTTTCAGTACCGTGTTATTATCAAACATTAACTTCAGCAGAGTTTTTGTTTAAAGATAATTATTACAAAATTGAAAGGCCATTCCTGATTACTACTCAGCATCAAGGCCGATCAAAGTACATTGGCGGTTGGCAATGTCTGACCTTCCTTTTCTATGAGGCTGGATACAACCAAGTTCAATGCTTCACTCCAGGAATTCTTCTCATGTTGTTAACGGTTAATAAAAACCCATTCATTCCTGGTGGCTGCTCGGTAGTCGAGGTCCTTGTTGCAGGAGCAAAGTGTGAAACAGGTTTGTTGGCGAAATCCCTTGTAGGATTTTAGGAGCCATAAAAGATTTAAAATGCAAGAGTTTTTAAAAGTGCCAAACCTTTTCAGGTTGAAGATATGATGGGTCAGAGAGTGCCGGCTGAGGAGCTGCCCACATTCTTAATTCACATTGTTTAAGTTTAGAATGGCAGTACTTGTTTCGTTGGCTTTGAATCCAGGTTTGCAGTAAGTTTAAGTTTATTCATTAGTGTCGCAAGTCGGCTTACATTAACACGGCAATGAGGTTACTGTGAAAAGCTTCCAGTCGCCACACTCCGGCGCCTGCTTGGGTACACTGAGGGAGAATTTAGCATGGCCGATGCATCTAACCAGTACGCCTTCTCGGACTGTGAGAGGAAACAGGAGCGCCTGGAGGAAACCCACGCAGACGGGGAGAGAACGTGCAGACTCCGCACAGTCACCCAAGTCAGGAGTCAAACCCGGATCCCTGGCGCCAGTGCTAACCACTGTGCCGCCCACCCTGGCCCAAGGCTCCTCCCCACCCTGCCCCACTGACCCACCTCTGGCCTGAGGCACACCCCTCTCCTCCCCTCCACCCCTTCAAAAAGTGCCTGCTGTAACTTTGGCGAAAAATTTATGAAAACCCAGTAAATGTCATTCATTGCTTTTTGCCAGGGTTTCTGTAGCTCTTTCACCAAAAACATGAGAGACAATTCAGGAAAGTCCCTGTGGACACTCACCCAATTGTCATCAGGCTTTCATTTTTTTAAATATTCATTTATAGGGATGTGGTCTACAAACTTACTGCAAACCTGGATTCAAAACAAGTACTGCCATTCCAAACTTAAGTAATGTGAATCAAGAATGTGGGCAGCTCCTCAGCCAGTACTCTCTGACCCGTCATCTCTTCAGCCTGAAAAGGCTTTACATTTTTAAAAACCTTTGCACTTTTTATCTTTTACGGCTCCTAAAATCTTACAACAGATTTTGCTAACAAACCTGCATTTATTGCCCATCCCTAATTGCCTTTGAGAAAGTTGTGGTGAGCTGCCTTCTTGAACCGCTGCATTCCATGGGGAGTAGGAACACGTACAGTGTTGTTCGGGAGGGAGTTCCAGGACTTTGACCCAGAGACGACGAAGGAATGACGGCAATACATTTCCAAGTCAGGATGGTGAGTGGCTTGGAGGGGAGCTTCCAGGTGCTGGTGCTCTCTTTTAGTGAACGCTTGGTTCGAGGATGCTTCCAAACCTGGGATTTAAAGGCTTCCGCCTTCCTCCTTTTATTATGAAATGATTAAGAACCAGGGCTTATTCTGGCATCCATTGAATTGAAAGGTTTTGATTGGAACGAAAGGGTTTGGAGGTTGATGAATCCAACAATGTTTGCTTGGCAGCTGCCCAGGTTTGATGTAAGAAACTCACTGTGTGGAAAATTGCTTGCAATGACCCATGTTTCATTGTTGCGTGGTCTGCCACACTGGCAAATTTCCTGCAGAGAAAAACATTTCTCCCTTACCAGGTCCTGAGTTTAAAGTTTGCAACAACATCAATCCAGTAAACTGGTCACGGTTCCATTTTAACAGATGCTTCCGGCTCTGAAGCGAAATATCCCATTGAGATTGTTACACTTACAATTTCTCGTAAAATGCTCTGCAGAGAAGTCCTTATAATTGACAATCTCCTTGAGCCAGAAATAAAAAAAGAACAGGAAGCTGCTGGAAATACTCAGCAACCCGGGCAGCGTGTGGGAGAGAGGAACAGAGTTAACGGGGCTGAGATTTTCCATCCCCTCAGCGGCAGGCATCTCGGCGGGTGGGACAGGAAAATTTGGCGGTCACTCAAAAATCAGTTTCCCATCGGTGTAAAAATAGATCATGATTGTCCGCTCCCGCCTTTAATGGAGAGTTGGGTATCCCGCCCTCCCACGTCACATCGAGAACCGCATTTACATGTGTTTAAATGTCATGAACAATCATTGAAAAGCCTGCTCACCAGAATCATCCCACCACTCCAATCAAAAAGGCCACCACAGCTGCTAATTAGATTCACCACCAGGTTTAAATGGTTTGCAGTTGGCGACCTGCGCTTCACTTGTGACTTCAAGGTTCATTTGCCTACCTTTCTATGCCCTGCACTCATGGTTGTTCTGACTCTGTGCCAGGTTGCGTAGGCAACACCAGCAGGAACACAAGTTGGTTCAAAGCCATTGCTCTCCATTCCAGAGAAGCAGTCAGGACAGTGTGGGTAGAAGGGGCTGGATGGAAAAGTCTTGACTGGGTTAGAGGGAACGGGGGGCTGAGACGGGGAAGGCTGCGCACAGTTACATGAGTGAGGGGGAAGATTGGGGAAGGATGCGCACAGTTACATGAGTCAGAGGGGAAGATTGGGGAAGGATGCGCACAGTTACATGAGTGAGGGGGAAGATTGGGGATGGCTGCATTCTATCACATGAGTGAGAGGGGAAGGCTGCACACTGTCACATGAATGAGGGGGGAAGTTTGCGGAAGTGTGCGCACAGTCACCTGAGTGAGGGGAACGTCTGGGAAGGATACATGCAGACAGATAACTGGGGGTGGGGAGGGAGGGAATTATGTGAGGCACCTAAACACAGACAGTCCTGGGCAAGAGCACAAGAAGCAGTCAGGGCTAGAATACATAGACAGTCCTGTGGCTCAGTGTCACAATTTAGGCGGCCGTGTTTGGAATGACTGTCTTTGCCCCTATCCAGGGGGCAGGTGCGCCTGTCAGTGTTGTGTTAGTTGTGCCCAGTATTATAATGTGTGCACGCATCATGTAAAGGTGCTCGGCAAAACAAGGGCTAATGTAGGACTGGAGAATAGCACCAACCGTGCTATGATGCATCCAGTCACATGGTAACACACTCTCAGAGAATGATCTAGAAGCAATGCTCTGTAAGTCAGTAGCTAGCCTGCATAATTGAGCAACACCAAGCCTGATCATACCCTGGGACTGTAAATAGTTAAAACCTAACAGCAAAGGGTTCATATTTAATCAGACAAGTCTCAAGATCTGATCAATGATTCATCTCCGCAGCCACAGGCAGACCCTATAATGACATCCACCAGGCACGATCAGTCCCTGAAATACATCACGCCTGGAGGATCCTGGCTTCATACCGGGCAGCGGATAGCACACTCACAGTCAGGGGAGACATCAGCAGCCTGTAGATAGGAAAGAGGTAATGTAGAGGCAGGCACGCAGTGGTCTCACAGAGGGATTGGGTGTTGCGGGTGAGGTCCCTGTAGGTCAAAGTGCAATAGGCCTCAAGACAGTGAGAGGGGGGGTCAGATCTATATGGACCATCGGGACATCAATATCAATGGGTTTGGGAGTAGTACAGAGATATCCACAACTAGAACAATGGGATCAAGGATTGGAGGGGGAGGAAGAAGAGTGACTGGAGGGAGAGAAAGCTGAACATGTGTGGTGAACCATTGTTGGTTACCACCAGGAGTGCTGAGCCATGGTTTGGCCAGCACTATGAGTCTGTAGATATGTTACTGTTGGGGTTAGGGTTGGGCTGTTCTACCTGTTAATATAGTCCTATGATACACTCCAGTTGGCTCCGCCTTCCGGGAGAGGTATAAAGGTCACTGCTCTGCCTGGTGACCCTTTAGTCTGGGATTGTATATTGTATATAGTAGCTCCATTATTGTTGGCAATAAAAGCCTTTATTTCCCGGGTACATCCAGCCTCCCGTGTGATTTATCGCGCATCAATTTTATTGCCAACAAAAATTTTTTTTTTTAAAAAAAACAAAAGAAAACCATGGAGCAAATGCTGAAACCCGAGCGGCTTACGTTGGATCCACATGCGGCGGGAGCGTCGAACACTTTTGACCATTGGTTGAAGTGTTTCCAAGATTACCTCGACGCCTCCACAGCGGTTCAAAATGACGCCAACAGACTGCGGGTCCTCCACGCAAGGGTAAGCGACGCTGTATACTTAGCGATCCGTGAGACCCAAGACTACAAAGGGGCCATCGAGCTTCTCAAAAAGCGATACAACAAACCGCCGAATGAGATCCATGCTCGACACCTTCTAGCCACTCGACGGCGGCAGCCCGGCGAAACGACGGAACAGTACGTGTGTGAACTTCAGCAGCTAGCCAGAGCCTGCAACTGCAAGCCGGTGTCGGCGGCCCAGTATATGAGCGACCTAGTTCGAGATGCGTTCGTGGCGGGAATCGGCTCGTCGTACATTCGCCTTCGGCTGCTAGAGCAAGGTAACCTCGACCTCACTAAAACCGTAGAATTAGCTGACGCTCTAAAAACGGCCTCCAAAAGTCTGGAGATGTAACCCGACGACCGCGTGGGAACATTGTGGCAGGTGCAGCCGCAGACTCCACTTTATTCAGCGGTTTCGAAAAACTGCGCGATTGCGTTTCCAGCCTTGGACCTGACGACGGCAGCAGCTCCAGGTGGCCCGCGGTGTTACTTCTGTGGGGGGGATGAAACACCCTCGGCAGCGATGTCCAGCTAAAGCGGTATTGTGCTCCGCCTGTGGCAAGAAGGATCATTATTCCAAAGTCTGCCGGAACAAACTACCCTCCAAACATAGCAGTGCGGCGTGTGATTCCCCGGAGCCGGCCTCCTTGTCTTCTGCGTCTTCGAGGTCTTCCACCACGTGCGATTCCAGAGCTTCGCCATTCCTAACGACGGAGTCGCAAGACACGTGCGACCTGCAGGGGCAGCCGTTTTGGTCAGCACCGACCGCAAATGACCAGCAGGGGCCGTCATCAACCATCTCAGCTGCCTGCAGTTGCACCCATGATCCAACGGTGGCGTCAATCATCCTGGACCAGGCCAAGCCTCACAGACTCAACAGGCCCATGAGGTTGTGCCGAGCTTTATCAGAAACCAAGATCAAGCTATCCCACTCCCTATCATCCTGGTGTGCTCCATGTGCCTATCCAATAACCGCTTAAATGTTCCTAAAGTGTCTGACTCCACTATCACTGCAGGCAGTCCATTTCACACCCCAACCACTCTCTGCGTAAAGAACCTACCTCTGATATCCCTCCTATATCTCCCACCACGAACCCAATAGTTATGCCCCCTTGTAATAGCTCCATCCACCCGAGGAAATAGTCTTTGAACGTTCACTCTATCTATCCCCTTCATCATTTTATAAACCTCTATTAAGTCTCCCCTCAGCCTCCTCCGCTCCAGAGAGAACACCCCTAGCTCCCTCAACCTTTCCTCATAAGACCTACCCTCCAAACCAGGCAGCATCCTGGTAAATCTCCTCTGCACTCTTTCCAGCGCTTCCACGTCCTTCTTATAGTGAGGTGACCAGAACTGCACGCAATATTCCAAATGTGGTCTCACCAAGGTCCTGTACAGTTGCAGCATAACCCCACGGCTCTTAAACTCCAACCTCCTGTTAATAAAAGCTAACACACTATAGGCCTTCTTCACAGCTCTATCCACTTGAGTGGCAACCTTTAGAGATCTGTGGATATGGACTCCAAGATCTCTCTGTTCCTCCACAGTCTTCAGAACCCTACCTTTGACCCTGTAATCCACATTTAAATTAGTCCTACCAAAATGAATCATCTCACATTTATCAGGGTTAAACTCCATTTGCCATTTTTCAGCCCAGCTTTGCATCCTATCTATGTCTCTTTGCAGCCTACAACAGCCCTCCACCTCATCCACTACTCCACCAATCTTGGTGTCATCAGCAAATTTACTGATCCACCCTTCAGCCCCCTCCTCTAAGTCATTAATAAAAATCACAAAGAGCAGAGGACCAAGCACTGATCCCTGTGGCACTCCACTAGCAACCTGCCTCCAATCCGAAAATTTTCCATCCACCACCACCCTCTGTCTTCGATCAGACAGCCAGTTACCTATCCAATCGGCCAACTTTCCCTCTATCCCACACCTCCTCACTTTCATCATAAGCCGACCATGGGGGACCTTATCAAATGCCTTACTAAAATCCATGTATATGACATCAACTGTCCTACCTTCATCAACACACTTAGTTACCTCCTCAAAAAATTCAATCAAATTTGTGAGGCACGACTTGCCCTTCACGAATCCGTGCTGACTATCCCGGATTAATCCGCATCTTTCTAAATGGTCGTAAATCCCATCCCTTAGGACCTTTTCCATCAATTTACCAACCACCAAAGTAAGACTAACCGGTCTATAATTACCAGGGTCATTTCTATTCCCTTTCTTAAACAGAGGAACAACATTTGCCACTCTCCAGTCCTCTGGCACCATCCCCGTGGACAGTGAGGACCCAAAGATCAAAGCCAAAGGCTCTGCAATCTCATCCCTTGCCTCCCAAAGAATCCTAGGATACATTTCATCAGTCCCAGGGGACTTATCGACCTTCAGTTTATTCAAAACTGCCAGGACATCCTCCCTCCGAACATCTAATTCCTCCAGCCTATGAGCCTGTAACACCTTCTCTTCCTCAAAAACATGGCCCCTCTCCTTGGTGAACACTGAAGAAAAGTATTCATTCATCAACTCGCCTATCTCTACTGACTCCATACACAAGTTCCCACTATTGTCCTTGACCGGCCCTAACCTCACCCTGGTCATTCTTTTATTCCTCACATAAGAGTAAAAAGCCTTGGGGTTTTCCTTGATCCGACCCGCCAAGGACTTCTCATGCCCCCTCCTAGTTCTCCTAAGCCCCTTTTTCAGCACGTTCCTTGCTAACTTGGAACCCTCACTCGAGCCATCTGAACCTTGTTTCCTCATCCCTCTTCCTTTTCACAAGACATTCCACCTCTTTCGTGAACCATGGTTCCCTCACTCGGCCTTTTCCTCCCTGCCTGACAGGGACATACCTATCAAGGACACCCAGTATTTGTTCCTTGAAAAAGTTCCACTTTTCATTAGTGCCTTTCCCTGACAGTTTCTGTTCCCAACTTATGCCCCCTAATTCTTGCCTAATCGTATCATAATTACCTCTCCCCCAATTGTAAACCTTGCCCTGCCGTACGGCCCTATCCCTCTCCATTGCAATAACAAAAGACACCAAATTGTGGTCACTATCTCCAAAGTGCTCTCCCACAACCAAATCTAACACTTGGCCCGGTTCATTTCCCAGTACCAAATCCAATGTGGCCTCACCTCTTGTCGGCCTATCCACATATTGTGTCAGGAAACCCTCCTGCACACACTGCACAAAAACTGCCCCATCCGAACTATTTGACCTACAAAGGTTCCAATCAATATTTTGAAAGTTAAAGTCCCCCATGACAACTACCCTGTGAACCCCACACATATCCATAATCTGCTTAGCAATTTCTTCCTCCACATCTCTATTACTATTTAGGGGCCTATAGTAAACTCCTAACAACGTGACCGCTCCTTTCCTATTTCTAACCTCAGCCCATATTACCTCAGTGTGCAGATCCCCCTCGAAGTGCCTTTCCGCAGCCGTTAAATTATCCTTGATTAACAATGCTACTCCTCCACCTCTTTTACCAGCTTCCCTACACTTACTGAAACATCTATACCCCGGAACGTCCAACAACCATTCCTGTCCTTGTTCTACCGACGTCTCCGTAATGGCCACAACATCGTAGTCCCAAGTACCAATCCACACCCCAAGTTCATCTACCTTGTTCCGGATGCTCCTTGCATTGAAGTAGACACTTGTGGCCTACTCTCTAGCCGAGGTTGCCTTTCACTGTCTTTGAGGGTCTTCAGTGTATCCAGGGTTGGCTCCTCAGTGGCAAATTATAAGTTATAAGGAGAGGCTGGATTATAAGGAGAGGTTGGATAGACTGGGGCTTTTTTCTCTGGAGCATAGAAGGCTGCGAGATGATCTTATAGAAGCCTACAAAATAATGAGGGGAGTCTAAAATTAGAGAGCATAGGTTTCAGGTGAGAGGGGAGAAATACAAAAGGGTCTAGAGGGGCAATTTTTTCACACATAGGGTGGTGAGTGTCTGGAACAAGCTGCCAGAGGTAGTAGTAGAGGCGAGTACAATTTTGTTTTTCAAAAAGCATTTAGGCAGTTACATGGGTAAGATGCTTATACAGGGATATGAGCCAAATGCGGGCAATTGGGACTAGCTGGGGTTTAAAAAAAGGACAGCATGGACAAGTTGGGCTGAAGGGCCTGTTCCATGCTGTAAACCTCTATGACTCCATGACTCTATGACAAAGGCTACCCACAAATGATATGATGCTGATACCTGTTCGGTAGCCACAAAGTGCCTCAGTGGGAAGGTATAACACTGCTCACTCTTCAACACACCTATTGATAGAGCAGACCATTGAACGTAACGTAAGAACATTAGAACTGGGAGCAGGAGTAGGCCATCTGGCCTCTCGAGCCTGCTCCGCCATTCAATAAGATCATGGCTGATCTTTTTGTGGACTCAGCTCCACTTACCCACCCGCTCACCATAACCCTTAATTCCTTTACTGTTCAAAAATGTATCTATCCTTGCCTTATAAACATTCAATAAGGTAGCCTCAACTGCTTCACTGGGCAGGGAATTCCACAGATTCACAACCCTTTGTGTGAAGAAGTTCCTCCTCAACTCCATCCTCAATCTGCTTCCCTGCTCCCCCTTATTTTGAGGCCATGCCCCCTAGTTCCAGTTTCACCTGCCAGTGGAAACAACTTCCCTGCTTCTATTTTATCTATTTCCTTCATAATTTTATATGTTTCTATAAGATCTCCCCTCATTCTTCTGAATTCCAAAGAGTATAGCCCCAGTCTACTCAGTCTCTCCTCATAAGCCAACCCTCTCAACTCCGGAATCAACCCAATGAATCTCCTCTGCACCCCCTCCAGTGCCAGTATATCCTTTCTCAAGTAAGGAGAACAAAACTGGACACAGTACTCCAGGTGTGGCCTCACCAGCACCTTATACAGCTGCAACATAACCTCACTGTTTTTAAACTCCATCCCTCTAGCAATGAAGGATAAAATTCCATTTGCCTTCTTAATTACCTGCTGCACCTGCAAGTCAACATTTTGTGATTCACGCACAAGGACACCAGTGTCCCTCTGCACAGCAGCATGCTGCAATTTTTTACCATTTAAATAATAATCAATTTTGCTGTTATTCCTACCAAAATGGATGACTTCGCATTTACCAACATTGTACTCCATCTGCCAGACACTTACCCACTCACTTAGACCACCTATATCTCTTTGCAGACTTTCAGCGTCCACTGCACACTTTGCGCTGCCACTCATCCTAGTGTCATCTGCAAATTTTGACATCCTACACTTGGTCCCCAACTCCAAACCATCCATGTAAATCATAAACAATTGCAGTCCCAATACTGATCCCCAAGGCACACCACTAGTCACTAATCCCCAACCAGAAAAATACCCATTTACCCCCACTCTTTGCTTTCCGTTAATTAACCAATCCTCTATCCATGCTAAATACATTACCCATAACACCGTGCACCTTTATCTTATATTAGCAGCCTTTGGTGCAGAACCTTGTCAAATGCCTTCTGGAAATCCAGATACACCACATCCACAGGTTCCCATTGTCCACTGTACACGTAATGTTCTCAAAGAATTCCACCAGATTAGTCAAACAGGATCTTCCCTTCATGGACCCATGCTGTGTCTTCCCAAGGGACAATTTATATCCAGATGTCTTGCTATTTCTTCCTCGATGATAGATTCAAGCATTTTTCCTACTACAGAAGTTAAGCTAACCGGCCTATATTTACCCGCCTTTTGTCTACCTCCTTTTTTAAACAGTGGCATCACATTTGCTGTTTTTCAATCTGCGGGAACAGCCCCAGAGTCCAGCAAATTTTGGTAAATTACCACTAGTGCATTTGCTATTTCCCCCACCATCTCTTTTAGTACCCTGGCTTGCATTCCATCAGGGCCAGGAGACTTGTCTACCTTTAGTTCCATTAGCTTGCCCAACACTACCGCTTTTGTGATAATGACAGTTTCTAGGTCCTCACCTGCCATAGGCTTCTTGTCATCAATTTTTGGCATGTTATTTGTGTTTTCCATTGTGAAGACCAACACAAAATACCTGTTCAATGTCTCAGCCATTTCCTCATTTCCAGTTATTACATTCCTCTTCTCATCCCCTAAAGGACCAATGTTTACTTCAGCCATTCTTTTTCATTTCATATATTTGTAGAAACTTTTGCTATCTGTTTTTATATTCTGAGCTAGTTTACTCTCATAATCCATCTTACTTTTCTTTATAGCTTTTTTGTGGCTTTCTGTTGACCTTTAAAGATTTCCCAATCCTCTAGTTTCTCACTAATCTTTGCCATTTTGTATGCATTTTCTTTCAATTTGATGCCCTCCTTTATTTCCTTAGATATCCATGGCTGATAATCTCTTCTCCTACAGTACTTCCTTATCTCTGGTATATACTTCTGCTGAGCACTGTGAAAAATCGCTTTGAAAGAGCTTCATTGTTCCTCAATTGTCCCACCATAAAGTTTTTGCTCCCAGTCTACCTTAGTCAACTCTTCCCTCATCCCCATTGTAGTCTCTTTTGTTTAAGCACAAGATACTGGTATTGAATTTTACCTTCTCATGCTCCATCTGTATTTTAAATTCAATCATACTGTGATCACTTCTTCCAAGAGGATCCCTAACTATAAGATCATTAATTATTCCTGCCTCATTATATAGGATCTTCAGGTAAGCGTTCTCCAAGGCGGCCTTCACAACACACAACAGCGCAGAGTCACTGAGCAGAAACTGATAGCCAAGTTCCGCACACATGAGGACGGCCTAAACCGGGATGTTGGATTTATGTCACATTATCAGTAACTCCCACAGCTTGCCTCCTGGACTTGCAGAATTTCACTAGCTGTTCTGTCTGGAGACAATACACATCTCTTTAACCTGTGTTTAATGTTCCCTCCACCCACATTGTCTGTACATTTAAGACCTGGCTGGTTGTAGGATTCGCATTCTAATCAGTATTCTGTAACTTGATTCTGTCTGTGTGCACTGTTTGAGAGCAGATTTCCACTCCATCTGACGAAGGAGCAGTGCTCCGAAAGCTTATGGTATTTGCTACCAAATAAACCTGTTGGACTTTAACCTGGTGTTGTGAGACTTCTTACTGTGTTCATTATATATAGGACCAGATCTAGGATAGCTTGCTCCCTCATAGGTTCCATTACATGCTGTTCAAGGAAGCTATCGCGGATACATTCTATGAACTCCTCCTCAAGGCTGCCTTGACCAACCTGGTTTGACCAATTGACATGTAGATTAAAATCCCCCATGATAGTTGCTGTACCATTTTTACATGCATCTGTTATTTCTTTGTTTATTTCTCGACCCACCATGATGTTATTATTTGGTGGCCTATAGACTGTGCCTATCAGTGACTTTTTCTCCTTACTATTTCTATGGATTTAGTTTATTTTTCCATAGAACCTATATCATCTCTCACTACCGCCCTGATGTCATCCTTAAATATCAGAGCTACACCATCTCCCCTACCTTCCTGTCTGTGCTTCCAAGCAGTCTGATACCCCTGAATATTTAACTCCCAGTCGTGACCATCCTGCAACCATGTCTCTGTAATGGCCACTAAATCATACTCATTCGCGATGATGTGTGCTGTCAACTCATTTACCTTGTTTCGAATGCTACGAGCATTCAGATAAAGTGCTGTAATGCTAGTTTTTGTACCTTCTTTTTGAATTCTAACACCTCCATTAATAACATCTCCTGAGTTCTCCTTCCTTTTAACTTTTTTCTTGATTTTCGATGTAGTTGGAGCCTTCTCCCCACATGCTAATCTGCTGCTTTGCTATATTTCCCATAGCTTTACTCTTCCCTTCCCCCAACATTGGCACCTTGAGGGTAAGTTTCCAATGCCTGGACTGGTCAGATGGTTCTCTACACTACACTCCCCAGAGAGTCTCACCCCCTATTGTGGTTTCCTGCACTCCACACAACCAACCACTCCAAAGGCTGGATGTCTTGCCAGCTGCCAAGCTGGAGGAGCTGCTAATCTCCTCCGATGATGAGGACGTCAAGAGGGCTGAGCATGATGAGGGTGAGGAAGCTGAGGGTCCACAGGGAGAGACTATAGCATGGGTCAGACGAGGCAGGCATGCATGTGAAACACATATGGTCACCAGGGGCCAAGAAGGTGATGACAACTCGCTATCACCAGTACCCTCCAGGCTGGGTTCATCTTACCACCTTCATTACCATCCTCCTCCATATCAACACACCACTTTCATTGCTGGATGAGCAGTTACACTACATCGTGATGTCCTCATCCTTGGAAGGTAAGGCAGCTTCGCGGGCTTGTGACCATTCTGTAATGTGATAATAACTGCAACAGGTCATCTTGTGAGCACAGTTGAGGTGGTGCAATTTCTTCAAGCATCTCGCCAACATTCCACTGTCAACAGCAGCCTACAAGAGGCTGGAGCAGCACCCCATCCTCCGTGCACTCGGGGAAGTTTGTCTGCATTGTGACAAGGTGCCTCCCAAAGGTCACTCTTCATTCATTGGATGTCGCCCTTCATGCGTGAGGTAGATTCTGATTCTACACTGTAGTCTTCTGCACATCATACTCCGTCCTCAGCATCACAGACCCTATCAGGACACAGTCATATGAAACTCTCATTGAAGGACGTGAGGCTGCAGTTCAACTCACCAAGGCGGTGCGGTGGCACAGCGATTAGCACTGCTCAAAGCGTGAGGGACCCGGATTCAATTCCAGCCGTGGGTCACTGTCTATGTGGAGTGTGTACATTCTCCCTGTGTCTGTGTGGGTTTCTTTCGGGTGTTCCGGTTTCCTCCCACACTCCAAAGATGTGCTGGTTAGGTGCATTGGCCATGCTAAATTCTCCCTCAGTGTACCCGAATAGACACCAAAGTGTGGCAACTAGGGGATTTTCACAGTAACTTAATTGCAGTGTTAATGTAAGCCTTTTTGTGGCACTAATAAATAAACTTTAAAAAACTTAACTTCAATGGACCTCAAACATCACGAGCAGCATGTTCTGATATCTGCCTGCCCCTTGTGAATGTGACTCCATTTGGAGTCTCCCAATTTCCCATGATGCCTAGCTGTTGTATCTCTCAAAAATGCTGAAATTCCATCTAGCCCTTCAGAACCCAAATCATTGATAATAAAGAGTGCACATCAGGTGTCTTTCTGCTTCACTCTGCTCCCATTTCAGGGCGACACATTTTCGTCCCAACAGTCTGACATATTCACAGAGAAACCAGGCACACCGATGCCACTGTTAGTTGCACATAACCATTTCGAATGACCATTTGATAGCTGGCAGGGGGTTAATGTCGGGAGATGCTAACCAGACTTCCATCCTCTCATATCCATGTCAGCCGTGTGGGGCCTCCAAACACAACTCCTGGGCCTCACACTTTGAACCATCTAACAGGGAAGACAAGGACAGGTGTGTCAGGGAGGTGGGAAAGTGGGCACTGTGAGGGGCTGAGCTCAGGCAACCCATACCAACCCACCCCCCCCTCTGGTCTGGGATCTCTCCCTATTGTTGTGAACTAGCTTCTCCTGCATAAAATCAAATGGATGGACTTTGAGCGGGATGGATGTCAAGGCAGATGATAAGGGTGCCCTGCCTTGAGGACGTGAGCTGTTCAGGATATGAAGAAAGATGAAGATTTCAAAGTCTGTGTGAGATAATCAGTGATGACGTCCTATTTGCTGGCAGTGTGTGAGAACCCTGTGGTCTGTAACACTGCAACTGCCAGACAAGCTTGTGAGAATGCGGGTTGTGAATGTGGAGCAGGTTAACTTACCCTTGGCTGTGCAGTTGAGATCATTCATCCTTTTTCCGCGCTGGATGGTAGACCTCTTCCCTGTTGAGTTGGCACAGACTGCACTGGCCACCTCCTCCAAACTGGAGTAGTGAAATCGGTGAACCACCTTTTCCCATCACCTGGGTGAAGGTGCCTCCATTGCATTTAGAAATCGCGTCAGCATATTGTCGCTGAACTCTGCTTCTTTCCATTGGGGGCCGTCATTCTCTTTGACCAGTGAAGGATGTGTGTGGGTGTGGCCTAAATGTGGCGCCTGGAAAGAGGAGTTGATGAGGTCATGGTGGCGCATCCCACCATGAGTTCCATCACCCTAGCTCTGACCTTAACATTATTTCTGCACTCTCTCCTTTCCTTCTCTTTGTATAGTATGCTTTGTCTGTATAGCGCGCAAAAAACAATACTTTTCACTGTATACTAACATATGTGACAATAAAAAGTCAAATCAAATCTTATCAACGTGCTTTCTGTTCAAGCATATTTACACAATGGCACAGTGGTTAGCACTGCTGCCTCACAGCGCCGGGGACTTGGGTTCAATTCCCAGCTTGAGTCACTGTCTCTGTGGAGTCTGCACATTTTCCCTGTGTCTGCATGGGTTTCCTCCAGGTGCTCCAGTTTCCTTCCACAGTCCAAAAGATGTACTGGTTAGATGCATTGACCATGCTAAATTCTTCCTCAGTGTACCCGAACAGGTGCTGGAGTGTGGCGACTAGGGTATTTTCACAGTAACTTCATTGCAGTGTTAAATAAGCCTACTTGTGACACTAATAAACAAACTCTAAAACCTTAACTTTAAACTTTATGACTGTAACTCTACATTCTGCAGGTTCTCTTTTCTTTCTCTATGTACGATATGTTTTGTCCGTATAGCGCACAAGAAACAATACTTTTCACTGCATCCCAATTCATGTGACAATAATAAATCAAACAATAAATCAAATCCAAAGGGTCATCTGGACTCGAAACATCAGCTCTTTTTTCTCCTTACAGATGCTGCCAGACCTGCTGAGATTTTCCAGCATTTTCTCTTCTGGTGGGTAATAAATCAAATCAAGTCAAATCAAATATCTCCTCCCCCCACTCCACCAAACCAGCAGCCCCCCAATGTTTCAAGTTGCAAATGTCTCTTCCTCTTAACTTTGGAGTTCTGAAGGATATATTCGACTCAAAATGTTTCTCTCTCCACAGACACTGCTGGACCTGCCGAGTATTTCCGGCGCTTCCCATTTATTATTTCAGATTTCCGCAGTATTTTGGCTTTCATTCTCCTTCACCAGGATTCCAGTTTAAGTGCTTAAGCTGTTAATTTAGTTTTAGGTGCCGACTCACTCGGCACTTGGTTTGAGGATTCAGAAGTGATAACCTTTTGGGGTTTATGCGTTATAATGCTGTAACAGTGAGGGCACATCAAGCCTTTCCCAAAATCCCAGTTTAAAAAGCCAGACAGGAATAACAACAACTTGTATTTACGTAGCTGGCTGATAAAGTGATTTTGGTACAGCTGTCCTTAGACTTTTGTTATTTCAAATTGAAATTGCAGAGATGTGGAGGAACCATAGCATTAAATGACACGATAAGGGGAAATGTGTATTTATCTTGGTGTGTATACTGAAATAGATGAAATGAATCATACTTTTATGCAATACGTGTGAAGCATATAAAGAGAAGGGGTTGTTTTGAATATTTTCCTAAACCCTAATCACTGTAATGATATATTATTTTAGCTTATGATGTGCAACTAATGTTTGAATCCAATGCTTTCACAATGAATTGCATAAACTGAAAATATTGTTTTTTTTCCAGATAACTTTTCATTTGTGAATGGATAAACTACATAATCCTTGAATATTTATTTAACGTCAAGCTGGTGCCTCAATCTGTACTCTTTCAGCCGAAAGGGTTTTGCTTTGTTTTGTGCTGACTTCAAAGATAAAAGAGCAGATCTGATAACATTTGAATTAAAATTAGTTTGAATGTGACTGTAAGACGTGAATATTTTTTAAAAGCGGATTACCAAACGTTGACTATGTTTGTTTTTCTAGTCGTTCATGGGAATGTGGGCGTCGCTGGCGAGGCCAACATTTATTGCTCCTCCCTAATTGCCCTTGAGAAGGTGGCGATGAGTTGCCTTCTTGAACTGCTGCAAACTCTGAGATGTTGGTACACCCACTCTGCCAGTAGGGAGCGAGTTCCAGGATTTTGACCCAGCGACAGTGAAGGAAGTCATCCAAGTCAGGATGGTGAGTGGTAGTGTTCCCACATATCAGCTGTCCTTGTCCTTCTAGAAGGTAGCAATCATGAGTTTGGCAAGAGTCTGAGGAACGATGGAGACTTCCTCCAGTGCATCTGCTAGATGGTGCTATTGTACACCAATGGTAGAGGGAGTGAATGTTTGCGGGTGAGGTGCCAATCAAGTGGGCTGCTTTGTCCTGGAGCTTCTTGAGTCCATCATTCTATGTACTATCTACAAGAAGCAGTGCAGCAATTCACCAAAAATCCTTAGACAGCACCTTCCAAACCCACAGCCTCTTATATCTAGAAGGACAAAAGCCAGCAGATACATGGGAACACCACCACCTGCAAGTTCTCCTCCAAGCCACTCACCATCCGGATTTGGAAATAGATCACTATTGCTGGGTCAGAATCCTGGAATTCCCTCCCTAACGGCATTCTGGGTCAACCCACAGAACATGGGCTGTAGTGATTCAAGAAGGCAGCTCACCATCACCTTCTCAAAGGCAACTAGGGATGGGCAATAAATGCTGGCCAGCCAGCGACGCCCATGTCCCACGAATGAATTAAAAAATGTGTACTTTCAGCAGCAGAGGGGGAATCGTCTGTTTCAACCCTTGAGTTTGCTTCATTGTTCAAATGTTTTGTATTTGAATTCTCGCCTGTTTCGGCTGTGGGTATTTTTATCACCAAGGAGGGTACAAATACTGGCCATACATTGTAAACTTCGCCAAATCATCTTGAACATGGTCAACATACGAGGTGTGATCACATAAAACAATGGGCGGGATTTTCCAGTTCTTCCCATCGGCGGGATCTTCCAGTCCCATTAAAGCCGATCTTCCCTCCCCCATCTGTGGAAGAGTTGGAAAGCCATACAAAAGCTTTGGCGGGACTGGAAGTTCTCACCGACAGCCAGTGGCTTGCTGCAACCACCGTGGGAAAAGAGGCAGGGCTGCTGGAAAATCCCGGCCAAGTCCCTCCCTTCAGAAGCTCCCTGAGTGGCTGAGTATTTCCAGCATAGAATCCCTACAGGGCAGAAGGAGGCCATTCGACCCATCGAGTCTGCACCAAATCTTTGACCATGCATTTTAGCCAGGCCCTATCCCCGTAATCCCACATATTTACCCCACCAATCCCCTCTAACCTACACATCTTGGGACACTAAGGGGCAATTTAGCATGGCCAAACCATCACTGGATTGTGGGAGGAAACCGGGACACCAGAACTAGGGGTCATAATTTGAGGATAAGGGGGTAAACTTCTTAGGACTAAGGTGAGGAAACATTTCTTCACCCAAAGAGTGGTGAATGTGTGAAATTCACTATCACTGAATGTGGTTGAGACCAAAACGTTGTCTAATTTCAAGAAGCAATTAGATACAACTCTAGGGGCTAAAGGGATCAAGGGGTATGGGGGAAAGGGGGGATCAGGATATTGAATTTGATGATCAGCCATGATCAAAATGAATGGCAGAGCAGGCTCGAAGGGCCTACTTCTGCTTCTAGTTTCTATGTTTCACCCAGAGAAAACCCACGCAGATATGGGGAGAACGTACAAACTCCACACAGTCACCCAAGGCTGGAATCGAACCTGGGTCCCTAGCACCGTGAGGCAGTGGCGCTAACCACTGTGCCACCGTGCTGCTCCATGTTCTGTTTTTATTTCCAGTATCCACAGAATTTTACATTCTGGTGACAACTGCTTTCGAAACATCACTTCTTTTGCACATACATTCTTCTCAAGTGCCTCCCACCCTCACTTACTCATGAAATACTGCAATTGCAAGAATTACTGAGTAATCAAAGTTGAACAAAATAAATAGGTTTGCAGGTGTGTTGATATATCAGGTTTATCAATCGCCAAGTAGAATTGTCACCTGTCAGTGCCATTGGCTTGTTTCCTATTTCCCACTTACAGTAGAACCAGGGAGTTGGCAAGACCATCATATCTACAGCAGATGGAGTAACCTAACACGTTAACCATCCTTAGTAAAACACACTGTGTCACCCAGCTACCTCAGGGCTCACTAATGCTTAAAATTAGACTCTTTCTGTGCTGAGAAGCTATTTTACCACATATTCCTGGAATAGCGGAATAAGCCTACCAAACTAGATTCAGCTCACACAGTTTAATCATTACCAGCTAGGGGCGCTCTACTTACAGTTATACACCAAAGAAGAGAAGTGTTGCAAAGACTTTATTCTCTTGCTCGTGCTTTTAGCTTCTTGGCTGCAGGTAATTGGAAAACTTAACATAAATAAAGACCTTGAAATTGCACAGTGGGATGCTCAGGTATTAAACCAGTCCTGATAAATATCAGTTTGTTCTATACGTTAAGTGACCCAATTTTGCATTGTCACAGTACTGATCCCTGTGAGTGAGAATAGTCCATAAGTTAAACCTGTGTTTTATAGAACATTTAGCACTTCTTCATTCTTTGTGTGTGTGTGCATGTGTGTGTGCGTGTATGTGTGTGCGTGTATGTGTGTGTGCGTGTATGTGTGTGTGTGTGTATGTGTGTGTGCGTGTATGTGTGTGCGTGTGTATGTGTGTGTGCGTGTATGTGTGTGTGTGTGTGTCATTCCAATACCTACAGAAAGGATATTTAGTCCACTATTGTTCGGTATTGCCTTATTTATTGTTTGACAATAATTGTTCAGCCCTTTCTTTTATTCATTCGTGGGACATGGGCATCGCTGGCTGCCCAGCATTTATAGCCCATCCCTATTTGCCTTTGAGCAGGTGGGGATGAGCTGCCTTTTTGAATCGCTGCAGTCCATGTTGATCCACAATGGGTTGAGCCACAATGCCGTGAAGAACGGAATTCCTTTTATCCATGATCTTTTTCTAATGTGGGTTGAGTTGAAGTCCATGCACGCACACGTCAACTTAAACCTAGTTTATCAATAATGGTAACAGAGCCAGGGAAGCAGCAAATCTGTCGTAAGGCAGCAAGTACCAGATCATATCTGTGTTGATTCATCAGCAGATTTCAAAGGGGACACTCGTGCTGACAAGCCTCATAAAATTCTTTGTGGAAGTAGCAGACAAAGTGCACGAGAGAAGTCCAGTGATAATAGTGTGCAGGGAAAGCCGTTGACAAACTGCACACAGGAGATTAATAGAGAAGATTAAGAAGCATGGAATTAGTGGGAGGATAATGAACTGGATTAGGAATGGCTACAAAGGGAGAAAACAGAGGAGGAGTTAACGGCAGTTTTACAGTGTGGCCAGCGCCGATGAGAAGCGGTGGAGTGGCTTCCTACAGAGTTCAGCTCCAGGCCCACTTCTGGTAACCATCCAGCTGAATAATTTGGATGCAGTCTGAGAGGGAGGGGGATTGAAATTTATGGATGAGACCAAAATGGGAGACTTGAGGAGACCAAAGGAAACTGCAGAGGGATCCGGAAAAATGGGGGGAATGGACCAAAATGCAACAGATGGAATTTAGTGTGAGGTGACACATTTTGATCAAATAAAATAACAGCAATAGTTATAGCCTGAATGGAAAAAAGCCTGGTGGTTTGGAACAGAACAGCAGTGGCATTTGGCCAATATAAATTCACAAGACATTAGAGGCAGCATCGCCGGTGATAGGAAAGTTAAAAAAACATAAACGGAATTCTAGCTTTTATCTCAAGATGAATCAAATATAAACATTTTTTTATTCATTCGTGGGACATGGGCGTCACTGGCAAGCCAGCATTTATTGCCCATCCCTAGTTGCCATTGGGAAGGTGGTGGTGAGCTGCCTTCTTGAAACGCTGCAGTCCAAGTTCTGTGGGTTGACGCACAATGCCGTTCGGGAGGAAATTCCAGGATTTTGACCCAATGACTGCAAAGGAACGCCGATATAGTTCCAAGTCAGGATGGTGAGCGGCTTGGAGGGGAACTTGCAGGTGGTGGTGTTCCCAAGTACCTGCTGCCCTTGTCCTTCTAGATGGAAGTGGTCATGGGTTTGAAAGGTGCTGTCTAAAGATCTTTGGTGAATTGCTGCAGTGCATCTTGTAGATAGTACACACTGCTGCTACTGAGTGTCGGTGGGTGGAGGGAGTGGATATTAATGGATGGAGAGCCAATCAAGTGAACTGTTCTGTCCAGGATGGTGTCAAGCTTTTTGAGTGTTGTTGGAGCTGAACCCATCCAGGCAAGTGGGGAGTATTCCATCACACTCCGGACTTATGTTTTGTAGATGGTGGACAGGCTTTGGAGAGACAGGGAGCCAATCTGGAAATTACTGCTTCTATATAAAATTTTAATAAGCCTTCAGTTAGAGTACTGTGTGCACTATTGGACTCCACGATACAGAAAGGGTACTGAGGCTTTAGAAGGATCTAAGTGTAGATTCACTGGGATTCTGCCTCTGAGGAAATGCAAATATGAAGAAAGGCTTGTAAACCTGGGGCCAAATTCCTGCCCTGAGCTGGGAAAGCTTTTGACCCCACAAACATGACTCTGGAGAAAGTGGCTAACCCACCTCCAAGGTCCCTTATATCCTCCATGCCAATGTATGCCACATGACCCACCCCATGCCCTCCCATGTCCTCCATGATAACCCACAAATCCAACTCATCCCCATAGCCCATCTCCATGCCCCTCCCACCTACCACTATTTGCCCTTACACCCTCTATGCCAATTCATCAAGTATCAACCTTGGGCTGACCTCAGAAGCCAAAGTGAGATGAAATAAAATAAAGGCTAAGCATCTATTGCAGACTTCACTATATTTAATAAACACTCATTGGTAACATTTAAATCCCTTCAAGTATTTATTCCCTTTAATAACAAACATTCATATTTAAAGCCTCACATCAAAGAAAACTAATTGCTTTATAACCATTTGAAGCTGTCAATCAATTGTGAAATTACATGCCCCCTACTGTGATAATGATAGGTGTGGAAGCAGTCAAACAACACCAATCTTTATGTTAACAAACAGGGAAATAGTAGGCATCTGTTTTTCAACTGCAGGCTGGAAAGATTTTTTTAGTTAAAGGAGCTGGGGGTTTAAATGACTTGACAGCTTGATAATTCCACTTATCCATTTTTTAAACACATATTCATGTCTATTTTAGATATCCCTAAGGGGTACATGACAACTCTAAAAGTGTTCCTCATCATTCCAAAGAGCTCTACTAGGTTCAAACCTTTTCTTTGAAGTGCCTAAAAAATGAGTCATGCTTCAGAAATTCCAATAACTAAAATTGTGTCTACATTTAAAAGTGTAGCTGTCTCCATGAATCGCAGATGGGCCTTGTTCCCCCGCTGACTGCCGCAGCCTCTGCTCCCCACCCCACCCCACTGCCCCCCCCCCCCCTCCCCCCGCCCACTGACCGCTTGACTGCAGCAGAAATATTTAGGCTTGGTCTCAGGGAATAACTGACAACAGCCCCTGCTCCCAATGACACTGTCAGCAATGGAAAGCTACCAGCCTCTGATTGGCCAGCAGCTCTCAGGGCAAGGGATTCCCACCTCTAGGGCCCTAAATCCTGTGGAAGGCCCAATACTGCTCGGTTAAATGCCTGATGGCATTAAATCACATTGAACCTGTCCAAATGGAAGAGATGATGTGGAGATGCCGGCGTTGGACTGGGGTAAACACAGTAAGAAGTTTAACAACACCAGGTTAAAGTCCAACAGGTTTATTTGGTAGCAAAAGCCACACAAGCTTTCGGAGCTCCAAGCCCCTTCTTCAGGTGAGTGGGAATTCTGTTCACAAACAGGGCATATAAAGACACAAACTCAATTTACATGAATAATGGTTGGAATGCGAATACTTACAACTAATCAAGTCTTTAAGAAACAAAACAACGTGAGTGGAGAGAGCATCAAGACAGGCTAAAAAGATGTGTATTGTCTCCAGACAAGACAGCCAGTGAAACTCTGCAGGTCCAGGCAACTGTGGGGGTTACAAATAGTGTGACATGAACCCAATATCCCGGTTGAGGCCGTCCTCGTGTGTGCGGAGCTTGGCTATCAGTTTCTGCTCAGCGACTCTGCGCCATCGTGTGTCACGGAGGCTGCCTTGGAGAACGCTTACCCGAATATCAGAGGCCGAATGCCCGTGACCGCTGAAGTACTCCCCAACAGGAAGAGAACAGTCTTGCCTGGTGATTGTCGAGCAGTGTTCATCTCTCCGCTCACGTTGTTTTGTTTCCTAAAGACTTGATTAGTTGTAAGCATTCGCATTCCAACCATTATTCATGTAAATTGAGTTTGTGTCTTTATATGCCC
The DNA here is from genome assembly GCF_964213995.1 of Mustelus asterias. Lineage (NCBI taxonomy): Eukaryota > Metazoa > Chordata > Chondrichthyes > Carcharhiniformes > Triakidae > Mustelus > Mustelus asterias. The sequence continues at coordinate 19,785,069 of NC_135809.1, forward strand.
TGTTTGTGAACAGAATTCCCACTCATCTGAAGAAGGGGCTTGGAGCTCCGAAAGCTTGTTTGGCTTTTGCTACCAAATGGAAGAGATGCAGGGTTCCTAATGATTCTTCCGCCATTCGTAGGGAATGGGGGGGGGGAATCTTTGTTACCGCCATTGTTTCCAATTATTGAAGGGACAGAAATGAGCGACCATGGATATGAGAATGAATAAAGGAGGTTTGGAAAAGAAAACGAGAGATCCTTCTTCACACGGAGTTGTAAGATAGTGGAATTCATTTCCAGTGTAAGTGGTTGAGGCAGAAAAATTCAAAATTAGGTTGAATAAATAGATGGATGAATTGTGGGTTGAAGAGATATAGAAACAGGACAAGTAAATTTCAAAAATACTTGCTTACAAGATGAACACTACCAAGGGCAGGTTGGACTGAATGGCTGTTTCTGTGCTGTAACTTTGACCAATCTACAGTTGCAGCAACCTGATTGTTAGGGGATACAATTTGAGAATCTGTCCTTAATTTGCTGGTCACCTACAGTGCCAGTTATAAGGGATTAAATTCAATTGCCCTTTTGTGCAACTTCATTTACCATTCCAGTTTTGCTAATAATGGTGGCCTTTGTGATTCCTAAGTATGGATTTCGGGAAACTTGTCCTTCTAATTGCTGTTTAGACATTTCCACCAGAATGGACCCATAACAGCAATGTGAATGTTTGGAAAATTTCCAAGATGGCGCTGGAGCGTGGCAACTCCTTGCAAGCTGTGCCCAGCATACCCTCTAATTCTGTTTTTCACTCTCGCTGCATGCTTCTAAAACTTTATTCCATCTCTTCTAAATTTTCTAACAATGCTTTAGTTATGGACCTACCTCATATTAAGTTGATCTTTCTCTACACCCTAGCTATGACTGTAATACTACATTCTGCATTCTCTCCTTTCCTTCTCTGTGAATGGTATCCTTATTCTGTATAGCGCGCAAGAAACAATACTTTTCATTGTATACCAATATGTGTGACAATAATAAATCAAATCAAATTAAATGTTATGAGCAACCTGATATAATCAGCCAACTGAGGAATCATTTGATTTGATTTATTATTGTGTACAGTGAAAAGTACTGTTTCTTGCACACTATACAGGCAAAGCATACTGTTCATAGAGAAGGAAAAGAGAGAGTGCAGAATGTAGTGCTACAGCCATAGCTAGGGTGTAGAGAAAGATCAACTTAGTGTGAGGCAGGTCAATTCAAAAGTCTGATGACAGCAGGGAAGAAGCTGTTCTTGAATCGGTTGGTACGTGTCCTCAGATATTTGTATCTTTTCCCCAGCGGAAGAAGGTGGAAGGGAGTACATCATATCTTTGAGTATTAAATTTTTCAACAATTTTTACCTCTGTCGTAACCTCAGTAGTGTCACAATCATACAATATACTTGAAAGGAGCTGGAAGCCATTGTTCAGGCTTGTAAAATCAGAAGCAAGTTTCACTTTTGCCTTTGGTCCAAGTTTGCTTGAATAAAACATTGTTTTGCAAATTGCTGGAATGATGGATAAAACCAATAGCAAATCAACAGACATCAGTCAGAAAATTACCATGAGCGTATTATTTGTATTTTCAGAGCAGATATAATACGTTTTTGTTAAAAGTTAGGATATTATAATTAAATCATACAATAAGAGTTTCTACTGATTAAGCTGCATCTCAATATTCAGAGCTGGTATGCAAAGACAGTTACAGCTACACCTGCACATTCTAGAAAAGTCCCAGAAAAGCTATAAAATGAAACTGCGCACATTTATCCACAGCTTCTGCCTGTGGTATTCTGCCTATTCTCCAAAATCGGAATGTTTTTCCTTGTCTAAATGCAGAACTAACCATCACTTTCTGAAGCAAAACTGCTCGAGGATGTATGAGACTGGGACAAATCAATTTCTGTCAATACCCTAACACAGTTTATTTCGTGTGGTTCCAACAGCAGCTGTTTACATTTGTATGAAGCCTTTAATGTAGAAAAATATTCCAACGCATCTCACGGAAGTGTATGAGGTCAGGTGGACGCTAAGCCAAAGAAGAGGGTAAGAGGAGGGGTGTCGGACCACTTGGTCAATGGGATGGGTTTTTGGAAAAGTCTTAAAGGAGAAGAGAGAGCTATGAGGAGGCAGTTAAAATGGGCAGGGTGACTAAACCATACCAATGCCTCTGTGCAGGGTTATAATCTTAGCCTGTTATCCTTAGCAAGCAAGATACCTATCATGTGGGAGAGGTGCTCTTTGTTAGAATCATAGAATCCCTACAGTGCAGAAGGGGTCTGCAACGACCACAATCCCATCCAGGCCCTATCTCCATAACCCCACACATTTACCCTGTTAATCACCCTGACACTAAGGGGCAATTTAGCATGGCCAATCTACCTAACCTGCACATCTTTGGACTGTGGGAGGAAACCGGAGCACCCGGAGGAAACCCACACAGACACAGTTACAGCTACACCTGCACATTCTAGAAAAGAATGTGCAGATGCCACACAAACACTGACCCGAGGCTGGAATTGAACCCAGGTCCCTGGCACTGTGAAGCAGCAGTGCTAACCACTGTGCCACCATGCCACCCAAATTAAACACTGCTCTTGCACTGGCCAGGAATCAAACCCGGGCCTCCCATGTGGCAGGCAATAATTCTACCACTGAATCACCAATGCTGCCCTTTGAACCACCAATGCTGCCCTTGTTAAACTGGGCTCAACTAATATTAAAAAGTTAAAGTTTATTTATTAGTCACAAAGAGGGTTACAATTAAGTTACTATGAAAATCCCCGAGTCACCACACTCCGGCACCTGTTCAGGTACACTGAGGGAGAATTTAAGCATGGCCAATGCGCCTAACCAGTATGTCTTTTTGGACTGTGGGGAGAAACCAGTGCACCCAGAGGAAACCCATGCAAACGTGGGGAGAACGTGCAGACTCCGCACAGAGAGTGACCCAAGCCAGGAATTGAACCCAGGTTCCTGGCGCTGTGAGGTAGCAGTCCTAATCATTGTGCCACTGTCCATTGCAGTTTTACCTGGAAGCCTGGATGTGAGAAGCCATTGGAGCTTCCACTCCAGGTCAACATGGGGACAAAAGAATCTGAGTCCAGATGAGATACCGGAAAGATACATTGTTTTAACTTTGATTTTTAATTTGCCTGTGGGCCAGGAGGCCTGGGTGGTCTTTCCAAGACTCACAAACTGAGCCTCCCTTGCCCCAAGTTTTCCTCCAGCCTCAGTTGCCAGCAGCTCCTGATCCCTCTGCTAGCAATGTCTCTGAGTGTCAGGGGAACCATCCCTTTGCATTTCCAACAGCAGCTTCCCGCATCCCAGAGTCCTGCTGCTGTCTGCTGGCCAGCTACTGCTGCTCGCTGATGGGGGTCTAAGCAGGTGAGGCGGAGTGTTGAAAGCTCCTGTTGCGGACACATGGCCTGTTTCATGTCCATTTAAACCCCCTATCCTCATGGCGAGGAGTTATAATCGGGGTTTGTAAGGCTGACTCAGAGTGACTGCTATTATGCAATTATAATCTCAATCAAAATAACCTGCACTACTTTCAAGAATGCAGTTTCAGATTTTAATTGCCTAATTAACTGCAGACACACAATTTCAAAATAACTTGCAAACAGGACTCAGAATCTAACTTTCAGACCAGGTCTTGAACATACAATCACCATGAGTTAACAAGTGATCCTGATACTGCCTCTCCAACATTTTTCCAAGTGGTACCTCCAGGCGCCAACGCTTCTATTTCTTTCCTACTTTCAACCTACCTTCCCTTCTTAGAACCTGCCCTGTTCACCCAAACTCCAAAAAATAAAATAACCCTTTTTATCACGTCCTGTTGCCCTCACATTGTTACATTCTAAAGATAATATGGAAGCTGCTCTTAGCTGTTTAATGGCTTGGAATTTTTAGCTCAATTGCTTGTTCTAGTTGCTTTGGTGTGACCATTCCATTGGTGAATTTATTGTGTATCACATATACATAGAAGATAGGCAGACTTCCCCAGCAGACAGCAGCCCAGGAGGAGGAATCATAGAACCCCATAGAATCCTACAATCCCTACAGTACGGAAGGAGGCCCATTGAGTCTGTATGCTGTACATCTCTGAAACTCCGTGAACATTTCAATGAATCATCTTTCATTACTTGTTTATTGTCACATTGTATTAGGGAAAAGTGTGTCTGGTAGGTAGAAAACATGTAGCTAATTGAGAGTGCAGTGCCATTAAAGTCTAAGGTCTTGTGTTCTTGGTATGGTTGCTCATCCACAAGATTTGATGCTTATTTATGGAAAGTCTTTAAGTTACATAATGCTTTTCACAGCTACCAGGCATCTCAAAGCATTTTACAGTCTATGAAGTACTTTTTGCAGGGCAGTCACTGTCGTAATGTAGGAAATGAGGCAACTAGTTTATGCCCAGGAAACTCCCATACATGACTGGATAATTTGCTTCTTGTGGTGTTGACTGAGGCATCATTATTAGTCAGGGCACATCAGAGATAATGTCGCTACTCTTCTTCAAGTCTTTTTACAACCCCTCGAGCAGACAGTTGGAGCTCTGTTTGATTATCTCATCCAACAGATGATACTTTCAGCAGAGCAATGCTGCATCAATACGTGATGGCACAGTGGTTAGCACTGCTGCCTCACAGTGCCAGGTTCAATTCCTGGCTTGGGTCACTGTCTGAGTGGAGTTCTCCCTGTGTCTGCGTGGATTTCTTCCGGGTGCTCCAGTTTCCTCCCACAGTCCGAAAGATATGCTGGTTAGGTGGATTGGTCATGTTAAATTCTCCCTCAGTGTACCCTAACAGGTGCCTGAGTGTGGTGACGAGGGGATTTTCACAGTAATTTCATTACAGTGTTAATGTAAGCCTAATTGTGACAAACAAGTAAACTTTTTTTAAAAAACTTTCTCCCCGTGTCTGCGTGGGTTCCCTCCGGGTGCCCTGCTTTCCTCCCACAGTCCGAAAGACGTACTGGTTAGGTGCATTGGCCATGCTAAATTCTCCCTCAGTGTACCTGAACAGGTGTCGGTGTGTGGCAACAAGGGGATTTTCACAGCAACTTCATTGCAGTGTTAACATAAGCCCATTTGTGAAACAAATAAATAAACTTTAAACTTATTTTCAGTGGAGCATCAGCCTGGAGCATTGTGCTCAAACCCAGGGGCTTGTGATGCAAGAGGCAGATGTGCCACCAACTCAGCCATAGCTGACAAAATGTGTGGGCCTATTTTATTTGGTATCAATCCCTAGCGTTCAGTTAGGATTGGGGAAACCTATGAGTTAAGCTTGTTAAATGGGTCAATGCTTTGGTCAACGAAACATTGTGCTTAAAATTATGCCATTATTTTTTATCAAATTTTGCTGTAGAAACAATTATGAGGTTAACAACACTCACTGGTGTTAATGTTCAAATTGGATAGCAACTTCCAGTGAATGTACACACACTGTTAAATGTGTTCCTTCATATTCTGCATACAAAAGCATTGCATCATTTGACACTGCATTCAAGTTTATTGAACAATGTGAAGTTCTCGTACTGACTTCATAGATAGGGGGCACACAATCTTTCTGTTTGCTTTCTCTCTCCCTCGTAATTCAAATTTTCTTTTTCTCTCTTTGACTTTCTGTACCTGATTTGATATTGATTTCACCTTCTCAAATTTACATTTCCTTCTCCATCCTTATGCTGCTAATTTGTGCGATTGGTTAAGAATCATAGAATCCCTACAGTGCAGAAGGAGTCCATTTGGCCCATCATATCTGCACTTACCACAATCCCACCCAGGCCCTATCCCTGTAATCCCTATTTACCCTTGCTAGTCCCCCTGACACTAAAGGGAAATTTTGCATGACCAATCAAACTAACCTGTACAACTTTGGAGTGATGCACAGAAGATGCACAGAAGATGCACAGTTACTTGCCTTTTTTGAATTGAGAGCCAAGATGCTCTATTTTTCTTACTGAGGCAGTGTCAACTTCCATTTTCTACAATTTGCCATGCAAACCATTTAAAAACCTATGTGTACAAGCACACACCCTGGAACAGCAACCAGGTTCACTCCTACAACAAATTATGCCCAAATTACTTTACATTCAACATGTAGCATATGAATCAACTTTTTTTTTAAATTAAAACTCTCAGTGGTAGTTCCTATTGCATGAGCATGCTGGGTGCTAAGTTTTATAATGTAAACCATGTCACTTGTCAGCGTTATTGTATATCACCGCATTGTGTGAAAAGTGTATCCCCGCAGAATGTGCTTCTGAAAATTTATGGTCATTATAAATAATATGCATGTATTTTTTGGAAGTCATGTAATTCAAACCACATGCTACATTAAGATGTAAATGAAGGGAAGGTCCATACAATCTTTTTTTTTAAAAGCCACACGGGACAAATGATTCTGAAGGCTATTTAAGAGCCACAAATTTCGTCGCATTTCCAAGTTAGGTCTGATGTGCAACTTTTAAATAAAATGAATGGAAAAAAACAATCGTGGATCAGAAAATGATCACTGCTGAGCATCAAAGAGAGAACGACTCTGGTGGCGAAAGAAAGATTGAATTTGCAACAACAAGGACAAAAGCTTGCGTTAAATGGTGGATGATTTTACCATTTCGCCCACTGTTGGAATTATCACGGCGGGATGGAAAATTGGGCCATTAAAAGGTCCGTCGACCTCAGGCAGGAATTTCCGGTCTCGGGGCAGACGGGGCTCGAAAATCCAAATTCAATGTATAACCAGTAGCTTTGAAAAGTACAAATAACATCCAAAAGAAGTGTCAGAAAGATATTGCATTGTTTTTAGTGCTAAACTCTCATCTTGTAATAAGTGCTATACTGAAGCTGAAAAGGTGTGCCTTTATATGGTGCTGTGAGACACAAAAGATGTACTTAACTTCAGAACCATGGACTAGTTTGATTTATGCTATAAGCTGTCACTCGGAGGCACCTCTGTCCCAAGGGCTGAACCTTTATGTTGTGCACACTGCTGACAACTACATAGGTTTTTAGGAATTGTTTGTGTAGTAATTCAGCCAAACGCCAATTTTCCGTCACTAGCAGGGTGGCACTGTGGCACAGTGGTTAGCACTGCTGCCTCATAGCACTGAGAATTCCTGGCTTGGGTCACTTCTGTGCGGAGTCTGCACATTCCTCCCGTTCTGCGTGGATTTCCTCCTGGTGCTCAGATTTCAATTCCTATTCATCAAACAATTGATTTTAAGTATTCTAAGCAGAGCCAATAAGATTAAGCCAATCAACATAAATGTAATGTCCATATTTTCTAATTAGAAGAAACAAACATGCTTGAACTTTAACCCATTTTATCATGAATGGGTGGCACAATGGTTAGCATTGCTGCCTCACAGCACTGGGGACTCAGGTTCGATTCCTGGCTTGGGTTACTGTCTGTACGGAGCCTGCATGTTCTCCCCGTGTCTGTGTGGATTTCCTCCGGATGCTCCAGTTTCCTCCCACAGTCCGAAAGACGTGCTGGTTAGGTGCATTGGCCATGCTAAATTCTCCCTCAGTGTACCCGAACAGGCGCTGGAGTGTGGTGACTAGGGGATTTTCACAGTAACTTCATTGCATTGTTAATGTCACCATACTTGTGACACCAATAAATAAATTTTAAACTTAAATAAGCTGAAACAAAGCCCTTTATTGTGCATCAAAGGCAAAGGCCACTCCTGCGACTTACAGTCTGGTAGTCTTCACATTGGGACCCACAACTTTTATACATTGTGAGTGGTAATAACCAACAGTCCATGACGGCGTTGAAAGATGGGACGATCAATAATTTCAAAAGGAAATTTGGATGGGAACTGGAACTAAATGAACTGGCAAAGCTACAGGTATCGACCAAGAAAGTGGGACAGACTGGTTGGCTCTAATGAGGGCCAGCACGGACTTGATGGTTTGAATGGCCTCTTTCTGTATTGTAAATATCTCTGTGACTCTGTATCCAGACTTTGACTCTGTGACAGGAAAGGAATTAAGATAAAAGTCCAAGTCATCTGTGTATGTCTCTTGCAGGGTACACTGAAGTTAATGGAATTCAAGGTGATAGTAGTCTCAGGGCTAGGAGGTGCTATTGAAAGAACCTTGGTGAGATGCTACAATACATCATGTAGTTGTATGAACTACAGTCACGCTATAATGATGTTTGAGAGAGTTAGATTTTTAAAATTCATTTATGGGATCTGGGCATTGCTGGCTAGAACGGCATTTATTGCCCATTTCTCGTTGCCCTTCAGAAGGTGTTGGTTTGCTGCCTTTTTGAACCACTGCAGTCCCTGAGGTGTAGGTACACCCACAGTACTCTTAGTGAGGGAATTCCAGGATTTTACCCAGCAACAGTGAATTAACGGCAATAGTTGCTTGCCTTTTTAATATTCAGATCCAAGATGCTCTGTTTTTCTCTCTACAGCACTGTCAGCTTCCACTTTCTGTAGCTTGCCGTGCAAAACATTTAAAAACCTATGTGTGCAAGAACACACTCAGTGAACAGCAGATAAAACCAGGATAACTCCTGCATCAAATTATGACCCAACTAAGGTACATCAAAAATATAGCACACAAGTCATTTTTTTTAATAAATGAAAGCTAATTGATAGCTCCTATTGTTTGGATTCACTGCGTGCTTACATATTATAATGTAAATATATGGGTGGCACGGTGGCACAATGGTTGACACTGCTGCTTCACAGCACCAGAGACCCAAGTTTGATTCCCGGCTTGGGTCACTGTCTGTGCGAAGTCTGCATGTTCCCCCGGTGTTTGTGTGGGTTTCCTCCGGGTGCTCCAGTTTCCTACCACAGTCCGAAAGACGTCCTGGTTAGGTGCATTGTCCGTGCTAAATTCTCCCTCAGTGTACCCGAACAGGCGCCGGCATGTGGTGACTAGGGGATTTTCACAGTAACTTCATTGTAGTGTTAATGTAAGCCTACTTGTGACACTAATAAATAAACTTAAAAAGCTTAAACTTATTTCCAAGTCAGCATGGTCAGTGATTTGGAGCAGAACCTCCAGGTGATGGTGTTCCCAGGCATTTGCTGCTGTTGTCCTGCTGGATGGTAGTGGTCGTGGGTTTAGGAGGTGCTGCCTGAAGAACCTTGGTGAGTTCCTGCAGTGCCTTTTGTCGATAGCACACACAGCTGCCACTGTTCACTGGTGGTGGAGAGATTGAATGTTGGGATTGAATCCAATGGAATGGTTGACAATCATATAGACTGTTTTGGACGATGTGAATCATCTTGCGTATTGTCGCAACTACAGCCAACCAACCAATTGCGAACATTCCTTCATACTATTATCTTCAGATGTGTTGAGCCAGGTAGTGAAGAAGTGGGCCAGTCATAGCTGAGTCCTTATCCTTTGGCTTTCCCCTGTAGCCAACGTGTTGCCACGGGTGATCCAGTCAATGTTCTAGTCAATAAAACAACAACTCAAAAGATGTTGCTAATGTTGCTCTGACAACCACACTCATCTTCTTGTGTTTAGTATAAACCACCTACTGGCCAATTTTCCCTTTGACGTCTGTTAGCCTCAGTTCTGTTCAGGATTCCTTGAGGCTATATTGAGTTGAATGCCGTCTTGACGTCTAAAGCTGTTACTGCTGTCTGTCCTGTGTCTCTGAGCTCCTGAGCCATTCTGGCATTAGGTAATTATCAGTAAAGTATTACAGTTAAACTGGATATCTTACATGACAAAACATTCGCTGACAAAAATCAAATTGGAGGACCAGTGAACAGACCACTTCACCTCATGGTACAAAGTGCAGATATAAAAGTTAAGTTAGACCAAGGTTCATATTTCCTTGCCATATCAATGTATTTTTTTTGGTATAATTTAATGAAGTGTGCTGCTTAGGATCTGTAAATAGCCTTGGATCGGTGTCTTAGAATGGTTCTGAGCCAAGATTTTCAAAAGTGAACTGCTCAGTTTGCCATTTCACATGTTAGCTCAGTGCCAAAGTGAAAGCTTGTTTCCAGTTACAAGTTTTGCTTTTGCTCATGCAATAAGTGTTTAAATATGAATATAAATTTGGACACTCTTGCTGTGATTGAACTGAGCCAAATCTGTGGGGGTCAATTTTAACCCTCAGTTGGTTTTAGGTTGGGGGTCGGTGTTTGAGCAAATGAAAAAATACATGAGCAGGCCTAAATTTGAGGGCTTTGGCTATTTCAACTCCCAGCTAGGCCTCAGCTATTTAAACTCCCAGCTAGGCCTCAGCTGTTTAAACTCCCAGCTAGGCCTCAGCTATTTAAATTCCCAGCTAGGCCTCAGCTATTTAAATTCCCAGCTAGGCCTCAGCTATTTAAATTCCCAGCCAGGCCTCAGCTATTTAAACTCCCAGCTAGGCCTCAGCTATTTAAATTCCCAGCTAGGCCTCAGCTATTTAAATTCCCAGCTAGGCCTCAGCTATTTAACTTCCCAGCTAGGCCTCAGCTATTTAAATTCCCAGCTAGGCCTCAGCTATTTAAACTCCCAGCTAGGCCTCAGCTGCATGCTGCTGGTTCACCACCCTGCAAAAATGGGTCCAAACTGACAATAGAACTTTGGGTGACTGGAAGATGTGGACAGCAGCTAAGTCGCCAGTGGGGACAAGTATCAGAGAAGGAGACTGGGAGGGAGATTCCGGAACAGAGAAGGCTGTGGTTTTCCTCCACCCTGCCTGGCTCCACAAATGCACTCTTTCACTTGGAAAACCCCTTCATCCTTCCCAAAGACTGAGAACTGAGTTTGTTTCTTCTCTCAGGCCCAAGTTCAAATGCATTCGGTGTCCCATTGCTATAACAGGGCCCTGATTTGCTTTAATTCTTGTGCTTTCTGACTGCTTCCCACAGAGCCCCCAAAGCCACACAATTGCAGCTAGCAGTGAAATCGCAGCCAGCAGGCATAGGGTGGTAAACATAAAGATACTTCATTTGGAAGGCACCTCCCTCACTCTCACCGGTGTGAAACAAACACTGAAGTGTCCAATGTGGTGTGTGATAAACACCGTTTACAGTCAAGGCCCAAACCTGAAACAGATGTTGGGGTCTTTGCTTCTGCCTATAGCAGAGCCCAACATCTTTCTGAGGCCCCATTCCTCGAATTAAGTTGCCACTAAAATGAGTTTAGCTGTGAAGGAATAAAGATGTGGCAATAATACAGGGATGGAGGTTTAAAGAGTTATTTCTCCATTGGCTCCTGTAAAAATATGATTCCTTTTAACAAAAGTCAAAACCAGCTTCCAAAAAAATGATGAGATTAACTTCCTTCACAATAATGTGAGTTCATGAATAAAGAATACATGCATCCAAAAAAGAGCATTATAAATTTATTTCTCATACACCAGCACATAAATATAAAATGCAAGCCCTGAACACTAAAACAACCAGATAGAATGGTCTCAGCTCTTGTTATTTGATTTGATTTCATAGAATCTTACAGTGTAGAAGGAGGCCATTCGGCCCATTGGGTCTGCACCGACCACAATCCCACCCAGTCCCTATCTCCATAGCCTCATGCATTTACCCTAGCTAGTCCCCCTGACACTATTGATTTGATTTGATTTATTATTGTCACATGTGTTAATATACAGTGTATTGTTTCTTGCCCTCTGTACAGGCAATGCATACCAGATATAGAGAAGGAAAGGAGAGAGTGCAGAATGTAGTGTTACAGTCATAGCTAGGGTGCAGAGAAAGATCAACTGAATGCAAGGTAAGTCCATTCAAAAAGTCTGATGGCGGCAGGGAAGAAGCTGTTTCCGGGACTGAGGGAAAGCATTAATCAGCATGACTGCTACCTGGGCCTTGGCTTCCAAGACCAGGTCAAGCCATCAATTCATTGAATTGAACAAATACCTCAATTATAGTAGATGGGTTTTGCACCAAATTAAAAGGAGTGTTCTTGTTACGATTCAAGGAACACCTACCTACATAAAAAAATAATTATACAATCTTTGAATTTAGTAGCCAAAGACAATTCAAATAGATTTAGATACATTTCATGATTTTGGGATTAAGGTAACCTTACTTTAATATTTGATGGACGTCCTTCTGAAAATAACAGTTAGAAGTTTAAACTAAGATTCCTGATTAGAAATAAGAACTAGCTCCTCGACCTACCTCGAGTCACAATTTATGTTTTTCATTTGTACATTTAATTGCATGTTTGCTGCTTGTAGTGAACTTTTATGTATTTTAACATTTATATTGCCTCATGTTGTTTTCTGTATCAATAACTCAAAGATCGAAACTCCATAATCTCCTTCTGGTGAAGGAACACTTCATTGAGGAGTTTCCGAATGAGACCTTTATAATATCCAGGAAAAGTTATGCTGAATTTTATTCACAATTAAATTAATGTTTAATTTAAAACATTTAAAGAAGTAAAAGACCATCAGGAAGAAGGTGATCAATTAAGGGCCTCAATCTGTCTCCACAGCCATGGGGTGGCATGGTGGAACAGTGGTTAGCACTGCTGCCTCACAGCACCAGGGACCTGGGTTCGATTCCCAGCTTGGGTCACTGTCTGTGTGGAGTTTGCACATTCTCCCCGTGTCTGTGTGCGTTTCTTCCGGGTGCTCTGGTTTCCTCCCACAATCCAAAGATGTGCGGGTTAGGTGGATTGGCCACGCTGAGCTAGGGTAAATACAAGAGGTTATGGGCTTAGGGCCTGGGTGGGATTATGGTTGATGCAGACTCGATGGGCCAAATGGCCTCCTTCTGCACTGTAGGGATTCTATGATTCAATGAAATGCTGGGTCAGATTACAAGAGCAATTTTTGAAACATTTTCTTTGCAAAGGTGAGAAGAAAGAAAGGATTCATCGATTGGAGGGTGCAATTCAAAGACACCCTCAAATATGCACCCCCGCTTTGTTCCTCCCCTCCTCTCCTCCAAACCTCACTCCCCTCCCTGGACTTTCCGATCTCTCTCTGCCCCATAAACCCATGACTTTCCTGTTTTCGGTCATTATGATCCTCTTCTTGGGAATGTCTCCTGGGTTCTCAGCTTCCGAGACTGCTAGAGCTACTGACCAACAGCTCTTGAGGGTGGGATTTCCTTCTATTGAGGGATAGAAGTCCGGCTGTCAGCCTGATTAGCCCCCCTCCCCCCAGCACATTATCACAGTGGGGCAGGCTTTTTAAAAATTGGTCCACTTGGGGGTGCAAGCAATCTGCCCTCCTCGCCTCCTGTGACATCCAGCCCTGTGTTTGCCTTCCCTCTTCCAATTCAACAGTTTGAGATTGATACAACTTGTTAGAATAATGAATATCATAAGGTCTCACTTGAGTCTTTTCTCTATTATATTGCTGTCGTCATTGTCCTTCCGTCTATGATTATGAAGGGGCGTGAAGGGTAGATATAAGGAATTTGTTCCTCCTTGGCTGGGAAATCTAGAACAAAGGGGGCAAAACAAGTTTCAGCATAAGAACATAAGAACCAGGAGCAGGAGTAGATCATCTGGCCCTTCAAGCCTGCTCCACCATTCAATAAGTTGGTGGCTGATTTTTTTCATGGATTCTGCTCCACTTACCCGCCCGCTCACCATAGTCCTTAATTACTTTACTCTTCAAAAATTTATCTATCCTTGCCTTAAAAACATTCAATGAGGTAGCCCCAACTGCTTCACTGGGCAGGGAATTCCATAGATTCACAACCCTTTTGGTGAAGAAGTTCCTCCTCAACTCAGTCCTCAATCTGCTCCCCCTTATTTTGAGGTCATGCCCACTAGTTCCAGTTTCACCTGCCAGTGGAAACAACTTCCCTGCTTCTATCTTATCTATTCCCTTCATAATCTTATATGTTTTTATAAGATCTCCCCTCATTCTTCTGAATTCCAATGAGTATAGCCCCAGTCTACTCAGTCTCTCCTCATAAGCCAACCCTCTCAACTCCGAAATCAATCTAATGAATCTCCTCTGCACCCCCTCCAGTGCCAGTATATCCTTTCTCAAGTAAGGAGACCAAAACTATACACAGTTCTTCAGGTGTCCTCACTAGCACCTCATACAGCTGCAACATAACCTCCCTGTTTTTAAACTCCATCCCTCTAGCAATGAAGGACAAAATCCCATTTGCCTTCTTAATTACAGTGGAGCCCCATTTTAACGCGATGGTTGGGGTCCATAAAATGTGACCGCGAATGTTATCGGGGTCGCGCTAAATCGGGGTCGCGCTAATTCACTAAACCGGAAATAGTAAAAAAAAAGGGTCCGTCGCGCGATCGCGTAATATCCGATTTCACGCTAAATCGGGGTGCGTAAAATCGGGGCTCCACTGTACCTGCTTCACTTGCAAACCAACTTTTTGTGATTCATACACAAGGGCACTCAGATCCCTCTGCACAGCAGCATGCTGCAATTTTGTACCATTTAAATAATAATCCATTTTGCTGTTATTCCTCTCAAAATGGATGACCTCACATTTACCAACATTGTACTCCATCTGCCAGACCCTTGCCCACTCACTTAGACTATCTATATCCCTTTACAGACTTTCAGCGTCCTCTGCGCGCTTTATTCTGCCACTCATCTTAGTGTCATCTGCAAATTTTGACACACTACACTTGGTCCCCAACTTCAAATCATCTATGTAAATTGTAAACAATTGCGATCCCGATACTGATCCCTGAGGCACACCACTAGTCACTGATCACCAACCAGAAAAACATCCATTTACCCCCACTCTTTGCTTTCTGTTAGTTAACTAATCCTCTATCCATGCTGATACATTACCCATAACACCATGCACCTTTATCTTATGCAGCAGCCTTTGGTACGGCACCTTGTCAAATGCCTTCTGGAAATCCATATACACTACATCCATAGGTTCCCCATTGTCCACTGTACGTGTAGTGTTCTCAAAGAATTCCACCAAATTAGTCAAACATGACCTGCTCTTCATGAACCCATACTGCATCTTCCCAATTGGATCATTGAGATCCAGATGTTTCGCAATTTCTTCCTTGATGATAGATTCAAGCATTTTCCCTATTACAGAAGTTAAGCTGACCGGCCTATAGTTACCCGCCTTTTGTCTACCTCCTTTCTTAAACAGCGGCATCACATTTGCCGTTTTCCAATCTGCGGGAACCACCCCAGACTCCAGTGAATTTTAGAAAATTACCACCATTTGCATTTGCTATTTCCCCTGCCATTTCTTTTAGTACCCTGGGATCCATTCCATCAGGGCCAGGAGACTTGTCTACCTTTAGCCCCATTATCTTGCCCAACACTCCCTCTTTAGTGATAATGATCGTTTCTAGGTCCTCACCTGCCATAGCCTTCTTGTCATCAATTTTGACATATTAAGTGACCGATCATTTCAGACTGAAATAAGGAGAAATTTCTTCACTCAAAGTGTTGTCAATCTTTGGAATTCTCTACCCAAGAAGTTTGTGGATGCACCATCATTGAATATATTTCAGGCCAGAATAGACAGGTCTTTGGTCTTTTAGGATCAAAGGATAAGGGGAGCTGGCAGTGAATGGAGTTTAAGCCTAGAATCATGTCTGATCACACTGAATGGCAGAACAGGCTTGATAGGCCTCATGGTTTTCTCTTACTTCTTATGTTCCTATTTGCCAAATCAAATCCTTTGAGGATGAGGTGGTTTCACATGCTGCACTTTTGCTGATGGCTGAAGAGATCGCTCCATGAAGCACAGACTCTGCCACAAGTGCCAGGTATGGTTATCTGGTGTCATTATATGATTTGTTTTTGATGTTGGTGCCCTGTTGCAAAGTCAGTGTAGCTATGTCATGGTTGTGCACACTGGCCCACAGATGATACATAAATTTCCTCTGTTGTCAGCTGATGTCTCCCAGCTAGCATGGAAACCAATGTTCTGGACCTCCTTGTCACACTTGAAAGCATCCTTGAGGTGGAGCTTTGGATGTCCTACTGCTCTTCTAGCTCCAACTATCTCACCATACAGAAAATCCTTGAGTATATGTCTGTCTTCCATCCTGCAAACATGCCCTGGTCAGTGAAGACATTTCTCATAGAATCATAGAATCCCTACAGTACAGATGGAGACCATTCAGCCCATCGAGCCTGCACCGACAACAGTCCCACCCCCTAACCCTGGAATTCCAGGTATTTACTCTGCTAACCCCTGGACACTTAGAGTCAGTCTAGCATGGCCAATCAACCTAACCTGCACATCTTTGGACTATGAGAGGAAACCGGAGCACCTGGAGGAAACACACGCAGACACAGGGAGAATGTGCAAACTCCACACAGACAATGACCTGAAGCTAGAATTGAACCTGGTTTCCTGGCTCTGTGAGGCAACAGTGCTAACCATTGTGCCACTGCACCACCCAATGCCAACGTACTTCAGAGATTTGACTTTGGGAGGATTGTCGCATTTGTCATTTTGTCTTCAATGAGATGTCCAGAATACCCTGTAAACAGGGAAGGTGAAAGCTGTTGCACTTCCTTTTTTGATAGCTGCGCAACGTCCATATTTCACAGCAACACAACAAAATGCTGAGGTACAGGCCTCATGAGGGCGGCACAGTGGCATAGTGATTAGCACTGCTGTCTCTCAGTGCCAGGGACCCGGGTTCGATTCCTGACTTGGGTCACTGTGTGGAGTTTGCACATACCCTCCGTGTCTGCGTGGGTTTCCTTTGCGTGCTCCAGTTTCCTCCCACAGTCCAAAGGTGTGCGGGGTTAGGTTGATTGGCCATGATATATTGCCCCTTAGTATCAGGGGAATAGCCGGGTAAATGCGTGGGGTTATGGGGATAGGGCCTGGGTGGGATTGTTGTCAGTGCAGGCTCAATGGGCCGAATGGCTTCCTTCTGCATTGTAGGGATTCTATGATTCTATGAACCAGGTCTTGGTCTGAAAATACAGCTTAATGTTATTCCAAGAAAACTGTGGTTATGAGACAGGACATCATGTCTCCACTCTTGATCACTGCCTTGGTCCATAGTGACAATCTACCTGTCTCTTGTTGCAGCACTCAATACACACAGCGGGAAAGCAGCGATCGTCTTTCAATAAACTCATCAAACACACTGGGAATAACATCAAGCAGACTGTCAGGACCAAGATAGTGGTTTGTGTGGCTTGCATTCTTCACACCTCACTACTATATACATTTTATTTTCCTCATTATCTGGTTCTAAGTTGGGTTGATCCTCAGAAGTAGTTAATTAGCTGGCTTTGTAGTTATTCTAAAGCCAGAGTGTCGCACTGTAGAATGACCTGAATTGGGGTGGCACGGTGGCACAGTGGTTAGCACTGCTGCTTTACAGCGCCAGGGACCCGAGTTCGATTCCAGGCTCGGGTCACTGTCTGTGTGGAGTTTGCACATTCTCCTTGTGTCTGCGTGGGTTTCCTATGGGTCCTTCAGTTTCCTCCCACAGTCTGAAAGATGTGCTGGGTTAGGTGCATTGACCAGAACAGACATTGGAGTCATAGAATCATAGAAACCGTACAGTGCAGAAAGAGGCCATTTGGCCCATCGAGTCTGCACCAACCACAATCCCACCCAGGCCCTATCCCCAGATCCCTATATATTT
Source organism: Mustelus asterias (assembly GCF_964213995.1). Taxonomy (NCBI): domain Eukaryota; kingdom Metazoa; phylum Chordata; class Chondrichthyes; order Carcharhiniformes; family Triakidae; genus Mustelus; species Mustelus asterias. The sequence goes on from NC_135809.1 coordinate 19,802,636, forward strand.
ACCCACTAATCCCTCTAACCTACACATCTCAGGACACTGAGGGGCACTTTTAGCATGGCCAATCAACCTAACCCGCACATCTTTGGACTGTGGGAGGAAACCGGAGCACCCGGAGGAAACCCACGCAGACACGAGGAGAATGTGCAAACTCCACACAGACAGTAACCCAAGCTGGGAATCGAACCCAGGTCCCTGGAGCTGTGAAGCAGCAGTGCTAACCACTGTGCTACCGTGCCGCCCGGAGTGTGGCAACTAGGGGAATTTCACAGTAACTTCATTGCAGTGTTAACGTAAGCCTTACATGTGACTAACAAATAAACTACTTTTACTTTTATTTTACTTCGGCATGACGGGACACAGTCCATTAAAAGTTCCCTGTTACCCCTCAGACCTGTATTTTATCTCTCCCGTTGTGCCCCTTATGGATTTGGTTTATCTTTTTTTTCCTGTTGTCAGACACTATGCCGATGGAGAGTATTTCACCAACACCTCACAGCCCTGCCCTGTATTTTGCTTGTCGTCTATTGCTTTCATCTCCAAATGCTTATTCCCCAGTCTCAAGATGTTGTGCATGTCTTTATTGGAAAACATAGAAAATAGGAGCAGGAGAAGGCCGTTCGGCCCTTCGAGCCTGGCCTCATTGATTGGCATTTGCCACTTGGCAGAAAGTTCAAAGTTGAGGAGAGTGTGACAGCCACAAGTGTAAGCAAGGGAATGGAAGTCTATAGAGAGCAAGAAAAAAAATGAACAAGGAAAAGGATCCTAAGAGCGACCCAGCAGAAGAAAATTGTAAGGTGGAAAACTGCAGTAGAAGAGAGAAGGCACCCATCTGAACAACCGTGTTAGAATTCCTCAGGAGGTCATATGAGGTGCAAATCTGGTGAGGCCACATCTGAATGCAGCCAAAGCTATTCTGAACACCAGGGTACAAGTGCATTTGAATGTTACCGCTGGGCACAATTCATGGCAAAACTGTGGCACCTGCTTTGTAAAAGTCAGAGTGTTAGATGGACTATGGCGATAGCAGGCTGGCCCCAAACAGGGGGAAAAAAAATAGTTGCTTGTGTTGAATAAGTCAGTTTCTGCACAGCGATTAATTTCAGTGGGGATCGCCTGGCCTTTTTACAGTGTAAAAGCTTCTGACAACTATAATAATGCTGGGCCTCAGGGAAGCACAGATATCCTGGCAATTAACTTCGCCCGGGAGACGCATAAAGGAATGACACCACTTGGGGTCATTCCCACATTCCCGTTTCCCCAGTCGGATTCAAAATTTGGAAAGAAGGAGGGATGCAGACCCTGCAAACTCATCTCTCCAGAACACATATTGTTGGTCCGATTCCAATTTTCACTCCCATCCACCTCAAATGCAGGGTTTAATGTGCCAAAGAAGATAAGAAACTCTGGCCCGCAAAGTCGCAATTCTGATGCATTTCTCAATCTGGAAATGTGGCCAGGAACTGACAAAGCTCAGCTGGCTGAAATCAAGAGATTCATTCAACTTCAGTCAAGTACAGTTACAGTCCTTTGCAAAATTAAAAATCACAAAGCTGAGAATATCTCAGGTTCAACAAATTATAAATAGTAATGGCATTAGACAAGTTCAGACAACTGCTTTAGCAGAAAACAGCAAGCAAAAAAAATTAATGGATATGAAAATGATAAGTCTTGAAAAATATTACTCCAAAAAGTTAAATAATATTTTCTTCAGTTCCAATACAAAAAAACATTTCTGGGAACTTTTTATGTTGTTTACATCCTTCCTTTCCCAAAGTTCTATCTCAAATATATTCTTAATTCTATCTGAGATCACAGGGAAGAATGAAAGCTCTTCAATCCTAAACCTACCCGATAGCATCAATGAAATGTTACTGCTTTCCCCACACTCTGCTCTATTAGATCATTTTCCACACAATTTACAACTTTCCAAGTTGTAGACCTAAAGTTATGCACGTCTGGCCATCGCAAAGTTCTGGAGGCTGTTCTCAACCAGAGAACGAACCTCTGGTACAACAACATTTATTGTCGGCATTCCATTAGTTGCTGTGAGATTTACAATTTGAACATGATAACAGTTCAATGGAGGGAACCACACTTGTCACACAAATATGTGGGTTTCCAGACAGATTAAAGTGCATATCGACTTCAGTTTCATACAGCAGGGTAGATTCTCCGCAGTGCTCTTATCTAAATACTGCATTTACGATGACAGGCAATTGAGGTCAATATGTACCAGAATTCATTTCTGAAATACATCTCCTTGACACCAAAAAGCTTTTAGGGAAGGTCATGACTGATTTTCCTTTGTAGACTGATGGACTTTGACTTTCTGAGTCAAGCATTTCTTAGATTCACTTTATCAGCAAAGAAAAGGAAGGCTGAAGAATGTTACATAACATTAAAGCATGAAGAATGCAGGGGTAGTGTATGTTTCAGACAGGAGGCTGTTTCCCTGGCATTACTAACTTGTAGCATTTATTTTTCCCTCTAATATGGATGTCACAGTTAGGAGTGAACAGTCAGATGAATTTGAATATCTGAAGACAAATGGTTGGATATTTCTGTAGTTAGAAGGACTCCATTAACCTTCCTAACACTGGGAGCCATTTTTTTATGATTCATTATGAATCCGTGGTTCATGGGCGTCACTGACTGGCCAGCATTTATTGCCCATCCCTAGTTGCCCTTGTTCAGAGGCCAGTTGAGAGTCCACCACATTGCTGTGGCTCTGGAGTCACGTGTAGGCCAGACCTGGTAAAGGACATTCGTGAACCAGATGGGCTTTTCTGACAATCGGCAATGGTTTCATAGTCATCAGTAGATTCTCAACTAAAGGTATTTTTTATTGAATTCAAATTCCACCAGCTGCCATGCCGGGATTCGAACCCAGGTCCCCAGAACATGAGCTGTGTTTCTGGATTAATAGTCTAGCGATAATACTCTTACCCACCAGGGTCAAGTTGAATGTATACGCTATAGACTAAACGAGACAATTTCAAAGAATCTTAGAATTCTCCAGCATGGAAGGAGGTCAACCGACTCTCTGAAATGCGGAGCATTTACTGTCATTAAGCTTTCCATATAACCCTGTAGTAACTTCACTCCATTAATTGATAAACTATTGACATTTATTAACGTACAACAAGTATTTACAGGGTGATGCAGATTCAATGCTTCCAGGCATGACTCTAGAATGTAACTGCTGGGACAAGCCCAGGCAAGTTGGAGTGAAGCTCCAACTCTGTTTCCAATTGGTCAGCCTGGGTCATGTGACCCTTTCAGAAGATCACCACTTAAAGGAACTAGACACCAAAATCCCCATATCAAATTTTAAAAAATCAATTCCCATTTCATTTTTTAAAAGAAAACTGTTATTAAACTTTGCTCCCATCACTGTTTCTGATGGAGCATCGCATTTCCTAACAAACCTCTGAGTAAATGCAGAGATCCACTATAGTTTGCCTACCGCCGCAACAGGTCCACAGTAGACGCCATTTCCCTGGCCTTGCACTCAACCCTGGAACACCTAGATAACAAGGACACCTATGTCAGACTCCTATTTATTGACTACAGTTCAGCCTTCAACACTATCATTCCCATGAAACTCATCTCCAAACTCCGAGGCCTGGGCCTCGGCACCTCCCTCTGAGACTAGATCCTGAACTTCCTAACTCACAGACCACAATCAGTAAGGATAGGCAACAACACCTCCTCCACAATCATCCTCAACACCGGTGCCCCACAAGGCTGTGTTCTCAGCCCCCTACTATACTCCCTATGCACCTATGACTGTGTGGCCAAATTCCCCTCCAATTCGATTTTCAAGTTTGCTGACGACACCACCATAGTGGGTTGGATCTCAAACAATGACGAGACAGAGTACAGGAATGAGATAGAGAATCTGGTGAACTGTTGCGGCAACAATAATCTCTCTCTCAATGTCAACAAAACAAAGGAGATCGACTTCAGAAAACGTAAAGGAGAACATGCGCCTGTCTACATCAACGGGGACGAAGTAGAAAGGGTCGCGAGCTTCAAGTTTTTAGGTGTCCAGATCACCAACAACCTGTCCTGGTCCCCCCATGCTGACACTATAGTTAAGAAAGCCCACCAACGCCTCTACTTTCTCAGAAGACTAAAGAAATTTGGCATGTCAGCTATCACTTTTATCAACTTTTACAGATGCACCATAGAAAGCATTCTTTCTGGTTGTATCACAGCTTGGTATGGCTCCTGCTCTGCCCAAGACCGCAAGGAACTACAAAAGGTCGTGAATGTAGCCCAATAAATCACGCAAATCAGCCTCCCATTCATTGATTCTGTCTACACTTCCCGCTGACTCGGCAAAGCAGCCAGCATAATTAAGGACCCCATGCATCCCGGACATTCTCTCTTCCACCTTCTTCCTTCAGGAAAAAGATATAAAAGTCTGAGGTCACGTACCAATCGATTCAAGAACAGCTTCTTCCCTGCTGCTGTCAGATTTTTGAATGGACTTACCTTGCATTAAGTTGATCTTTCTTTACATCCTAGCTATGACTGTAACACTACATTCTGCACTCTCTCGTTTCCTTCTCTATGAACGGTATGTTTTGTCTGTGTAGCGCACAAGAAACAATACTTTTCACTGTATGTTAATACACATGACAATAATAAATCAAATCAAATCAAAATCAATCAAATTCTCCCAATTCCTGCGTTGTTAATTTGGTGATGATGTCAAATTTTTACCCTAAATTACAAACCCAAAGACCAGCAGAAATAACTTTTCCTTATTTACCCCAGCAAAACGCTTTAACAATTTTGGATAGCTGTACCAACCTTCTCTTTTGAATTGAATGAAAATTCCAGTTCCTCTCATGTTGCCTCATTAGCAGAGTCTCATGCCAATGAGTTTCTTTTGAAACTTCTGCACGTTCTTGTTACCCTTACTAAAGTGGGGCACCCAAAACGAGAGACACTGCAGCTCAGTCACCTCACACAGGGCACTCAGCTGCTGAGGATTTGAGACATCGCTCTTCCTTTCCACACAAATATGCACAAAACCAATGGAGGCTGAAGTTGGATCGACAGCTAGATTCCATTGGCAGGGATCAGAAACATGTGCTTTCTTCTTGACTGCTAAATTTACCATTAAATTGAACACACACTGCTGCTACAGGGAGAGTGCGAGCAAATATATATAGTCCCTTTTAAATGTGATGCACACCCCCATGTTAGACCAACAGCAAGTCAGGCCTGCTTGCACTAACCCACACCAGCAGGCAAAGCAGATGCACACTCACTAAATTATTAGCAGGAAAAAAAACTTTCAACATCTATATCTTCCAGTCACTTCAGCCGCTGACACTGATCATGATGGAGATGGATAAATATTTGGCAGTCGCATCCAATAGTAATTTTAAGACCCACTAAACAGTAATTCAAATTCACATTTCTCAGTATAGGATCAATGTGCCAATAAAATTTAAATGTTGGTGGATTAAAAGCAGCTTTAAAGTTACTTACCGGGATGAATCCAATTTCTTTTGTGCATGCTGCAATTCCTACATTGTGATGCGAAAAAACTATTTACATTTCTAAGATTTTAAGTTAAGGGCCTTACCTGGCTCCCCCATGACGCTAATGGTAAGTGCCGTGAGACTTCCTTCTCCCTCCCCCCAAGTGATAATCTCCCATCTTTCGAGATTCACTCCAGTTGGAATATAAACCCAGCCCAGTGTGAGGTTGGATTCAAAAAGTGTTCATAAACTCGATTGGATCTCCTATACGCTTTAAAAAGCTAATATTGTGTCTTCTTAGCGCAATAATCCTAAAACTAATGAAGAACTTGAGCTTCAACCTTTATCGATTAACCTGATGCCTGACAAGTGCAATTGCACTTTTCTCTTTCAATTGAAATCTTCCCATGTGATTTTTAAAACATTCTCGTGTGATGATACTGTGCCTTTAAGAAATTTATTCTTTTTATGTTTCTTCTAAGGGGTATGTTTAAAAGTCAACTCTGTTTTACAAGGTGCCAATTTGTCTGACCTGCAGGTACCTCAAATGTTGAGAATGTTTGTTAAACAGCGTTAATGCATTTGTGTTTACTTCGGTTTCCCTTGGGGTCAGAGTACAGTTTTGATTCAGTTGATTGACAGAGAGTCATGCGTTAATGGGAGGAGCGAAGCTTGCAGGAAAGATTCACAGCTGCGCTCGCCCCAAGACTGGAAAACCCTGCCCAAGGTCAACGGACATTTGTATGGTCCTGTCCCGCCCGTTACGGTTCCTGTGGCAGTTAGGACAGGAAACTTCCACCCACAGCTTCTCTTTTATTTTAAAACATTCAGTTCCTGCCTGATTCTGAAGGAAGCAAGATGTGTCTTTCTGTCTTTTTCTCCAGAAGTGTTCTGAGAACTCGAGGACTAGCAATCTAATTACAAAACATAAGCCTGTGAGTTGCTAACTGGTTTTGAAGAGGGGTTTTAAGTCTGTAAGAGGAATTTTTGCTCGAATTAGAACTCATAGGGATTGATTAGCAGTTAAGAGTTGTATCTTGTCATGTTTAAGCATTGTTCAAATGTTAAACATTAAGCTAATTAATTTGTTATAGTTAAACTGTGTCGTTAAATAAAGTTTGTTTTGATATAAGCTTCCCAGTTTGTCAGTAGAATCGCCCCTGGAGTGAAACATCATATCCTCACATGAATGTCAGAAATAGCAAATAGTTGGGGTCTAGTCTAGCTTCTTAATATACCTTGGGGTTTCTGATCAGTGCCTTGACACTAGATAAATGTGGCAAATAGTATACAAATAAAGCTCTTGAAAATTTCAATTTTGCCCGCAGAAAATGCTTTCTCCAACATGTCATCGGCATTTGTATATGCTTCTATTTCTGAAGATACATCTCAGTTCTGTGTTATGTCTCCCTTTATGGCAGAGCAAAAAACTGAAACTAAAACTAAAGGGATGGCTGGTGATGTCCTTTTGTCAAGATCTCTGCAACATCAAGGCGGATATGCTGAGTTGGCAACTAATGGGGGCTGAAGGAACATCTCCATGCTTTTAGAGTCCTCGAGCTCTACAGCGCAGAAAGAGGCCCTTCGGCCCATTGTGTCTGTGCTGGCCATCAAGCACCTATCTATTCTAATCCATTTTCCAGCACGTGATTCGTAGCCTTGTCTCTCAACAGAAGGGCTGCAGAAGTAATAATAAATGACAATGTGCAGATAATCCCCGATTCAAGGTAGCAACATAGAAAAAATCCACCTCGATGCTTTTATCCAGATCTCTGACTTTATACGCTGGATCTCACCTTTAAAGGTTTCATCTGAACTGAGGGACCATGTTCCTGTTTTACCTTTGGTCATTTGGCTCCTCTGTGAAACCCAATACCAGTGGCAAAAGTGCCATTTTACAGGATTTGCAATTCTTTTTAATTCATGCATGATATGTGAATGCTGCTGGTAAGGCCAGCAGTTAATGTCCATCGCTATAATTGCCCTTGCGAAGGTGGTGGTGAGCCACTTTCTTGAACCACTGCAGTCCATGTGGTGTAGCATACTGTGCTGTTAGAGATTGAGTCCCTGCATTCTGACACAGTGATGAGGAAGGAATGCCCACAGATGCTTTTATTCTTCTAGATGATGGAGGACATGGGATTGGAAGCTGCTATCAAAGGAGCTCTGGCGAGTTGCTATAGTGCATCTTGTAAGCGATGCATACTGCAACTGTGGCTCACCAGGGTGGAGAGGTTGGATGTTTTAGATGGTGGGTGGGGTGTCAAACAAGTGTCCTTCATGGTCCTAGAATAGTCTTCAAAATACTAATAAGGCAAAACATTTGCAAACTTCAGAGCATGGAAGGCGTTGATTTTGATTTGATTTATTATTGTCACATGTATGAATATACAGTGAAAAGTATTGTTTCTTGCGCGCTATACAGACAAAGCATACCGTTCATAGAGAAACGAATGAGAGAATGCAGAATGTAGTGTTACAGTCATAACTAGGGTGTAGAGAAAGATCAACTTAAAGCAAGGTAGGTCCATTCAAAATTCTGATTGCAACAGGGAAGAAGCTGTTCTTGAGTTGGTTGGTACGTGACCTCAGACTTTTGTATCTTTTTCCCGACGGAAGAAGGTGGAAGAGAGAGTGTCCGGCGTGTGTGGGATCCTTAATTATGCTGGCTGCTTTGCCGAGGCAGCAGGAAGTATAGACAGAGTCAATGGATGAGAGGTTGGTTTGCATGATTTATTGGGCTACATTCATGACCTCTTGTAGTTCCTTGCGGTCTCTTGGTTGGAGCTGATCCTTTATAAAGTGGGTCGGCATTTTGTCTTGGCTGCTTAGATATGCAACATCACCTGGGCGGAGTATGGAGAGAAAGATGAGATAGCACAAATCACATGCTAGTGTCATAGCCCACCTGATTTAAATTAATGGATGGAAGGTTGAATAGGTTCTGTGGCTAAAGTGTGATCCTGACTGCTCAATTTTCTGCTCTGACCACGCCACTGCTTAATACTCCATGCAGTAAAAATAATAATCGACTGTAAGGTAGCTATTTTCTATTCTATAAATATATATATAGATTCTATAAGTATATAAAAGGAAGAGAGTAGCTAAAGTCAATGTTGGTCCTTTAGAGGATGAGACTGAGAACACAGAAATGGCAGTGACACAAAATCAATATTTTGCCTCAGTTTTTACAGTGGAGTACACCAGAACCATCTCAATCGTAACAGGTAACGCAGAGATTGTTGAAAAGGAGGAAGTTAGAACAATCACAATCACTAGGCAAAAAGAGCAGAGCAAACTATTGGGATTCAAAGCAGACAAGTGCCCAGTGTCTGATAGACTACATAGAAACATAGAAACCAGAAGCAAGAGTAGACCATTCGAGTCTGCTCCACCATTCATTTTGACAATGACTGATCATCGAATTCAATATCTTGATCCCCCCTTTCCCCCATATCCCTTGATCACTTTAGCCCCAAGAGCTATACCTAATTTATTCTTGAAATCAATCAACATTTTGGCCTCAACTACATCCTGTGGTAGTGAATTTAACACATTCACCACCCTCTGGGTGAAGAAATGTCTCCTCACCTCAGTCCTAAAAGGTTTACCCATTATCCTCAAACTATGACCCCTAGTTCTGGACTCCCTCACCAAAGAGCAAAGAGAGCAAAGAACAATACAGCACAGGAAACAGGCCCTTCGGCCCTCCAAGCCTGTGCCGCTCCTTGGTCCAACTAGACCAATCGTTTGTATCCCTCCATTCCCAGGCTGCTCATGTGACTATCCAGGTAAGTCTTAAACGATGTCAGCGTGCCTGCCTCCACCACCCCCTACTTGGCAGCGCATTCCAGGCCCCCACCACCCTCTGTGTAAAAAACGTCCCTCTGATGTCTGAGTTATACTTCGCCCCTCTCAGCTTGAGCCCGTGACCCCTCGTGATCGTCACCTCCGACCTGGGAAAAAGCTTCCCACTGTTCACCCTATCTATACCCTTCATAATCTTGTATATCTCTATTAGATCTCCCCTCATTCTCCGTCTTTCCAAGGAGAACAACCCCAGTCTACCCAATCTCTCCTCATAGCTAAGACCCTCCATACCAGGCAACATCCTGGTAAACCTTCTCTGCACTCTCTCCAATGCCTCCACGTCCTTCTGGTAGTGCGGCGACCAGAACTGGACGCAGTACTCCAAATGTGGCCTAACCAGCGTCCTATACAGCTGCATCATCAGATTCCAGCTTTTATACTCTATACCCCGTCCTATAAAGGCAAGCATACCATATGCCTTCTTCACCACCTTCTCCACCTGTGTTGCCACCTTCAAGGATTTGTGGACTTGCACACATAGGTCCCTCTGTGTTTCTATACTCCTGATGACTCTGCCATTTATTGTATAACTCCTCCCTACATTATTTCTTCCAAAATGCATCACTTCGCATTTATCCGGATTAAACTCCATCTGCCACCTCTCCGCCCAATTTTCCAGCCTATCTATATCCTGCTGTATTGCCCGACAATGCTCTTCGCTATCCGCAATTCCAGCCATTGGGAACATTCTTTCTGAATCTACCCTGTGTAACCCTGTTAGAATTTTATAAGTTTCTATGAGATCCCCTCTCACTCATCTAAACTCCAGTGAATATAATCCTAACCAATTTAGTATCTCCTCATATGACAGACCTACCATTCCAGGAACCAACCTGGTAAACCTTTGTTGTACTCCCTCTATAGCAAGGGCATTCTTCCTCAGATAAGGACACCACAACTGCACACAACACTCCAGTTGTGGCCTCATCAGTGCCCTATACAACTGTAGCAAAACATCCCTACCCCTATATTCAAATCCTCTCGTTATGAAGGCCAACATACCATTTACCTTCTTTACTGTCTGCTGTACCTGTGCACTTACTTTCAGCAACTGATGCATGAGGACTCCAAGGTCTCATTGAGTATCCACCTCTCTCAATTTACACCCATTCAAGTAATAATCTGTCTTTCTATTATTGCTACCAAAGTGAATAACCTCCCATCTATCCACATTATACTGCATCTGCTATGCAGATGTCCACACACTCAGCCTGTCCAAATCACACTAAAACATCTCTGCACCCTCCTCACATCTCACCCTCCCACCCAGCTTTGTATCATCTGCAAGTTTGGAGATAATACATTCAGTTCCCTCTTCCAAATCATTAATATACAATGTGAACAGTTAAGGCCCTAGCACAGATCCATGCGGAACCCCACTAGTCACTGACTGCCAATCAGAAAAAGACCCATTTATGCCAACTCTTTGCTTCCTATCTGCTAACCAGCTTTCTATCCATCTCAAGACACTGCCTGCAATCCCATGTGCTTTAACTTTACATAGTAGCCTGTTATGTGAGACCCTGTCGAAAGCCTTCTGAAAGTCTAAATAAACCACATCCATTGGTTCTCCTCAGTCAACTCTACTAGTTACATCCTCAACAAATTTCAATACATTCGTCTAGCGTGATTTCCCTTTTGTAAATCCATGCTGGCTTTATACCACTGCCTTCCAAATGCTGTGTTATGAAATCCTTGATAATAGACTCTAGCAACTTCCCCGTTTGGCTTGGATAAGTGTGGGTCATCCATTTTGTTCAGAGGAGCAAAAAGGCAACTTATTAACTAAATGGAGAGAAACTTCCAAATGCTTCAGTACAGAGGGATCTGAATGTCCTTGTGCAAAAGTTGCAAAATATTGATATTTGCAGGTCCAGCAGGTAATTAGGAAGTCAAATGGAATTTTGGCATTCATTGATAATGGACTAGAGTCTAAAAGTAGGGAGGTGCTGTTACAATTTTATAGGGCATTGGTGAGACTGCATCTGGAGTACTGCACACAATTTTGGTAATCTTATTTGAGGAAGGATGTAAATGCTTCAGAGGCAGTTCAGAGTAGGTTCACTAGATTGATTCCAGGATGAAGAACTTGTCTTATGAAGAGAGATTGAGCACTTTAGGCTGCTACTCGCTGGAGTTTAGAAGAATGAGAGGAGATCTAATAGAGGTATATGAAATGCGAAAGGAGATTGACAGAGTAGATGTAGAGTGGCTGTTTCCCCTTATTGGACATTCTAGAACAAAAGCCATAGTTTTAGGCTAAGAGGTGACAGATTTAAAACAGAAATGCGGAGGAATTGCTTCACTCAAATGATCGCGAATCTGTGGAATTCTCTACCCCGAAATGCAGTGGACGCCAGAGCTGTAAACAATTTTAAGGAGGAGATAGATAGGCTTTCAATGAGTGGAGAGATGAAGGGTTCGGGGGAGTGGGCAGGAAAGTGGGGTGAGACTGAGATGAGCTCAGCCATGATCATGTTGAATAGCAGAGCATTTGATTTGATTTGATTTATTATTGTCACATGTTTTAGTATACAGTGAAAAGTATTGTTTCTTGCGTGCTATACAGACAAAGCATACCGTACATAGAGAAAGAAAGTGGCGAGTGCAGAATGTAGTGTTACAGTCATAGCTAGGATGTAGAGAAAGATCAACTTAATACGAGGTAGGTCCATTCAAAAGTCTGAGGAGCAGCAGGGAGGAAGCTGTTCTTGAGTCAGTTTGGTATGTGACTTCAGACTTTTGTATCTTTTTCCTGACGGAAGAAGGTGGAAGAGAGAAGTGCGTGAGGCCTTTGATTATGCTGGCTGCTTTTCCAAGGCAGCGGAAGTGTGGACCGAGTCAATGGATGGGAGGCTGGTTTTCGTGATGGACTGGGCTTTGTTCACGATCTTTTGTAGTTTTTGCGGTCTTGCGCAGAGCAGGAGCCATACCAAGCTGTGATACAACCAAAAAGAATGCTTTCTATGGTGCATCTGTAAAAGTTGGTGAGAGCTGTTGCGGACATGCCAAATTTCCTTCGTCTCCGTAGAAAGTAGAGGCGTTGGTGGACTTTCTTAGGCTCGAGGGGCTGTATTTGCCTACTCTTTCTAGTTCTCATGGTTTTATGTTCTGGCCCCCATCATTGGTTTCCATACTATTGTGACAGGTTCCAGCCAAGTCCATTGTCAACGAGTGTATCAATTTCTACAAAATTAAGTGATTTTATGTTACGTTTAAATGCTTGACAGTCAAATAAGGAGCCTCCAGTTCCATTGCAATCATGTGGTGGTCTGCATCCAATTATCTAGTGATCTTGTGGTTGGTATGCATCTGTATGTATGCTCTCATGATCTTATCAGTACAAGGGGATTAGTGCAGCTGAATTTGATCCCCACAGGTCTTGTGGTGGGTCTGTACCTGTGTTTACCACAAAGCTGCCAAGTTAATTGGTCCTGGACAGGAAATAACTATTTTCTCTTGCAATGCCATTATACTGAGCAATCTGTATTATATTTCAGATAATGTGCGGGTCTTCGTGCATGATGCCTATTGGTGGAAATGTGAATATATGTCCCATTCCTTTTTATTTATTCTACTGCTATATGACTGGGTTTTCCAGCTATTATTTGAGGATTAAACCAGTAAAATTGAATTGCATTTTAGTTTCTTGAATGCTAACGTTTATCGAACCTGATGCTTAATGGGGATTCACAGTCTAACATGGATAGAATTACATTGTATAGCTGGTAAGAGTCACTGACAAGACTTTAAATACCCTAGTTTTGTGGGGCCAACGTGAAACTAGTGTTAAACAGAATCCGCAATACAAACTATTAACATTTTGTTTCTCCGGATTAAAGGACTCGAGTTAAAGGAGTTCTGAGAGGGTGCGGGGGCCATCCACTCTCCTCTTCCAAAAACATGTTAATGAGAAGCAGGTACTGTCCAGTGATTCACATTGGCCAGTGTGAATCTTAGCAACTTACAAAGTGTGAGAAATCACTACCCAAGTCGAGACATGTGCTACTGTTTCTCCTGTTTATATAGGCCTTTAGTAAACACCCGTCTGCCTGCTCCACAGCTTGTCTCCAGTTTCCTGATAAGGCTGGCTAAAGTTTGAACAGTCATGCTGTGTTCCTCTAATGTCCTGTCAATCTCTGCTAACTAGCTGATAGGCAATGGAGTGGATAACGCAGCTCACTCCAACCCGCTAGCTTTGCAGAAACAAGTCTCTTATCCAAAAGTGACGGTACATTTGAATCAGCAGAGGTCCTTGCTTATTAATAAGTAATTGAGCATCAGACTGCAGATGAGATGCCCTATTATTAGCCGTCAAAACATGAAAAGAGCAAGTTGTTCAAAAGAAAATGAGTGGTCAAGAACACTGTATGCGTCGTCGGAATAACAGCAGCTTCTATCTTTTCTTGTAAGACGGGATCCAGAATTCCTTTAGGAAGCCTTAAAAGCGAATCGAATCAAAGCTACAGTAATCCCTCATTTATGCAGGTAAACTAGAGTCAGAATTTCCTTTCTGCTGTTCCGGCTGTATTTTAGCCACACAATGTCTGCCTGTATGTCTTTTGCATCCATATACTGCTTTTGAAAGGAAAAAAAAGTAGGAAGGTTTATTTTAGTAATTTCCATGAAAAAATATTTTGCCACCATCTTTCTTCAAAGGCCAATAATCAAATTTTGCTGTTCCGTCAGTGACCCTGAGACATTGCAGAAGTGATCGAGCATGGATTTTTCTCCCCCCCCCCCCCCCCCCAACCCCCACGCGTGTTTCTGTTCATCTCGACTCAATAGGTCCTTTCCATCGCAGCAGACGGGCTTTGAACTCTGCCTGGTACACAAGCACTTCCTGCAGTAATGGGGAGAGGTTTAGTAATGGAGTGATTGAGATTCCTTTTGATTCTCCCTCTTACGCCTGTCTCTCCTCACATCATCACATCTTCAGGAAGAAGGATTGGCTGGAAGCTGGCAAGGCCTGAGTGCTGCTCGCAGCTGGATGAGTTCACAGTGCTCCAGCAGAATTTGAAAGTGACATTCTGGTACTAGACTGGAATTTTATTACTACACGCAGAAGCAGAAGACTCTTGCTGAAGGAAACCACAACCCGAGCCCTCACCTCCCAGTTAATTTTTCATACAAGTGATGAAGGCACTCTTATCCCGGATCCTCACAGCCACATTGTCCCATCTTGTTAATGGTTAGCCGTACCTTTTACAGTTTCACATATCCAGGAGACTTCAGCTTGTGTAAAAATAAAACGCCAAAACGATATTCACAAATAAACTAGTTTTAATAAATTGCAAAAGTTTATGCCAGCTTACTTCTTACTCTATATGCAGTTCCAGTTTTCCAATCCTCTTATTGGAAATAAGAGCAAGCCACCATCTCCTCTTGATGACCAAGGTCAAAGCAACTCTGTAGAACAGAGAGCAACAAATTTGTAACTTAAGGCAAATATATCAGAGTTTGTCTTTTTTGTCAGAGGGGGACTACTGTCTAATGGTCAGCGGTAAACTCATAAAACTCTTTTAAATTCAGTTTATTTATTCATGTCACAAGTAGGTTTACATTAACACTGCAATGAAGTTACTATGAAAATCTCCCCAGTCGCCACACTCCGGCGCCTGTTCGGGTACACTGAGGGAGAATTTAACATGGCCAATGCACCTAACCAGCACGTCTTTCGGACAGTGGGAGGAAACCGGAGCACTGGGGGGAAACCAAGGCAGAGTAGGGGAGAACGTGCAGATGTTGCTTAAACAGTGACCCAGGATGGGAATCAAACCCGGGCCCCTGGCACCCTGAGGCAGCAATGCTAACCACTGTGCCACCGTGCCACCCATTCATGATAAAGTGGGTTAAAGTTCAAGTATGTTTGTTTCTTCTACTTAGAATTAGATTAGAAAATATGGACATTACATTTATGTTGTTTGGCTTACTTACTTTGAATACTTAAAATCAATTGTTAGATGAATAGGAATTGAAAATCTGATGCCACTTTGCACCTTCTTCCTTTGTATCCGCCTGATGGCATGGTTTTCACTGTTAGCTCCTGTCAAATTATCCTTCAACAAACTTACTCACTGCTGCAGTTTGTAGAAGCCTGAACTGGCACAGCTAGTCCAGTGTTGGATCTCCTCATTAAAGCTCGTCTCTTGCTGCTGAGTGATCATCGTGAGGATTTAGAGATGAGGTGTTCATAGAACTTTAGCACGTCCTGCAACCAGACTTGCAGCCTCAAAGCAGGGCAAGGGTGGCACTGCCAGCGGCCATGAAAGTGGCCAAGACCCTGGATTTCTTTGGGTTGGGATCCTTCCAGACTGGAGCAGGTGGTTCATGTGACATCTCCCAGTTCACCATCCATTGCTGCATCAGGGAGCTGACGGATGCTCTTTACATGAGAAAATGGGGAGATCATTTTGTTGCCTCCAAAAGGAGGGGATCAGACAGAGCATGTCGATGGCTCTACCAAGATAGTGGCCTGCCCCATGATGCAGATTGCCATTGATTTCACAAGTGGCTTTTCAGATGCAGTGGGTGGGATTTTATGGCCTCACTCGTCTCCAAACCATAAAATCCTGCCTGAGGTCAATGGACCTTTCCATGATCTGCCCCTCACCCGCTCTGATTCTCATGATGGGCGGGACGGTAAAATTTCAGCCAACATCTCAATGTTGACATGTACAGTAAGCACAAAGGTTACCGCTTGCTGATTGTGCAGTTGCTGTGTGACCGTGCCTGTTCAACACATCATACTAGCGAATAAAAGCAAATTACCTCGGATCCTGGAATCTGAAACCAAAAGAAAAAATGCTGGAAAATCTCAGCAGGTCTGGCAGCATCTGAAAGGAGAGAAAAGAGCTGACATTTCAAGTCCAGATGACCCTTTGTCAAAGCTAAAAGGCATAGAAAATGGGAGATATTTATACTGCAGGGAGAGAGAATGAAAAATGAGTCATAGCCACAGAAACCAGGGGAAAAGACTGTTAATGGCAGCCCATACAGAGGATAGAAGGTGTGAATGGCCAAACGGCAGAGAAGCTAAAATGAGAATGTTCTGAAAATTTCATTTTCCTTGACAGCCACTTGCTTCCAATAGCTTTGTAAAGTCTGTCTGGAGGACCGCCTTGTTACCTGAGGAAAGAGAATGTCTCCCATCCTGCGCCAGGACCTCTGGGGTTGCATCCAAGGCCCTTGGAGCATGCTCTCTTGTCTGTTATTGCATTTCCACTCCCTCTTATCTCATAGATTCCTCAGCAATTCCAGCGATTATACCAACAAAATGCACCTCACTTTTACGAGTGCCAGCTGCCTTTAAGTAGTGCAGGGTAGCTTTACATGATGGTAGCCTCACATGAACTTGGGGCACCCCCCACCGAATCCTCCAACCATTCTGGAGCATGCTTAGCACTGGACTGCACATTACTATCAATTAAATTAGCAAGCGGCATGAAGTTAGCATGCTGCCTGCATCACTACAAACACAAGTGGGTTCAATCACTTATCACATTCCCTACCCTGATTGCCAGCCCAATCCAACTTTTTCCCTGAACCACTTATTTCCACCTCCAACATTGACTGTCATGCTTCATCATTAATCTGCCTCAATAGATGTAAAAATGACACTCAGACCAAATGTATTTTAACATCTATGTGCCTAATAGCTCCATATGTCATTATCTCAGTTAAGCAGAAGGAACTGCTGCCAAAAAAGAACTATAATATATGGAACGGGAATATTTCCTGTCTAAAAAATCTGGGAGAATATATGAAATTTATCACCATTCATCTTCATTAAAGTCATCACTAGATAATTACAATTTTGTACTCAATTAGAAATAAAATAGCTAAAGCAAACTAACATCGCTGTTTCCATTTGTTAAAGTTAAAAAAATCCTTCTCACTCTTTTTCCTCCCTTATTCCATCAAAGGCGTGTAGAATGAGACATTTTCTCAGTACAAGTTCACGCATGGCAAATCTGCTATAACCCATTTTGCATCCCTGTCAAGGTTGAAATCTATCCCCAATGAATCTGAATTGGGGACCTTTCTGGTGGCTGTTCCTTAGGGGTGCCCGGGTGGCACAGTGGTTAGCACTGCTTCCTCGCAGTGCCAGGGACCCAGGTTCAATTCCCAGCTTGGGTCACTGCCTGTGCGGAGTCTGCACGTTCTCCCCGTGTGTGTGTGGGTTTCCTCCGGGTGCTCTGGTTCCTCCCACAGTCCGAAAGACGCGCCGATTAGGTGCATTGGACATGTTAAATTCTCCCTCAGTGTGTTCCGAAACAGGCACCGGAGTGTGGAGACGTGAAGATTTTCACAGTAACTTCATTGCAGTGTTAATGTAAGCCTACTTGTGACACTAATAAATAAACTTCAATTACCATCCTAAATAGTACATGAATTATGGTTGAGATTATTTTAAACCATTATCAGAAGTTTAAAAATAATGTTCCATCAAACAAGTAAACCTCAGAGTCAGTTTAAATATGATGAGAAACAAACTTAATTATACGCTGAAATTATGTGATAATTTACCAAGGTTTTTCTCAGACTGGGTCCTCCCCATTTGCTTTGGGATATTCCGGGATTCCAGACCACCAGTGGATAGAATGATACCAGCTGTACAAGCTGATACCTATGCTCTATACTGGTATAACTATCTACTTTAGCCAGTTGAAGTCCAGCAGTACTCCTACGCACGCACACATGTTGCAGTACATCAGACTTGGCTCTTTGCAATCTGTGTTTACATTTCATGGGTTTAAGTGAGTCGAGTGTTTCCCTGTGGGGAGGGTGTGCACTTTATATTGGAAATGGAAACTACTTAAGTAGATCTGTTTGGCGAATCATCGTCATTGTGATGGGTTTCCAAATAGGTTAGGCACCCAGCTACACAATAAATCAACTGTAAATATAATTAATTATAATTGAATCTGTCATTTTTATTAAATAGGACTATGCATCTGATACTTACACTTAGGCACATTAGAGAAGACATAAACCTCTTCATAAGGTTATCGTGCCATTGGTTACATTTTACAGGGAAACATTGCAAGCATTCAGTTTTTACTTGTCTCATGCAATCTGCGTGAACGATTCAGGAACTAAACTTTTCATTTACACGGCCTTGCATGAATTTAAGTTGGATAAGTGCAATTGGGGCCCACTGGGGACACTTTCTGGGGGTCTGTGCTCTGGATCACATAAGTGCAGGAAAATAGGCAAGTATCCTGCCCAGTTATCCGTCCAGGCATGTGCTCTATACACCCAGTTGTCCAATGATTATCACCGCATCCTGGTGATTTATTGTATTTGGGCATGGAGCTTGGAAAATCTCCCCGTTAGGTTTTCATTTCGAGTCAAAAAAGAAACAGGAATCAGGTTCATTTCTGGGAAAGTGTTGTCTATGTTCTGGTCCCAAGTCTGCATCGCTGGCAAGGGCACTGATGCAGACAATGCCAATGATATTGCACAATAAGATGGCACAAACTGCTTGAGTGCACTTTTAGACTGCTCAGTTACCGCAAGTGACGTTGGCCTCAGCGAGAGTATAAACTTGCCATGTAAATCTAAGAACAAAGAACAAAGAACAGTACAGCACAGGAAACAGACCCTTCGGCCCTCCAAGCCTGTGCCGCTCCTTGGTCCAACTAGACCAATCGTTTGTATCCCTCCATTCCCAGGCTGCTCATGTGACTATCCAGGTAAGTCTTAAACGATGTCAGCGTGCCTGCCTCCACCACCCTACTTGGCAGCGCATTCCAGGCCCCCACCACCCTCTGTGTAAAAAACGTCCCTCTGATGTCTGAGTTATACTTCGCCCCTCTCAGCTTGAGCCCGTGACCCCTCGTGATCGTCACCTCCGACCTGGGAAAAAGCTTCCCACTGTTCACCCTATCTATACCCTTCATAATCTTGTATACCTCTATTAGATCTCCCCTCATTCTCCGCCTTTCCAAGGAGAACAACCCAGTCTACCCAATCTCTCCTCATAGCTAAGACCCTCCATACCAGGCAACATCCTGGTAAACCTTCTCTGCACTCTCTCCAATGCCTCCACGTCCTTCTGGTAGTGCGGTGACCAGAACTGGACGCAGTACTCCAAATGTGGCCTAACCAGCGTTCTATACAGCTGCATCATCAGACTCCAGCTTTTATACTCTATACCCCGTCCTATAAAGGCAAGCATACCATATACCTTCTTCACCACCTTCTCCACCTGTGTTGCCACCTTCAAGGATTTGTGGACTTGCACACCTAGGTCCCTCTGTGTTTCTATACTCCTGATGACTCTGCATCAGGATCTGCCCTGATCTCAGAACAATATGGCGCGAGGTTCCAGCAAGGCAGTCGTCTCCTATCAGTTTGCTTTGACATCTCAGAGAGGGGAAATGCACGCAGTTTCAAATCTGCTTTACGAAGTGCTCAGGGATTCCAATGGTCCTCCTGGTCACATTCCAAATCTATCTTTATTCAAGCAGTAATAGATTGGGGATTTACCCCTCCCTGCTCACTAAACATTTAAGTTTCCAACAGCAGAACTCTATGCATGTGTTAATCAGGCTCTCTCCTGCCAGGCAGGAGTCAAATAATTTAAATACAGCTCTGTTTGCCTGGAACTCGAATGGTGTAAATGCCTCCTAAGCATGACTCAAACATGGCTCAAACTCAAACCAAAGTCAACTGCTTGACAAAATTTGACTTGTCAATTTACACTATTTCCTCTTATCCTTACACTTATTTGTGCAAACGCATTAGTAAAAGAATGGAAAATACTGTGATGAAGTACAGTTTTTATTGGCGAAACTATAGGATTTCCATGTGGCAAGTGGATTGGAAAGATTAAGAAAAATCTACATCAAAGAACTCCCCACTTAAAAGATTCTCATTATTTTTTTTAGACAAAAGCGTACTGGCAAATAATAAAAAAATTAGATGACAATAAACAGTCTGCCAAAATGATGTCACTGTTGAGTATAACAACCCCATTTCTGGCACATTTGCCCAGATTACTAACATTCGGTAAAATGAAGCCAGAATCTAAAGCATGACTGATGATGTGTGTCAGAGAGTTTGCACTAACTTTCCAATTGTGGAGCAGGGAAAAACAGGAGTGTCAATCAAAATACTGGAGCGATGTGCTTAAGTTCCTGCAGAAGGTCCCTAGTTTTATTTTTTAATGATAGCTGGCTACATGTTTGAATTGGGATATGTCATTTTAGCGCATTGCTATGGTGTGGCTTCAGGATCTGTCTGCTGGGAAAGGGTGGGGGCTTGAAATATAATGAAGTTGTATTCAGAGGTCACCAAAAATTACACGTGCTGTGGTTGTATTGGTGGAACACCAGGAAGAAGATAATAACATTGAACTATTGACCCCAGTCCAACTGGCGAGATAGAAGATGAAAAGTACCCGAGGTTGAGGGCTTTGAACAAAAACTGGGTTCAGAGTTAACTGTGGGAATGAGCAAGAGTAGGGCTAAAAAGTTAAATGAAAATCTGTAATTTTTATGGAAATAGCAAACATGAAATCAATATCCTTTTACTTTAAGGCATACGTGTCAATTAATGGCATTAAGATGTATTTGCTCAGAAAAGATTTTGTTAATCAAGGATTTTCAAGGTAACTTTTCAAATAAGTCCCACTCTCAGCATGGCCTTGCAGACAGCAAGCCCAGAATGGAAAGTCGCAGCTGGTGCTAGTGATGTACCATTATTGGTGGAATTTCCCCGTCCCGCCCGCCATGGGAATCATCGCAGGCGGGACAGGACCATGCAAAAGTCTGTTGACCTCAGGCAGGATTTACCGGTCTTAGGGCGAGGGCAGCCAGAAAATCCTGCTCAATGGGATTTCGTCCCGAAATTGGAAAATCCGGCCCGATGTAAACGGGCCTTTCCATGGTCCACCCCTTGCCCGCTCCACTTCCCATGGCGGCGGGACAGTAAAATTCCGACCGATATGTTGTTTGAGTTTAAAGCCCAGCTGAAAGTGCTGCTTATTCACATAATTGACCCCATTGGACTCTACAGCAGAAGAAATGAGGAGTCATCGTCACTTTACACATAATCTAGTCTGTCACTTTAGTGTCATGTTGGAGATCACTGCATTGGCACAGAGTCAATCAACTTTCATCATCAGCTTTCAGATGGAACTATCAACTCAGGCCCCATTGGCCACAACAGGTTGGCACTATTGAAAGAAAAGAAATAAGTTCCCCTCATGTCTTAGCCAATATTCTTCGTTGAATCAACACCATCAAAAATAGGTTACCATTTCATTGATATTCTGTTCATTTGGACCGTAGTTGAGACTGGCTGTTGAGTTTGCACATACAACAGTTCATTTGAAAAGGAACCCAATGACTGTAAGAGAGTTTCAACTGTCCTCAGCATGCAATAAGGCACCATATACGTGCAAATCCTTTCATTCTTTCTACTTACAGAGAACTTTGATTCCTTTTTTCCATCTGCTATTATTCCTGTCCAAGAGGCAACACAGTGGCACAGCAGTTAGCACTGCTGCCTCACAGTGCCAGGGACCCGGGTTCAATTCCTGCCTTGGGCCATTGCCTGTGCGGAGTCTGAACATTCTCCTCATGTCTGCATGTGTTCCCTCTGGGTGCTCCGGTTTCCTCCCATAGTCCGAAAGACGTGCTGGTTATGTGCATTGGCCATGCTAAATTCTCCCTCAGTGTACCCGAACAGGCACCAAAGTGTGGCGACTAGGGGATTTTCGCAATAACTTCATCGCAGTGTTACTGTAAGCCTACTTGTGACACTAATAAATAAACTTAAAACTTAATCAATGGAGCAGTGTTAATTTCTATTCGAGGCTCGTACTGGATAGCCAGGAGATCTATAACCTTGAGATAGTCAGCATGTTATAAATTTCCCTGCGCCTATCCTTCCAGCAAGCTGAAAACAGCTATCCATCATACCAGGCTCAAGAAACCGAGGCTTGAGACATGGTCTGGAGGCTGGGTGTTGAAATTATGATTGGATTGCACAAAGGAAGAGCAGTTATTGTTGAAACCCAGAATTTTCAACTGCTGGAGCCACCATTCAATGAGACTGATGTTTGCCCATGTGGATATTGCCATAAAATGAGAATTTTTATATGTGGAAAGGTAGGACATGTGCCAGCACCATCAAGGCATGTGGTAAATTTAAGGGAACATCTCCTGACATATAATTCTTCATCTTCTCTGTCCTCAGCTGCTGCTTCACTTTGTACAACATCTTCTGCTTTACTCCATTCTCGTGATATATTTATTGTATCGATCTTGCTAATGTATGCAACTTCTGTTTGATAGCTTTTATATTACTTTAATCTTTAATTATGCCCATCGTCCCCGGTGTACTGTGCACATTTTATTTTTATTCATTCATGGGACATGGATGTCGATGACTGGCCAGCATTTATTGCCCATCCCTAGTTGCCCTTGGAGGGCAGTTGAGAGTCAACCACATTGCTATGGCTCTGGAGTCACATGTAGGCCAGACCAGGTAGGGACAGCAGATTTTCTTCCCTAAAGGGACATTAGTGAACCAAATGAGTTTTTCCGCAAATCGGTAATGGTTTCATGCTCATCAGTAGATTCTTAATTCCAGCTATTTTTTATTGAATTCAAATTCCACCAACTGCTGTAGCGGGGATTCAAACCTGGGTCCTCAGAACATGAGCTGAGTTTCTGGATTGATAGTCTAGCGATAATACCACTAGGCCATTGCTTCCCCATTCCCTCAGAATTTAATCAGAGACCATTTGGTCTGTTCCAAACTATTCCAATCATTGTCATCATAGCATCAGTCCCTCAAAATGAGAATTACCTCTGCCACCCATCATGACTTAAGTGTCCATAGGTGAGTCGACAGACCAATCCTGGAGCCACAGGTCCTTGGCCAGTGAGGTCGAGAGATGCCCTGACTGAAGGGTGAGTACTGGGGTGGTGAGGCTGGCTCTCAAACCAGGATTTGGCTCTTTCTCCATCCACTTTTACTGCTTCAATGCAGCAGAATTTATGCTGTTGGCTTCTGTCTCTATTGCGACTGTTGGATGACACAGTTTGTGGCAAATTTCTCCCACATGCCAGTGTCAATGTGTCCCCTTTTCAATGAGACTTTCAGCGTATCTGTAAAACATTGACCTCTGACCTCCTGGAGATCAGGTGCCATCCTTATGTTGTGAAAAGAACATCTGCTTCAGGAGCTGATTATTTGGTCTGTGGATGCAGTATTCAGACCAGCAGAGCTGATGTCAGATGATCATGGTCGTGCTGTTGGAGGTATATTTACCTGTCTTCCAACTTGACTTTGAGGATCCTGCGGAGGCGCCATTGGTGGAACTTCTCAAATGTCCAGAGGGACCTTTGGTAGGTGACCCAAATCTCACTGCCATGTTTGGTTTGATTTATTATTGTCACATGCATTGGAATACAGTGAAAAGTATTGTTTCTTGCACGTTATATAGACAAAGCATACCATTCACAGAGTACAAAGGGGAGTTGGAAAGGAGTGGGAGCAGAATGTAGTATTGCAGTTACAGATAGGGTGTAGAAAAAGATAAGCTTAATATATGATATGTCTGTCAAAAGTCTGATGGCAGCAGGGAAGACGCTGTTCTTGTGTCAGTTGGTACGTGATCTCAGATTTTTGTGTTTTTTCCCAATGGAAGAAGTTGGAAGAGAGAATGTCCAGGGTGTGTGGGCTCCTTGATTATGCTGGCTGCTTTCCCAAGGCAGCAGGAAGTGTAGACAGAGTTAATGGATGGGAGGCTGGTTGTGTGATGGACTGGGTTACTTTCACAACCCTTTGTAGATTCTTGCGGTCTTGGTCAGAGCAGGAGCCATACCAAGCTCTGATACAACTGGAGAGGATGCTTTCTATGGTGCACCTGTAAAAGTTGGTAAGAGTCATAGTGGGCATGCCAAATTTCTGAATATAGAAGCAGAGTGGCAGCAACAGCATTGTATAGTAAAGGCTTTGCTCTGTCATTGTGACTTTGTTTTCCTAGACCTGGTTGTGCAATTTTAGGAAGGTTGAGCCAACACAACTGATTCTGTGCTGGATCTCTTCTTCAATAGTGTTGCTGCTTGTGGCTACGTCCACCAGGAGATCTCCTGTTATAGCATGTCACATTCCCCTGTCTTGGGCCATCCTCATGCATCCACTGTAGCTGATCTGCAACCACTCTGTGATGTCTGTCATCCATATACGTCAATCCTCTTTCTGCTGCCCTCCATTTTACCCTTTAGAAGAGCTCTCTCTAGTTTTTCAGCTCTGATGAAATGGCCAAAACACTGACATTTTCTTTTCTGGATGCCACTTTTTAGAGGTATTTTTGCTCTTGCTATTTCAAGCACCTATTCATCTGTTTGATGTTCTCTATGTGGAATTTTTAGCATACTTTTTGGCAACCGCATTTCAAAGGCCTCTATTTTCTTCCACAGATCTTAAAATTTAAAGTTTAATTATTAGTGTCACAAGTAGGCTTACATTAACACTGCAATGAAGTTACTGTGAAAATCCCCTAGTTGCCACACTCTGGCGCCTGTTCGGGTACACTGAGGGAGAACTTAGCATGGCCAATACACCTTACCAGCATAACTTTCGAACTGTGGGAGGAAACCAGAGCACCCGGTGGAAATACACTCAGGCACGGGAAGAACATGCAGACTCAACACAGACAGTTCCCAAGCCGGGAATTGAACCTGGGTCCCTGGCGCTGTGAGGCAGCAGTGCTAACTACTGTGCCATCGTGCCGCCCCTAGCCTTATTGTCCAGGTTTCTGAGGCAGAGGGGAAAGTGCACAGAATGAGCTTTTTCAGTGTCACAGAATTGAATATTCTTGCTGTTCATCCTTCATCTCTACAAAATTACGTTTGGCTATCTCTGTCCTCCTGACTTCAGCATCGCATTGATCATCTTCTGCTAACATTTGTCTTAAATAGACAAACCTATGTACCTGTTCTAGTGTGGCACCATCCAGTTCAATCTTCAATCTAGTTTTGTCTAATGTATTTCATTGTTTTTGTCTTTTTGATGTCCGTTCTCAATCCAATTCTAAACTTCAAAATTTTACTTGATTTACAATATTTTGTAGGGCCCCTCCTCATTCTACAGGCAGCACTGTGTCCTCAGCATACCATACATTTGGCATGTTCTTGCTTCCAATTTTTGTACTCCTGGAAGTACATCTTACTCGCTGAATATTTGTTCTGTATGCAGATTGAATAAGTTTGGTGATACCCTCAGCCTTGTCGTACTCCTTGCTTTACTGGAAACATGCCTGATTGTCCATCATCTAGTCTGAGATGCAATATTTTGACCCAATATAGGTACTGGATAAGTCTCACATCTTTACTGTCAACTTCACATTTCAGCAACACATTTATTAGCTTTTGGTGTTAGACATGGCTCAGTGTTTTGTCATAGTCTATGCAGCATATGTAAAAGTTATTGTTTATTTCTAAATATTTATCAAAGATTGTGCTTAGGTTAAATATTCCCCTCTTGTTCCTACTCCAGGTCTAAATCCAAACTTTTTACCAGCTTCTGCCAAGTATGCTATCATTTCTTTCTATTAAGGTTTTCGAGATCAGTTTAATGAGATTACTTGTTAAGCCTCAGAAGAATAAGGGGGAATCTCATAGAAACCTATAAAATTCTAACAGGACTAGACAGGATAGATGCAGGAAGGATGTTCCTGATGGTGGGGGGAGTCCTAAACCAGGGGTCATAGTCGAAGGATAAGGGGCAAACTTTTAGGGCTGAGATGAGGAAAAATCTTTTCACCCAGAGAGTGATAAGCCTGTGGAATTCTCCAGTACAGAAAGCAGTTAAGGCTAAAACGTTTGTGGCCAGAATCTTACCACCATTCATACCAGCAAGATTTCCCATCCCGCTGCAATAAACAAAGATTCGGCTGGCTGCCAAATTCTCCGACTTTGCTGCAGCGGGAGCAAGGCGTGATCAGCAGTTAAGATCACATCATGTATGTTTCTAAGAACAGTAAGAAGTCTCACAACACCGGGTTAAAGTCCAACAGGTTTATTTGGTAGCACGAGCTTTCAGAGTGCTGCTCCTTCATCAGGTGAGGAGCAGAGCTCTGAAAGCTCGTGCTATCAAATAAAACTGTTGGACTTTAACCTGGTGTTGTGAGACTTCTTACCGTGCCCACCCCAGTCCAACAGCGGCATCTCCACCTCATGTTTTCAAGAAGGAGTTCAATATGGTTCTTGGGGTGAAGGGAATCAAAGGATATGGGGGGAAGGCAGGATCAAGCTATTGAGTTGGATGATCAGCCATGATCATAATGAATGGTGGAGCAGGCTCAAAGGGCTGAATGGCCTCCTTCAGCTCCCATTTTCTAGGTTTCTATGCTTATAGTTCTAAAATATTGTGCTCCATTGCCTTAGGTCCTTAGGTATCTTAACAAGTATTAAATGTCTCAAGTCACTTGATATGTATCCTGTGGTATATATCTGATCACAAATTTCTGTTATCACTTCTAATTGTGATTCTCCAAGGGCCATTAGATGTTCTGCCGTTACTTCATCAATGTCTGGAGCTTTTCCTGCACTCATCAATTTCAGAGCATTCTTTAGCTCTGATATCATAGTGTTTGGTCCATCATTTGCCTTTATATCTGGAGGACTGCCTCAATTTGGATAATTCTACAATCCATTTATATATTCTGCCCATCTTTTTGCTACAGCATCATTTTCGAACAATACTTCACCAACTTTGTTTTTTATATATTTATTCCATTTTTCTATCTGTCAAAGTTTTCGCCT
The DNA here is from genome assembly GCF_964213995.1 of Mustelus asterias. Classification (NCBI taxonomy): domain Eukaryota; kingdom Metazoa; phylum Chordata; class Chondrichthyes; order Carcharhiniformes; family Triakidae; genus Mustelus; species Mustelus asterias. The sequence continues at coordinate 19,829,796 of NC_135809.1, forward strand.
TCTCCAGTGCATTACCCTCCTTTTGTGATTTCTTTCCAGCTCCAACACTTCATCATACATCACACATACCATTTCTCCTTAGCCTCCCTACATGCATTCTTTATCCTCTTCTCAATTTTATCATACTCAGATGTGTTTTATTTCTATCATCTCTCTATCATCATTGCCAGCATGTCATCTGTCATCCACTCCTTGTCTACTTTTCATTTCCGTTTTGGTAATATGTCCTTTGCAGCATGTTGTGAACTCTCTTTCATGTTTTTCCATTTGCTTTCTATTTCTGCTTCTGAGACTTCTGCTTGTTCTGTTTCCTCAGACCTGAGGCAATCACACTCGTTTTGTTTTAACTTTAAGAGTAAATGCCTCTCTGATATTCTCATCCTTCAGCATGTCAATGTCTAAATGGTTACACATCCTTTTTTTATCTTTTCTGATGTTTTCAGTTTCACTTGTGTTTTTGCCACAAGGAGACAATGATCTGAATAAATAATCCCAGTCGAAATACATATGAAATGTTCTTTATCAAAAACAGAAAATGCTGGAAAATCTCAGCAGGTCTGACAGCATCTGTGAAGAGAGAATAGTGCCAACGTTTCGAGTCCGGATGATCCTTCGTCAGAGGTAGAATGTTCTTTATACCATTTTTAAAATGTTGTTTTGCCATCATACAATCTATTTGATTTCTACATACATCACCTGGGCTTCTCCAAGTGTATAGTCTTCATTTGGGTGCTTAAGAATGGTGTTTGCCACCATCAGATCATTTCCTTGACAAAATTGTGCCAGTCTCACTCTTATTTCATTTCTTGACCTAAGATCATATTGACTGATATACATTTCCGATCTTCCTTCACTCACTTGGATGAGCACTCGAAACGCCACAGCATCCAAGGCTATGGACCAAGTGCTGGGAAATGGGAATAGAATGGATAGGTGTTTGATGGCTGGCACAAACATGATGGGCTGAAGGATCTCTTTCTGTGCTGTAAACTATGACTCAATGACTTGAGAGTTTATGTCGCTCATTATAATTACAATATCGGTTAATTTGATTTGGACAGCCAAGAATCCGCTGACTTTCAGCGAGACAGGACAATCCAGGTGGTGAGAGGGGCTGGAAAATCCCACCCAATATTACCATCCACATTGTGAGGACTGTGGCACATTTCCCCACCTTTACAGTTCATTAGACATTAGACATCTTCCATAAAGACCAACCAGTGATTATCTGGATTAAGTTACATGACAGTGAAGAGCTGTAGTTGAGTGCCCCACAGCAAATATACAGTTATGTAGAAAATGATTGTGGGCAGTGTAAGTTAATCAATTCTGCTAATTTCACATTTTTACCATCTTCACTTTGCTCGTCACAAAAGGATGCAATACCATAACTGTGTAATTCTGCAAGATCCATTTCTTGGCAACGGACTTAACTGTGCTTTAGTGAACTGGGTTTATTCTATTAAATGCATCATGTAAAGAACATCAGGGGGTTAGTAGGCTAAATAAGTAGGGTTATGGGAATAGGACCTGGGTGGGATTGTGATCGGTCCAGATTCGATGGGTCAAATGGCCTCTTTCTGCACTGTAGGGATTCTGTGAACTCTACAATTATATGAACGTAGTGGCAATTGCTGTAAGTGCTAGATTAGTATCGGCCATAAGAAAAATCTGAATACATGGCAACCTTTCTCCTGTACAATGATCTACTTCCTGTGAGTAACATTGTTGTAATTTTACAATATCCATGGGGTTAGTTCACACAGCAGCCATTTTGCACACACCAAGTTCTGAGAAATAGCAATGACCTATTAATCTGCCTTTTTTAAGTGGCATTGATTGAGGCTTCAATATTGGCCAGAACACCAAGGGAATCCACCAACTCTTCTTTGTATCGTGCTACTGTTTTTATTTTCTCAACTGAAAGGACAGACCCTGGCAATGCAGTTCCCCCTCAGTACTGCACTGGAATTTCAGACTAAATCAGGGGTAGGATTCTTTCAAAAAAATTCTAAGCGTTGAATTTGCATAAAAACTGGAATAAATCCCACTGTTTCTTCCAGCGGGATTTTCAAAATGAATCTCCACACTCTGTGCACTGCACTAGCGTGAACCTCATTAAAAATCTGTGGGCAGGAGCCTATACCCACTGGAGGGGCCAGCAGCATAGCACTGAGTGGGCCACTGCGCATGCGTTGATCTGTCAGTGCTGAGATCAGCACATGCACAGTAGCCCCGTACTGCCGGTCTTCTGATCACTGGCCAGCCCCTCGACCCCACTTGCTGCCCCTCCGATTCCACCACGTCCCGATCGCTGGCCCCCCGGACATGTCCAGGCCAGCCCTGACCACCCCCGGCCCGCCTCAAACTCCATCCGCCTCCCACTCCCCGGCAGTCCCGATAGCCCGACTCCCCCCCAACCGGCAGCCCCGAACCATTCAGCAGGCTCCCCCCTCACCCCGATGCCCAGCCCCGATCACTGGCCTCTCTCCCTCTGTCACTGCCGAATGCAGAGTGGCAGCGGGACCCTCCACCACCACCGATCTCCCCCCGAGACCCCGCCTCCTATAGGCCCCACCCCCTGGCTCCACCCCCTTGGCACTGCCCGATACCCAGTCGGCAGTGCCAATGTCCCCCCTGGGCATTGCCACTTTACCCCTTGGGCAGTGCCTGGGGGCCAGGCTGGCACTGCCCAGGGGGCACCCCTTTTCCCCTGACAATGGATGGGAGGCTGGTTTGTGTGATGGATTGGGCTATGTTCACAACCTTTTCTAGTTTCTTGTAGTCTTGGTCAGAGCAGGAGCCATACCAACCTGTGATACATCCAGAAAATAAGCTTTCTATGATGCATCTGTCTTCCTGCAGTACCCCCACCCAACTCCCATCAGCACCAACCCTATCGCCAAAGCTGCCTTTTCCTTCAGAAGATCAATATCGCACATGGAGTTATGAATTATTACAGTCATGATCCTGAAATTTGCTACTAGCTGGCATCCATACCAGAGAATACCGGCTCGTAACTCAACTTGAATATTCTACTGAGGAAAATAAATTCACACTGGATTGAAATCCTGTTCATGTCATATCCTATTTGTCATTCCGATGTTCTATGAAACTGAAAGTGGCATTAGCAGCAATCGACCTGCCAGGATTTAAATAGAAAACAGCATTCAATTCACCGGGATCATGAAAATATTAGATTTGTTGAAAGCTTAAATGTTAAAGAAGCACTTGATTGATTTTTGAAAGAAAAATTCCCATTACAGGACAATTGCATTACATTATCACACCTACTTTGCCCTGTAAAAACGTTCCTTATCCATTCCTCTTGCTATTGAGGGAGTCCAGCGAAGGTTCACCAGACCGATTCCTGGAATGGCAGGACTGACATATGAAGACAGACTGGATCGACTGGCCTTGTACTCATTGGAATTTAGAAGAATGAGAGGGAATCTCATAGAAACATATAAAATCCTGATGGAAGTGCAGAACCATGGGTCACATGCTAAGAATAAGGGGTAAGCCGTTCAGGACTGAGATGAGGAAGAACTTCTTCACTCAGAGAGTTGTGAACCTGTGGAATTCTCGACCACAGAAAGCTGTTGGGGGCCAGTTCGTTAGAGATGTTCAAGAGGGAGCTGAGTGTGGCCCTTGTGGCTGAAGGGATCAAGGGATATGGAGAGAAAACGGGAGGGGGATACTGAAAGTGCATGATCAACCATGATCATATTGAATGGTGGTGCAGTCTCAAAGGGCCAAATGGCCTATTCCTGCACCTATTTCTATGTTTCTATGTTATTGAAGGCAAGCCTAATTTGAAAAGTGGGGTAGGCAAGGAATAAAAGGCTTAACTGGAGGTTGGGGGGGTGGGGGGGGGGGGGGTGGGTGGGGGGGGTGCAGGAGGTGGGGGGGAGGAGGTGCAGGGGGAATTCTTAAAATAAGAAGAAGCTAAAGAAGAAGCGGTACTGGATCTAATTTCAGGGAATGAAGCCAGGCAGGTAGTAGAGGTGTCAGTGGGAGAGCATTGGGTAGTAATGACCATAACTCAGTAAGGTCTAAGGTAGTTATGGAAAAGGACAAAGATGGAACAAAAATAAAGGAGGAATTGGAAGAAGGCCGATTTTAATAGGATAAGACAGGATCTGGCCAAAGTGGATTGGGAGCAGCTGCTTGCAGGAGAATCCACATCTGAGAAGTGGGAGTCATTCAAAAAGGAAATAGAGAGAGTGTAATGCCAACATTTTCTAAAAGGTAAAGGGTGGGACCACCAAGTCTAGCGAACCCTGGATGTCAAGGGATGAACAGCATTGATTAAGGAAAGAAAGGGAGGCTTACAGCAGATTCAGGGGGTGCAAAATAGTGGATTCCCTAGAGGAGAATAGGAAGTGCAGGAGGATACTTCAAAAAGGAATTAGGAGAGTGAAGAGGGGCATGATAAAAACATTGGTGGACAGAATAAAGGCAAATCTCAAAGGGTTTTATAAGTATATTAAGGGCAAGAGAGTAACCAGGGAAAGAGTAAGGCCCTTTAAGGACCAAAGTGGCAATCTGTATGCAGAGACAAAAGACATAGGTGAGATATCAAATGAGTATTTTGCATCTGTGTTTAGTATGGGGAAAGATGATGTAGGTACAGAAAGCAGGGAAGGGGTTTGTGATATAATTGAACAGATTAGCATTGAGAGAGAGGTGTTGGCAGTTTTGGTGGGCTTAAAAGTGGATAAATCCCCAGGCCCAGATGAGTTGTACCCCAGGTTATTGTTTGAGGCAAGGGAGGAGATTGCAGGGGCTCGAAAGCTAATTTTCAAATCCTCTCTGACCACAGGAGAGGTCATGATGTGGAGATGCCGGCGTTGGACTGGGGTGAACACAGTAAGAGTTTTAATAACACCAGGTTAAAGTCCAACAGGTTTATTTGGTAGCAAATACCATAAGCTTTCGGAGCGCTGCTCCTTCGTCAGATGGAGTGGAAATGTGCTCTCAAACAGTGCACAGAGACACAAAATCAAGTTACAGAATACTGATTAGAATGCGAATCCCTACAGCCAACCAGATCTTGAAGATACAGACAATGTGGGTGGAGGGAGCATTAAGCACAGGTTAAAGAGATGTGTATTGTCTCCAGACAGGATAGCCCGCAAGTCCAGGAGGCAAGCTGTGGGGGTTACTGATAATGTGACATAAATCCAACATCCCGGTTTAGGCCGTCCTCATGTGTGCGGAACTTGGCAATCAGTTTCTGCTCAGCGACTCTGTGCTGTCGTGTGTCATGAAGGCCGCCTTGGTTATGTCAGGAGAGGTGCCAGAGGACTGAGGAGACCTGACGTGGTACCATTAATCAAGAAGGGAAGTAGGGGAAAACCATGTAATTACAGGCCAATGAGTTTGACTTCAGTAGTAGGGATATTATTGAAAAGATTCTGAAGGGCAAAATTAATTTTCATTTAGAGAGGCAAGGATTAATCAAGGATAGTCAGCATGGCTTTGTAAGGGGGAGATCATGTGTAACATATTTCATTGAATTTTTTGAGAAGGTGACTAGGTGCGTAGTTGAGGGCAGTGCAGTTGGTGTAGGAAATCCTCATGGATTTCCACAAGGCTTTTGATAAGACCCTTAGAGCCTGCTCTGCCATTCATTTTGATTATGGCTGATCATCAAATTCATTATCTTGATCTCCCCTCCCCCTCCCCCCATATCTCTTGATCCCTTTACCCCCAAGAGCTACATCTAATTTATTTTATAGAAATATTTCTTCTTGAAATCACACAAGGTTTTGTCCTCAACTACATTCTGTGGTAGTGAATTCTACACAGTCACCACCGTCTGGGTGAAGAAATTTCTCCTCACCTCAGTTCTAAAAGGTTTACCCCTTATCCTCAAACTATGACCCCTAGTTCTGGACTCCCCCCACCACTGGGAACATTCTTTCTGAATCTATTCTGTCTAATCCTGTTAGGATTTTATAAGTTTCAATGAGACGCCCCTTCCCACTCTTCTAAACTCCAATGAATATAATCCTAACCAACTTAGTCTCTCCTCAAATGACAGACCTGCCATCCCAGGAATCAGCCTGGTAAACAGCAAGGATATCCTTCCTCAGATGAGGACACCAAAACTGCACACAATACTCCAGGTGTGGCCTCACCACCGCCCTATATGCACTGAAGTGTTCACATATGAATTTAACTAAATCTGTAAAATGGCTGTCTTTTGGCAATGGCGTGGTCAGCTTCAGTTGATTTTAAATTATATCAATACTTCATCATCAAAGTGTCACCCTTTATGTCAATGCTTCAAGTAAGTCATGATGTATTTAATGTTTAACCTCGACAAATAAGTAGTGAGAGTGTTAATTGAAGCCATTCAAATGTTTCAGCATGTCAAATCTCTCATTTCTATTCATTTAGATCTGAAAATAAACATAGCTTTCTATATTTACACAATTTCAAACCTCTTTTGCATTTTACATGCAGAAAACCCACCCCTGAAATGATCTCTCCCAAACATTTCCAACTCTAATCTCCAAATCTTGTAGAAATTAGCCTTTGAGCAGTAAATAAATTCTAAATTTTAAAAATTCATTTATGGGACATGGGCGTCGCTGGCTGGCCGGAATTTATTACCCATCCTTAGTTGCCTGAGGGCAGTTGAGAGTCAACCACATTGACTCTAGGGGATTTTCACAGTAACTTCATTGCTGTGTTAATCTAAGTCTACTTGTGACACTAATAAGTAAACTTTCCAATGGCTCTGGAGTCACATGTAGGCCAGACGAGGTAAGGACATTACTGAACCAGGGTTTCTCCAACAATTGACAAGGATTTCATGGTCATCAGTAGATTCTTAATTCCAGAGTTTTTAAAATTGAATTCAAATTCCACCATCTGCCAAGGCAGAATTCTAACCCGGACCCCCAGAACATTAGCTGAGTTTCTGGATAAATAGCCTAGCGATAATACCACTAGGCCATTGCCTCCCTTTATTCATTTGTATGAGTAAAAGTGTTTTCACATGAGCTTATTTGCTATATTGTTAATGCACCATATAGAATTAAATTAATACGGCATTGCCATGAAGATGTGTTTATTTCAAGCCGTGATTTTTAATCCACTGACTGGTAACCTGGACTTGAACTTTTAAGAATAGGCTTTTTAAAAGGATGGATGCATGAAATCACAGTCAAAGATGCCTGCCCCGATTTGCATCACTAAACATTCCACATTCCACTTCATTGCGATTGAGACATTGGGATTGAGACCCCACCAGAAACAATAAACTCCTGAGGAATGTGAAAAGCACTGTCTCCTGTGCCACTCATAAGGCATTAGTGAAGTGCCTGAGATTCAACTGTTGGAGTTGTCTCATAGCCCAGATGATATTAATCACCTGGGCTATGAGACAATGGTTAAGGTACCTTTGCAGAAGTGCGCTAATCAATCTATCTTTTGGAATACACAAACTGAAGCCTTATCTGGATTCCTACTTCTGGCAGTAGAGAGAGAAAGTCACATGGTCCGAAAAGCCATTCTGTGTGTTCAAAAAGACTCATTTTGCAGAGATTCGAGGCTAAGATGCTGGTGAACTGAAGATAAGCAACAGGAGGCTTTCTTGCTCTTTCTCTACATTTCCAATTGTTTTTAACCTTGCTTGCTGATCGATTCCAACCAGAGGCATGCCTACTGCAAACAGAGATCTTTGAAAGTAGTAATTCTGCCTAACACCAATCTCTCCAGAGGAACAGCCAAAGTGATTGACCGCAACTTCAAATCAAAACATCAGCACCACTAATGGAGCTTCTGACCGGCAGAGATACTGAGCCACTGACTGACTGTATATTTCTTTAAATTATAGACTATAATTTGTTCAGCATATCCTTTCTAAGTCTGTACAGTGGCACATTGGTTAGCACTGCTGCCTCACATAGCCAGGAATCTGGGTTTGATTCCCATCTTGTGTGACTGTCTGCGTAGTCTGCACATTCTCCCTGTGTCTGCGTGGGTTTCCTCCGGGTGCTCCGGTTTCCTCCCACAGTCCGAAAGACATGCTGGTTAGGTGCATCAGCCATGCTAAATTCTCCCTCAGTGTACCCAAACAGGCGCCGGAGTGTGGCGACTAGGGAATTTTCATAGTAACTTCATTGCAGCCTTAACATAAGCCTACTTGTGACACTAATAAATAAGCTTTCAGTGTAATCTGTGTTTATGTGTGTGAGCCCTCCAATTACGTGTATGCGTGTGAAAGTCGGTGCATATTTTATTATGGCTGGAACTCTGGCTGTTCATGCCCCATCGCCACTGTCAGTGAGAATGGTGAAATTGGCGCACAGCACAATCCCCGTTCACTGCAGTGGGACTGGAGAATCCCAGCCATAGGCGAGGTTGGAGAACCCGACTCTATTTTATCCAGATCTGCAAAGACACAATAAAACGTGTTCTTTGTTAAACTCAAGTAAAGCTGTCCGATTGGTTCTGAAATGATCAAAGTGCATTAAACACTAACGGAATTGACAAATACATCCTTTTACATTCAAAACCCCTGCTACAAGCAATGGAGGAGTGGGAGAAGAGGGGAGCCATTAGACCTCACGTAGTCATAACAGCACAAAATCTGGAGTTACATTCTAGTATATGTCTTGCTACAAGATGTTGTACTTGGATCAGGATAAGTGGGATATAAAAGTCTAATGTACAAATATTTCTACCACAACCAATGTCGACATATCCCCCAGTCCCATTTAAATAAATCAGCAGAATCATTACTTTGCAGCCATGAGCTTATTGTTTGAAAATCTTCTGCTAACTCCATGTGAAACTAATTCAAATATATTTACTGTGTTCAGTGTTAATTATGTATAATGTAGAGAGCATTTTTTGCCGAGACCTTAAGTTTATCACTAAGTGTTATGCTTGGAACAGGAATTTGGTATGATGAGAATTAATAGGCTTTGAATGCAAAAAAATCCTATGCCTGGTTTATAATTACACTTAAACCAGAAGCATATTTATATGAAACTTTTGTGCGTGTGATATTTTTATTCATAAATTATGTTTTAATTGGTGTAACAGTGGCTTGTGTTCAGACTCTGGATCCCTGGATCTTTTATAGGCACCCAGTGCAAACCTCCTACAAGAGTTCCGTTTGAATTGCTGTAATTACTGTACTCCATCTGGACCGTGTTTCTGAGAATGATGTTCGCAGTCTGCTTACTCAATTGCTAAATCAATGCCAGAATAAAGGGGGTCACTGATTGGCATGTTTAAAACTCATCTTAAATTGACCAGTGAAGATATATTTTAACTGCAAATTGCTCTCAGGGCCCCTTGACAGTGCCAAGCAAGAGACCATTATTCTGGTTCCGTTTGCCAGTAAAACAAAGCAATCCAATTTTTGAAAGCACTGCTGTCGAAACTGAAAGCAATGAAGGCTAGAACACTGGTGACTGGGCAGTCTGAGTGATTGAAGTCCTTTGACTGCCCAAATACATTCCGTGTGGTGATTTTGCCATTGAGTCTCCCCGTCAATCGCAGTGATTGTCCACCCAGAAATTCTATTGTAAATGTGCAAGATGCTTCAATGTGCTAATATGAACTCTTCTTGACTCTACTATGAGCAGGAATGACATCATGCGTGTAAATAATGGTGAAATTATTACAGGCGGAGGGAACAGCAAGTTTTCACATTCTTGGGCTGTCCGAGTCCTACTACTTTCCTCTTCCCGTTGGTGAAAGGATCCCTCACCGAGGGAAAAATCCCCCTCCATGAAGGGCAGCACGGTGGCACAGTGGTTAGCACTGCTGCCTCACAGTGCCAGGGACCGAGGTTCGATTCCCAGCTTGGGTCATCATCTGTGTGGAGTTTGCATGTTCTCCCCGTGTCTGCGTGCGTTTCCCCCAGTGCTCTGGTTTCCTCCCACAGTCTGAAAGGTGTGCTGGTTAGGTGCATTGACCCGAACAGGCGCTGGTGTGTAGCAACTTGGGGAATTTCACAGTGACTTCATTGCAGTGTTAATGTAAGCCCTACTTGTGACTAATAAATAAACTTTACTTTTTAAAGTGATTCTTCGGGTACTGGCTCCCTCTCTTTCAGCATTGTTGTCATCACCCCTCTCCCCCCACCTGCCCCCTGCACCTTATAATAAACAACGCTCTATCCTTTCAAACAACAACCTCATCTCCAGCCTCCAGCACATTCGAATACACCATCCTCCACCATCACTTCAACTCCATTCTCCAGCTGAGTGGGATTACTCCAATTTGTTTACATTCCAACCAATCCAATTATAGGCAGAACATCCCAGCTCACCAGTACCTCCGGAGTTCTTCAAGGAACAGTGCTTGGCCTCCTCCTCTTCCTCATCTGGTGCTCCTTAGCAAAATTATCCGACTATGCAGCATCAGGTTCTATACGTGCACTGATGACATTCAATCCTCTCCAGCACTTATCCCAACCACTCCGCTGTCTCTTTGTTATCTTCCTGCATGTTTGACATCCATTGGTGAAGCATTGAACCAATATTTCTCTTCGGTGTTCACGCAAGGGGACATGAATATAGCTGAGGAGGACACTGGGTTGCAAGGGAGTAGAATAGACAGTATTACAGTTGATAAGGAGGATGTGCAGGATATTCTGGAGGGTCTGAAAATAGATAAATCCCCTGGTCCGGATGGGATTTATCCAAGGATTCTCTGGGAGGCAAGAGAAGTGATTGCAGAGCCTCTGGCTCTGATCTTCAGGTCGTCGTTGGCCTCTGGTATAGTACCAGAAGATTGGAGGTTAGCGAATGTTGTCCCATTGTTTAAGAAGGGGAACAGAGACTTCCCCGGGAATTATAGACCGGTGAGTCTCACTTCTGTTGTCGGCAAGATGTTGGAAAAAATTATAAGGGATAGGATTTATAGTTATTTGGAGAGTAATGAATTGATAGGTGATAGTCAGCATGGTTTTGTGGCAGGTAGGTCGTGCCTTACTAACCTTATTGAGTTTTTTGAGAAAGTGACCAAGGAGGTGGATGGGGGCAAGGCAGTGGACGTGGTATATATGGATTTTAGTAAGGCGTTTGATAAGGTTCACCATGGTAGGCTTCTGCAGAAAATGCAGATGTATGGGATTGGGGGTGATCTAGGAAATTGGATCAGGAATTGGCTAGCGGATAGGAAACAGAGGGTGGTGGTTGATAGTATATATTCATCATGGAGTGCGGTTACAAGTGGTGTACCTCAGGGATCTGTTTTGGGGCCACTGCTGTTTGTAATATTTATTAATGATCTGGATGAGGGTATAGTTGGGTGGATTAGCAAATTTGCTGATGACACCAAAGTCGGTGGTGTGGTAGACAGTGAGGAAGGGTGTCGTAGTTTGCAGGAAGACTTAGACAGGTTGCAAAGTTGGGCCGAGAGGTGGCGGATGGAGTTTAATGCGGAGAAGTGTGAGGTAATTCACTTTGGTAGGAATAACAGATGTGTTGAGTATAGGGCTAACGGGAGGACTTTGAGTAGTGTGGAGGAGCAGAGGGATCTAGGTGTATGTGTGCATAGATCCCTGAAGGTTGGGAATCAAGTAGATAGGGTTGTTAAGAAGGCATATGGTGTCTTGGCGTTTATTGGTAGGGGGATTGAATTTAGGAGTCGTGGCGTTATGTTGCAACTGTACACAACTCTGGTGCGGCCGCACTTGGAGTACTGTGTGCAGTTCTGGTCCCCACATTACAGGAAGGATGTGGAGGCTTTGGAGAGGGTGCAGAGGAGGTTTACCAGGATGTTGCCTGGTATGGAGGGGAGATCCTATGAGGAGAGGCTGAGGGATTTGGGATTGTTTTCGCTGGAAAGGCGGCGGCTAAGAGGGGATCTTATTGAAACATATAAGATGATTAGAGGTTTAGATAGGGTGGATAGTGATAGCCTTTTTCCTCTGATGGAGAAATCCAGCACGAGGGGGCATGGCTTTAAATTGAGGGGGGGTAGTTATAGAACCGATGTCAGGGGTAGGTTCTTTACCCAGAGGGTGGTGAGGGATTGGAATGCCCTGCCAGCATCAGTAGTAAATGCGCCTAGTTTGGGGGCGTTTAAGAGATCCGTAGATAGGTTCATGGACGAAAAGAAATTGGTTTAGGTTGGAGGGTCACAGTTTTTTTTTAACTGGTCGGTGCAACATCGTGGGCCGAAGGGCCTGTTCTGCGCTGTAATGTTCTATGTTCTATGTTCTATTTCGGAATGGCTCACTATTTCCCCCAATTAATTATATACCTTATAATCTTTTGGATGCGATATTCAAGTTCAAAGTTTATTTATTAGTGTCACATGTAGGCTTACATTAACACTGCAAGATGTTACTGTGAAAATCCCCCAGGTTGCCACACTCCAGTGCCTGTTCGGTACACCGAGGGAGAATTTAGCACCACCAATGCATCGAACCAGCGCGTCTTTCACACCGTGGAAGGAAACTGGAGCACCCGGAGGAAACTCACCCAAACACGGGGAGAACGTGCAAACTCCGCACAGACAGTGACCCAAGCCAGGAATCGAACCCGGGACCCTGGCGCCATGAGGCAGCAGTGCTAACCACTGTGGGACCCAGTGCAGGCAGAAATTCAAAACCATGGACCTGCAGATTGTCTCTGGGGCCTATTTTGACAGGTCTGGCAAAGGAGAGGGACTGGATGGTGCAATCAGCACCAACTAACAACTCCCTTCAGGTCCTCAAGTAACCTCTGAAAGTGCCTGTCCGTTTGAGGTTGCAAATTTTCAAATTTTGTTCCGATGGCCCTGAATTGCTTGTGCATGTTGAGTTGATCATGGGGCCCAAGCAAAGTTTTTTGGATTTGTCATTAACTCTAGCGTTAGGGGCCAACGAGGGGTGCTGTTCCTAACTTCCCCGTCCATGGACACTTTCCGTTTAAATCAACCTCCCGGCCTCAAAGAAAATTGCCTGCTCACTTCGGCAATACAGCAGCAGCCCCTAACATGGCTGGCATCAGGTAGGCAGCTCCTGCTGCCTTGAGATGCTTGGCACTTCTAATTGAGTGATGAGCTCACCTATTGGTCAAACTTAGGGGGAGGCAATGGCCTAATGGTGTTATCGCTGGACTATTTATCCGGAAACTCAACTAATGTTCTGGGGACCCGGGTTCAAATCCCACCATGGCAGTAGGTGGAATTTGAATTCAATGAAAAATATCTGCAATTAAGAATCTACTGATGATCATGAAACTATTGTCAATTGTCAGAAAAAACCCATTTGGTCCACTAATGTCCTTTAGAGAAGGAAATCTGCTCTCCTTACCTGGTCTGGCCTACATGTGACTCCAGAGTCACAGCAATGTGGTTGATTCTCAACTGCCCTCGGACAGCTAGGGATGGACAACAAATGCTGGCCAGCCAGCGACGCCCATGTCCCATGAATGTATAAAATAAATAGGCCATTTGCCTGCAAATATCATTGCAAGAGCAACACAGCTGAGATCTGGGGTCAGGACCCAGAATTCATTCGGCTATTGTGTTCCCAATCCTGATTTGAAATCCAGCCCTTTGTCCTCTCCACCAGAAAGGCTACCTACTTCCAACTTTCTTGCATTGCCCCATCTCCATTCTGTCTCAACTGAACTGCTGCTAAAACTATCACAATCTCTGTGAAGGCCAATAACCATGTCTTCACCTCTCTCTTTTCCTTGAAGCTGTTGCCTATACGTTACCTCCATGCGAAGCATTTAATTGTCCCACTCAATAGTTTTTTCTTCATCACGTCAATGTTTGGTATGGTTATGCTGCTATGAAATGGTTTGGGATGTTTTCCTGCATTAGACCAAGTGGAGAAGACTGTAGAACATGTATATTGGACCCTTGACTTGATTAAGAGATGATGTGGAGATGCCGGCGTTGGACTCGGGTGAACACAGTAAGAAGTCTCACAACACTTTGCTTTAACCTGGTGTTGTGAGACTTCTTACTTGATTAAGAGATACATAGGCTGGAATTTTACCACCCCGCCCACCGTGGGAATCGGAACGGACGAGGAGCGGACAATGGAAAGGTCCATTGATTTTGGGCAGGATTTATTTGTTTTGAGATGAGCAAGGCTGTGAAATCCCGCCCATCGAGCACAAAAGCAAGGAAATTGCGCTGAACATTTAGAAACTTTGCTTGGACTTCAATGAGAATTTCAGCTGGAATCATCCAGCCATTTACGCCCCAGCACCACTACCCAGCAAGAATGGAGAATTTGGCACTCAACCAAATCTCCGTTCACTGCAGTAGGATGAGAGAATCCTGGCTGCAAGCAGGAGAAGCTACGGCATCTCCTCCGGTGCCTTCAACGTGTCATTGATGAAGACGAACATCTCGCCAAGGCCATCCCCACACCCCCACTTCTTGCCTTCAAACAACCGCACAACCTCCATCAGACCATTGTCCGCAGCAAACTACCCAGCCTTCAGGAGAACAGTGACCACGACACCACACAACCCTGCCACAGCAACCTCTGCAAGACGTGCCGGATCATCGACACGGATGCCATCATCTCACGTGAGAACACCATCTACCAGGTACACGGTACCTACTCTTGCAACTCGGCCAACATTGTCTACCTGATACGCTGCAGGAAAGGATGTCCCGAGGCATGGTACATTGGGGAAACCATGCAGACGCTACGACAACGGATGAATGAACACCGCTCGACAATCACCAGGCAAGACTGTTCTCTTCCTGTGGGGGAGCACTTCAGCAGTCACGGGCATTCAGCCTTGGATCTTCAGGTAAGTGTTCTCCAAGGTGGCCTTCACGACACACGACAGCGCAGAGTGGCTGAGCAGAAACTGATAGCCAAGTTCCGCACACATGAGGACGGCCTAAACCGGGATGTTGGATTTATGTCACATTATCAGTAACCCCCACAGCTTGCCTCCTGGACTTGCAGAATCTCACTAGCTGTTCTGTCTGGAGACAATACACATCTCTTTAACCTGTGTTTAATGCTCCCTCCACCCACATTGTCTGTACCTTTAAGACCTGGCTGGCTGTAGGGATTCGCATTCTAATCAGTATTCTGTAACTTGATTTTGTGTCTCTGTGCACTGTTTGAGAGCACATTTCCACTCCATCTGACGAAGGAGCAGAGCTCCGAAAGCTTATGGTATTTGCTACCAAATAAACCTGTTGGACTTTAACCTGGTGTTGTGAGACTTCTTACTGCAAGCAAAGTCAGAGAATTCCGCCGCTCATGTTCAATTTTGTGCAGTGCATTTTACAAAAGATGTCAAGGCCTTGGAGATATTGCAGAAGAAATTCAGTGGAATTGAACCAGGAATGAGGGAATTCAGTTATGTGGAAACATTGCAGAATTAGATTTGGTCTCCATGGAGATGAGAAAGTTCAGAGGAAATGTGATAGTGTTGTTCAAATCAGGAATAGTTTTGATGGAGTAAATAAAGAGCAATTGTTTCCAGTGGCATAAAGGATGGATGAAGTAGATACACATTTAAGGTGTTTGTCAAAAGTATCAAAGGCTACATGATTTGTTGTGATGTGGAATGTGCTGGGGGAAGCAGATTCAGTGGTCACATTCAAATTGGAACTCGATACATATCAGAAGGGAATAAAATGTCAGAGATATAGGAACAAGCAGTAGAGTGAATTAGCTGTTTTTTTTATTCATTCATGGGTCACTGGCTGGCCAGTATTTATTGATGTGGAGATGCTGGCGTTGGACTGGGGTAAACACAGTAAGAGTTTTAACAACACCAGGTTAGAGTCCAACAGGTTTATTTGGTAGCAAATGCCATTAGCTTTCGGAGCGCTGCTCCTTCGTCAGATGGAGTGGATATCTGCTCTCAAATAGGGCATACAGAGACACAAAATCAAGTTACAGAATACTGATTCTAATCAGTATTCTGTAACTTGATTTTGTGTCTCAGTATGCCCTGTTTGAGAGCAGATATCCACTCCACCTGACGAAGGAGCAGCCCTCCGAAAGCTAATGGCATTTGCTACCAAATAAACCTGTTGGACTTTAACCTGGTGTTGTTAAAACTCTTACAGTATTTATTGCCCATCCTAGTTGCCCGAGGGCAGTTGAGAGACAACCACATTGTTGTGGCTCTGGAGTCACATATAGACCAGACCAGGTAAGGACAGCAGATTTCCTTCCCTAAAGGACATTAGGTTTAAGTTTATTTAAGTTTGACTTTATTTATTAATGTCACAGGTAGGCTTACGTTAACATTGCAATGAAGTTACTGTGAAAATCCCCTAGTCGCCACACTCCGGCGCCTGTTCGGGTACACTGAGGGAGCATTTACCATGGCCAATGCACCTAACCAACGCATCCTTCGGACTGTGGGAGGAAACCAGAGCACCCAGAGGAAACTCACACCGACACAGGGAGAGCGTGCAAACTCTGCACAGAGAGTGACCCAAGCTAGGAATTGAACCCGGGTCCCTGGCGCTGTGAGGCAGCAGTGCTAACCACTGTGCCACTGTGTCGCCCCTACAATAGTGAACCAGATGGGTTTTTCCGACAATCGGCAAATGTTATCAGTAGATTCGTAATTCCAGGTAATTTTTATTGAATTCAAATTTCACCATCTGCCATGGCAGGATTCAAACCCGGGTCCCCAGAACATTAACTGAATTTCTGGATTAATAGTCGAGCAATAATGCGACTAGGCCATTGCCTCCCCTAAGAATAGCCTTACCAAAGAGCCAGCATAGTTGTATGATGGGCCAAACAGACTCCTTTTGTGCTCAGTCATTCTATGATATTAATACAAGTTGTGTTAACAGAGGCTAACTAATTTGCATTTGAGAGGAGTCATTTCATAACACTATATCCCTGTTGGGGGAACCCAAGCTCAAAGTGCTGGCTGGAGATGCTATTATTTAAATAGCTAGAAACTAGAAGCAGGAATAAGCCATTTGGCCCTTCGAGCCTGCTCCATCATTTGTTTTGATCATGGCTGATCATCAAATTCAATATTCTAATCCCCCTTCCCCGCTCATATCTCTTGATCTCTTTAGCCCCAAGAGCTATATCTAATTTCTTCTTGGAATCAGACAACATTTTGGCCTCAACTACATTCTGGTAGTGAATTCCTCACATTCACCCTCTGGGTGAAGAAATTTCTCCTCACCTCAGTTCTAAAAGATTTACTTGTATTTACTCTCATGTCAAGCTTAAGGCCAAAGTTTTTAGGATAGCAGGACTTGGTGAAAGAGATGGCGGGGAAAACATCCCTGTCGACTCCATCAGCCCCAATGTCCCACTCCAATGATCGCTGATTAGCATAAGGCTGGACTTCCGTCCCTCTTCCAGAAGGAAGTCCCGCTATGTTGAGCTGACTGGCACTAACTCCTGGGAACCAGAGGACAAGGTAAGTGACAGGGTTCTCAGGGTGGGGAGGGTAGTGAATGCCTGTTGCGAGGAGGGTAATCGGGTTCTCGGGGTATAGACCAGGGAGGGGGGTGGAGGAGCCCGGAAGTCACTGGGCTTTAACGAAGGATACCCTCAGTCAACTGTTGATGGATACGGCCTCCCACACATTAATTGGCCCATAAGGACTTTCTGTCCGAGGCCTTGTCCACCCCAGTGTGAAATCGCTGCAAGGTCAGGGCAAGTGGAAACCTGGAGGACATCCAATCATGCAATTTCTCTCTTCTCCCCCCCCCCCCCCCCCCCCCCCCCGCAAACCACCGCCCACCCCTCAGAACCCGCCACGGGAGGGAGCATAAAATTCTGGCCTGTGACATTATCTATGATTCAGTTATATTGCTAAAGGGATGTCCCGACAAAACCCTGCAGACAGTGGGTGGGATTTTTTGGCCATTCCCACTGGCAGGATCTTCCAGTCTTGTTGATGGTGACGCCCCCACATCACCACGGAATCCCACCGGTGGAGGTTGCAAACAGGAAATCCCATTGGCAATGGAGGAAGATCCCACTGTCAGCCAATAGCGGGCTGCCGCCACCACCGCCATACATGCCCACAGGGTGGGGTGGGGGAGGAGATGGGTGGAAAAACCAGCCCAGTGTGAATTCTGTTCTCCAAATAGTCCCAATAGAAATTAGCTTTATTTGTCGATTTATAAAGAGGGTCAGGGAGCAGCACTGTGTATGCTAATATAACTACAACAAATGATAGCGATACACCGCAGGGTGGCACGGTGGTACAGTGGTTAGCACTGCTGGCTCACCACACCAGGGACCCAGGTTCGGTTCCAGTCCTGGATGACCGTCTGTGTGGAGTTTGCATGTTCTCTCCAGATGCCCCGGTTTCCTCCCACAGTCCAAAAATGTGCAGGTTAGGCTGATTGGCCGTGCAAAATTGCCCCTTAGTATCCCAAGATGTATAGGTAAGGGGCATTAGGGGGGTATATTTGTAGGGTTATGGGATGAGGGCCTGGGTAAGATGCTCTGTCAGAGAATCAGTGCAGACTTGATGGGCCAAATGGCCTTAAGACCATAAGACATAGGAGCAGAATTAGGCCACTTGGCCCATCGAGTCTGTCCCGCCATTCACTCATGGCTGATATTTTTCTCATCCCATTTCTCCTGCCTTTTCCCCCATAACCCCTGATCCCCTTATTAATCAAGAACCTATCTATCTCTGTCTTTAAATGCACTCAATGACCTGGCCTCCACAGCCTTCTGTGGCAAAGATTCACCACTCTCTGGCTGAAGAAATTCCTCCTTATCTCTGTTTTAAAGGATCCTCCCTTTAGCCTGAGGTTGTGCCCTCTGGTTCTAGTTTTTCCTACTCGTGGAAACATCCTCTCCTCATCCACTCTATCCAGGCCTCGCAGTATCCTGTAAGTTTCAATAAGATCCCCCTCATCCTTCTAAACTCCAACGAGTACAGACCCAGAGTCCTCAATCGTTCCTCATACGACAAGCTCTTCATTCTAGGGATCATTCTTGTGAACCTCCTCTGGACCCTTTCCAAGGGTCACAAGTTCTAGCAAAAAAAACACAGAATTTCAAGCACAAATTAAATCCAGGTCTAATAATGTATCGGTAATCATTTGCTTTAGTTTAAAAAGCGTTGCACTCGGAGCTAGTTTGCCAACATGACCCCAGCTCTCCATTGAGAATTTCCACTAATTTCTCTAGTTCAGAGGCCTTCAAAGAGGCTTCAAAAACAAGGACAATAATAGGTATCATACATTTAGAATCATAGAAACCCAACAGTGCAAAAAGAGGCTATCTGGCCCATCGAGTCTACACCGACAACAATCCCACCCAGGCCCTATCCCCGTAACCCCATGTATTCACCCGGCTCGTCCCCCTGACACTAAGAGACGATGGAGCATGGCCAATCAACCTAACCCACACATCTTTGGACTGTGGGAGGAAACTGGAGCTCCCAGAGGAAACCCACGCAGACACGGGGAGAACGTGCAAACTCCACACTGACAGTGACCCGATGCTGGAATCGAACCCGGGTCCTTGACGCTGTGAGGCAGCAGTGCTAACCACTGTGCCACCGTGCCGCCCATAAAAAGCTTTTGAATGCATTTACTAAGAAATTACCACAATATCCCAATAATGAATGGTTCTGTATATTTTTTTAAAGTCATTTTCAGCTCTTCAAAATCAGAACACCCAGGTGCTGGATTGACTCTGTGAATAAAAATGCTTGTTCTTTGTGATAAATCCATTTGCAGCATCAAACTTCACCAAGTTACTACCTTTAATTTTTTTTTTATTCTGCCACGGGATGTGGGCATCAGTGGCAAGGGCAGCATTCATTGTCCATCCTGAATGGCACCTGAGCTGAATGGCTTGCTTGGCCATTGCAGGGGGCAGCTATGAATCAACCACATTTCTATGGATCCAAAGTCATAGATCAGTAAGGACAGCAGATTTTCTTCAATGAAGGGCATTAATAAATCACATGGGTTTTTATGACAATTACGATAATTGACGATAGTTGTATGTCACCATGACCAAAAGGCTGACTTGCTGCCCAATATCGTGTATGTACAGTTGTATGCACATGCACCATCTTCACTTGTGTCAATGTACGGCAGGACAGTGATCACTGGCCCCGGAATTGCAAATATTACAATGCCGACAGCAGAGTCAAAGAATCATCGAATCCCGACAGTGCAGAAGGAGGCCATTCAGCCCATCAAGCCAGCACCGACAGCAATCCCACCCAGACCTATCCCCATATCCCCATATATTTACCCTGCTAATTCCCTGACACTAAATGTCAATTTAGCACGATCAATCAACCAAACCCGCACATCGCTGGACTGTGGGAGGAAACCAGAGCACCTGGAAGAAACACATAGTCACGGGGAGAATGTGCAAAGCCCATGCAGACAGTGACCCGTAGCCAGAATTGCACCAAGATCCCTAGTGCTGTGAAGTAGCAGTGCTACCCACCAGTGGCGGATTAACCATGAGGCTGAGTAGGCTTAAGCCGAGGAGCCCAGAAGCAAGGGGGGCCCGAGAGCAAAAACAAATCACTAACTGTTCAGGTGAGCGTTCATTTTCGGTACTGAAGAGGATCAAAATCTATTTGCGCTCAACAATGAGCGATGAGAAACTTAGTCATCTGGCACTCATGCACATTGAATCAGACATGCTTCGATCTGTTGATTTACATGCTGTTATCCACACTTTTGTAAACCAAAACACACGGAAGCTTTTTAAAGTACAAATGTAAAGAAAATGAAAAATAAATGAATAAAAGGGTTGTAATTGATTCATATAACTTTATGATATTATACATGTAGTACATTATACATTGTACAACGATATGTTATCTAACGTCACTTAACGTCACTTTATTCTATTCATTGAAGGATGGGGCAGTGGGCAGGGGGCAAGGTCAGGGGGCCTTACTAAAGATCAGCCTAGGGGTCTGGGTGGTAGTTAATTCACCACTGCCACCCACTGTGCCATTATTTTACCCTCTCAGGGGTCCCAGAGTCCTCTTTATCCTATTTGATTTCCTTAACACATTTTCTTACCTCTTTTCCTTCTTTGAGTCATAGAATCATAGAAACCCTACAGTACAGAAAGAGGCCATTCGGCCCATTGAGTCTGCACCGACCACAATCCCACCCAGGCCCTACCCCCATATCCCTATATGTTTACCCACTAATCCCTCTAACCTACACATCTCAGGACACTAACGGGCAATTTTTAGCATGGCCAATCAACCTAACCCGCACATCTTTGGACTTTGAGGAAGGAACCTTTCTTCCAATAAACCATCCTGTCAAAGCACTATATCCCACTGGTGTGAAAAGGATGTTGAGGAATTAAGCCAATGTTCCATCATCGCCCTGTCCTGTAGGTGGTTACATGTGCTGTGCTGGGAGAAACAAACCCCGGAACTGCAAACGGAATTGCGGCCGTCACCGGGTGGATCAGAAGCCACCCCCTCCCTCTCTATTCCAACCCCGAGAAACTGCGGGGAGGCCATGCCCCCAACCACCTGCGGAGCTCAAAAACCAGGTGTACAACTTCCAACTGCAAATGAAGACGCAGGATTCTACTGATGCGTAAGATCAGACAGGGATCGGTGGCCTTGTTGTGTTGGCAGGAGACACAGGGTGCGATTCTCTGGCCGTTCACAGCAATGGGATTCTCTGGTCCCGCTGCAGTGAACGGAGATTTGGTTGAGTGTCAAATTCTCCATCCTCACTGGCAGTGGTGGCGGGGACACCAATGGCCAGAGAATTCTGGCCACAGTGTCACCAACACTAGCTTCCAATTCCAGATTTAATTAATGGAATTTAAATTCTACCAGCTGCAGTGGTGGGATTTGAACACCTGTCCCAAGAGGATTAGCCTGGGCTCACTGAATTACTAATCCCGTGATGTTATCATTGCAACAAAAACTCCCCACAAATATATCCAGGATTATTTTTAAAGCAGAATTTATTTTTACAATTATATTTTAGATCGCCATGTGATCTCACTGGGTCATGGCGGATTTTATATTCGGCTATATGCAAATGGTTTGAGTGGATTTCAAGAATAGTGAACACTTCTCACAATTAGCACAACTCTGAGCACATTTTGTGCCCTAATCGCTGTTTGCATAAAAAGCAGAAACTCTATCCCTGTATTTTTAAGAAATGCATTTCCTTTCTATATAACCGAAAATAGAAAAATTAATATAGTTCTTGGGACCAAAGGACCATAAGACATAGGAGCAGAATTAGGCCACTCAGCCCATCGAGTCTGCTCCGCCATTCAACCATAGCTGATATTTTTCTCATCCCCATTCTCCTGCCTTTTTCCCATAACCCCTGATCCCGTTATTAATCAAGAACCTATCTATCTCTGTCTTAAAGACACTCAATGACCTGGCCTCCACAGCCTTCTGCGGCAAAGAGTTCCACAGATTCACCGCTCTCTGGCTGAAGAAATTCCTCCTCATCTGTTTTAAAGGATTGTCCCTTTATCCTGAGGTTGTGCCCTCTGGTTCTAGTTTTTCCTACTATGAAAGGAATCAAGGGATATTGCTGAGGAGGCATGATCAGGCTATTGAATTTGATGATTAGCCATGATCAAAATGAATGGCGGAGCAGGCTCGAAGGGCCAAATGGCCTACTCCTGCTTCTATTTTTTATGTTCCTATGTAGCCTCCTTGTTTTTAAAGTTTAAAGTTTATTTATTAGTATCACACGTAGGCTTGCAGTAACACTGCAATGAGGTTAGTGTGAAAATGCCCTAGTCGCCACACTCCGGCGCCTGTTCGGGTACACTGAGGGAGAATTTAACATGGCCAATGCACCTAACCAGCACGTCTTTCGGACTGTGGGAGGAAACCGGAGCACCCGGAGGAAACACACACAGTCACGGGGAGAACCTGCAGACTCCGGACAAGCAGTGACCCAAGCGGGGAATCATACCCGGGTCCTTGGTGCTGTGAGGCAGCAGTGCTAACCACTGTGCCAGTGTTTTGTAGAAATTGAAATGGTAAAATCGATAATTGGTAATATATAGTAGACACACATCTTTTTCAGTTTTCCAGCCTTTGGAACTAAAGACTAGATTTAACACTGGAGAGACATTCCCAGCTTGTCACCCTTGTTATTATTACATTCACCACAGCAGCTTTAATACACAATGTTCAACTCTCAGAACCAAGGATTTTATTGCATTGTATTTTTTGTTCTATATTTTCCGACAGAGGTGCATTGTTGAGGGGGCATCTCTACTGAATCTGATGTCACAGATTCAAAAATAGAACTGAATTAAACCATTGCGGGCTTTAAGCTTTAGGCAATAAGGATGTGCTGCTGGCTTTTGTAGCGATTAA